>NC_135532.1:166782621-167407621 GCF_045843805.1 Urocitellus parryii
TTCTCAAAAACAACATTTACCATGACATTTCAGCATGATACTGCCTGAAGGCAAAAGAAAAGAAATGAAAGTTTTCTTACTGTTCTTTTTCATCCTTGTATTTCTAGCTTTTTTTTTCATCTTTTTACTACTTAGCATCGTCTCTTCTCCTTAGCCATTAAAATTATTATTATAAGGACTCCTAAAAATTCCAGCTCCCTGTTCTCAAAAATCCCAGAAAGAAATAAGCATTGAACACTATACAATTTTGATGAATCTGAAGCTGTGGTAAAGTTCATATCTCTCTCTCATAGGTGTTGACTAAAGAAAGGATGGATACGACATTTGGCTGGTTGACCAATCTGTTGAAGGAAGAGCTAAGCTGGTGTCTGTAACCTGAGGATCCTCCCAAAGGACTTGTCAAATCCAGGTCTCAAAGCAGGAGAAAGAGGGATCTGAAGAGTTCTTCATCATCTGTTCTTCTTTATTGCCCACCTCCTCCATTTATTCTTTAGTCAATTTCATTACCACTTACACTTGACTTCCTGAAACACAATTATCTTGACCTTGACCCTGACCTGGGCTCTAAACAGGTAAACCTATAACTAGAGATTACAAAAAAAAAAAAAAAAAAAACAACTATTTCCTGAGTGTCTATGTTTATGCATTGGGAAAGGTCAGAATCAGGTAGTTTGGACCTACATAAGTGGCATAATTATCTGGAACTGAAGTGCCCCTTCCTATTCCTGTTCTAAACTGCTTCCTGGAAGGTCCTAAAAACAGCAATTTGATTTGCTTAAATCCTTCTCACGTGTAAAATCTTCACTCTAAGAACAATTCCTCTTGGAGCCTTCCTTCTCCCCTACACCTACCCCTGGGAAATGTTAATTATTGCTTCTTCCACAATCTTAAAGTGCCTAATTCATAAATTTACTTTGGCATTTTTCACATAACATTATTTAATCCTGTTTCCTACAAAGGAACAATCTCTTGAGGGCAGGATTAAATCTTGTTCATCTTTATATCTATGATGCCAAACAAAGTATTGGCCACCTTGTAGGTACTCAAGACATGTTGCTGGTTGAATTGGAATTTAGTTGAGGGTTGGCCCTGTGCATAGCAGAAACTACCTACAGACAGATCATGCAGACTCCAGAGGGAAGGGTCTAGCTTTTGCCATCAGAGAAATCTCCAAGTCAACAAATCTGCCACTGACTAGTGCCAAACTTACACAATGTTACTTAATCTTTTAGAAATTGTTTCTCCCTATAAAATGAAGACAATTGTCCCCATCGCACTAGACTGTACCATAAATTTAGGATCATATACAGTGCATGATAGAGAATGAGTTTTTGTGAACATGGTACTTATAACACCCAGATGCCCTTGTTCTGTTTATCCCCTCAACTTTTACTTTCTGGGTGCTTCAATTCTAATAGCTGGTACCACCATCTCTCAGATGAACACCTTGGCTTCCCTTGGCCTAAGCACAGAGGGTCTGGAAGCTAACCCTTATGGAGGATGCTCCAGCTACTGAATGGTATGAGTGGAGCCTGCCCCACCTGCTTATGAGTGAGACAAACTATATAAAGCTCCCAGCCCTCCTCTCTTTCTCTATTCTCTTTGTGTTGCCTAGGTTTGCTGACAATAAAATAATTGACATGAATCCTTGTCTCAAGATCTGTTTCTGGGAACCTGACCCAGAACATGAGCCCCTCCAAAATATAAACTCTTCTTATAACCCAGAAACATCTAAAGAGAATTTTTTTAATTGCCACCCTAAAATTATCTCCTTGTTATTACCCTCTACTTTTCCTGCCTTGCCCTCACTACACTTTACCTCCTCAATATGTTCATCCAAGGCGGAGAGAAGAACCAGAAGAACTTTTTTTTTTTTTTTTGATAAAACATATGTGTGTTCATGTTCTTAACTGGGTAGCTGCCTCTTTATAGCTGGTTTGCTCAACACTTAGCATCTTGAGAGTGATTAACAAATCTAAAAATTCTGCTCGGCAATGTCTCACAAGGATGAGAAGGATGTCTTCCATGAAAATCTTGTCCAAGGGACCCAAGATAACAGATGGCTCTATTCTGGGACTGGCAGATTCTATCACATCTTGAGGATATTTTCCCCATGGAAATGGTGATTCTGAGGGGTAAATTTATTTCTTACTGTGCCATTTTGCTGAGACCACTTTTCAGTCTCATGTTATAGAATTTCAAAAAACAACTACTGAGCTCTTTGAAGATTTTTTTTTTTTTCGTTCACCAAAGCAAGCCTAGGCGATGGTATATCCCTTAACTGTGACATGCCATTTCTCAAGTTTAGATGCAGGCTGTGCTGCTGACTAGGTGGGTAATATTGAGTAGATTAATCTTCCTAATGCTCAGTTTCCTTATCAACAAATTGGATAATGTGACCATTCTTTATCTCATAAGGGGTCGTGAGGATTTAATGAACATAAATAAGGCATGTAGCACAGTGCCTGGCACAAACTAAATGCACTCCCAAAGTGAGACATTGGCATGGCTCTGCTTGTTTTACTTCTTATTTTAACAGTTTCTTTCTTCTGTTCTTACAAATGAACAATAACAATATATATATATATATATATATATATATATATATATATATATACACACACACACACACACACACACACACACACACACACACACAAACCTAATCTGATAAGCGTAGGGCACCTCACCTGGCTTGAAGAAGTAGTCATTATCAAAGCTGAGTGGTAATCCATTAGGAGATAGAGTAGACTCCTTTTATTTGGATTGGCACATAGAACTAGTAACAACCTGTGAAGCTGACATGAAGATATGTCATCTCAATCTGAACAGAATTGCCAAATACTCATCATTTTCCCATCTTGGAATGAAGTCCTTAAGAGATGATAAATTCCTGATCCCTGGAGACATTTCACTATATGGGAAGGTTGCATATATTGGTTGAATCTCTTTGGGTTTCATTTGGTTGCAATTACAAGGAACTTAAGTCAAGATGAATTTACTATAAAGCTACCAGTTTTCTTACGAATTTGTTGAGGCTCATAAATGATGCCTCATGGTAAAGATCTCAGAAAAGCTCAGAAGCATAGGTTCTCCTGTCTTCTGCTTCCCTTTTAGCCCCAAAAGACAGGCTATAGAAATAAGAATTTTTCCTCCCTCAAGGTAGTCAAAGAAACGAGAACTCTTTCCCCACAAATAAGCCATAAAGCCTAAAAATACTATTCTAATCTTCCCCTGCCTATTTGTCTTGAGCTGGCCTTCAAGAAATTCTCTGACCTACCTTGTCTGATAGGAGATCATAAGGTCCCCATTCAAAAAGGATCATGCCCCATACCAAGAAGAAAAAAAAATAAGAGATGCTGCAGAGAATCTGTACACAGTCCTTGCTAAATTTTCCTATTAAGTTTATTATCATTTTGGTCTAATACTATGTCTACATGGCTATTCATACTTCATCAAATCTAAGCATGAAATAGTTTATTCTGTGTCTTTGGGTCTTTGGGTCTTTCATCTGAAAGCACCCATGTAACACAAAACTATGATCAAATAAATTTGTCATGCTCTTCTCTTGTTAACTCGTCTTTTATTTAGGGGTGTTGGCCAGGCTCATTTATAATGTGTAGCAAAGGGAACATCCTCTTTTCTACACCTACAAAGACTGTAGATAAGTCCCCAGTACCATCGTGTGTGTTTGTTTCTTCCATTCCTACATGCCCGCTTCTCTGTTCTCTTTGGTCACAGAGAAGCACGCAGAGGAATCTGCTTACTTTTCAGTTTCCATGGCAGAATGTGAATGCCAAAATGTCACAAATTCCAAACCTGACAAGCCAGGTGCTCAAAATGATAACTGGTACAATGTTTTCAGATTGTCAAGAATCCAAATTCCTCTGGAAGGAACATGCTTGGGTCAACGGCAATCTGGAGCATTTCAGGAGGAGGATCCTACTACATGAATATCATCCTTTAGTATCCACTGAAGAAAATGGAGGGAGGGGAAAGAGAGCCCCAGAAGAAGGCAGAAGTTCCCAGAAATGGGAAGAAGGGTCCAGGGTACTTCTGGTCACATAAAATAATTGGTCTTCATGACACTTCAGAATGGATGAAAAGTGGAACCAGTTCCCTCTAAGTTTCTTGTACCCTTACAATTCTATTAATGAACAGTAACACTTTATCTACCAATGGGTCTAAATTAATAGTTTGCAAAATCAGTCTGAAACACTTAAAATTATGAAAATCCTTTATTTCTTCAAATTAACAATGAAGGACTTAGCCATATGAAGATATCTACAACATTCCATTGCATATAGCATCCCACTGGTTATAAAACACAACACTGTTTTATGTACTAAGAAAAAAAACATGACAAATGTGGTTGTACTATGTGATCAACTGTAAAAATTCCAGAGACATTAAATTGTGAAGATATGTGTATCTTAGAATCAATGAGATATAAAAAATTAGTTTGATCATTTGCTATTCTCTGACATAGGCTCTCTATCGTCCTTCATTAAACAAATGAGGTTTGAGTCAGTTAAGCAAACACTTAATGACCATATGATGAGCACTGTGATGGGCACAGGGCATGCAGAAATGCTTAGGGACTATCTCTGTCTTCTACAAATTTACAAGATTAGAGGAGATAGACACAGAAAAAAACAATTGCAATAGAAACAATCTAATAAACATTCTTTAAAGAGTTGAAATATAATTCATTCGATCCTTCCTATTTCAGAGTCTTTGTATTTGCTATTCCTTCTGCCAGGAGTGAGTCCTTTCCTTTATGCTAACTAGTACTGCTTTGATCTCATTTTCATAGGGACACACAAAGGAGCCCTGCTACCAGCTTATAATGAACACAACTCTTTTCCTTCAAAGCCCTTATCCCACAATAACTGAAATTAATGTTGGCACCCCCAAAGCTATAAGCTCAATAAGGGTGTAACTTTGGCTTGTTCACTATTGCTGCTCCAGTTTTAACCTGGCAAGAATATGTCGAATAAGTGAATATATCAAAACTTGGAAATTAAATCCTTTCATGTTTCTTTTTCTATGTAACTGGAGAATTCTCTGCACAATTTCCATCAATACATGAGGGCAAGTATGAATCATATGCAAAGCAGTTTTGGAAAAGTCCCAGTGAAAACTGAGGACAATAGGTGCTAAAGGTTCTGATTTAGGCAAGCCCTCATCTGATAAAGGGAATCAGGAAAGGTTTCATGGGAATGTAGATTTTGAACTAGAGTTTGAAGAATCTCAGTAGATAAATGTTGAGGAAAGGCAATTCAGTAAAGGTACTGGAGTAGAGCCAGAAGAACATCTGTTATGAAAGTTTGGCGAGTTGAAAAGGTTGATCGGGGGTAGACTGAGAGAAGAGATTCATAACATATTTAAGTTTAAGATTCAGAACCCTTCATTGCCAGATGCCTTCTTAGGCTAGTGATGTCATGCTCCAGAGATGCAAGAAAAATGCAGCAACCCTAGTAGCACATAGAGATCTGAAGCTCTGCTCCAGCCCAGAGACCAAACTTTATGGTCTTCTGAAACATTACTTCAGCAGTACCTCCAAATCCACCCAGCCCTCAGCAAAAATCATCTCTGATTTGCCTTAATAAGCAACTAGACGCCATCTTTGAATCCAACAAGATGGACCTAAAGGAGATACTGGTCTTTGAAGCCCAGAAGGGAAGTGTTGGTGAAAGGATGAGGCATTGAGCACTTGGGGAGTGAGACCAACCTTAACAGACAAGCAAGAAAGAGCAGAAAAATGGGATTCTCCAAGGTTTGCCCTAGGGACGGCAACCTCTCCAACAAGACCCTGTAGAGCCAGCAACAGAAGTGGCTTCCCAGAACAAAGTACTGAATCAGATCATTCTTTTTTGAACCATTAGAGATTTCTACCAACTAAGTTGGAGGAAAACTAAATTTTCTCTACAGGAAATTATATTACCAAATAGTTGTCATGAAGAGATGATCAAAGAATATGCAATCAAGTATATAGAGAATGAGTATTATAGAGGTGTAACAGGCAGGAAATTAATAATAATGTTGATAATAATAATCCATTATTTTAGATTTTGTGATGATTTTGATATTTATTATTATTTTACAAATTGTAATCAGTGTTATTTCCTTTCTCATGTAAAATGTCTTATCTTAAACCTAAATTTTGAATTTATAATTTCATATTCTTTTTTTTTTTTTTGATAGTGGGAATTGAACCCAAGGGGAATTAACCACTGAGCCACATCTCCAGCCCCTTTTTTGTGTATATTTTTATTAGAGACAGGGTCTCTCTGAGTTGCTTAGGGCCTGGCTAAATTGCTGAGGCTGGCTTTGAACTCAATCCTCCTGCCTCAGCCTCCCAAGCCGCTGGGATTACAGGTGTGCACCATCACACCTGGCTTATAGTTTCATATTCTTTTTAAAGAAGACTCTGAAAATTCCCTCAGACACTTGCCTGTAAAACCTTCTTCAGACCCTGGTGGTGAGTCTTGCCTGCCAAACTCAAGGGACAAGATCATATTTGTCAGAAACAGAGGAACAGAGAAGATGTCAACTAATCAGTTTTCATGCTAATTTGTATGAGAATAAACATGAATTTATATATCAGTGCTGTGACTTTATCTTCCACAGGCACACAGGCAGTGTTGATAATTACTTGGGAATTAAATTTCCTTTCTTTCTTTTTCTTTCTTTTTTTTTTTTTTTTTTTTTTTTTTGAGAGAGTTTTCTTTCTACTTTGCCATTTTGCTGCAGGAATTTATCTGCTGATCCTCCATTTTGAAAGAGAAAGACTGACTATTTTGTTTGGATAGAAGTTCCTTGCCTAGCATCATGATGCTATTAATACATCACATCCATTTTATCCCTATCACTTTTCCTGTGTTTGGCTACCGGCACAGATTAATAGTTGTCTTTGCATTATGCAGTGGAACTTAATTTCTATTTGAATGTTTAACACCATTGTAATGATTTTATTGCAATTAAGAATGATAAATGTTTCCCTTCCAGTCTCAAAATCAATATTCACAAAGTGTGGGAGATAGGTGGGAAGAACACAGTTAGTATAAATGGAGTCTGCCAAGAATTCAAGGGAAGATGAAGGGGACCAGAAAGTCTGTAGCATTGATAAGCTCCTACTATGCACTGCACAGTGTGATAGATATTTTATACAATGTGGCAGTACCAAAAGCCATAAAAGAAACAGCTAATATTTACTGCACACTTACCCTGAGGTAAGCACTCTCCATACATTTCTTCCATTGATTCCCCTATTCCTCTATAAAGCAATTGGTATTTTCATTATTATTGTATGGATTAGAAGTTTGAAATTCAGAGAAGTTAAGGAACTTTCCCAGAATCATAAAAACAGTCAGTGGAAAACTCAGGACTTGAATTCAGGTCTGTCTAAGACCTAAGCCCCCCAAATTTAATACACTTTGTATTAGCTTTCTATGACTGCATAACAAATTACCACAAACTTACACTGATTCATTATCTCACAGTTCTCTAAGTCAGAAGTCTCAGTGGGCTCATCTAGATTTTCTTCCTGGGATCTCACATGCTAAATTCAAGATGTTAGCCATACCGGACTATTAGGAAAACTCAGGAAGAACCCACTGATTCAGGTTGTTGACAGAGCTCAGTTCCTTGTGGTTGTAAGACAAGGACTTCCATTTCTTTGGTGGCTGTCAGCCAGTTCTGTTCTCAGTTTCTAGAGACTTTCCTCCATTTCGTGTCACATAGGAACCTCCATCTTCCAGGCTGCAATGGTGCATTGAACCCTTCCACATTTGGAATGTCTTTGAATTCTCCTTCTGCTACCGGTTGACAAAAACTCTTTGCTTTGAAATGATTCATGTGATGGGGCTGGGGATGTGGCTCAAGCGGTAGCACGCTCGCCTGGCATGCCTGCGGCCCGGGTTCGATCCTCAGCACCACATACCAACAAAGATGTTGTGTCCACCGAGAACTAAAAAATAAATATTAAAAAAATTCTCTCTCTCTCTCTCTCCTCTCTCACTCTCTCTTTAAAAAAAAAAAAAAGAAAGAAATGATTCATGTGATTATTCAAGGCCCACTCAGAAAAATCTTCTACTTGATAAACTCAAAGTTAACTGACAGCAACCTTAATTACATCTACAAAATCCCTTTGTGGTATAATGTAAAATAGTCATGGGTGTGACACCTCATCATATTTACAGTTCAGAAGAAAAGGCAAAAATCTGGGGGTAGACAAAGGAGGAAAACTGGGCCTTCTCCCCAACACACCCATACTCTCCTCTGTACCATGATTATGTTCTTTTATTCCATTCTGTCCACAACATTTGTCTTGTCTATGTTCTTTTATTCCATTCTGTCCACAACATTTGCCTTGTCTATGTTCTTTTATTCCATTCTGTCCACAACATTTGCCTTGTCTATGTTCTTTTATTCCATTCTGTCCACAACATTTGTCTTGTCTATGTTCTTTTATTCCATTCTTTCTACAACATTTGCCTTATCAAGAACATAGTTTTTATTCTAGAACAATGAGAAAATCAGGACTTATAACCAGGCTGATCACTAGAGAAGAAACAGTAAAAACTTTACATTCCACATGATGGTAGTTTCATGATAACACAACAGTAGTTACCTCTCTAACATCATCCTACTTTGGGCCATGCTCTAGCCATACTTAAGGTGCTCAGATGCATCGGACATTCACCTGCATACATTTATAGGTAAACAGTTCCTTCTGCCTAGAAACTTCCACTATGCTTCTGCTTGGCATATCTTCTCCTTCAGCTCTCATTTAAAACTCCTTCCTTTGAAAGTCGCTCCCCACCCCAAGACTGGAGACCCTCCTATGCAAATGCATCTTTACTTAATTCATTACAATATCGCTTATAATCCAATGTTATAATTCCCATCTTCTTATCCATCCCTAGCCGCTGACATACTGTTCCATTGCTGTTCTAGACATCATTTTGGTTTAGAATTTCTAAAGAAGTTGATTTGATTGATTTGATTGAAGATAAATGAATAAATAAATGAAAATTCAGTGCTCAAATAAAAGTGCTAAAGGAATACAAAATGGCAGCAAAACCCATGCTTGTACCTACAACAATCAAAAATCCTCATTAATGCCATGACCTTCATAGTAGGCACACACCCGGGCTCATTAGATATATTTCCTCCTTCTTGTCTATTATTAAATTTGATTAAAATCATAATCTCTTAGAGAAAAGATATTTGGAAGTACCAAGGATTCATAGATCATTTGTCTTTGTACTTCATGGTCTATGTTTATTGACAACCCAAACTAAAAATGGAAATTAACAAGAGAAATGATGAGAATCCATTTGCAAATGTGTGTCATCTTAATTAAAGCAATATGTTGGGGATAAACAGACAAATGGGAAAAAAAAGTATTTAAATTCTGATTAAAGGGGCTGATTTCTGTTAAAGTAATCATATTCCCAAAAGGTTATTATTAATTTGAGAGATAAAAACTAAGAATAAGGGAATATTTGAGATACTGCAAGAAAGAAAAGATTAGATATCTACAAAGATTGCAATAACAAATTCTTCACAATTAAATATTGAACATTTTTGGCTACAGTAATAAAATAATTATTCTGGCACCATCTGGACACATTTTAACAAAAATAAAAAAAGATATAAAAGAATTAGGGGATTATAAGGAAGCAGCCATCAAAGCTTGTCCTGACATCTAGAGAAGGAATAAGGCCTACATAAAAGTTGTTCAGCAACAAGACAGAAAAAAGAAAGCCTGAAGAAGTTTCTCTTCTTCTTTAGCTTCTTAAAAATTGCCTTTAGTTGGGGATTTGAAAAACTCCTCAAATATCCAGTGTAACAGCCTAACTGTATAATGGAAGGCAAGCTTGGGAAGGTAAACCAATTTTTTTTTATAGGACAACTTGGACAATAGAGTACAGACAAAAGTAAAACTTAAAAAGATCCTGGCTATTTTGATCCCTAAATGCAACTAAAATTTAAACTTAAAAAGTTTAAAATGAATTCCTGATTTAGACTTTTAATGATTTTCTATCAAATATTAATAAAGACCCAGAAAAAGACTAAAACATAAAACACCAGAAAACAATGCCATTGGACATGCTGCAGTCAGAATCTGGGATATGTTGTCGCTATTTGCAAGGCTGGTGGAGAGAGACAGAGTCTTACCTTACTGGTCCCCTTAAGAACAAAAAGGCATCTCCTTGTCTCAGGTTGAGTCCTTGGTTTGAAAAAAAAAAGTTTATTCAACTAATCAAAAAGGAATCTGTTAGAAAAATTTTTGATGTTCATAGGATCAATGACAGATTGAAAAACCAGCCTTGAAAATGGACCTGTCCAAGATAGTGCCTGATAATAAAGAAGATACCAAAGGATAAGTAGGAATGTCTGTAGCTTTGGGGAAGGAGAGTGACAGATCCCAGGCATTTCCATTCAGTTCCTCCTCCTCTGCTCCAGGAAGAGAACATTTGGTTGGCCTAATCTGAAAGTTGTACTTGTATCTGAGCTAAGGAAGAGTGGAGCTCCAGACTTCAATCCCATCAGCTGGTTTCCAAAGACTTGACGTTGAAATGAGAATAAAGCACAAAACTCCTCCCACAGCCTATATGGAATGAAAGAGCAGTTCCCACCACCTCCCCATCCTCATTTCCCTTCTCTCTGTCTCTTTCCCTATGAACCCATCATACATCCTTCTCAGTTCCTGATTCAGAAGGCATCACTTCCTGTTCTCTCTGTGTAGAATTCTCTATCCCCAGGACATCCCCTCACACATCCCATGACCAACCTGCTCCCATCAACTAAGCTTCCGCTCACTTGGCATCTGATCAGAGAGACTCACCTTAACTACTCCTTCTCCTCCTTTTCACCTCCACAAATTTTCAATTGCATTTTTCTGTTTTATTTTTATAGCAATCATCAATACCTAAAATGAATACCTAAAATAAAATAATTTATCTTAATTATTTCCTTACTTTATTATTTTCTGTCTACTCCCCCTTACACATTTATTATGAGAGCTCTACTATCTATTTTCTCCATTACATCTATATGCTCTGCCCAGACTTAAGATCGTAGTATGAAAAAAAAAAAATAATGAAGTTGGATGTGGTGGTGTATACCTGTAATCCAGCAGCTCAGGAGGCTGAGGCAGGATGATCTCAAGTTCAAAGCCAGCCTCAGCAAAACTGAAGCACTAGGCAACTCAGTGAGACCCTGTCTCTAAATAAAATACAAAATAGGGCTGGGGGTGTGATCAGTGGTCCAGTGTCCCTGAGTTCAGTCCCCCATACCAAAATAATAATAATGCATGAATAAAATGATATGGCAGCCCTTACTATATTTCTCATAATTAATTATACATTTGTTTCTCATGATGAATTGTAAGAACTTCCAAGGTAAGGTCTTTGGAAATCTTGTGACTCTTCCTCATCTTTGTGTCCTCATGCCAACCACAGTGATACAGTCCTCATATAAGGTCTTCAACAAATATTTATTGACATGAATTCTATTCAGTGTGGGATCTTCTTTATGAACTGCTAGGCAGTCCAGCTATACCCCAAGAAAGCTATTTTCTAAAATGATTCCAAATCAGATTTCATAAGAAGATAATAGCTAGAATAAAAAGTCCTTCTCATGGAAGCTCTGAAAACAGTACAAACGTTCTTAAACATTTATAGCCCTACAATTTCTTTGGCCGAGCATCTTTCTCCAACAGCAGGAATAAATGTGTCTAGGAAGTTCATGCAAACTGTCAACAGACAAGCTAGGGGCTCAGATCAAGGGGCTGCTCCTGGACATTCCATCTTGAGGAAGGGCAAGACAAGCAGAAACATCAAAAACAAAAACAAAAAATCCTCCAAGGAAACTGAACAAATATCTCCCCTGGTAATAAATAAATAGTTCAGCTGGGGAATTGTAATTGTGTGTATAATGCAGCTCAGATATAGGGCATAATTACACTCCAGAATCCATATAGTAATAAAAAGCTCCAGTCAGGGAAAAGAATGCTTGTTTGCCATGGTTTGACAGGCAAGCAACAAACAAGAACCACTTTTTCACCTTTTATTCAATAAAATCAGCATATTAAATATTCAGACTGAGTGTCTCCATTAAGCAATTCACTTCTACCTCTCCTCCCTCTTCTCTCCCCACCTCTTCTTGTTTTGTTTTCATCAAGTCAGGGAGGGGAAAAAATAAAATAAAACCAAGTCCGTGATGTGATTTTTAATGAAGCTGCTGCTAGGAGGTTCTCCTGCATTTAGGAACAGCCTCTCCGGTCCACAGGGGTCCAAGCATCTGGGACTCTGATGGGGGGAGCAGTGTGAGAGGGACCTCAGACAGCAGGGAGGACACCATTTTCAATCAAGGATAATGAGGATAATGCATTGGTGGGAAGAGGAGTGCATATACAGGGGAGGGAAGGAAGCAGCCCCCTCTGCAACACAGACCAATAAGAAAAGGCACCTGGCCTGAAAATGCACTTAGCTGGATGCCATGAGATGTGAACTGTGCCTAATGAAACGGCTGAAAACACAGCACGGAATAAAAGAACCAGGGCAAAGGAGAGAAAGGTTAAAAGGCTGGGGAACTAGATTAGAATGATAAGTGAGAAACTGACATACTTCATGAACACAATTGACTAATCTCTGAAAGACACCGAGAGGGGATTAGAATATTTTCTTGGACAACCAAATTGCTGCCTGCCTCTTTCTTTCCCTCCTATTTGAAAAAAAAAAAAATTAAAAAAAAGGTTTGGACCTCTCCATTTTAATCTTCCACAGAAAGAAGAGGTTACAAATGGACTGGAGGAAGAAAGGACTTTAGAAATGTCATTTTCTCCAGAATGAAAGTGGGGAGGGTGGGAGGGCCATGATTCTTTCTCAGCCCCGCAGCAGCAACGATCTTTAATCCTGACTCTGCCTCTGATATTGACAGGCAGAGGTAAGGGGCATTTAGCAGGCAGGACCATGGGAGGCCCATGCTCTCCAGTACAGGAAGGATGAGGTCAATGGTAATGAGCAATGGTGAAACGGAATGCAAATTGCAAAAATTTATGAAGTTGTTTCTGCTCAGTGAGCAGATTCCAGATAAGTGGAGTGTTAATAAGGCAGGCGAGCTTTTCAGCTGTGCCAGCTGTTAGGAAGATGCTGGCATGCTCTTAACCCGGTATTTATTGGATGCTACTCATTGCTGTGACAGCACACATGCGTACACAAGCGTGTTTATTCACAACATGCATAATCACTCTGTCACAACACAGATGCTAATCAGTGGCCCGTCTCACAAGCAAAGGGGCACATCTACAACCCAAGCCCTTAAGGAAAACTTTCTGAAAGAGCTCCCTTTCACTTAAAGTAATGGATCCCTTTAGGCCACCCCATAATAGACTATGACTTCTGTGAGGATGAAGAGGCATAAAGGGAGGACTTGGGCTCCGTTTTATGCAGAGCGGAATCTCATAAGGAATTCATCCTGAACAAGCTGAGTAATTTGGTTGCGTGTCCTATAAATTCGGGAAGGTATCACTGAATGGTTATTACGTGTGATTGTGGGGCTTTAAGGAGCTTTAGTGGTCTCTGAGCACCCTGTGCAAATGCATCTTGTAGAATTAGCGGCAATGGGGAAACCAGGGAGCCTGGTGACAAATTGAGCTCCTTCGAATCACTTGAATATGTATGTTAGCTGTGGAAGATTCTGTAATACAAAACAAGATGGCTCTTCACACGTGCACTCAAAGAACAGGAAAACTGGCAGAGAAGACTGGAAAAGCCATAGGAATTTTGGAATGGGAAAGGAATTTTGTTCAAGAAGATCCCTCATGATGAGACAGGGAGGGTGGATGCCAACACTGAGTACTGAGCAGGGCATCAGCTCTATTATAAACAGTCCCTCTTGTGAACCTCCTGGCCATCTCATTTTATAGAGAAGGGAAGAGAGCCTTGCAGGGGTTTAGATGTGCCCAAAGTCATAGAAACTTGGGAAGTGGCAGGGCTGAGACTCAATCACAGATCTGGCTAAATGCCAACCCTGTGCTCCTCCAAGCACCTGCTTCAAATGTCTCAGGTCAAGAAGGGATTTATTGAAGAGTCAGGTTGGAATCCTGGACCTAAAGTGGGCTCACTCTGAAAAACTAGAAATAAATTCAGTCTGAACAAGCATACTAGAAAAGAACTGGCCCCCAGAAGAATTCATGAGATAAATTCTATGAAGTGTGACTACAAACTGAAGTCAAGAGGTTGACTTCACATGTCCCACCTGATAAGCCAGTCTCAGTGTTTTATAGCCACATGTCCACCTAGCTGTGGTCACATCACTTATGGAGACAGCTGGGATCTGAGTACAGCCACCCACCCACACCGCTCAGGGCCTTCCATTATCAGCTTCGCTATCTGAGAGCAGTTCCCCTTGCATTCAAATGATGTGGTTTTTTTTTTCTTCACTCCCTACTTTCCTTTCAACATTCCTTTGTCCTGATATTTTCATTTTTCTAAATTCAAGCATTCCCTAATACGTCAAACTTCCTAGCACTATTTGACACTGATGGAGATTGCTGGAAATGCAAAACCTAATCCTAAAAGACTGACTTGGTACTAGTGAAATGATGAATGTGGTGGGGGTGTGTGGGTCATAGTTCCAGCTTTGACTCTGCTGTAATTGTATTGTGTGGCCTTGAGCAAGTCACCTAATTCTTGGGACTACCATTTCCTCAGCCATAAAATAAAGAGGTTGGACAAGAATTGTGTAGGTTTTAATCAAATGTACTTGCTGTCCAGACATACAGAAACATGAAGGCTGGGATATTTGTGGTTGTCACAATTACTAGGAAGAAACTATCCTGCCTCAAATGCCCAAGGCCTCTGTTGAGGAACACTGGTCTGGGACCTCTTTAATTCTTTTTTTTTTTTTTTTTGTTCTGACATTCTACTAATTGACAGGAGAAGGACCATTGATAGCAATGCTTTTCTCAGCTTCTTTTCCAATCTTATCATTTGATATCCAAAAGTTAAGGTGTTTTATTTATCTGTTATGATCTAAAACCAGGATTTTTTTTAAGAAAGACAGAATTTTTTAATATTTATTTTTTTAGTTTTCAGTGAACATAACATCTTTATTTTATTTTTATGTGGTGCTGAGGATCTAACCCAATGCCCGGCACATGCCAGGTGAGCACGATACCGCTTGAGCCACATCCCCAGCCCCAAACTAGGATTTTAAAACATGTTAAATCAGACTCTGATCTAATATATACCCAGGTCACAACCAGCTCAGAAATACAGAAGACAATACTTTTCCAAATCTGTGTTGCTGCTGCTGCTTAAAGGAGGTTAGCATTTTTCTCTGCAATTATCTTTCTGATTCCCCGGTTTCCTGGTCTCCTTTCTGTGTATCCTTTTATATTTATAAACTGCTGTCTTCAAACATTTGGAATTTTATAAATGGTGAGAAGGTCTTCTGAGTTTTTTTAGGAGACAACAGGCAGATGCTCACTCAAATCTTGGTGCCCTACACATTATAGGTCTCTCTGAGCTCACAGATCCTGCCACACTAAGTTCACCCTACAGGAAGTGTGCGACAGTACAAAGCAGGGCAGACACAGACGTTGCAGTCAACTCCAGGCACATTTATTCAGCAAACTTCCTCCTAGCTTCTTTTACTCACTGATGCCAGTGAATCCAAATTAATGATCTAGCCAAAATCTTACACTCTCAGAATCATAATTATGTTAATCTTTTTCTCAAAGCCGCCTTTTGATTCCCTGTATTTACATAAATTTTCAACTTTTTTTCTCTCTCACTCAATCCTTTAATTTCCCAATCCTCCTGGTGTTGGCATTCCTGATCGTCTACATTGCTAACCAGCTGGTTCCTATTTCCTTTCCCCTCTCTGGGTTTCTCCCTTCAATTATTATGTATCCTGGGCCAAAATAACATGTCAACAAATCCTTTAACATGTTCTCATGTAAGGAAGCCCTAGGAAGCTTCAGACACTCACTTTGGGGGATGAGAGCACGCTCTCAGCAACATCTGGTTTATCTGAGCCTACATGGAAGGCGAGGAAATGTGGAGCCTCCCCTCCAGATTTTATAGACAAGATTTTTCTAATGGAAGAAGAATGAGTGTCACAATTGCCGAAAGGTAGAAATCAACTTGCACCATCTGATTTTTTTCCTACAGGATTCTTTCCAAAAAGGGAAAATAAGTAAGCAAGGAGTTTAAACTTTCTGTCTGAGAAAAGAATAGCAACATCATTGCCAATGCCCAGTGCAGAAGAGAAACCTAGCAGATGAAATAACAACTTGGACCAGGTTCCATCTAGTCTAGAAGTGAAAACAATAGATGATCCAAGAGTGCAGCAAGCATTTGGGGGCATATGGGATTCTGTGGGCAAACTCACATATCATGCCAAAAAAAGAGATTTGGTAACTTGAACCCTTTAGTTAGTCCTTAGAACATACAAGACCTACAAGAATCAGAGGGGCCTTGGTAGGGCCTCTCGGGGATCATATCAACCAAAGAGTAAGTTTCAGGGAGAATATCTAAGCCATCATCTATTCATGCAGTCAGTCTCTCTAAAGACTTGAAAACAACACTCATGAAGACTTTTGAAAACCTATCAAAAATTTTTCCTTTAACTGAAATTCTTCATGTTGCACTCCAAATCCATTTATAAAGTTTCCTTAGGTACTCAGAAACAACTCTGTTACAGTATAATGATACAATGTTCCCTTTTTTCTAAAGTCTTTTATTTACCATTTATCTCCTGGGCTTCCACATCCCTTGGTAGAAGAGATAAAATGCTACAGCTGGGTATATATGTTACCCAGCTACAGGAATCAAAGGAGCAAGTGGAGTAAGGGGAGGTTAAAATGCTATTATGAAAATCAAGTTTGGATTTGGAGCTGATGCTCCTCTTTGGTTTTTAACCAGTTTGACTTATTTGTTTTGCTGAGAAATTAAAGACTGACTCACCATGACCCCCAACATCTTAGCTGAGCAACCATCATTATAAACAGTAAAAATGACTCACTTCTGAATTTCCTGGAACTTCATTCTATGAATTGTTTTCTAAATAGAGAGAGGCATAGAATTTTCATTCGGGTTATAGATTGTTTTATTTAGGGTTCTTTCTTTCAAAAGAATCTAACTTCCTTCCCACCTCACGGACCCAAAAACCTCGGGTTGAACACTCTCATGAACCAGCACCCAATTCTACCTCAGAATCAATGCAGCTGTTAAAAAAAATTCTCTGATCTTGAGTTCAAATATTCTTCCTCAAAACTGCTACCACTGGCTTTGGCTTTTCTGTAACAATATACATATATTAATAAAATACATAACAATATTACAACATACATCCTTTACTGCCTGAGAGCTTGTCCATTTGTTTTGAAACAGGTATATTATCCCTCTTAAGACATGTCTGAATATTATCCCTTGTGGCTGCAATTATTTCTCCTATTTCGTGATCTCCAGACTCTTCCTCATCTAAATTATCATTCCCTAGAAAGACGCCTGGAATAAAATACAATCTTCCAAGACTATGGACATTATATCTCAGTCCATGTGATCAAACAGCATTGTTTGTGACACACTTCATTTTCTAAGTTTAATTCCACTTCCTTATTACTTGTGCCTCTAAAGTTATCATAGAAATTTATCGGGTTGTAGAAAAACAATTTTCAGAACAAGAAAAACAAATGACCAAGAATCAGATAAAAAGATGTTCAGTCTCATTACCAAGCAAGAAAATGCAAATTAAAACAAAAAAAATGAAATATCACTTCACACTCGTCAGATTGGCAAATTTTAAAAGTCTGGTGATAGAAGTGTTAGCAAAGATGTGGAAAAACAGGAAATTGTACACTGCTGCTGGGAGTACAAATTGGTTTAACCACTTTGGAGAGAAATTTGGCAATGCATAGTAATGATGCAAACACCTCACTACCCAGAATCTCCATTTCTAAGAAGTTTATTATAGAAACATGTTCACCAGAAGTTTTTCCTGTGCTGTAACTGCAACATTGTTTGTAATAACAAAAAGAAAAAAAATAAAATAGTTAAACTATTTTAGAAGAAAAACAGTGAAACATATTGGGTGATAACTATGCAAAGGAATACCAGGTAGCATTTTAAATGAATGGAACATAGATAAAAACTGTAAACAAAATGTTGAACTTTAAAAAGTTGTAGAAGGATATTTGTATTATAATATTATTTATGCATTTTTAAAACACACAAAGCTATCTTAAGCATGGCTTACAGACAAATTATATCAGTGTTGAAATGTGGGCAGAAAATACATCTGACATGAGAGGAACGTCTGCTTCTATAAAGGAGAAGGAGGAAGTAGAACAAGATCAAGATGGAAAAAGAAGTCTCCTCATGCCTCTGGACCATTTTATATTTTTTAAAAACACTGAAATAAATTTGGCAAAATATTAACATGATTGAATTTTGATGGCATGTGGTTGTCTGTTGTATTCTTTCTACTTTTCAGTATGTTTAAAAACATTTCTCAAAATTTGGAAGCAATAAAAAAGCATAAAAGTAGGTAAAAAAACTATAATAATATCATTACTCAAAAATAACATTGTCAATATTTTGGGTTTGTTTTAATCTGGACTTTTTACCATTCTATGTTGTAATATATTAAGCTTACACAAGAACTGCAAAATCAGTAGTTTTCATTTATGTCCTTCATTCCACACCTCTTCTAGTCATCAGTTTACATAACCTTTGCATAAGTATCAAAATTAGGAAATTAATATGGTGCAATACCATCGACATACCTAGAGTTCTCATTTGAATGCCACCAGTCTTTTCTCTATTGCCCTCTTCCTATCAGATGCAGTTCCAGGATGCTACACTGCCTTTGGTTTTTGGTTTTCTTTAGGTTTCTTCATTCCAGGACAGTTCCTCCATCTTCTCTTTTATGGCCTTAGCATTTTTTATCAGAACGTCTCTTGCTTTGGATTTCTGTAGTGCTAATTACCAGACTGCAATGTGCATTTTCCCATGGTAAAGCACAGAGGTGACACTTGTATCCTGCTCAGTAGACTATTTCCGGGGGTGAGGGGTATATGATGTTGCTACTGATGTCAATCTTGATCCCTCAGTTAAAGTGGTATCTGTTAGGTTCCCTCACCATAAAATTACTATTCCCCCCTTTGAAATTGGTAAATATCTTGGATGAGATACTTTGGGAGCGTTGACTCCCAAACTTTCACCAACTTATGGTAACATTCATCAGTAATATTGTGGTACAATTATTGGTGTGGTATTTGCCTAATGATTTTACTGTACATTTTCTTCATTCTCTCTATATTTATTAGTTAAAATTCTTCTGTAAGGGATATCACTGCTCTTATATTTATTTATATAATAACCATGGAAATCAGTATCAGTATGTCTCCGTGACATTTGTTTTATCTTATGAGTTATGATCTAATACTATCATCATCTATTTTGTTGGTTAAACTCTGTGCCTTGATATATTGGATATATGTAATTGGCTTTGAATTTTTACAGGGTCTCATGCAGAGAGTTTGCCTTGAGTCTCAGAGAAGACCTGGACATGGACTTTTGGGTAATCCTGAAACTATGGGGACTCTTGAAAATGGACTAAATGTATTTTATATTATGAGATGGGCATTAGATTTTTAGGGACCAAGAGAGGAATTTTTTGGTTTAGATATTAGGTATCCCCCAAAAGCTCATGTGTAAGAAAGTGCAAGGAAATTTAGAGCTGAAATGATTGGGTTGTAAAAGTTTAAACATAATCAGTGCATTCATCCCCTGATAGGGATTAACTGTTAATTGTAGGCAAGTAGGGTATGGCTGGAGGAGGTGGGTCATTGGAGTGTGCCTTTGGGGTATATATTTTGTCCTTGGGAAGAGGAGAGATCCCTCTCTCTATCTCTCTGCTTCCTGGTGCCATGTGTGAGCTGTTTTCCTCCTCCAGATCTTTCCTCCATGATGTTCTGCCTCATCTCGGGCTCAGAGCAATGGAGTCAGTCATCTATGCATAGAACCTCTGAGACTGTGAGCCCCAAATAAATTTTCCTCCTCTAAAAATATTCTTGTCAGGTCTTTTGATCATAGTGTAAAGTGACTAAAACAAATGGTACCGTGGTTCTAGAAGAAAGAACAAGAATTTTCCCTTCCTCTGCTTTTTTTTCCCCATACCCAGGTCTCCAGGTGATTAGATGGTACCTTCTCACATTAAGGACAGAACTTGCTCATAGTCCACTGCCAGATTCCTTCATAAACACCCTTAGAGACACGTGAGGCAACCCAAAACTTCTAATCAAATGCCAGTCCACTTGGGTTTCTGTTTTAGTGAAAGAGGAATGAGCTCAGTGCCCACTGAATCACTGAGGATAATTAATACTTTACCAGCTATCTTGGCATGTTTTAATCCAGTCAAACTGACTCCCTAAATCAACCATTGCAGATTCCTAATTCTTTTGGATTTTATCCTTACATAATGAGCCTAATTTTATCTTCTTCAGAATGGCTACAAATAGTCCAGGACCATTCATTAAAAATCTACTTTTGCCCCAGTGATTTGAGGTAGCATTTTTATCACATTCTAAACTTAAGTTATGTATGTAAAGTTGCTCCTGAACTTTCTATTTTATTACACTTGTCTATTTTTGTATTCATACTGTAATACTCCATTCTTCAATTTTGTTAATACAATTTTTAAATGTAATTGAGATCACAAAGTATGAACAATTTTGTATACTGCCTTTTTACTTTGTATTAGTGGTTCGCTCCTTTTTATTGCTGAGTAGTATTCCATGATATGGATGTACCACATTTTAATAATTTACCATTGATATAGATCTGGAATGTTTCCAGTTTCGAGCCATTTTAAATAAAGCTGCTATAAATATTCATGTTCAGACTTTTATGTACATAAATTTTTAACTAATCTTAGACAAATGCCTTAGGGAATAGCTGCAGATAATATGGTTTTTTCTTGTTTTTAAGAAATTGTCAAACTGTTTTTCCAGGATGGTTGTGTCATTTTACATTCGCATCAACAGTGGGTGAGAGATTCAGTTCCTTCACTGAAGTATGTACCCATATATTTGCCCTTTCCATTGTTCTTTCTTCGATTCTCATTTTCCAAAATGTCTTCTTTCATCATTTTCGGTAGACAACTTCCAATAGTCTTTTTTTGAAAGGTAGATTTTCTGGTAATGAATTCTCTTTATTCCCTTAATTTGAGAATGGCTTGATTTCTTATTCATTTACTGATTCTCTTTTTTTCTTTTTCTTTTTTTTTTTCCCCAAGTACTTGAAAATATGCCACTTCCTTCTGGCCTTCGTGTTTTCTCATTAGACACCTGCTGTCTTTCAAACTGTTTTTCACCACAGTAAATAGCATTTTTCTCTTAGTGTTTTCAAGATTTTTGTTTTGGTTTTTAGAAATTTCCCTCTAATGTTTCTTGGTGTAGATGTCTTTGGATTTATCCTTGCTTGAGAGCACTCGGCTTCTTGGATCTATACTTAACCAGATTGGAGGAACTTCAGTCATTATTTCTTGAGGTATTTTTTCAGCTCCACCCTCTTTCTCTTCTCTTTCCAAGACTTTAATATCATTATATTGAATATTTTGTTATAAATTTTTATTAAATTTTGCAGGTCCCTGAGGCTCTATTCATTTTTTTGGCTATTTTATTATTAATTAGACTGAATAGCCTCCATATTCAAATTCACTGATTACTTCCTTTATTTTCACCATTCTTCTGTGGAGTCTATCCATTGAGATTCAAATTTCAGTTAGTATATTTTTCACTTCAAAATTTCTATATACTTCTTAATATTTTCCCCATTTCTTTGCTGAGTCTTTATATTTTATTTCTGACACTTTCTACATTTTTCTTCAAATGTGTTCAGAATCATACAAAAATTTTCATGATAGATGCCTTAAAATCTTTGTCAGATAATTCTAATATCTTGGCCATCTCAGCAATTATATATGTTCGTTATTTTTTCATTAAGTTTAGATTTCCCTAATTCTTGGTATGATAAGTGATTCTTCTGTTAAAGCCTGATATACTGAGATTCTGGATCATATTTAACACTTCTCTTTTGTCCCACTCTCTCTGGCAAGAGAAGGTGGTAAGTTCCACTTGTTACTTCCAGGTGGGGCTAGGATTTGAGATAACCCACTTGATACACAAGTAGATGGGTCCCTCATTACCTCTGTTCCAGGGCTAGAAGTTTTGGTCCCCACTGCTGCTATGACCCTGCCTGGGAGGAGAAATATTACCTTATAAGTTCTCCCCATGAGGCCTTCACTGACATCACAGGGGTGACCTTGTTAGCACTGGATCATGGTGAAAGATAACTCTCCACTACGTGTCTCATTGCACCACCCTAGTTGGGAGTGAGAGGTTGCTTGGTTAATGTCGAGTGGAGATGGAATTCTTGACTCCACATCTGGTCTCCACTGACACCACAAAGACGAGAAAAGGGTTGGCACCAACCTGACTCCCCATTCCACCTTCTCTGAAACATCTAACAGGAGATAAGAAGGAAAGCTGGGGTGCCTTCCTGGAAAGCGCAGAAAATTATGTTTCCTGTTTGATCTTTGCTGGCATAAATGAGGGTGGGGCATTAGTTGGATTTATATTTCAGTGGGGGGAGTGTTTGGAGTAGAGTGGCTATTGCCTAAAATTTTTCTGTCTTGCTAGGCTGACCCTTTTTGTCATTAGGCTAGTAAAAGCAAGTGTGCATTAGGATTTTTTTTTCCCAGTGCCTGTTGGGCTTTCTAGTTATTGACATATTTAACTGTAAGAAATGGGGAGCAAAATGAAATCCAGGGTCCTCACTTCTATATCATTTTTTTAGTCCAAAAGTCCCTAGCTGGTCTACATTCTTCTCTCTACCTTACAATTCTCTCATATTTTGTATCTAAAAAGGTCCAGGGCTTTTAGTTACACTTAGTGGGAAAATAGGAAATATACATCTACTCTATCTTCTAAAAGCTTACTATTTTCTTTTAAAAACTACTATTTCTATAGAATAAAATTCATGAAATTATTGGAGCAAAGGGTAAAATATTGAAAGGCTCTTGATATATTTTCCAAACCATTTATCAAAAGTTTTATCAATTATTAAATTTATACATAATATGGTATAATTTCTGTTATACCTTGTTCTATCTGGCAGTATTATCATTATTGTTTTTTAATTCCTCCTAATTTAATAGGTGAAATATAGTATTTAATAATTCTTCTGGCTTTGGGTAATTATTACTGGTAAACTTTAACCTCCAAAATTTTAATACTCAATCCTAGTTTCTCTCATACTATTTTGTTCATATATAGATTTTTATTCTCTGTAGTACTTCTTTTATCTTTTTATTAGTTTTATATATTTAAGTGTGAACTTTTATCTAGTATATTTACTAAAGTTTATAGTGAGCCTTTTATTGCTCTTTTCTATACATTTTGGTATTCACACATTTTTAACTTTGTATCTCTTTAAATCATTGATATTTTCCTTCATTATTATTTTTAAAGTGGTAAGGTTAATTATGCTTTTCAATCTAGAAATTCACCAAACATTTACTCAACTTGTTTCAAGTTTCTTTTTTGTTTATTACATAAACAAATTACTTATCCATCTCAAATTTACCTTAGTGCAAGCTATGAGATAGAAATGATGGTTCTTATATTTTTGCAAATGAATCACTAATTTTTCTCAAACTATTGACTACTTTTCAAAACACATTCTCATGTGTCTGAGGTGTGGTGATGCACACCTGTAACTCACATACTCACATATCAGGCGGAGGCATGATAAGTTTGAAGCCAACCTGGGCAACATAACGAAGCTCTCAAAAAAAAAAAATTCAAAAACACTTAACACGAAAGAAATTCTCATGTGATTCTAGCCACGTGCTTACCATAGGGGCTGACAAGCAATGTCCTCCAATCTTATTTATTTATTTATTTATTTGGTACCTTAGATTGAACCCAGAGGTGCTTAACTACTAAACCACATCCCCAGCCCTTTTTAAAATGTTTTATTTAGAGACAAGGTCTCACTGAGTTGCTTAGGGCCTCACTAAGTTACTAGACCTGGCTTTGAACTCATGATACTCCTGCCTCAGCCTCTTGAGCTACTAGGATTATAGGCAAGTGCCACTGTGCCCAACAATGTCCTCCGATTTTGGTGCTGACAGAAAGGTTGATATCATTTGACTGATGACCATAGGCCACAGAAACTATGTGATTTCTGCATATTTTCATGGAGTTGAAACAACAATGGTAAAGCTGAAGTGAATCCTCCAGGATCCAATCCATGTCAGTGATGACATCCTGTGGGGTGTCCTCCTTATGAACTTTGAGTAAACCCTTATCCCTCAAAAGATTCTGAAGGAATTTCATGCATCTTGTCTGATCCATATAATTCTAAGATAAAATATTAAAATATAGAATTTTTTGATTGAATATAGGAAAGAATGGCTTTAAGTTTATAGCCCACCACACCAAAAACATGAGCAATCAGAGACTAGGTCCATTGCTATAAAGTACATTCTACATCATAAACCCTCAATTTGGAGCCAACCCCATCAGATCTCCACTATGTGAAAAGAATGGCAAAATGTATCTGCTAAATGACTCAAGAAGCCAGGGGCAGGAACTAAGATGCATTTTAGATGACATAAGCCATGCCTTAGAAAACAGCAGATGTGCTCTGGAAACAAGAAGATACTCAGAGTCCATAACTCTGTGAGTTCTACAGGCAGACAATTCCTTTGTCTTGCCCCTTTCCCTGGGCCTGCCATGTCCTCCTTCTGTTTATAAATTGTTCCTCCTAGTCCTTGCCTTCTTTAACTCTCCCAGATCTCCTTCCAGTCATTCCAATCCTCCTCCTCAGGGCAAATCTCCTCTTGGCCAACATGATGACTGTAGTCCCAGAATGGAATGGCTTGCTTACCAGCTCCTTGAAACTGACATTTTTGAGGCTTCAGATTTTCATACATGGACCACAGTATGCTTTTACCACTCAGAAAAAGAAGAATAATTCAAAACATGTATGTGTAAAGATAAGACTTTTTATGCAAGTAGACATAAAGAAATAGAAATTAACATGCAAATATTCACAAATTTCCCCTTTGCTACTTTGCTTTTCTCCCATCCTCATTCTATGAAAAGAGTCAAAGCTGCATAGAGCATTTTCACAAGAAGAGCAATCAGGAGAATGAGTATAATTACCAGGTCATTGTGTCTACAAAAGGAGAACAGGAGGGACTGAATAAACAAGGTAGCATGGTAAGCCTGGGGTACAGAGAGCTTAGAGTATGAAAGAGTAAGGAATTCATGTTCGGAAAGGCAGAATATCAGATAGAACAAAATATGCTAATAGAAGTTGCCAAGAACTGTATTTAATGTTTAAGAGAGATATTGAATAAATATCACAATGTACCTCTAGGTCTTGATTTTTAAAAATGCAAAACTACTCTGGGACCAGAGCTGCACTACTGGAGATCACAACTTTATAAATATTGCATATTCATTAAGCCAAACATGCCTCCAGAGTTTGGTGGTGTTGGGGGAGGGACAGGGAGATGGTGAGATGGTATCTGTCTTGGAAGACAGAGGACTAGGGAGGCCTACATTCCACTCCTATTAAAGCAATAATTCCTTGAGGTCAGGGAATCTGTATTATTCATGATTACATTTCCAGTCCCTATTACAGAGAATCAATCTCTGACACACAGTGGATGTTTCATAAGTGTTTGGTGAATGAATGACACGTGAACGTCTAGAGCTAGCTCTAGGCTAAATTTATCTAAATGGTTTCTGAAACTCAGATCAGTCCATTCTTTCTGGATGACAAAATCTCAACTCTAGCAAGAGCGTCTAAGAGAAACCTATAACACAGGGCTGCAAAAATTATCATTCAATAACTGCAGTTCAAACTACCCTAGCCATCATGACCATCTCTGATCTCCAAAGGAGAGAAGATAGGTCCCCAGATAGAAGACAATTTAGAGATTTGAGAATAAAACTGGTTAAAATTTTAAATAACAGGTTTATAATAATCCTAAGAAAACAGTCTTTGGAATTACCTAAAAAACTTTGGAATGTCCAAAGATTAGATAGGTTAAAGTCTGGTCCAACTGAATACAGTCAAGAGGCTTACACATAGCAACAGGGTTGACCCACACAGCTCATATGCCTGCCAATGGGTTTTTTCTTATAAACACCCAGAAGGAAAGTTTGTGTATATTAGCTTATGATAATTCTCCAGTTTTCTGTAGATATAATAATGAATAAAGCACCACACTTTGCAAAGAGAAATTAAAGCATTATTTACACATAATTAAATAAATACAATATCTGAAAAAAAATCAGTGCTAGGATAACTAAAACCTATAACCTACATAAAAGGCCTTTATTCTTTATACCTACTCTTTCTAGGATAAGGCTGGTTTTTGCAGACCCATTATAAGCAAATCCAATAGGGAAGAGATGGAAAAGGGAAAAGGAAGGAGAAGAGACAAGAAAGAAGAGAAGGGGAAGAGAGGAAAAGAAGGTATAAAGAGAGAAGAAAGGATGAAAGGCATCTGTCTCTGGCAGTGTTGCAAATTAGATACCCGAATAATACTCCTGATAGGAGCAACCAAAAACACTGGATAAAAATATATAGAAAGGCATTTTTAAAGCCCACGGCTGAACTGGCACAAAAGGAAATTAGAACCCCCAAACTGAAGTGAAATGAAGAATCCCTGGAAAATGAGCAAGCACTAGAACTAGATTTTTTTCCTAAGAGCTTCCTTTGGACCCTAAAGGAACCTTCTGTGCCACTGGCTACATAAACTCTGGGTGTGGGAAAGAGGATAAGGCCTCAATCCCACAGGGGCTGCCCCTCAGGGAGAGGATGAATGTAAAATCAACACTGCCGCACCAAAGTGAGAGCAAGGACTACACCACTCTCAATTCCTGGGCTGAAGAGAGGTGAAGAAATGTGACCTGATAGCCTGTCACAACAAACCAGCTCTCAGGGGGGGTTTAGGTTCATATTCACATTGATTTACTGCATTTTGTCTCACTGCAGCAATACCTGATGCTGGGTGATTATTAAAAAGAGGTTCATTTGGCTCACAATTCTGGTGACTGGAAGGTCCAAACAACATGGAGCCAGCATCCTGATGAGGGCTCCCTGGCACAGCATGGCAGGGAAGTAGAAAAGGAGCCAGTCCCATGGAGCAAGGTTTGCATGGCAAGAAAGGAAGACACGAGTCAAGGCAGCCAGCTTAAGTCAATGGAAACTACTTCTGACCTGACGCAAGCCTGCAAGAAGGCATTGAAATCTTTTATGGTTGGTACCCTCAAGATCTAATCGCCTTCTACCAGGCTCCACCTCTCAATACCACCACATTTAGGACCAAGCGCCCAGCACATGAACCTCTAGGAGATAAACCATATTCAAACCATTGCACATCATCTGTGAAACCTTACACAAATAATTTTATGTCAAGTTTTCCCAAGTCAGTAGACATTCAAGTTCTTGGATGAAGGAATGGCAGATCTCTCTGGGGAAATGCAATATCAATACAAGCCCTAACAAATTCCTACAGTGAAAATTCCAAGAACAATTAAAAGCTCAAAATTTAGAAAAACAACACAAAGAGATAAAAAGTCTCCTTGGCCAAAGACCAACAAAAGCCAGAGAGGTTCTGTCCACAAACAGCCCAATAAATACTTTAGATACAATTTAAATGTGGAATTGGGTAAGATGATATAGTTAAAGCTGCACATCCTGGGAGTGCCTCAAAAGCTTCTGTTCATTAGAGTTACGTTATGACTTGGTGAGTCCATTCCTAGGTGGAAACCCAAGAGAAATGAAGACGTGTCTGCACAAAGTTTGCACATGAATGTTCATAGCAACATTAAACACAATAACCCAGAAGCAGAAAGAGCCCAAATGCCCACCAACTGATGGATGGAGAGACAAATTGTTGTCTACCCATACAATGGAATATTATCCAGCAATAAAAAGAAAAGAAGTTCCGATTCATCCTATCCTATGAACTTTGAGGACATTATTCTGAGAAACGACCAGACCCTAAAGGCCAGATGTTATGTGATTTCATTCATATTAAATGTTCAGAATGGATAGATTCATATGAATGAAAATAGATTACTGGTTGTCAGGGACTTGGGGAAAGGAAGAATGAAAAGTAACTGCCAAGTAGTACAGTTTATTTTGGGGAAATGAAATGTTTTAGTTAGATGTGGGGATGTTTGCCTGATTCTATGAATATATAAAATCCACTTAATTATAGATCTTAAAAGTGTAACTTATGTTATATACATTATATCTCAATGAGCTGTCATTTTAAAAAGAACATACCCATAAAACTTGACACACAGTAGGTGCTCACGAGCTACTGTTATTTTGAGTCTTTTTAGTAACCTACATGCCTTCTGGCATGCCTAAATTTGGGGGAACAATTGAGATATTTTTCCAGTTTAAAAGTATATATATGTTTACAAAAAGCCATATTCAAGAAACAGCATAGAGAATTGGAGAGGAAGACCTGAAAAGACCATCACTAGTCAAAACAAAGCAACACCTATGCCCTGGTATCTGGGGGGACACTTAGCTATGATAAACTCCAGAGCTATTTGCTATTTGCAGACTCTAAGTACTGCCTTGGTACAAGCAGCAGGTACAGCTCCACCGGACTTATGAAGCAATAAGTTAAACTACCTAGCATGCTTTCCAAGCCAGGTACCAGTCTTACTCCACATATTGTCTCATTTAATCCTCACCAGTCTCTGTGGTATTACAGACAAGGAAACTAAGGTAGAGAAGAGTCATCTCCAGAAACAATGCTCTTCATCACAACCATGTCACCTCGCACACAATCTTGGGACCAAGAAATTCTTCCCATATTTACTTAATAATCATCACAATAATACATAACACATGAGGCTTATTGCACTTGAAGCAGCACTCTAGGTGTTTTATGTGTATTAATGAACACAATTCTCACAACTCAGAGGTAGCCACCATCATTATCTCTCTTTGTAGATGACGTAAATGAGTCACAGAGAAGTTATGTGACATGCCCATAACCACACAGCAGAAGGTAGGTGGCGGAGCTGATTTGAATCCATCATGTAGTCTTACTAGGAGAATGCCCCCCCCTTTTCTTTTCTTCAGTTCTAGGGATTGAACCCAGAGCCTCATGTATACCAGGCTAAGTATTCTATTACTAAGTATTCTATTATATTCTATCCCAGCCCTTTTTATTTTATTTTGAGTCAGTGCCTCACTAAGTTACCCAAGTTGGCCTTGAACTTGTAAAGGTTTTGCCTCAGCTTCTCAAGTAATTGAGATTACAGGCATGCCCACTGCGCCCAGCTAGAATGTTCCCTCTTAATCACTCTGATGCATTGCTTTTCTTGCTGACTCACGTAGTGCTGACAACCCACCAAAAACTGATCTCAGCTTCCTGCATAAATATTGTTTTAAATCTTTTTTATTTAATTTTTGTTTGTTCTTTTTAGTTATACATGACAGTAGAGTCTATTTTGACATATTTATAAAAACATGGAGTATATCTTATTCTAATTAGGATCTCAGTCTTGTGGATGTACCTGATGCTGATGTTGAAATTCACTGTGGCATATTCAGATACATACATAGGAAAAGTATGTCAGATTCATTCCACTGTCTTCTAAATCTTAAGGACAACACAGTCAACTTTATTGGATTAAGAGATGCCTAAGAGGACTGGGGATGTGGCTCAAGCGGTAGCGCGCTCGCCTGGCATGCGTGCGGCCCGGGTTCGATCCTCAGCACCACATACCAACAAAGATGTTGTGTCCGCCGAAAACTAAAAAATAAATATTAAAAAAATTCTCTCTCTCTCTCTGTCCCCCTCTCTCTCTCACTCTCTCTTTAAAAAAAAAAAAAAAAAAAGAGATGCCTAAGATTAAGAAGCTTCTGGGTGTGTCAATGAGTATATTTCTAGGAAGGATTGGCCTATGGGACAGCAAACTGAAGGGGAGACTCAGCCTACCTGTGGACAGCACCCTTCAAAGGTTGGGGGCCTGGATGAAACAGAAAAGTAGAAGGATGAGGAAGCAGTAGCAGATGAAACGTCAACCCTGTTGAGTGGGTGCCCTTCATTGCTGCTGCAATCACCTGTGGATATGAGACTCCAGCTCCTTCTGAAGTGAACTTTGGTGACTCTCCAGGGAGTTTCCAGACCTTTGGTCCTGAACTGAGGTTATCATGTACCTCTTGTTCTGAGGCTCCAGCTTCTTGGACTGAGCAGCTAATGGTTTCTCCAGGTCTCCAGCCTGCAGATGGCCATTGTGTCGATATCTAGCTTCTGGTCACATCAGCTAATCTAATATATATGTGTATAATATTATACATACAACATACATAAAGCATACACACAATATGTATGTTATAGACACAACATATAAAATATATACACATAGCTGGATAATCAAATAGGTATTTATTAGGAAAAGTCTTTTAGAGTAGCAGAAAATAAGTACAAGGAGCCAACTATACTCTGCCCAAAATTTATTCAATACACAAGTTTCAAAGTCAAAGCAATTCAATCTGTACCAAAGTGACTTGACCTGGAGTGCAGGGTCTTAACCACTACACCACACTCCCTCAGTAGTGGACAAAATTCCTGGCACCAGAGACATGGTTTACGTTATTCCATTAGAGATAAAGCTAAGACTAAAATACTCAAAAAATTGAAGTGAAACAAAATTATACAAATAGGTAAAAACAAGAACAACCTTTTACCCTGCAAGGGTACAGGGTCATAGGACAATGTCAGAGGATCTTGAAATGGGGTAGGAAGGATATTTGATTCTTCAAACATCAAACTTCGAATATACCCTGAAATCCTCATCAGAACATGTCCATTCTACATTTTAAGAACTGATTGGCCATATTGGGTCAAAAACCATCTAATGAGCCCATTTTTCCTCCCCTGCCTGGTGGTCTTTTGGCGGGTCACCTGTAAGCTTGGCCTCCCACAGTCTTTCATATCTTGTGTCCTCAAAATCGAATGACAGGAGTTGTGTCATAACCAGCCCCATGTTCCCAGCCCTGCACCCCCAGACTCATACTGCTTGGAAAACAACCCGTGAAAACGTTCTCTCTGTCATTGAGGAGACACCTGATTAAGCAAACAGGGGGCACTTGACATCAGGAGCAGCCATTTTTTCCTCTTTTGCAGAGCAGTGGAAGCGATCCACATGGAGCCGTGACTCTCTGATCCAATAATCCAGCTTGGGATGCAAACCAGCCCTGAGCTCCTTCCTCAACTCTCCTCACTGCGGCCCGTAAGAGGGCTATTTATTGCACTTCCACCCACGGAGCAGAGTGTGACTGGAAAGAAAGACATAAAATGGAGTATATTGGGGTCTTCTTTAGTGCTGTAGTTACAAGTTTGATTTGGGGAAAAGATTGACACTATTGGTTAAAATGAAATGTTGGTATTATCTGTGAATATTATCCAAGGCTTTGAAGAACAGCCATTTTGTAACCTGCCAGTTTGCATCCACCTGAAATAAATTACAGATGATACATTTGTCCTCATGAGTTATGTCGCTACTCATGTTCATGTATGTCCTAAAAATAAAATGTATAGTCCAAGAACTGCACAAATTCCCAGCAAGTGACACAGATTTACACACCAACATCAGCATCTTTGTAAGGAAACCTTATCTTTCTCATCAATTTTTTTTTCTTAGTGCCAGCAGAGATTCACAAGTAGCAGTCAGCAACAGCACTATCAAAATGTATTTTTAAGCCCATTGTGTTGTTTTGACAAACTAAACGATTAATTAACAGCAATCTAGCAAACAGATCTCTACTTACAGCTTAGAGTGAGAGAAACACACAGATCGCCATAAACAGTCTATAGTCACCATTACTGCGAAAGAATACGGCCTAATTAATTATAATTGATCACAAAGATTAGATTCAAATTCTACCAGCAGGGCAGAAGAAGCCCAAACAGAGAAAATAAATCAGAAAACTATTCTCTGAATCCATAATGAACCAACAAGCTTTGAAGATAAACAGATTTGTTTTAATTGTCGTTTTTAAAAAAAATAATTTAAGAACATTTGGAAGTCTTTGGAGAGAAAACGTGAAGAGGGGGGAGGGGAGACCTGAAATCAAGGAAGTAGGGATTCGGATGAACGCTGAAGCTCTGATCCCTGGCTGGATATATATATATATATATATATATATATATATATATATATATATATATATATATAAATTCTGCGAATTGTTCACCCTGCTAGGGGTTAGGCACAGGATGTGTGGACGTTACGGCTACAAGGAGACCTTGATGGATACTTCTTGTTAATTATATGCTCTTTAAACAGAAAATACGTTCCTGGAAGCTAGAAGACATTCACACAGCTTTCTCTGTTTAACTCTTAGACTGAATGTGTATTTTTTTCTATACAGCACCCTCTCCTCCTTCCCCTTCAAGCTCCCCTCTGAGAGCCACAGGTTTGGACACAAGATCTAGACAATGCCCTGCACCCAAACCCCCAGTCCCAACCCCTAATACAGTACTTGAGACCCAAAGAAGACTTGAGTCTTAAAGTGGTCCACCAAAACCTCTGAAAAACTTAAAATACTAAGAAGGAGAGAGAGAAGCCCATATCATACCCAACCTCCTTCTTCTTTGGTTGTGAGGTTGCAAAGATGAGCAATGTAAAAAGAAATCGCGTGTAGTCCCCAGCCCCAGTCAGTAGGTCTTCAACACAGGCCTGGTTTCTGAGCATTCATGCACTTGGTCTTTCCAGACATCTGTTATTGCTCTCTTGGTAGTTCAAAGTGGGTTCTAAGAGATCCCAACATTCTGCCTTCTAATTAATTAAGTCCAGAAACTCCTGAAATAAAGAGGTGTCCATGAGGAGAATAATCAGATACAGAATGGGAACAGTTCTGGATTAGAGGCCAGGATTTAAAAATTCTTGGCTTGGCTGCAGGAATTTTTATCTCCTATGTGGGCTACACTGTAGATCTTAAAATCAAGACTGGATAGTGGAGAGTGTGAGCTCTGTAGAAGAAAAGATCTGGCTCTGAGGTGTGACTCGTTGGCCTTGTCCAAGTGCCTTAAACTTTCTGGACCATAGTGTTCTCATTCATAACATTGGAATAATAGTCCCTCTTTGGTCTTGGTGAGAAGTAAATGAAATAATGCACGAAACAGATCAAAGTATCTGGAATGGTACATACAGACCCCAGCTTACACATAGCATCACAGTCTGCCGTTTCTGTTGCTCCTCTCCTTTCTTGACAACTCAGCACTACAGCACCAACCCTCTTTATCTTGGCACAGAAACTTGGCAAAATGAGTAATTAGGAGCAAAAATCCTATCCCATCTATAAAATATTAAAATCTGATTTTAGCTTAGAGCCTGTTGGATGTGATGGATATACAGGAAATGTTCATGCATTTATTAATGTAGTTGGTTGTATTAATAGTGACCTCACCAATTTAAAATAACTTGGGAAAAGGCCCAGCCCAATTATGGGATACATTTTTAAAGTACACTTTAATTACTTTCAAACCTATTCAGTAACTGAAATAATTCTGAAAAGAATTGCCTGGGAGAAACTGTGATGCGACACAATGACCAAAATTATTTATAATTAGTATATCAAATGTTAGTATGCAAAATATTAGGTTAATTCCCATCATCTATGGTAGGACAGACAGGACCCTGGTCTTGAACTAGAAAAGTTGACTTCCCCATCATTTTATCTACAAAATGGGCATTTTCATTCCCATTGAAATGAGTTTGCTGTGAATCACATGTTTAGAGAGAGGAGGAAACTGCAAACCCCATGAAACAGGGTTCATACGCATCTGGTCACAATGGAACCCCATGCCCAGCACAGGGCTCTGTACCTATCATGCACTCATAAGTAGAGGAAGGAATTTTATTCGAGCACATAATACAGAGCTTAGCACATGAAGTGTCAGGACTCAGCACTGCAGGAGGGAACTCTACCCTACCTAGCCCTTGGCTTGGCCCTCAGGTATTCACGCAGAACCATGGGGAGGTCTTGTTCCAGCTCACACTGTTACCTTTACTAGGGCTCACCCACTGCAGCAGGTCTCCAGCTGCTTTGTTTGTACCCCAGGAGTTTGTCATCTTGACCGCTTTTGGAGAAGAGAGAGGATAAAATATGGGCATTTAACCCAAGAAGATCCAATCAGATTTTTCCCAGGATGAAGAGTCTAGCTCTTTCCAGGTTGTTTGCCAGAACAATAACATGCATGGAGCTGTCATGAAATCATATGAGCTTTCAGAAAGAGAAGGTGTTTCATTCCTACTCCGAGGTCCTAATTCAAGTCTATCTGCCTCCTTGCCCTTGGGATTCAAGAGATGTTTTCCATACCCTTATGATAGATTATCATTTGTGATATAGTTTGGGATATAAGCACAATAATCTTAATACATCAGGGAAGACAGAAGGAATCATTAAAACAATCAGGAAAAGGTAAATAGTCTTTTCCTGTGCTCCATTTCTTAGTTTATGTGTTGGGCTGAAAGACAGCTTAGGTTGATGATAGAAGATATATACATGCTGGTTGTATTTGTGTAAAAAGCTCAGGAATTTCCTAAAAGCCCCTGACTTTGTTATAATGCTTTCACTTGTATTATCTGGCTTTTTATATTTTATTTCATATTACTACTTCTAACAACTATCTCCCTTACTACTGTACAGAAGAGGTCACTGAGCCTAAGGGAGAAAAATGACTTATTCAAGATTTCATAGTCAGCAAGAAGAAATAGATCACGACCAGCCTCAGTGGCTTCACGTGCCATACTCTTGCCAGTCCAACCTCAGGGCAGAAAGGGAGCCACATGGGTATGTTGCACGAGAAGGACCTCTACCATCTTAGGAAGAGGAACTTTTTTGGAGTAAAAAGATTTTAAAAATCTGTACTTCAGAGTAGATATATTTTTTATGTTCACTAAGGAAAAAATTAATGAGAAAAATTACAATAATGTCAATAATCTTTTCAAATATATCTGTATTATTAGCCAATATAGCAAATAGAAAATGTTGTGTGTTTATAAGAAAGAGAGAGTAAACGAAATGGGAAGAAACACCACATAAACTGCTTTATTTTTCATTTATTCTAAATATAGTGGTTGGTATACTTAAGAAGTTGGAATCCCAAGCATAAACCAAGATCTCCAAGATGGAAACTACTCCAAAGAGAACAATTTCTTCTAATTGTAGACATTTTTCTTGTTCTTTTCTTTTTTTTTTCTTCTTTTTTTTTTGGTCTGACATAGCATTTATATAGTAATGGCAAAATTGATAACTTAAATTTTTAACATTTGAGGCTGGTTAAATAATGGAATTTTTAAATTTATCCTTATACGTGACACTAGAATATATTATACATATATAGAGTATAACTTCCCATTTTTCTGGTTGTACATGATGTGGAATTACATTGATTGTATATTTATATATGCATGTAGGAAAGCAAAAGTTCTATCCAATTTATTCTATTATCTTTTCTATTCCCTTCATTTACCTTTGTCTAACCTATTGAACTTCTATTCTTCCCTACCCACCCCTTATTGTGAGTTGACATCCACATATTAGAGAGAACATTTGGACTTGAGTTTTTTGTGATTGGCTTATTTTACCTAGAATGATATTCTCCAGTTCCATCCACTTACAAGCAAATGCCATGGTTCCCTTCTTCTTTATGGCTGAGTAATATTTCATTGTGTGTGTGTGTATACACACACACACACCACATTTTCTTTATCCATTCATCTGTTGAATGGCACATTGGCTGGTTCTATAGTTTAGCTATTGTGAATTGAGCTGCTATAAACATTGATGTGGCTATTTCACTGAAGGATGCTGATTCTAAATACTTTGAGTACAAACCGAGGAGTAGGATAACTGAGCCAAATGGTGGTTCCATTCCAAGTTTTCTGAGGAATCTCCATACTACTTTCCATAGTGCTTATATCAATTTGAAGTCCCACCAGCAATGTTTGAGTGTACCTTTTTCACACATCCTCACCAACATTAATTGTTACTTATATTCTTGATAATTGCCATTCTGATTAGAGTAAGATGAAATCTCAGTGTAGTTTTTTTTTTTTTTTTGAGAGAGAGAGAGAGAGAATGAATTAATCTTTTTCGTAGATGGACACAACACAATGCCTTTATTTTTAAGTGGTGCTGAGAATTGAACCCGGGTCCCACCCATGCTAAGCGAACGCTCTACTGCTGAGCCACAATCCCAGCCCATCAGTGTAGTTTTAATTTACATTTTTTGAATTTCTAGAGATGTTGAACATTTTTTCATACATTTGTTGACCGATTGTATTTCTTCTGTGAAGTGCCTATTCAGTTCCTTTGCCCATTTATTAATTGGATTATTTGGGTTTTTTGGTGTAAAGTTTTTTTTAGTTCTTTATATATCCTAGAGATTAATGCTCTATTTATATGCAGGTGGCAAAGACTTTTCTTCTATTTCCTAGGCTATCTCTCCATGTTAATGATTGTTTCCTTTGCTGTGAAGAAGCGTTTTAGTTTGATTCCATAAAAAGCAATCATAAAATTTATTTGGAAAATAAGAGACCCAGAATAGCCAAAGCAATCCTTAGCAGGAAAAGTAAAGAAGGAGGCATTGCAATCCCAGACCTTAAATTATACTACAGAGCTCTAACAACAAAAACGGCATGATATGGGCACCAAAACAGGCATATAGATCAAAGATACAGAATAGAAGACACACAGACAAACCCACATAAATACAATTACCATATACTAGACAAAGGTACCAAAAACATACACTGGAGAAAAAAAAATAGCCTCTTCAATAAATGGTGCTGAGAAAACTGGAAATCCATATGTAGCAAAAAGAAATTGAACCTCTGTCTCTCAACCTGCACAAAATTCAACTCAAAATGGATCAAGGACTTAAGAATTAGACCAGAGACCCTGTTCCTAATAGAAAAAAAAAATAGGCCCAAATCTACATATTGTTGGCTTAGGAACCAACTTCCTTAACAAGACTCTAAAGTGCAGGAAGTAAAGTCAAGAATCAATACATGGGATGGAATCAAACTAATTTTAGACATTTGTAAAAGGTTACTTTTAAACTCTCAGTATAGTTTCATTCAGTAAAAACTGTCTGGACATAGCCTTGCTATACCTAGCTCATCCTTGGTTTCAGGATTTTCTTGAAAGGAGAGAAAGGAACCTTAGATTTAGTGCACCAGGGTTTGGCCAGGAACAGAAGCCACCCAAGGTCTGTAGAGGAAGGGACTTTGTAAGTGAATGAAAAGCGTACAATTTGGGGCTAGGGATGTGGCTTAGTTGTTGCATGCTCAATGCCCTGAGTTCAACCCTCAATGCTGAAAAAAGGTCTATACCATTTCATTGGGAGTAAAAGAGCGAAGGTTAAGGAGGCCATTGCAATATTTTAGAAAAGTGAGAGTGCATGTGCACAGGAAGGCCATGGCCAGCAGCTGCAGCTGCATGCAGCACCACACAGGTGATTCCAGGAGGATGCACTGTTAAAACCTTATACCCACAACTGTGGAGCCACATGTCTGCCTGCAGAGGAAGCCAAAGGAATAGGCTTCCTCTGCTGAATCTCATGGGAAGGCTTCTTATTGGCAGATTGAAACCAGGCATTAGGCTGGCAGGAGATACTGGGAAATGCAGCTCTCAATCTTCTCTCCTGTGACTGTGTAATGGGGCAGGTTGATGCTGATTTGTTAATAGAAAATCTAGCACAATATGCCCCTTTTCTCAATTTAAATCCATAAAATCCTTTATACCCATACTTATCTTCTAACCAACCTATGGGTCTACCTAATATGAGGCATCTACCTCTCATCTGAATATAGATCCACTCTCTCATCTACTTTTAGAAAAGTGGAGATTCAAAGTCCCTTCAGAAACTGTAGCCACCTCTGTGTGGTATTGATTCTTCTTCTAATTTAGACAATCTTTCTTTGATAGCCAGTAAACTGAAGATTAAATTGCAAAGTTAATCACAACTAACATCTTGTATAAAACTGTAGACAGAGAAGATTAAAAGAAGAAATTGGTATCTGCAATAAAGCAAGCAAGAAAAAAAAAACACATGACTAACATGGTCCTCAGTTTTGCAAGCAGTCACAAGCCTATGGGCTATAGTTAGACTTAAAAGTTCCTTCTCATACCACCCATTCTATGTTCTCTTTATAACCAGTTAGCCTCTAAACCAGTCATAACTATATTTATCTGCCGAAATGTTTCAAATGTTTATTCCCAAAGGTGCTTCTATTGGATTGTTGTGGACTTTCACTAATTTCTGCCACTGGATATGGAATGCACACCTGCAAATCCCCTAGGCTTTGTACCCTCCACCTCACCTCCCTTATGTCATGGCAACTCTATTTGTCCTCCCATAATCTGAATCAATCACCAGTGATACCTTTTATCCCTTCTCTGTTGATGCCAATTTGTTAATAGATAATCTAGCATAATATGCCCCTTTTCTCAATTTAAATCCATAAAATCTTGATTCAATAGTCCTAGAAGTCCCTGAATGATCAAATTCTTGTCTCAACTATCAGTAGGAACTAATGTGATATCCCCTGATGAGGGTTCCTCATGTGGGAACCAAGACCTCTAAACACAGAGTCCAGACTGTAGAGTTGGGGAGCAAAAATTGGTCTTCTAGACCCCTACATTCTAGCAATGGGACGATGAGCATCGTTTATGGGTTGCTGGTTGAGTTTTTAATGCATCTTGCTTCTGAGTAAATAAAGAACACCATAAGACCAGTGATTCCCATAAGTATGATAGCTTTCCTTGCCTTCTTTTTTAAAAATTTTTATTTTTCAAACTACAAAATAAAATTCTTTGGTCAGAATAAAAATATTTTGTGTGATACCAAGACAGTGAATAATGCATTCAATCAGTCCACAGATGGTGGTGCTGGCAGAAGCACTCTGACAGGGAAGGCAGAACCATATCCATAGTTTGCAACTATTCCAGGAAGAAAAAAAAAATGCTGCCCCTCAATGATGGAAAGAGTCCAATGTAATCAACTTGCCACCAGGTGGCTGGCTGGTCCTCCTGGGGAATGTTGCCTTATTGGGAACTCAGCTTTGGTCTCTGCTGTTGACATGTTGACATGTTGGGCACTCAGCAATAGCAGCCAGATCAGGCTGGGTGATGGATCCATGCTGTTGAGCTCATGCATAACATCTATTCCTGTTAACATGGCCTCTTTGTTGATGAGCAAGTTGTGGAGTAGCTCGGAGAAGAAGTTGAAAGCCACTCACAGAATAGGTCATCTAGTCCCTGTCTTCTCTGCAGAAGATATCCTTTGGTGACCAATTCCGCAGGAACTCTCTGCCAGGAAGGTGCATCCACATACCTCTTTCACAGAGCTCTTCCTGTCCCCCCCAGGAAAGTAGGTGCTAATTTTCAGAAAACAAAAGTACAAGAATCCTAGGGAAGTCACTGCTAATGATCAGTGGCCTGAAGTACTAAAGACAATGATTGTCGAACAAACCACTGGTACAGCTGATGCCTACCATCTGCTGCCTACCACAGCTGCCTCAGAAATTCATGGCTTTTCTTTCCTTCTTGGTTCCCAAATCTTATCAAAGTACCTCCCCTTAGCCCAATCTTACACACAGCCTGCAGAGAAGACGATCCACGGGTTGAGAGTAGGGGAGTGAGCAGTTGTTGTTGTTGTTGTTAAAAGAAAATATTTTGGCAAATTAAATTTAACAATGTTTATTTGAGCAAAGAACAATTCATGAATTGGGCAGCACTTAGAACCAGAAGAAATTCAGTGCTTCACCTGCAATGTAGGAAATTAATATTTGCAGACATTAGGTAGAAATAAAGTCCAGAAATAGCCCGAATGGCTGCAGCTTGAGGTGTGCCTTATTTGGACATGTTCTGAACACCTGGAGGTCCGTGATTGGCTGAAGCTTGGCTGCTTACATTTGGCTGGGACTAGCTGTTTGTTACTTCTAAATTAGGTTTTCAGTGTCTTTATGAATTGTTAGCTTACAGTTCCTTATATAGGGGCTCAGAGCACAGGGACAGCCTCATACCAATGGCTTCCCACTTATTTCACATGAGTGTTGAGAAGGGGCAATGGATACTGCTGAGATGACTATATAGAACCATAGCCTGGAGTGTGCTTCTGAAGACATAGGACCTCTGTGACAAAGCACAGCCCACAGTAGCTCCTAAGCATAGAAAACTAGAGGAACAAGTCCTTAGTCATGTGACCATCTCCTCATTTGCAATGAGGAATGAAGGCCCAGAATGGGGATGAAACTTGCCTAAGGTCATACTGTTAATTATTGGCAGAGTCAACATTGGAACCCATAAACCCCTAAAACATTCTTTCTATCACTCAGTGGTCGAAGCCTGAATCACTCTCTAAAGTCTCACCGAGAGCCTAATGGTTCTCTCCCAAACACCATGCTCTTGGGTTGCTCATCTGCTCCAAATAACAAGCCCTGTCCACCCTGTGTGCATTAACAAACTGCACCCTGAGGACAGAAGCACCCAGAGCACTTTACTTTCAATAGGGGAGGGTCTTGGTTTATGAAAGACTGAGACCCGCAAGCAGCTCTTCTTTTCTCGTTCCCCTTCTTTATTTCTTCTTCCTTTTAGCCTCAGATCCTTCAGTCATCAGAAAAGAACATTATCTCCTAAAAAGTAAATATCTACACAAATAGATCATAAGTCTACAACTGCCCCAGATTCTGCCCATATCATCTCCCTAATCTTGGCTTCTTTTCCCCTAGTCTACAACTACCCCAGTAAGCACAGCAAACCTTTCTTTGAGTTTCAAATCCCTTTTATGTTTGCTTCACAAATCTGTTCCCACAGCTTCACCATTCGGGTTTATCCCTGCCCAGATAAACATTAGCATAGCCTATTATCATATCTAAAACCCAATCACACTTCAATTTTCCTGGTTTCAGATTAGGGTAACTTAATCCTTTTGGAGGGAAAATTTGGCAACATTTCTGTCCTTTTGTGATAAGAGCAGGATTGTAATTTTGCCAGGCCTCCAGGTAGAATAGGAAGGCTATGTTAAATCTTGCTTTGCCAAGCACCTGTCCCCACCAGCCCTTGGGAGGGTTGAAAAGAGTCTAAGGAGCAACAGAAGGATGAGAAACTAATAATGGACAGACCATGATGCTGCAATGCCAAATCCTCTGGAAAGTAACAGAGGTGTGCCTTGTGGCTTAGCATCAGGGTCTCTTATTTTGTCCCCATATCTAAAGTTAAACACTTACTTCTACCCAGATGCATGGATTATCTTGTCTAAAAGGCATATGTGCAGAGACAGAGAGTGACACAAGTATCCCTGGAAAGTCTCAGCCTGAACTTATCAAGCAGCTTCATGGCAGGAGGGGCTAGAAGAGAAGACAGTACAAGACTGCTTGGCTTGAGCCCCACCTACTGCTTGAAGCACCAGTCTGATTAGCTGCTCTTCTTCCTTAAATTCACTGAGCTGCACCAGAAGAGTTGTGGAAAGAGAGGTCTCCTAGGGAAGGAAGATGTGCATTTTGCCTCTGTACACCCATTGTTCTCTTATTTTGAAGAAGTCATCTTCTTACCCACATGGCAAAGGTCATAGGTCACAGGTCACAGAGTGAACTGGAAGCCCTGAGTTTTGCTAGACATAGCTGCCTTCTCCTCTCTACGTAAACCACCCACATCTTCTCTCAAGCCAGGCAGTTGCTGGAATAAGGGGACTTGGCCGAATTCAGGGTGAGCATGGAGTGCCTGCCAAGGCTTATTCTTGACTCATCTCCAGAACTTGTCCATTTCCCAATAGAACAAACACCAAAATAGATAGAATTTCACAACTCTTTAACTGACAGCAAGAAGAAAAAAAAGAGAAAAAAAAAGTCCCTGTTCAGCTTAAAATGGTTTTGCAGTAAGAGGCTCCACAGAATTCTTGAAGAGATTGGCATTGGCCATGCGTAGGCCACAAAGTATGCTTTCCAATTATCTGACATTCTCTTCCAACACATCCGGGCCACTTTCTGCATCTCATTTGCATTACATTCATTTTAGCACATTTTCTATTACTCCTTTATTATTCTCTTTCCAATCCCAAACTTTCAATAACAGAGGCTTATTATCTTAAGTAAATTCCTAGGCTTAAAAGCAACCATTACTTTCCACTACCCCTGTATTTCTATACACTCTATGAACTACTCTCCTCCTGCCCCCAATAACACACACATAAATATTTCTCATTACAACTCCTCTTCCTGGCATGAAATGTTTCATAGAAAATCTTCGAGAGTTGGAAAGAAGCTGTCAGTCATAGAAAGGTGATCCTCAAACTTCCCTAGAAAATATTCTCTTTTTAACACCCACCATTCCTAATGTCAAGGGAATCCATTTTTTAATACAATCCTCAAAAAAAATAGTTCATGGGTTCTTGTATATGTAATCTCTCCCACAAGAGTGAAACATGTCCCGAGATTTTGGTGATCGGGTTATAGGTTGAAAGTATAAGAAAAGAGGACAGGGCAGTGGAGAGAACTGAGCAAAGGCAAGGGGGCAGAAAAGGACATGGAACAGGATCAAGGGAAAGAACTGGAAAGAGCTACACAATCTCTTCTCAGTTTCCTCTAAAATGTAATGTTCCAGAGTCATCACGTCTACCTGCCTTCCAGTGGATTTACACATGGATAGAAAGTAGCAGGTAATGTGTCCCTGGTGTTCACAGCAATTCCTATAGGAAAAGAATCAAGCGACCACACTATCTGATTGGATGCTGCCCTTCAAATTCTAATTACTGAAACCTCATCAGTTATCCATGATCCTGTGTTGTTCCCATCCTCAGACCACCTCTAGAGCTTAGCATTTTTTAGATAACTTCACTTCCTTGGGCTCATTGTTCCCTGTGCTCAGTGACCCACATGGAATTTATCACTATGTAGGGAGCACTCCCCACCGAGATGGAATTACCAAGTTCACACAGAGAGGTTAACAACCACGGGAAAGGCTAATGGTTTCGGCTACATCTTTCATGCCCAGACTCTAGAACTGAAACTGGAGGAGTGAGCAAATCTCAGGCAATGCCAGATGGGTGAAAAATGAGCTGTGAACTTGCCCCTGCTGGAGAAGGCAAGGCCTCTGGTTAAATCATAATGGCACAATTGATGCAATCACAGGAGGAGGCTTGCCCCACTAATCCCTCAGGACAAAACTGCCCATGTACTATGTCCCCACCTCATTAGAGCTTCAGTTCACTTATTAAATATTGAACACATCAGATGGTTCTCTTTGGTGTGAAGGAGCAGAGTCCTTGTTCCTGGAGGGGGATGCTGTGTATCCTCCTGAGAAAGTCCAGTTGGCCATGCTAATTGCTAACAGATTTTTCACACACTGTTATTTCTTCATCTGCCCAGGAAGTACATGCTGCACCACAGGAGCCGTGGGACAGAACTTGGTTGCTAGGAGTCTTAATGATAGTTGCAATTAATTATTCACACCCATAAAAGGAAGAAACTTAATGAGCAACCCAGCAATGGAGCCTACTCTAGAAAGTTGAATGAGAAAGAATCATGGAAATCTGAGTTCACTTAGTCCAGCCATTGACCATTAGGTGGGATCATGCTGTATGACAGAACTCAAAAGGACCTAGTCTAAAATCCTCATTGATAGATAATAGAAAACTGAGTAACTTGTCCCAGGCAAAAGGAAACTGAGGAGCAGTCCTGAGCTCTTACCATGTGGAACATACTTCTATGTACCCATATAATCCTAACTCTGTAGAGCGGATACTTACCAATGAGTTTTGTCTGATTACCAGTTACACCATCAATGCTAGTAATGTCTTGGTCTTCTGGAAACTAACTTCAGGGCAACCTGTCCCTCTTCATGTCTATAGCCTGAACCAGCAGGTACCAAACTCAAGAGGAAGCAATGCTGAATGGGCCCTGATGCACAGATTTCTTTAACCTATCTTTGGAGTATTGAAACCAAAAGACAGGATGAGTCCGATTTGATGAGAGACAGAGAAGCTAGCCTCCATGATACACAATAAACAGTTCTAGAGTCAGTGTTTTCATGACCTCTGCTTCCTCTCCTGAAATGACTATTATGTCAGACTCAAAATAGATTTCTCTTTTCTTAGTCTAGCTCAAGGGAGTTTCTGCTTTCTTGAACTCAAAATTTGCCTGTTACGAACAAGAATTATTCAGCCATAAAAAGAAAAGTAAATCTGACATATACTACATGAATGAAACTTGAGGATTACACTAAGTGAAATAAGCCAGTCACCAAAGGACAGCTGACATAGGATTCCACTTAGATCTGGTACCTGAAGTTGTCAAAGTCATAGAGACAGAGAGTAGAACTGTGGCTTCAGTGGGGTAAGGGGAAGGCAAGGGAGGGGGTTAATATGTATTAGGCAAGGCATTTCAGTTTTGTAAGATGAAAAGAGTTCTGGAGATGGATGGGGGTGATAATTGCAGATTACAAGTACATTTAATAGCACTGAATTGCACACTTGAAAATTGTTAAGATGGCACATGATTCCCCATTGATAACTACAATTTTCATATTTTTATGTAATCTTTTATAAAAATAAATGGACAATTTTATGTTTTGTATATTTTGCCACACACACACACACACACACACACACACACACACAATTGGTGATAAAAGTAGATTTTAAAAGTTTCCCTGTCTAAATCAGCACACACACTTACATGTGTATGATACCTGTGGGCACGTGTGTGTGTTCTTGTCTACATGCTGAATTAAAGCAAGTCAGGTGAAAACATTCTGATGAGATGATAAGAAGAAAAATATTCGGCCTAAAATAACTAAGAAGTTGGAAGGAAAATACATCTCCCATTTGGAGGCAGAGGTAATCCCCTGATCCTAACCAGTCATAATCATCAGAAATAATGCCAATTAATACTAAACTAACAGCTGAGTTCTTCCTAGGTGCTGGCTTCTAAGCACATCATTTGCATGTGTTCATTTAATCCTAATAACTCTTCAGGATAAATGCCATTGTCATCCTATTTTCTAAACAAAAACACGAAGAGAGAGTTAACTAACTAGTTCAATGTCACCCAGTGAAGAAGAAGCAGAGTCAGGATTTGAACTCAAAGAATATAACTTTCTAGTCTATGGTCTAAGCTGTAGATGGGTATAGTTTCTGCCTTCTCTTTAAGAACACTAAGCCCAATGAGGGATATAAGAATCCCAGAGGAAAATCTTGGTGGTCGTCGGCAAATAGGAAAGCCTTCTAGGTAGTAGACAAGTGGAAGGTTTTAGGATATAAATTTTACAAATAAAAAATAATCACTGCTTCAATTTGTTAGTCCATGTGACTTCAGCCACTACCTCAGTAGTCACAAAAGTCTGATTGCATCTGACCTTCACTTCAGTGTTAAGACCCATTGATAAGTGCCTAATATTTCATCAGCCTATGTACCTGGCTCACAGGCTTGTTTCCTTATGAAAACTGTTCAAGAAAATAATTTGATTTTGTATTTTTATTCAAGGTTGCCAATCAGAGACCCAGTTTCAGCCCCTGAATATCTAGCAATACTTTATCATCCATTGAATATAAAGGAGAGAAAGAGGTTTGGGAAATCAGGGCAGTGGAAACAAAAACCTCTTTTGGTAAAACAGTGTAGGAGACACGGTCAGCACTTTCAGAAAAAGGAAACAGAGAATACAACTTATGACGGGGTTACATTCCTGATAAACCCATCATAAACTGAAAATAACTGTAAATACATCTAATACACCCAACTGGCTTCACCTCATAGCTTAGCAGCATAGCGCACTGTTGAATACTGGTTGTTCCCTTCTGATCACAGGACTGACTGGGAGCCACAGTTTGCTCCTGCTCCTAGCAGGCATTACTAACTCAGGCAAAGAACAAAATTCAAAATTCAAAGTATGGGTTTTACCAAATGTGTATCACTTTTCAAACCATCGTAAGTAAAAAAAAATCTTAGACCAAACCCTTGTAAATGGGGACTGCCTATAAAGGAATTTGGAAAGAGGGGGCCTATAAATCTCTTTTCATTCCCTTTCTTGTCTTTCACTCATTTCAGGATGCTGTGAAAAGCTGGGTGACATTAGTAAATATTGTCTAGATGCTAATATTTGCTTTTAGGGTGGCACATGAGCCAAAAATTTCTGCACAGGGAAAGAGGGGAGCATGCATCAAGATTCTGGAAAAGAGAACAGGTCAAGGTTTAGGAAGATCAGCCATGTGACACAACACAACGTTGTCCCTTATATAGTAAATCTTTGATGACTCCCCAGGATCAACAGTCACAAACATTTATTTAGCATGTCCAAAGTCCATCCATCTCTCCTTATTGCCTTCATGTCTATTCACATCCATGTAACATACAGACATCGATCGTGTAGTACTACAGAATTTTTATGACTCATAAAGTGCTTTCCCACTCCTGACTCTCCAAGCAATCCTACCAGGACACTAGATAGGAACACCACATCTCACAAAGATTGTGAATTTTGCTCAAAATGTGAGAAAGGTCTGTGTGGCTATAATATCTGTATATTATATAGTCACCCCACCCCTGTCCCATGGTGAACTCCATTATTTTAGTTGCCAGAATTCATCTACATCTTTTAAAGCAATCAAACACAACATTTTATCAGTGCAATGTTTTATCTTGTTCCTCTATTATTCTTCAATCTGTGTGCTCCAAGTGTGGTTAAATCCATCTTGAGGTACAGGCCTGTCTATTAAGCATCACATTCTCTTTGGATGAGTGAATAACCAATTAAGACTAACGATTTGATGGGCTCTGCTGAAAGAAAGAAGCTATCTCTTCTCAACCAGACTTGAACCACACAAGATGGAGGCCTAGTGCTCCTAACTGCTCTATTATGGACCTGATATTGAAAACATCTGTAAAGGAGAGAAGGGCTGAAGGATGAAGGACAGATAGTCCAGACAGCAATTTATGAGTCTCAGTGTCAAACTACGTATGAAGGGTGACCCTCTGTTTCTCAGTCTAATAAAACACATTTCTTTCCTTTTCTTTTCTTTTTTCTTACACTAATTTGATTTTTTTTCCTCACTTGTCTTAACTAATATATCTCTCAATGCTTAGCCTATATGCTGCTCCAAAATATTCTCCAAGCCAAAAAAGGATGATTCAATAGGAGATTAGAACATAAAAGTCCACATGGCCAGAACTCCAATTCAAGTACCCCATGGTTGGGTGTGCGCTCCTTTCTCTGACATCAGGATGCTTTCCTCTGTGCCTCTATTCATGTAACATCTCAGCTTGCACAATCTCTCCATTCCTACCCAAGTAAATTCACTCATGTTCCACTGACAAACCTAAGTTCACACTTTACTCTTCTCTAAACTTCCATAGCATTATTATTTATTTAACTAATCCTGGTACATAAGTACATAGACTTTTGCTGTTGTTGTTCTTAGTTATAATTTTGGATACCTAATCTTCCCAAATAGACTCTAAGATATCTGAGGATGTGAACATATTACATCCATATTCCTCTCAATGCCCTGAACAATTTGTACAGAGCACACGTTATAAATACCCAATGCTTTTATTGAGTTGGCTAAAAGGAAGTACAAGGGGAGGGGGTAGAACAGCTGCCAGATGGCCAAATTATAAAAGAATAGAGAAATGATGAAGTTATACCCTTTGGTTTCCTTAGTATTAGCTTTGTGACTTAATGCAAAAACTTCAAGACATTTTTTTTTTCAAGACATGCAGCACTTAATTTAGAGGTGGCACTATCACTTATATTGGGAACTAAGAAACTATAGAATATAATAGAATCCCAAGCCCACAGTAGGACTTCAACATTTTTTAAAAAATATGATCAAGATTTGGGCCCCAATCCAAGTTATTACTCCATAGAAACATTTCCCAAAGGGTTTTCTTAATGATAATAAATAATCCAAAACATATTTTCATGATTTACTTTTCATGTTTTATTCATGTGTTAACAAAATAAAATTAGTAACAACTACTTTGTCAAATATCTATGTGCTAGACATTGCCAGACATAGAGAAATACTTTGCATATATTACTTCCAATTCTTAGAAGAAGCTTCAAAGTATGTATTATTACTAAAATTTTAAATAAGAAAGGAAGACCTTGGAAAAGTTAAGTGGGAGTTGTGTGGGAACCAGAAAATCAAATAAACCTCCCCACCAAAAATGACACCTAAAGATGAGCTAAAATAATATAATCATCTGTTAAACAGCTGAGCATATAACAGAGGAACAACACTAAGGACCAAAAACAAAGAGGAATCTGAATCCACAGGACTAAGCATCTGGAGAAGCCCATAAGCCAAAGAGATGGCTGCCAGGGAAGTGGGGAGGATTTCTGGTCTTTGTAACCAAGGTTCCTTGGATTTTATGCCACCAGACAAGATTAGGAGATGCATTAAGGCACAGAGTGAGAATTAAGATACCTCTTATGAAACCAGGAAGCTTAATGGGCTATAAATTCAATGACAAGGTAAACTAAAAAAAAAAAAATACCCTAAGAACTTGTAACCAAGAATGTGTCTGTGTTAGTCTGTAGATTGTGAATTTACCACTATCAACCTCTAGAAACCATAAAAATAGTTTCTTGCCTATTAATGTCCCTGTGGCACTTAGAAGAAAATAATAAGCAAAACTTTCTAGTGTGGTATGGATTTAATTCAGGCTGCCTAGGAATCAAATAGAAAAAGCACCACTGAATTAGCTTATCATTCAATTATAATACAAAGAAGGAAAATGTCATCGAATAAGAGTAGGTATATAAAGCATATAGCAAAATTAAACTTCTGAAATCTTGCAATGATGGAACTATTAGAAAAAACACAAAATCAATATTTTAAATGGTTGGCTACAAAAGAAATAGAAAACTACAAAAAGAAACAAATGCTACAAATACATGACAGAAAATCCAAAGAATGGAGTATGGCATCATTGAATAAATTCAGTGAATTAAATTTAAAAATCAATAAAAGATATATTGTTTTTTATTTATGAAGCTTGATGGTGAATTCTGAGGCATTCATTATAGGATTCTTTATATAGTTTGTTTGCCTAAAAAGGAAATCAACAAACACAGTGAAGTAGGTAAATAGTTTAGATATAATTGAAGAGAGAATTAATGAATATGAAAGTATTTATGAGTGAATCAGTCATAATTAAGTTTGGGGAACTTAAGAGATGAAAATATAAAAAAAAATTTGGAGAATACAAAAGACAGACTGGGAAGAAGGACCAACATATATCTAATGGGAGTTCCAGAAAGAGAAAATAGAGGTTGAGTGTATAGCTTAGTAGTAGAGCACTTACCCAGCACACACATGCCCTGGAGTTGATCCCCAGTGATGCAAAAAAAAAAAAAAAATTAATGAGAGAAAGGGAATTCATTAACTGAAAAATATAATAGCAAATGATTTCCCAGTATTGAAGAAAGCTGTAATTCAGGATGCACATTTTTTATCCACAGAATAAACAAACATAAATCTATACCTAGAACCCAGTTCTCAACAGCAACAACAAAAACAAGACAAAGAAAATTTATCTTTGAAGTACTTGGGGGAATAAAAGCTGATGAATTCTTTATGAATCTGGACCATCATTCATGAGTCAGAATGAAATAAAGACTATTTCAGGCAAATTAAGTCAGAGAGCTTCACACAAATAGACACTTGCTAAAGAACCAATAAAGAATGTATTTTAGGAAGAAAGATTCTCAGCCTAAAAGAAGAGACTAAAATACATAAGAGAATGATGACCAAATAAAATTGTTTAATAATGTGGTTTATGTAGATAAGCATTACTTGTAAAATCAGCTATAACAATGATAATCAGTGCATATAACATAAGATAAATTTTAAGTAAACAGTAAAATGTAAAAAGATAAAGGAAAAAATAGATTCTGAACTTCTCATGTTATTCAGGAGAACACAGGAGGACTTCAGAAGAATGCAATTGAGATTTTGTTAAGCCAAACATGCATGTTAAAATGTTAAGGGTAACCTTTAAAAGATGAAAACAGAAGGCATGAATTTCAAATAGTAGAAAAGGGAAAATGAATAAAAATAACAATCAACATAAGGCAGTTAAAAGAGGAGAAAAGCAGAAAAAGCAAGATTGAGAAAAATCACAAAAATGAGAGAAATAAAATCAGTTTTATTAATCACAATAAACCTATATGAGTTATACATGCCAATTAAAAGACAAAGAGATTATAATAAAAATATCCAATACCATGCTGTTTATATGGCCAGATAACTCATAGGAAGCCAAATCAAAAGACATCTAAAGAAAAGATGCTCAACCTTACTACTACCTAGGGAAATGAGGGTCAAAACAATGATATCCCATTCCATAGCTCTCAGAGTGACAAAACCTTAAAATTCTATTACCAACTGCTGTGAAACAATGGCAACCTTTTTGCATGATCAGGAGAAATATAAATCAACATAAGCACTGTGAAAACAATATTTGAAAATCTTAGCAAAGTTAAAAACATACATACCTTTAGCCTAACAACTATGCCTAGATGTATATCCTGGAGAAACTGTTAAATAACCAGGCATGGATTTGTTTTCAGGTATACTTATGACATCCCAAGTTTTTACAGATAAAAAAAAGACTACAAGGCCACAAGGAACAAGCAGTGACATACTAAGGTACAACAGAATAACATGCAATCAGTAATGTGAATGAATGACAAGTACATGCATAAGGATTAAATTCAGAAATAATGTTGAACAACCAAAGTCAAGTTCTAGGAGATGTGTACATTAAATCAATTTATATAAAGCTTAAAAACTTACAAAAGAATACCACACATATTTATAGATTCACAGATTTAAAGTATAAACATTCATAGAAGTGATAAATACAAAGGTCAGAATGGAGAGAGGAAATAAGATCAGGCAGGAATACACAGTCTTCAAATAAAATCATATGAAGCAGAAATACAAAATGTTAAAATTAGACCAAGTAGGTGACGCATCCCTGGGTTTCACTATATAAGTCTTTGTACCTTCTTTATGGTTGAACTATTTCATATTTAAAAATATACACAATTTAGATATAGTCTGCTTATGAATGAACTATGTCCTAACAACCCCTACTAAGAAGAAAAAAATGAGAAGATGACAGGAGAAGGAGGCAAGAAAGAGAGAAGAGGAAGGGAGGAAGAAAACAGCATGTGCTTAATAGGGACTCCCAAACCCATTGCTCTTCCCTTCTACAATCTGTTATGGTTACTCTCAATGAACAGATTTTATCCATTTGAATACTTTGTCCAGTGCAGAAGGGCGGACCCCAGTTCTCTGCCCTCATCTCTGTGAGCACACCTTGATTCATTCTTTCCACTTGGTTTCACTCCTTCTTCATTCTTCCTAATCCCAGAAATCAGAAGCAGGTGTTACAGCTTTTGTAAAAAGAATGAATACCATGATGTTTAGTGGACAAAGGCAGGTGGGAACATCCTTAGAGTGCCACCTTCCTGTAGTCTGAGTCTGAAAATCTGCACTATCCTCACTGTGAAAATAATTTAATAATATCTCCAACTAATTATGCAATAAATTAATAAGTATTTGCCAAAGTGGCTTTTTCAGATCCTATCATTGTGCTCACAGTTGCAGAATCTGAGACAAAAGGAAAGCAAGTGGTGCTGATACTGAATGGGAAGACATTATACATGATGAAAACTTAGAAATGGAAAACGAATCCATAAGGCTTTAAAAATACAAAGAGAAAAGATATTGAACTTGAAAAAAAATGCAAACTATATATAAACCAAGATATACTATCTTAGGAAAAATTATTCCCAAGCACAGATATTCATTGGGAATGAAAAACATGCTGAAAGAGACTAGTGAGTGATAGATAAGAATGAATGTTGGTGGGGAATATGAATAAGATATGAAATCTCAATGTGATCTTCCAACAAAAAAGGCAATTGCTTTTTTTTTATTACATAAGAAAAGGGACTGTGTCCCAGAAAAAGCAAATGATCATTTATCTTTTAAAAACTGATTAAACAGTACCTAGAATGCACAGTACATTGGAGGCAACTTGGGAACTATTAATATATAAAAGAATGAAAATTGTTCTGCATAGGACAATCTGAAGGCATCTCAGAAGCAGCTGATGTCTGTTCAGTGTCTACTATGGACCCAGATCTGTGCTAGGCCAATAGTATAAAGCTTCACTCTTGAGTCAAATCAAAGGAAAGGGCATTAACTTTACTAATTTTACCTCTTGACGGGAGTGGAAAAACCTTTCCAGGAAGCACACATCATACGTGTATTCCTAATTTACTTTTATTCCCAGGAGTTTCCCAGTTGGCTAGCTCTAGCACACAAGCCACATCTGCAGCAGCAGCCTTCATCTCTACTGCCTTTGTTGAGAGGGTTCAGAAATATAAAGTGAATGATTAGAAAGAGAGCCCCTTTACTGTTAGAATCAACAGTATGGTATGTTTGGAAAGCTGCCTAACAGCTCTTCCCCCAGTCTCTCTGCTGTTGTTAGAATTTGCTCTTTCAAATCACACTGCTCCTCCACCAGGCCCTGCCTCTTCTCCCTGAATGCTATTGGGAAAGGTAAAAAGTTTCAGTATGCCTCCAACCAATAGCACAGTGCCATTTATAGTGGAAATGTTCCTCTCAGCCTCTACCCAAAGTACAACATGGGATATTACTCATAACTATGCTCAATCTAAGACAATGAAGGGAGCTACCCGTCAGAGTCTAATGAAATCTCCATATGAAAAAGAGGATAGTAGTACATGAGGGAAGGGGGTGGGAACTCTGCATAGATTTTAAGATGGAGAAGAAGTGGCTTTCCATAGGAACATTGGTAAAAAGTCTAGAGATCAGTGTGGATCACAATTTGACCAAGAAATAGCCACATGGTACTAGAGTTAAACAGTTCCAAGGGACTAATTCACTTCTAAGCTTAACAATAAATAAGAGTTCATATAGCTAATACTTATTATCCACCAGGCACTATGCTAAGTGCCTTGCAGACATTAACTCACTTAATGATTCAACTACAAAATGATTATTGTTATCCCCATTTTAGAGATGAAGAAAGGCAGCAAAGAGAAATTGACAAGCTAGTGGAGAGTTAGATATCTAGTACTGTTGTAGAAGTCGGCTAGAGAAAGTCTGAACAATTTTATCACACTTCTTGAGGCATTTAGGTACAACATGGGGGCCACAAAGAAGAGTCACAAAGATGAATGAAAGAAGTGTACAAAATAAGGGCTACAAAATTGACTTTTAATGTCAACTTATGAATGCTAAAAAAAATAAAATGAAATAAAGTAGAGTACTCCCTGGAGAAGAAAGAGAAGGAAGAAAGAATGGGGTGTAGTTGTTTTACATTTGAAAGCTTATATTGTAGAAATGTTCTTGAGAAGTATTTTAGTCAGCTTTTTTGCCACTGTGACTTGCCAACCAGTGCAATTGTAGAGGAGGAAAATTTCTTTGAGGGCTCATGTTTTCAGAGGTGTCAGTCCATAGAAGTCCAGTACCATGCCTCAAGGCTCCAGGTGAGGTTGAATGTCACTGCAGAAGAGTGTGGTAGAGAGAAGCGGTTCACATGATGATCAGAAAGCAGAGAGAGAGAGAGAGAGAGAGAGATGTTCACTTTTCAGATACAAATATAAACCCCAAAGCCACACCCCCAAAGCCCTACCTTCTCCAGCCACACTCTACCAGCCTAAAGTTACCACTCAATCGCACCAGGTGATAATTCACTGATTGGGTTAAGGCTAGTGTAATCCAATCATTTTTTCTTTTTTTCTTTTACATTTATTTTTTAGTTTTAAGTGGACACAATATCTTTATTTTACATTTATGTGGTGCTGAGGATCAAACCCAGTACCTTGTGCATGCTAGACGAGCACTCTAGCACTGAGGCAAAATCCCAGCCAATCATATTTTTTTTTTTTCTCTGAACCTTCTTCCATTTTCACATGTGAGCTTTTGGGGAACACCATATCCAAAACATAACAAAAGAAGTACATGGATTTTGACACAATTGCTTGGCAGTCTGAATGAGCTGTTCCAATTAAAAGATTAACAATCAAGGTAGGCTTATACCTGTTTGCAGATGCTTAGTGATTGTGAAAAACAATTTTTAACTTCATACAATTATCTTTGTGTGTATTTTGTTTGTTTTGTTTTGTTTTGTCTTTCCCAAATGTCTACACTCTTCTCCCAGCCTATATCAGGATCTCAATGGACAACTAAGAGTTCTCCACCTATCAAGCACTATATGAGGTGCTGGGGACACACAATTTCTTCTCCAGATGAGGATTCAATCTCTCAGCACAGAAAAGACAAGGGTAGACATAAATAATATAGAAGGTAGAAATAATAAAGTGAGAGATGGGCTGAAAAAATTCATTACAGAGAAAGGTTATATCTGATGGGAGGGCTCTGAAGAGGTGTCCAGTGGGAAACTGAGATTGGACTGGATCCTAGAAAGGATTTTAACATGAAATAATGGCATTCTAGGAAAGAGGGTCAGCACAAATAAAGGCACAGTAGTGAGAGAGGACAACATATATTGAGACCTCAGAAGACATAATTTGGCTAGAAAATAAAATGTTTGTATAGTAGAAATGGTTGATAATAGTTCAAAAAATAAGTTGAAGCCATGTTGTAGCAGATCTTTAAATGTTAAATATTAACAAAGAGAGCTGTGGAAGTTCTCACAGAGGATTGGCAACATCAGAGACAATATACTGTAGAAAAATCTCTATATTAATAACAGGAAGAAGGGTGAATTGGGTAAGAAAAGATATATGAAGAAAGGAACTGAGAAATCTTCACATCTAGATATGAACCATAACCTTCAGCTCTAACCAACTATCATTTTAAAGACCTGCCTTTGCCCATGGAAAGGATAAGGCAAGAGAACATAACCAAACCTCAAATCCAACTCTTGCAATAAAAGACAAATACATATAAAGCAGCATATGATGATGGTTTGCTATGCTGACAGTCTAGAAGCAATCTCAGCCACAGGTCCCCCAAATCAAATGTTTTTCCTTACCCTGTGGTTATGCTCCTGAGCTCAGATCATCATCAGACTCTGCTCCTGACCTTCTGCTCAGTTCTACTGTCTCTGATCTCTTCCCATTTGCCCCTCATTTATTTTCTAACTTTGTGTGGACTCTACAAACTGATACTTTGGTTGACCAGACTCTTAGACTTCATTATAATGTTCCCCTTGGAAGATGACTTCAGATCTATTTTTGTTTCATACTCTGCAGCCAAAGGTCACTCTAGTTCCACCCTTGTCCCACCTAGACTCTGGATCTCCTTAGGACTAGAACCCCAGTATCTTATTTCTCAATAAAGAGTAATAGATAGTGTTACCTCATAGGAGAAGTGCTTTCTAAGTGTCTTTCCAAGTGTTTCCACCTCCCAGACTTTATGGAAAGACTTGAAATCCTTCCAGTGATGGTAGCCAGAGTCTAACTTCTTAAAGTTTCACAATAGAAAGTTTCTTTGAAGGTCATCTATCACAATATGCTTTGTTTTATCTGGAAAAACATTTGTTAAATGGCCTTTTCCAAGTGGCAACCAGACTGGAATCTCCTGACTCTCAATCCAGTCAATGTGTGTCAGCTGTTAGAATGTATAAAGGGTTATCAATCTAATTACAGATGCACTCAAGATGACAGTGATGACATTTTTACCCACATCCTATAGCCTTTCATTGTATCATCCTGCATTGCTCATTAATTATTTCATTCAATAATTTTAGCTTCCCAAACAGGTTACATTTTTGGAGGTCAGGAACTAGGTTTTCTTCTTGTATCTCTAGCTCCTGGTAGGGTGCTAGACATAGGGGGTGCTTTCAGCAGTTGCCTAATGCATTGGTCAATTAAAAAGAGGCGGATTTTTGTACCATTTGCATTTTATTTAAATATATGGCACAGCATATCATCAGTGTTCATTATCAGGGTAAAATCATGAGCTTTTTTTCATTCTTTTTTTTTAATGCTGGAATTTTTGACATTAATATTACAACTCTAATTGAAGTAAACAAGAACTAATAGCCTCATCTACCACCAACAACTAAGGAAACCTGGGGTGATTCCTGTGTCTGTAGATGAGAAAAACAGCTGTTGAATCATTTCTCTGCAACAATAACTTATCCTTTGTCTAATTAAGTGAGGTGTCTTCCTTGCCTCTTTCCACCTGTTCCCATTCTTTACCTGTAACAAAACTGCAAGTGTAGAGGGTGTTCTTAATAGAGAATCCATTACCTTGAACAAACTGGAAGTCATTTCCCCTTTAACACTCAGAATTAATAGCCTCAAAGAGCTTTTCCTAAAGTTGGGGCACACCAGTGGCAGTATCAAATTGTGTAAAATCCATCACACAGTTGGAACAATGATGAGTAGTGGGTTGAATTTTTCCTTCTACCCTAAACTAATATCTACCTGAAAATCCAATAGCAAAAAAAAAAAAAAAATACAATTAAGTTTTGCAGAAATTTTGGAGTAAATGGGTCAGAGTATTAATAAATATTAATACTAACCATTATATTTACTATTATAATTGTATTACATTTTTCTACAAATTGCTCTGGACACCTTCATGGTTAAATATAAAAAACAAATAAATGAACAAAAACATCTCAGTTCCTCTAGAATCTGAAAGCAGAATTTGCTGGGCTATAAAACCAGTGAGTTATTTGTCATGCAGCTTAATTCTGTCATAAAATGCTAATCAGCCTTTCTGTCACTTTGCTCTTGCCCCATATCTTTTTATGAGAACATTAACATGGTTATTACAGAGCAGAGACTCTTATGGCTACAAATATACTTACTATTTATATATATTTTGGTCCAAAAAAAAATGTTGCCGCCAAGAGCCCCAGACACCTAGTAAACCATAATCTTGGCTTCTGGCATGAAGAGCTTGAGTCTGTGGTGCCATCTGGATAGCGGCATCAGGTGGCCAGGGCCAGGTCAGCTTCTTTTTGCTCAGACTTTTGTATCAGAGCCAAGCGGGGAGCCTTTCCTCTGATCTTAGTAAGAGCAACTGAGGCTTTCTTTATAGTTAGTAAAATAAAGACTATTTTTGGAAAAAAATTAAAAACCCTACAAAGGCTACAGGGACCCTGGGAGGCAGTTTTCCAAAGATCCTTCCAAAAATTGAAGCAGTATAGATTCCAGGAATTCTCCTCTCCCCCATGAACATTCAACATTCCAAGGCAACTCCCTGGTGAACAGATGTAGGACCAGGCAATTCTTTCCACACTGGGCTTTTAGGAGGGCTGTCAGGCATCTTAGATCTGAGTCACTTCCCTGTGGTCTAGGAACGTGCCCTGCAGGTCATATTCAGACCATCAACTATGAGCTTTGAACTCAGTTCCGAATCAGAATCTTGGCTCCATCACTTACTGTGTTGATGAGTCTTGTCAAATCATTTGTCTTTCCTGAGTTCTGGGTTTGTTATTGTTGTTTGTGAAGTTGTCACAAAAATTAGAAATAACATATGAAAAAACTTGGTACAAAGTCTTTGAAACTGTTATTATTATCCTTGTAACGATCAAGTTATTATTGACTTTCAAACAGGAATAAGTTTGGTATTCAACTGCTTTCAACAATATTTCTTCTGTCCTCATATAGATTTCTGGGTTCTCATTGTTGATCCTTCTATTTTTGCATGGTACTACTTGGGCTGCCTCAGGTTCTCTTTGGAAGTAAACAGTAAAAGCAAGTATCTGCATTGTCTTGTCCAAAAAAAAAAATGAAAAAGAGTCCAATGTCCCCGTCCCCGATGGTTGATGGTTTAATTCCTACTTTTTGATTTCAACCAAGAACTGTCATAAACCAGTCTTCTATGTACTGACCAGCCCAGAAATCTGTATATAATCTCCACTTTGCATAACACCCAGACACTGGAATCAGTTATTCTCATGCTTATTTATTAAACATGGTAGCTCTAAACTTGAATGAAAATGGGAGAATGAAGCAAGAGTCATCAGTTCTTCTCATGTGTAGCAACCTGCAGACTGAAAATAGTTTCACCTTCCATCTGTGTGTCTTTGGGTCTGTGCTGACTCATCCTGAAAGAAGGTGATGATGGTGATGATGGTGATGATAATAAACTGGTATAGACATATCACAAGTTCCCAGAATTGCTAAGCTAATTAGAACAGGGGTCCCCAGAAGACAAGCCCTTCTCCTTTGTCATGCTTGCTGCAACCTGGCCCCTCATAGGGGCAGCATAGTAGGAAAACCCTGCAAGAGAGCTGAGGATGCTCTGAGTTCCCCTTTGCAGGTGTCTTGTCTCTCCTGCCAGTGCTGTGAGATGTCCAGGCAATCAGAAGTCAATTCTCATCAAGAAGAAAATTCCTGTCAAGAGTCACTTAAATTGTGTCACTCAAGAGGAAAAATCAATACCAACAATCTCACAGACTTCACTGATTTGAAGAGCCTCCCCACCCCTCCCGCCCACGCTAAGGAGCTGTGTTACTGCGAGTACTAAGTGCAGAAGAAAAGGGAAAATGCAATCCCACCACCTAGAAAGCCACACCTTCGACACCGCCTGGTGGCTCACTCCAGTCAGAAAGAACAGGAAAGAAAAGTTTCCGCATATGAGTTTGAATGAATTTTATAATTTCCTTTCTTATGTAAGTGAATTCTCTTTCTATCCTCTATCCACTATCAAGCCTCCTCATGCAAATCGAGTTTCCCTTTCTTTCTGCTTTCTTTTCAGGAGCACTCATTAAGGCCTCACAAAAGGTGATGGCTTGCAGATTGGAACTGGCATTCTCTTCTGGTGCTGACCTGTGCTCAGGAGAAGGCGATTAGCATCTGTAATAATAATAGGGCACGATGCAGGCTGCTTAGCCTGGACAGACTGATAAGTATCTTGGGTAAGCAGACCTGATCTAGGATGAAGGGGCTGTTACGCTTACCTCATATTCTGTTCTCATAAAGAACTACTTCCTTTGTAGATCAATGTCTGCAAAATTTGCTGCCACCAAGAGTTACTCATACTTTCTGTGGGCATAAAAGATAAGGCATTTGTTGTTGTTGTTGTTTTAAACTTTTTGATAGCAGATCTATTGTGTGTGGGCTAACTCTGAAAAAACCTCAAATATAAAAATAAGTAACATTTTTCTTTAGAGATGGCAGAAATACATCTGGATTTGATGGCCATTCTGATCAATCCTAGTAGCTCTGCACTTGGTAAATATATATATATATATATATGTAGAATAAAGCAGAATTTAATAAAGGAAAATGATCATACACACTTCCTGGTTTGAGAAAGAAAGTTTGACTCCATTTCTGTTGAACTCACTGTCAATCAGAACTACAAAACAAAACAAAAAAGATTTTCATACAAATGTCAAGGAAAAGAAACTTTTTGCTGACATCTTTTGCACTGATTTTCGCAAAGTCTCCAAAGAAATCTGAGGTTACCATGTGCTCTGGCTCATGGATGACCGGATACTACCTTGAGGTGGAGGAGAGAGGAGAATGCAACCGAGTGGTGGGTCACTGCTGAAGTTACAAAGAACAGGACGCCAAGAATCAAGAAAAAGATAAGAAATGTTCAAATCCAACCCTATCATTTTGAAGAAGAGGAGATTAAATTTCTAACTGAGACTCTAGCATGAAACACCAAAGTCAGTAGCAGAAATTTTAGGTAGCAAAATTCAGGCAGCCTGATCCCCAAACAAGGGCCTTCAAAGAAGAGCGAAAGGCAAGGAAGAAAGTCAGACAATGGCTCCTGATGCCCCTGAGACTGAGACCCACAATCCAATCCCTGTGGTGAAGGGGCAGCCAGTGTCTTCACTCACAAGAGAAATGGTGCCAACTACTGGAAAGAAAGTCTTGCCAAATGCTGCAATTCAAAAAAGGAACACAGTGACAGACATCCCAACCACCAGATCCCAGAGACTGAGCCTGCAGCATCATTCTTTGTAGGATCTGCCTTTATGTTTGAAAGAAATGTTTGCAAATGGTATTTTCTTTATTGCCTATCTGTCCAGGTTAGCTGATGGTTTATTTGAATGTGTTTATTTATAATGTGATTCTTGAATTTATTAGATCTATCATTTTCCTGTTTATGATTTTATTAATCTGAATTTATTTCTATAAGCTCCTTTTATTTCACTTTGGAGTTTTTACTGCTTTTGTTCTTCTTCTACTCTCATAGTATTTGCTAGTCTTTTGTTCTCTCTTCTTTATTAATATTTATATTTAAGATCACACTTTTATATTTTTTTATTTGGTAAGCTTAGTTTCACTTATATCCCTCATATTATAATAGGCAATATCTTTATTACTCACATTTTGTAGATATTCTTCAGTTCCAGTTTTGATTGCACTTTTAACTCAAGAATGGGTTAAAAAAGAAGTTTTACTTTACAGATGGCAAGAGGTTTTTTTTTTCCATTTTGGTAATTAATTTTCAATGCTATTGTGTTAGATGCTAAGAATGCTGTCAATGACTCTGAAAGTGTTTGGGAGCCTTCTTTAAGCCTAATATAATTCTGGTTTTGTAAATGTTCCATTTTTTAATATGTTTTCTCTGGTAGGTGTCATCTTGGGATATGGTGCACCATAGTTTGATGTAATTAAGTAAGTTAGACCTACCTTGTTAATTATTTTCTAGATATTCTATATTTTACTTACTAGTTTGTCAAGACAGGAAAAAGTTGTTATACTCTACTTGTACCAATGTGTTTCAGCGTATTTCTTATTGATAGTTTTTGCCCTATTTATTTTGATGCCCTTATTTGATTGAATGAGTATGAACACTTCATTAAGAATAGTGCCTTTGAGGGCTGGGGTTGTGGCTCAGTGGTGAATGCTTACCTACCATGTGTGAGTCACTGGGTTTGATTCTCAGCACCATATATAAACAAAATAAAGGTCCATCAACAACTAAAAAATAAATTTAAAAAATAATAATAATAGTTCCTTCATGGTTTTAACATATCCTACAACACCACCAGAGGAGTTCAAGATTGTTAGCAAATAAAATAAAGAACATCAATAGTTAAGAAATCAAGTAATAATAGAGAACTGAGCTTGATTTAAGTGTTGCCTTTTGATAAAGCCATTCCCAAAGCACATGGCCAAAGTCACCTTCCCTTCCATTTCTGAAATATCAAAGCATTTGGATTGCATTTCTCTCAAGGCTTTTAAAATCTCTTGCCTTATGATAATTTAAGAGTGAGTTTAAGAACCTGCTGCAGACCTGGCTACTTCTTTATCTTTATTGTCCTCATAGCACTTAGTACATTTTATTGTTTTGAATTTAGCAGATGCTTAACAAATAGCTGATACAATTAATTGATTCATCAAAGCAATAGTTTTTGTAACTTTCTAAACTATGCACCCTCTATTAATCAGGGCTCTCCAGAGAAACAGAACCAATAGGCCAGAGATAGATATTGATGTAGATCCAGACACAGAAATAGATAGAATTACTGTAAGGAATCGAGTCACATGATTATGAGGATTGAGTGATCCCAAGAACTGCAGTTAAAAGCTGAATATGCAGGAGAGTCAATAGTACAATTCCAGTCTGAGTCTAAAGCCCTGAGAACCCAGAGAGCTGACAGTATGGGTTCCAGTCCTGGCTCAAGTCTGAAACTAAAACAAGACCCAAGTCCCAACTCTAAGACTAGCAGAGAGCCTTTTGTTACATTCAGCCTTTTTTCCTGTGGAGGCCTTCAATGGATGAGGCCCAACTGTAGAGGGCAGTCTTCTTTACTCAGTGCATAATTCAAATGTGAATCTCATCTAGAAATACCTGCTTAGACACATCAGAATAAGGTTAATCAAATGTATGGGCACTCCATGGCCCACTTGGTTGGCATGAAAATTAACCATCACACTTCCTCATGATGCAGATGAAGACCTAGGTAGATATTTTGTCTACTGTGACTCTAAAAGTGGTGTCTCCTTCTCTCGTAATCCCTATTTGCTTATTGCTTTATTCTCAAGCACAGGAGAGAAGGGTAGCAAACCTAGGATTGAATATGACTTGGAATGCAAAAGGCTTGAATATTTATTTATATATCATGTATACATTTATATATCACGTAGACAGAGAAGGAACCTGATTTATAGAGTGATATTTACATGGAGAGAGAGGGGGAGCACAAAAGCAAATATCTGCCTCAATCAATCATAAATAGTCCCCAAGATGAGTCATTGTTCAACAGGAAATCATGGTAGTGAAAGTTTAGAAATATCCAATAGGAAAACGTTTTAGAGAAATAGTTTCCACACAACTCTCAGACAGGGTTTTTCTGTCTTAAAACTAGAGAAAAAATACATATTTTTAAAAAATTTTTAAAAATTACAAAGGGAGAATATGGCATTTTTATTCCTAGGAGGAGAAAGGGCATAGAAAGCAGCCTTAATTTCTAGTGTGACCATACTACACAGAGCAATAGAACAACAGAGAAAAATGAGCTTCACTGGGCTTGAACTCCAGGCACATGAGGAACTGGACTGGAGCAGAACCATAAGGAACAAGAGATTCCTGCAAGGAGCACCATCAGTTGTGCTACCTATAATTTCCCAATTTGGCATGGACTAGCAGTTTCCACCTCTGGGGAGAGAATTTGGAGGAAGAAAACAACAGGTAGCATAGCCAGGAGAGAAAATGAACCACCAGTCTTGGTTTCAGTGTCCACTAGGAGAGAGGTTAGCAACTGACACCAAACCCACTGTGTCTGTGCTTATGGGTATTTTTTAAATCTCTTTTCTATCTTAAATAAATTGAGAACAAAAACTATACACATTTAGAATAATGCCTTGTTATCCACAGTGGAATGGTCCCAGACCTCCTGCAAACACCAAAATCTTTGAATGCTCAAGTGCCTTATATAAAATGGCATAGTGTTTGCATTTATTCTGCACATACCTCCTGCTACATACTTTAAATCATTTCTAGATTGTTTGTATTACCTAATACAATGTAAATGCGATGCAAATGGTTATTACATTGTATTGTTTAGGATCAGAAAAAAAGTCTGTACACCTTCATTACTTCACAATTTTTTCCCAAATACTTCCCATCTGCACTTGGTTGAATCAATGGAGGGCTTTCTATAATAGTAACTTTATAATTACTGAATACATAAAATACCCTAAAAGCATTTTTTTCCAGAATAATTTTACTTGCATTACATCGTTTTTTTATTGACTTTATGGTGTGACTTACAGTGACCTGAGTCAAGTTAAGGAAAGAGACCCAACCTACATTCACAGTCACTGTCCTGGAAGGCAGCTTCCGTGAGCACTCTTTACATCTAGCAGAATAAGTTTGCTTCCCTAGTCCCAGTCTGGGATAAAGCTGAAATAACAACACAGAGAGTCAGGAGGCAAATAGATCAAGGAGAACAGAGTTATAGCAAAGAGGGAATTAAAGGACTGAATATGAACTCATGTTTCTTCATCTCCTCACCCAATTCTGTAACATATAGCTGAATGCTTTTCTCTCCCATAATTTCAATTTAACCCTTCACCTGTGCTGGGTCACTCTAATAAAACAGTTTCCTCTCTCCACAACAGCTCTGCCCCCAAGACTGAAATTGACTGAAACACTTTCGCATTACAGATGCCAAGCAAAACAGTAGTAATGCAAAATTTACATAGACGAGTGGCCAGTTTTCTTCTAAAAATTACATGGAGAAAATGATAAAAAGTAGGAAAAATATAATGTGTAAATATTCATTTGTTGAATTAATAAATATTTATTGATTGTCAGATGAACAAAATACACACTATCCTCTTGGAACTTATGGTCTAGCAGGGTGACAAATATTAAACAAATAATCTTATAATTCTATGACAAGTTCTATAAAGAAAAAGCATAGTATGAAATAAATACAAACATAAAAGTGAAAAATATGGTAGATAAAGCAAATCTCACACAAAGAAATCAAAGTGTTCAAAGAAAAAAAAAACAACTTAGTGTCTCAGTTTACACTACACCTGCAAAAATATTTCGAAAGTACTAATATGAAGTTTTTGAATGTGTTCATTCTAAATCATACACTCTGAGGAAATGCCACCATATTAAAAATGTATTAATACCATAACTTCCCATAATAGGAACAGGGAAAGGTCGGCCTATAACTGTCACCACTGCATTTTGTAACTTCCTTTAAAAGGTCTTGGCACATGGTTCCTCAGTCCACCTACTGGACTATATTGATCCTGGGTCTCATTTACAAAATATCTTGGACTCATGCCACAGTAATATATGGATAAAGAAAGGCACCCCATGCCTTCTCTGACCTCAATATAGAATTCTTTTGTGCTATTTGGCTTACATTTATTCAGTTCTACAAAACTATCTTCAAATATTTTGAAAAACCCAACATTTCCTAAAACTGAACTATAAAGAGACATCAGAAATAGATCTAATTAAAATTCTGTTGTGACCCTAACATGAGAAAGAGCAGTTTATTCATCAAGATTTTCAAAAGTCGGGTTGGGGATGTGGCTCAAGCGGTAGCGTACTCGCCTGGCATGCGTGCGGCCCGGGTTCGATCCTCAGCACCACATACCAACAAAGATGTTGTGTCCGCCGAGAACTAAAAAATAAATATTAAAAATTCTCTCTCTCTCTCTCTCCTCTCTCACTCTCTTTAAAAAAAAAATTAAAAAAAAAAAGATTTTCAAAAGTTTAGGTTGTTGATATTCTCAAAAAGTTCCAAGTCCCCATCATTGAGCCACCAGCAATAAACACCCAGGCGGCAAAGATGGAGGGAACAACAGACCCTGCTTGGACTGTACCTCCTTCTGCTCTCCCCTATCACACACATCCAACCATTCTACCAGATACTGAAAACCAGATACCACCGAGACACCATCTATGCTTATGTTAGAGAAGAAGTGAAATAAATATAGCATTGTTCCTGCTCTCAAAAGTGCATAATTTTGTTGGGAGAGTCTCACATATGACTAACCAGAAATCACGGTAGGTACAACACTGTTAGCCCAAGGTACAAAGACTGTCTATGGAAGCCTCACAAATGGAGAACTGATTCTGCAACGGAAAAGCCAAGAAAGGTGTAAGACAACTGCAGAATCGGAGCCCTGAGGGGTGAGAATAAAGGAAAAGGCATTCTAGGGTGAGGCGTGAATATAATGAAAGGCCTAGGAAGTCAGAGGAAGGCATATAAAAATTACCTCTGTGAATAGAATATAGGACTGGGAGAATTTTGTTAAAAATTAGAAAGGCCATTTAATTTCTGATAAATGTGAAGTTTCTTCTGTAGGGAGTGAGGAGCTAATGGAGGTTTAGCAGATAGGGAATAACAGGAAGTTGGCTACTCAGTCTTTCAGTTTTTAGGAAAGAAACTCTACGTACCTGGAACTATGTGGAATTAACTGGAAGAGCAAGAAAAACAAGTGAGAAAGAATCCTAGAATACCAATTAGAGTGTACATTCATTTCTATTGCTGTGAAATACATGATCATAAACCTAATAGCTTAAAATAACACACTTTAATCATCTCAGTTTCTGTGGGTCAGGAATCCAGGTTTAGACATGCTCTCTGCTTGGGGTTTCACTAGTCTGTAATCAATGTGTCAGCTAGGAATATGGTCTTATCTGAGGCACAACTTGTGAATAATCTGCATTCAAGCTCACCCAGGTTGTTGGCAGAACTCAGGTTCTTACAGAAATAGAATTGAGGGCTTCCATTTCTTGATGGCTACCATCTGTCCTGTTTTCTGAGGCTGCCCCAGGTTCTTTGACACATGAATCTTTCCAGCTTGGTCACTTGCTTCCTTAAGCCAGCAGAGGAGAAAGAATCTTCCATGTAATGCATGGAATCACACACATTCTATCACCTGTTCTGTGTTCCTTTAGTTAGAAGCAAGACATAAGTCCTGTCCACAAACAAGGTGAAGATATAGTACATAAGTTTTAGATACCAAGAAGCAGGAATCATGGGGACCACCTTAAGAGTACAGACTACCATATAATGCTACTGCAAGTTGTAGCCAAGAAATAATAAGACTTGGGCAAAGGCAATGGAAATTAAATAATGACTGATAGGACACATATGACTACAGAGCCTATAGGCAGAGTCTGAGACACAGGGCAGGATATATTGAAGTTGCCAAACATGGACAAGCTGAGGAGGTGTAGTCAGTGGCTTAGTGAGTTTAAGAATCCCTAAGAAGCTTGTTAAAGAAGCTGATTCCCAACAACCCTCCTAAATTCCGATTCTGTAAAGACCAAGGAATCTGTACTTAAAGAAGCATTCCTATAGGCCCTGTACTGGGAAATAAATGCCAATACACTAGGAAGACAGAAAAAGAAAGAAGTTCATTTGAGTTTAGCTCAGCAGATGTTCATTGAGTATGTGACAAAATACTGTGGAGCCAAAGATGAAAAGACAAGTTTTCTATGAATGAATCCAAAATCTACTGGGAGAGGTGGACACCTGGGCAGAGCATTAAAAGGAATCACAGGGAAGGAACCAAGAGAGGCTGACAAGTAGGGCTTTAGAAGGGAGGAAGCACTGGAGAGTCTACCCATCGTAGATGTTTCCCAAAAGAATAACTGGTATTTCTAGAATTAGAACTATCTCACTTAATCCAAATAATAACTCCCATTAGGTAAGTGCTGTTGTTTTCTCACTTTATATATTAGTAAACAAAACCTTAGGGAAGCTAAGTTGCCAAAGTCCCTCAGAAAGTAAGTGTGGGAATCTGACAGATCTGAACTCTTAACCATTACACTTTATAACCTAGCAAGAGTTTTTAAGGATCAGTGGTAACTTCTACCATAAATAAGTTAACAGGAAGGGGTGGAAGGGAAAACAGATATTAGGAGTTGGGTATAAGGAAATGACACTGTAAAATAATTTTTCAAAAGAGTTTGATTCTGGGCTGGGACTGTAGCTCAGTGGCAGAGCACCTGCCTCATCCATGTGAGGCACTGGGTTTAATCCTCAGCACCACATAAATAATAAATAAAGATATTGTGTCCAACTACAACCAAAAAAAATATATTAACAAAAGAGTTTGATTCTATTCAAACTGCATTTAAATTATTCCTCAAGGAAAATGCACAGATCTTACATAAGAAATAATTTTGCCAGATACAGCTAAACACAAAGTATGCCAGAAGATCAGTGAAGAAAAAAATATCAATGCTCCATCTAAATCAAGGAAGCCTTTGTTTTCATTAAAGGGACACTGTCATGTTCTGTTTTTCTTTAGTTGAATTTTAACCATTAGATGGTGAATAGAAGGGACAAGTAGTTAAGAGAATACCTTATCACCCTTAGTGTGATAAAGAACAACAGCTAGAGAAAAGCCTCAAGTGGAAAATACTTATTTTGTTTCTTCCAAAAGAACCACTGAACTCGAGGGAGGACAACCCAGAAGGCTTTGCACTCCGGAAGCAAACTCAGTGCTGCCACAATCCAGATCAGGCTTTAATTAGTACTGAACACCACAGAGAATATGTTCTTCTATGTCCAAAGTCTATAGTTTCTTCAAAATAGGCTTCAGATTGTAGGTCCTGTGTTAGAAAAATATGTGATCCATGCTTATCCTCACAGCTAGACAGGTTTTAATACAGCATCATATTTTGGCATACAGAATAATATCAAAGGTCAAATAAACTGAGAACTTCAATCATTTTCTATCAGCTGGGCTGGGAACTCAGGTAAGTGGTCCAAGGCCTTCCATGGCATGGTAGCAGCTGCTGAAAGACCAGATATAGCTTTTATATAAAAATAACTAGCTTTCTGAATCATATTTCTCAATTTATCTGTGTGATACATCAGTCTTTTTAGTTATGTTTAGTGTTCAGCCCATGACAAAGCAGTATGTGGTCCTACTGCACATGATCAGTTTATAACTTATACCACCTTACAACTCACCAAGGAAGGCATGCAATGCCTGAATGGTCTACACCCTAGTCAATGAGCTGAGGTCACTGATCATCTTCTTGGATTTCATAGCTACATCAAATCACTATAAAACATCTACACACTCAGTTCTCCACTCATCTCATCAGAGGCTGGGAACAATTCACCTACTGAAGTATCCTGGAAAGCACCACATAGAAGATGGGCTTTGAGGGTCTGAATCACTCTCACAGCCACATGTATGCCATGTGATGTGACTAAGGAAGAACAGACCAACAAGAGGAGAAACAGCAAAGGTCCTCCACAGGAGAGGACATGGCTGAATCTGTCAGTACAAACAGGTCACCAACTCTGTGAGAGGAAGGTCCTTCTCCCAAACCTGCCTCAAGCCAACAACCAGCTCTGGGCTGCAGCAAAAGCACTACAAGTGTCTGCAAACAGGGCCCCATGACCACATCCATGAGGAAGTCAGGCTGTGAAATGATTTTAGGCTCAACGTATTTTCTCCAAGCTGGCCTGGCCTGCCCTGCTCCCAGGAAAGAGTCAGAAACCACTTAGCTATTATAATTATGCATATGAAAGCAGCATCTCAGAGAAACCACCACTTTCCCCACAAAAGTGCCCTGAAGGTACCAGAAGAAAACCTTAAATTCCCTTAATCCTTGGGATAGTTTTTCTTATATTTTAACGGTTTTTATCTTTTCTGAAAATGGTATTCATGTACAACCACTATGTATGCTCTGCATGGTGATGTTCCATTTTTGGGCCTCAATTGTGTTTAAACTGATATTTTCTAGTTGATGACATTTTTAGATGGAGCAACATAGGTATGTAATTCCCTTGTAAATCAAAAGCATGTGATATTTCATTTCCCTTTGGCAGCCTTGTTTGAAAGAAGGCTCGTTTCCATCAGAAAAATAGATGAGGGCTTGGTCAAATTCGTCGATGAATTTTTACCTTTACCTTGATGATTTTATTTTAAAATACTTAATTGACAAATTAAATTATAGATATACAGGCTATACAACATGATACTTTGATATATACAATGAAACTAAAACATGCATTCCCATCCATGGTTACCATCTTATGTCTGTGCACAAACACACACAACGTGCATAGGTAGTAAGGACACTTGAAATCTCTTATCAAATTTCAAGACAACAAAACAACATTTGCCATGTTGTTGTACATTAGATCCCTAGAACTTATTTATTGTATAACAGAAGTTTCTACTCTTTGACCAGTATCTCTCAGTATTTATTGAGATCCTGCTATGCCAGGTACCTAAGGCTTCAATTGTATTAATTCATTTAAGCTTTATAATAACCCTCTGTGGTTGGTGGTCATTTTACAGATGAGGAAAATGAGGCACAGAGAGGTTACTCAATTGTCCCCAATATCACACAGCTTGCCAATGTTGAAGCCATTCAGGGATTAAAGTAATGTTGATAACCGACTGCCTCATAAAACCGCTCATCAAAATCAAGTTCAACTATTTATTGAAGTAAGGAAGAACATTCTTTTGATAGATTCTTATTTTCTAGAAGAGATATTTATGAGACTTGAGGATCTGATTCAAGGCATGTATTTAAATTTAAATGCAGGGGCCTGACTCAAATTGGACCAAATTCCTGACCTAGTGGTTTAGGATGAATGGACACCGCAATGAAAAAAAGGTCCCACGCAAGTCTCAAAGGATACAGTGAGTTGAATCTAAAAAAATCTACTGACCTAGAAGAGGCTTATTTGCTCTAATAAGGAATCGCTGAATAAACTTTTATTAGATAAATGGATGGTCAGAAAATTGCCTAAACAAATAATTATTTGCAACATCATAATCCTGGGCAAGAGCTTCCTGGAATTGGGCATGCCACCACAGACAGTGATCTGTAGGTCTGCAGATGGGTTGGGTCCTCAGCAGGTGGTTGCTGCCCATACTCATAAACACACCATAGGTTCAGCTTCCCAAACTGACTGGCTGCAAGAATTTGACAAAATAATGTATGTCAACATGCCTTATGAGCTGTGAAGCACTGGGTCAACGTCAGCTGGCAGTATTGTTCATAGCAGCAGTCCCTGCACTTCCTGACTTCTTAAAGGCTCACTACTTGGGCCAGAGCTTAATGACATGGTTGAGGAAAGCAACTGAGCCTAGCAGTTCTCTGCAGCAAGGCTCACCTTGAGTTAATCAGAAAGGAAGCTTGGCAAAGGGATCAAAGCACAACTTGGCACTAGGAAAACCCACATTCTCTGCATTCCTGAGAAAAGTGAACACCCAGCTGTGAATTTATTGACTCTCCCTTAAGAAGTTCTAATGGAATAAATTTTGCTTTCTTGGTGCCTGCTAATTAGACAATTATTTAACTCTGTTTCTTTTTTTAATGACTCTCTGCTGTTGTTTGAAGACTTCTGTCTATTATTTGTAATAAAAACCTCTGTCACATTTTTGCCTCATTATCCTTAACAAATAGTGCATTCCCCAGTCCCAATCCCTGGGTCCCTTAGTTCTCCCTCCCCCCAGCACCTCCCTAGTCTAGAGCTCCCAGAGTTTCAAAGACCAGCTGTTATCATTTTGTTGACTGAGAGATTTTTAGAAACTTCTATCACAGGCACAAGGCTCCATGGGGGGCTGTTGAATTAAATATCAGCTCTTCAAACAGGAATTAGCTCAGAGAACAAACGCAGCAGGAATACAAGGGACAAACACAGGCAAATAGCACAGTCCTCCCACTCAGCGACTGAGAAACTGGTCTTCTGGCCCTGCCCTGGAATTCAGACTGGAGATCCCAGGCCACTGGTGACCCTCCTTGGCCACCATGATTCCCATGGCTCTTCCCAGGGCTGGAGACCACTCCTTTCATCAAAGGGAATGATCCTTCCTGTTTTCCCCCATGGTTTAGTCAGCCTCACTTGAGCACCCCAAAGGATTTTTTTTCATTGAGCTGCTATTTCTTCAGAGAGCAGAAATGGGAAAATAAGAAAATAAAGGAATAAACATTTGAAAAGTCAAGTTATATGCCAGTCTCTCCCTGCAAGGTAGGTACTATTTTCCTCTCATTTTATAGTAGTCCCAGAGACACTGGATCCCTGCTTCTTAAAGCATGGCCAGTGTTGGTTTTGTGTGTGCAACACTGTGTGTACAGTCTCAAAGGGGCCTTTACTCAGGCCGACCGTACTTGCTTTATTGCTCTGTTGTCTTGAAATTCTTAATAATTTTATCTTTAACTTGCGATTTGTATTTGCAGTCCAGTGGGACAGAGAACATGCCCAGTGCAGCTATGGGCAGCAATATATTCACAACCCATTCCCATCTAGTGTTTGTGATGCCCATAAACACAATGCTCTGCTGGCCCCACGATGGTGAGTTCAGGGAGACCCAAAGGAAGTCCAAGGTAAGCAAGAGTGCTGGCAGCCTCTAGAAGCCAACACGTGCTTTGAACACAGAAAGAGGGAAATGGCATCCTAGGAAACAACCAATGAACTCTGTCATCCCTATGTTAGCTACATACTGAAAATGGAGAAAAGGAAAGGCAGGGCAGCCCACAGCCCCTTTTCCTTCCATTCCTTCCTTACTCACTTGTGCAACTGAACCCAAAAATAGAGACTATTGTAGACGATGTGAACATCAAGAGATGAAGTAAAAGTAGTTGAGTTAGTTTTGTACAGTAATGCTACTACTGCTATACACATTAAGAGTGAAATACATATGGATGAACCAGCTTTGAAATACAAATTGTATAATTTTGGTAATTCCACATATGAGTTAAATGTTCTCAAATTTGCATTTAAAAGTGCTATTGCATAATAGCACTTTAAAACTTATTCCAATATTAAATAACAAACACCATGAGGAGCTGAGAATGTGACCATGGGAGAAAGAAGTTTGTTTTAGTGCCTTTAGCTGTACTTTGTTCCTGCTTCTTGAACAAGGGGCCCTACATTTTCATTTTGCACTGGACCCTGCAGTACCCATCCTACCTGTAGCATCAGATGACCTGGGAGCCTCTTAGAAATTCAGAATCCCAGGATACTCCCTGGATTCATTCAGTTAGAATCTGCATTTTAACTTGATTGTTTGGTGATTTATGTGCACATTCAAGTTTGAGAAGCACAGGGTTAGAGAATCTGCTCAATAATTCACAAATATCCAAAAGAGGAATTGGGATCCACACCCCAGCAGTCTGACTCCAGTAGATGTGAGTAACCACCACTCTTCGTTGTGGGACTATGAAGTTAATTCCTTATTATCATCAATTTATGGATGTAGAAACAGCATGGAGTGGTCAATGGACTCATCCAAGGTAATAAGTTACCAACTAAAGAGCCACAAGATCGGACTTAGAAACAAATCTGTCTGGTTCCATATCTGGGGTGTTTTGTTGACTCCAGTAGTTTCCAAATAAGAATGGACATCAGAAACAACTGGAGGGTTTGTTAAATGCAGATTCTTGTGCTCCACCACAAACACAGAAAGTCAAATCTCTAGGTTGGGTCTTGAAAATCTGCATATCTAAAAACAGAGGTTCTAAAACTTGGGTGCACAGTAGCACAACCAGGAAAGCTCTTTTAAAATCCCAATACCTGGGCCACATCTTAGAACAATTGAATTGTCATTGCTGGAGTTAGGACTCAACATCAGAGCTTCAAACCACTTGTGAACCACTGTTTGAAAATACTTCTGGGTGATACTCATGGATTTGGGAATCCTGCTTTCCACCTGCATGTGCACCTGTTCAAAGGACTTCCTGCAGGGCTTCTGTGTACACAGGTTAGGAAGAAGTGACTAGTAAGCAAGCAAACAAAAGATGTGGGATTTCAAGGAACCAATTTCATGTCTAGAGCCAACTTAATCAGCCAGCTCCAAATGTGGAAAAAAATGCAATATGTACTCAGGATCACTGGTGTATATTTTGTTGATAAAACTCTAAAGTGTATCAAAGACCATTAGCAGCCCCAAAGCAAGAACTCTGTACTAAATATTTATATCTGTACTAAATCAATATTTTTATCTTCAGGACTAATGATATCCACTAGTCTTCATTCTGGAACTCTTGTCAGATGACCATGTTAAGAGACAGAGGAGCTATTTGTAACAATCAAGGAGACCACGGAAGCAAGGATTCCAAGACCCACCAAGGCCAAAGGAAGAAAGGGAGGAGCCAGTGATATCATAAACTGTTGGCAGAGAACTCAGGAGCCCAGGGTTAGAATACCACCAGAGCTCAAGAATCAAAACCCTCTTTTAAGAACCAACTTCTGCCTATAGCATCTGGCCTAATACAAAATTTCTTAAAGCTTATTGCAAGACCAATACCTGCATATGAATCACCTAAGTGCTTACTTAAACCTGAACAATTTCCAGCCCCACTCCAAATCCCCAGATCACCATCACTTGGGGATGATGCATTTGAAAAATAAGTTGCCCATAGTGATTTGTATACATGTTTAAATTTGAAAATAGCTGTTCTGATAAATCAATCAGTGTTAGACACAGGCATGTCCACCAAGCTAGTATCAGGCTGGAGAAGCTCTAGAGGTTAATCAGCTGGTTTACCCTCCCCCCACCCCCACCCAGAACCACACTGAACCTCTTTCCTATCTGTTTCAGAGTTAATTGGAGGTTGTTGTATTTGTGTCCCAAAATGTACAATATTAGCCACGAAATGGACCTTAGACATTTTATGCATAAATATGACCAATAAAGAGGTCACTTACACATTGCTCTCTCCTAAATACGTCCAACTGCCCTACTTTGTAAAGTTTCAGTAACATAGAAAAGATGTTTGGTATTGAACCAAAACCTACTCTCCAGGCTACAGAATAGATGGTGCCATATCCACCCTCAGGTGCTATCCAGAATAAGTCTTATCTCATCCACAGGTTAATCTTTACATGCTACAAATATATTTCACATCCCACTCAAATCTTTCATTTATCAAGCTGAATAATTCCATGTCCTCTATTTTTTTCTTTTTATTAAATTGCCTTAAAATTCTGTTTGTATATCGTCTATGGAATATGTATTATGGTTTGGGCACATGTCTTTTTAATGAACCTAAGTAGAATTATGAATAGCTCATCCTGTTGACTATTTTCTCCTCAAACACAAGATTAAGAGCTGTACATCTCTCTCTGGGCATCACTCACTTGTTTCTTCTGTGCTATGGTTTCTGCATGCCTTCTCCTGCCCCAGTCTTATTCATTTCCATTGTTGTTTTATACACACCCCTCTCCCTCTTTATCAGTGTCCCTTTTTTTCTTTTCTTTTCCTTTTTTTTTTTTTTTTTTTTTTTTTTTGGTACCAGGGATTGAACTCCAGAGCACTCAACTGCTGAGCCACATCCCCAGCCCTATTTTGTATTTTATCTAGAGACAGGGTCTCACTGACTTGCTTAGCACCTCGCTTTTGCTGGGGCTGGCTTTGAACCCACCATCTCCTGGTTCAGCCTTCTGAGCCTCTGAGATTACAGGCATGCACCACTGTGCCCAGCTGTCTGCATCCCTTATTAAACTGAAAGAGGAACTTTATCCTACCCATTAAAACAACACAATACACAGGACTTATTTTTCAGGAGTTTACCATCCTAGAATTTTACAAGAGTTTATCCATTAATAGTGTCTTTAGTTGAAATCCTATTATACTGACAATACCTCATTTAAATCATTTACCATTGAAGGATGTTTTCCTCCTTCTCAGGCTGAACAGACCTATGACAAGGCAAATACTGTTTCCCAAATAGACTAAAGTTGCCTTCTATGTCCATTCACTGCGCTTGCTTAGAGTGCTTGTTGTGTTGTTAAAGGCAGTCTTATCACAGGAGACTCAGAATATTTGGAATAAACTTGGAGATCATCTAGCACAAAGTTGCCCAAGGAGGTGGTAGCAAATCCTAACTATTTTATGAAGGAAGAAACTGAGGTCTAAGGAAGAAACTGAGGTCTAGAGGGGTTCAGTAACTTGCCCAGGGACACAAGCTAATTATAGCCTCAGAGCTGAGTCAGAAACCCCAGGTGTCCTGACTCCCAGGCTGGCTCTTGCCAGTGTCCATGCAGGCCACACTGTCTGCAGCACAGCAGAGGGCTGTGAGTGGGCTCCTACAGCTGTCTCCTCCTCCCCCAGCCTCCAGTTCTCTGCAGCAGAGCACACAGACCCAGTCTGTATTGGCGCTTCAGAGCTACAAAGCCTGCATTATTTAACACTGGCTTTAGCTATCTGGGATGGAGAATAAATAGCACTATAATAAAATCCATAAAATATACCAAATTGGATTTTTTTTTTTCAGGGATGGCTCCAAGCACAAGTTGGTAATCAAAAGGTTTTCTGAAACACTGGAAATACTGTTTGCTGTGTGGAAGTTTCTCCGAATCTTAAGAGCATCCCTGTTCTCCATCACCCACTGGTTGAATACGGTAAAAGAGACATGAGTTACTCTCAATCAAGAGGAAGGAGGGTGCTTTCAAAAGGCCTCATAAAGAATGCTTTCTCCTCACTTCTTCAAGAGCCATTCCTGCCTTAAAGATGAAGCTCTTTAGTCCTCTGGGTCTCCTGTATTCCCAGGGCAGCAGCAAACTGAGAGAAGAGATGGTAGACGTAATTTCTAGCAAGGTGAGGAAACTATCAGTGATAGCAAGGGACAATGTTCACTATGCCTTTATAGATATTTGGGTTTGCAGGGCTGCTGAAAATGAAGCCTCCCTCTTCCTCACTCATTTGGCCACGATTCAAATGTTATCCCCAGGTAATACCTCCCTTAAGGTATTCAATTAACCCTGTTTCCCATCAGTACAGCACAGTCAAGGGAGAAGCAAGCAATTAGCATATGGACCTCCATCATGATTTTCCTATTAGTGCAGTTCTTTTTAAAGAAAGTTTGCATTTCAAGAAGGAATAATGAGCTTAACCAAGTACCTCTTTTTTAACCAAGTTCCCAGGGAAGTAACCGAAAGGATATTGATCAAAGGATGAAATAAGAACAGAGATAGCACATAAGAAAGACAGAGATCAGGGCATCAGAAGTTTGAAGAAAGCCTGTAAAAGAGAAGGAAGGAGGAATGGTAGAGGATATCCCCACCCCAAGCACTAGAGGCAAGAGGTGTTCCCAGAAATATTTGGAGATGAGCCAGGCAACTCAGTGCCAACCAATTCACAGAGCAGGAATAGGCTGGGAGGCCACGGGATGAGCTCACTGAAGAATACTTTTTAGACCAAATGAGCCAGAAAAGCATTGACTCCTCTTTCAGGTACACAGAACACAAATGGAAAAACTTTCCTCTGCTGGGATGAGCTTTACAACCACTCCCCAAACAAGATGGAAAATTGTCTGGACAAGGATCAGTGTGTGGGTTCAGAGAGCAGAGAGGGTAGGAGAACAAAATTGAGTGCATTTTTTATACTCCACCTCAAATCCCAAAGGAAAATAAAAGGAGAAGAAGGAGGAAGAAAAGGAGGAATGAGAAAAGGAGAAGGAGATGCTAGAAGAGGAGTAAGAGGGACTGTCCTTCAGATTCTCCTTCCCGGGAACAAGACCCTTCTAACTTTAGTCACTGTGGGTCCACAGATGGAAGGCCTGCTTCACCTCAAGGTGCCTTCATATGAGTCTCCAATAGGAAAAAGTCTTGTGCATACACATCAGCACCTCAAAGGAAACCACATCAGGGCAATATGCTAGCCAATGTCGCCTCATTCATCAGTAATCACGGCTCACTAGACATTCAGCAAAAACTAGAAAGAAGGGCAAACCCGTGACTAAACCAAAACTGACTTGAAAAAAAAAAAAAAAACAGGTGTTATAGGGATCTCATATAAACTTCTAAAAAATTGAATTAATATACCCTGAGAAATCAGAAAAAGCTTCACTTTTATAAAATAAGACATATTGATCCAAAAGTAAAAGCAAAAGAACCAAGAAATTGAAAATGTAACAGGAAAAAATTAGGTGATATTGAGGATAGAATCAAGAAATCTAACATCTATCATAAAAGCTCCAGAAGTAAAATAAAACAGAGATATCAGATGTGGGAAACAAAATGTCCCAAAGTTTGAGACAGAGAAGAATCTTCAGACTAACAGTTTCTACCAGGTGCCAAGCAGGATTTGCAATACAGCTTGATAAAATTTTTAAATTTCAAGAAATGAAGAAAAAATCTAAAAATTTGCAGAGAAAATAAATGCCTACAAAAGAAGATTCAGACAGCATTTTCCCATTTTATTTATCAACCATGTATATGCACATGTTGTAAGCCAAACCCTTTTTTGAGCACTTTTTTTTTAAAGAGAGAGAGAGAGAACTTTTTTTAATATTTATTTTTCAGTTTTCGGCGGACACAACATCTTTGTTCGTATGTGGTGCTGAGGATTGAACCTGGGCCGCACGCATGCCAGGCAAGCACGCTACCGATTGAGCCACATCCCCAGCCCCTTTTTTGAGCACTTTTAAAAATAACATTTTATGTTGGACACAACGGTGCATGTCTGTAATCCCAGCTGCTTGTGAGGATGAGGCAGGATTGCAAGAGCAAGCTTGAGGCCAGCTTCAGCAACTTAGTGAGGCCTTGCCTCGAAATAAAAAATAGAAAGGACTGTGGATATAGCTCAGTGGTAAAGCCATGGTTTAAATCCCAGGGAAGAGGGTGAGGAACAACTTCATCTAGTGAATGTTTGTAAAAAAAATAAAATAAAATTACGGGCTGTGTCTGTGGCTGTGGCTCAGTGGTAGAGCACTCGCCTAGCATGTGTGAGGTCCTGAGTTCGATCCTCAGCACCACATAAAAATAAAGGCATTGTGTCCAACTACAAAATAAAAAAAAATAAATAAATAAAAGAAAATTACTATTGGGCTGGGGTTGTAGCTCAATGGTAGATCAGTTGCCTTGCATTTGTGAGGCACCAGGTTCAATCCTCAGTACCACATAAAAATAAATAAATAAAGATATTGTGTCCATCTACAACTAAAATTTTTTTTTAACTATTATTAATCCTTAAAACTAATACATGTTTAAACCATTAGTCAATGTTCAGGCGAAATTTAGGGATTTATTTTGTTACTTAATATTTGAAAATTTTGCATGCCCCCATGTGGAAAATATACATTAGAAGCTAATACAACATAGTTTAAAAAAAGACACAAAAGACAATATAGGATATAAGAAACTGTGGTAGCCAAATATGAAATTAAGAAAGTAAAAAAGAAAAAAAATTAAACAATGATCCAGTGAACCATGACACTTGGGGAATTCCCTTTTGAGCATCAATAATTTAGTGATACAAGATGTTCTTTCTGTATGGCCAGGCACTAAGCCTGATGCAACAATGGATAATTCACATAATCCTAATACTTGAAAATGCTATCTGGAGGTTTAATTGTTTTAGTAAATCTATAGTCAAAACAACTAAAATTGTCATTACAGAATAAAATGTACATGCAAATGAAAAGTACAATTGTAACAAAAGTTGAAGAAGAAAAAGGGAAGAAAGGTCATGGGAAAATATAAGCAAAATAAGTAGCTCATCCTTCATATTAGGAAATCAACAAATATAGTCTAGCATTATTAAATCAAGAGAAGTGATCGTTGGAGGTTATAAAATGAACATCAGAACATTTAAACATCAGATACACTTAAAATAGTTACTAGGGGTTTTCAGGAAGCACTACACTTTGTGCTCAATTTTTCTGTATTCCTAAAACTTCTCTGAAAACTAAGGTCTATTAATTAGAAAGAGAGAGTGTGTGTGTAGTTACCTGAAAAAAATAGGTGGGTGGCCTTTCTGTGTGGTCTGAACATTTTCATTATAATTACTTTAATAATATGTTGCATATTGAATAAGAATTCAATAACATGTTGAAAGATGGAGAGTTCTTGACCATTATATTTCATCTTTAACATGATTCTTTATATATCTATCCTACCCCATAAACTCTTTGGAAGCTTGTTCATGTGTTTCCTATAGTAATTAACCCTACTTTATTTCTTATATGCAATTAAAATAGTTTTTAAAATATTTTTGAAGAAATACAAACAGGTACAACTATCACTGTTTCTTACTCATTTCTAATTCCATCGATTGCTTCACAATGCAGTATCTAGTAGGACAGATTTTGAAAAGCGATCAAGGTCGTCTGTGCCATCTGCTGCCTGTCTGGGCTTTCTCCTCCCTGTGGCTCCCTGGTTCTTGACTGCATTCCTAAACTTGCCGCCTGTCACTGGCCCTTGCCTGGCAATGGTGGGTCTTGCCACTGACTTGCCACTGCTTGCTCTGAAGTGCAATGGCTGTGATTCCTGATCTCTGGATGTCCTTCCTTGCTGCTGGCAGCCCTCCCATCCTTCTGTCTTTCACTCCCTGATATCCTTGCCTTCACCTTTTCTTTCTTCCCCCTGAACCTCGTCTTCCCACCGCCTCACCACACGTGCCCATCTGTTTTCCTCTGTCCCTTTCCCCATCACTTACCTGGCCATAATATTAGTCTGATGCACATTTTATTTGTTATGTCTATTGATTAAAGTTTTATGAGCCCTGTTCTTAATTAACTTATCATTCATCCTGCTCCCATATAGGACTGTTGTGTAATTCAAACAATAGATACAACGCTGATAAAGCTATTTGTAAATCAATGTTCTGTAAACTGAATCATATTTCAAATATACTACAGGAGCTTGCTAGATAAGAGTCCTATGATGAAAAATTAAAACAATTCCCAATAATGTGTATTCTTGAATATCTAAAGTTTCAGATACCGGCCATGCAAAATAAATCAAACTCATGCTAATATCACCTACCACAATTACTCTGCCACAGTTTTGGTTGATCACCTTAAGACAGATAGTAGATGTGAAAACAGTCTGTAGATGGGGCTAAATGATTCCCCTTTGAGCTCTCCTATATGAAAATGAAAGTGTTGGAAAATGATGGATGAATGAAAATATGCACAAAGTCTGAAAGTTTTTAAATGTAAAAAATGCAAAGAACATTTATTCATTACACACACACACACACACACATACACACACACACACACACACAGATATGCAAGTTTATTTGGTATTATATTCCAGGCATTTTGCTAGGGGCTGATGATAAAATCTTGATTAAGACATAGTGCTGGCCCTCCAGGATTTACAGTCTAATAGGGCACACAAACACATAAATAAATAATCTCAAAACAATATGTAATATCATGAATAACAGTAGAATGTATTTTTTAAATTAAAAAAAAAAAAAAGCTCAGCAGTGGCACCAAGTGGGAAAATCTACAAAAGAGCAGAAACTGAGTCTGTTTTGTTTGTTATTTTATCTCCAGTGTTTAGCACGGAGCCCCACTTACATCCCAGGCACAACAAATATTTGTTATTGAACTGTCAAGTGGTCCACTCTGCTGTGGTGGGAGTTAGAAAGACCAAATCAATGAGGGCTCGGTGAGGAGAAGATGCTTAAACTGGTTCTTCCAGGAAAACAGATGATCTGTTGTAAGAGTGGAAGAAGCAGCTGCAGGTGAAAGGTGTGAAGGTGAGGGGGAAGGGCTGCATGCTTCAGAACTGCAAGCCACTCAGGCCCACCACATGGTCAGCCACAATCATTCACCAAAGCCCTCTCTTGCACCAAGAGGAAAGAAAAACTAACTTCAATCGTGTAGCTCACCCTCTTGCTTTTTTTCTTTAAGGTTTTTCTTGTACTCATCATCCAGTTGCTACCCTCCCTCTTACACCTTTTTGTCCTAATTGGCCCCGTGAGAGTCTGTCTACTAATTCTTCCAACTGCCAACCTCTCTTTCTTATACCTCGAAGTTACTGAACTTTATCACAACTTTTCTAGGTACTTCCCTAATATGTATGTTAAGGCAAAAATATGCTATCCTTTCCAAACTTCCTAGTTTGCCCCTGTGGGACCTCTTACAAATGGTACACTGATTTGATGGGTTTCCATAGGTAGCACCAGGCTGACATCTAGGATTTTCCAAGATAATTTTTATTTCAAAAACTCTATTCTGCTGCTCTTTAAGCCTTCAAAGTCCCTGAAGTTTGAATATTTCATCTTCTATCGATGTCTCCCAGGCTCCTCTCACAGTATGAACGACACAATATTCCTTTGTTCAACCAACGTGTCTCAATTTTTGTTTCAGAAAATTTGAAGCCCAGATTCATAGGTCTTGTCTCCTATGACAATTTGTATGTCCTAACATTTGCTGCAACAACTTCCCTTCTCCAGGGCTGCTGCAGGAACGGGAGCTGCGTGTTTGTCACAGTTGTACAGCATATTAGCTGAAAACTGGAAGCTATCTACATTGCCCTTAGGGAGGGCAGGAGCAGTAATAGAGGCAATGAGCAGGACATAAAGCAACTGGGTTTTGCAGCCACACAGACCTAAATTCAAATTCCATCTTTACCACTTACTAGCTGAGTAACTACCTCGCACTGCAGCCGGTCTTGGCTCATCTAAGTGCTCCTGCTCCACGATCTGAGGGTGAAATAGAGACAGGAGGTCTCCTCACTTTAGCAGATTGTCACCCATCAGTACTTAATGCAGCAACAAAATAAGTACCCTTGGCCTTCCTCAACCCCAAGGCCTCCTCCAACTAACAGCTAAACACACTCCATTTGGAGGCATGACCCACACTCTAACCCTCTTCTCTTCTGAACTGTCTTCTGCAGGCTCTCCCTGCCCTGGGGACTCCAAGCAATCATCTTCCAAAGTGTGATTCTGACCCACACAGCCTCCGCATCTAGTCAGTACTCATCTGAGGGAGGGGCTCTTTGCAAACCTCAAGTTTGCATTCTGACTTCCCAGTTCTCTTTTCTCTCTCACTCCTCAGGAATGCTGCATTACATCATTTAAGTTTGTCCTGCACAGTATATGCCCAGCCCACTGAAGGAAAGCTCTCCTCTGTGACCATGAAACTGCAAGGAATGTCTTTTCCTAAATCACATGGAGACACCAGATGTTCCAACTCTGCCTCCCCTTCTAACCACCTAAATGCACTCCACACAACTCTCTCTCCATTCACCTCCATCAGCCCCTTCTCCTTCCCTTCATTTGCCCGCCCCACATCATCCAGCTGGCTTCACGTCTGCTCTTGTCTTCCATTTTTCACTTCTCTCATGCTTTGGTCATTTTACATTGCATCTTGAATTATACCAGAGCCTCTTTGATTTTGCCTCTTAGTGACTCCAAAACAGCTGAAGCCTGGGGAAGGACTGCACAGCCACGTGTGGGCAGTCATTTTCTAAGAACTAAAATACACACCCAATTTACATGACTATTTGCATTTGTGTATAAATTATACATCAATATGTATCTTCCCAAGAGAGTGAGTTACTAAAATAATTTTGCTACTTTCAAACTTGTCATTGCTCAATTTTTTCCTCTCTCCCCCTTTCGACAACACCCACACAATCTTTTCATTCCTCAGGAGGAAAAGAGAGAGAGCAAAAGAATAAGGTCAGAGTGGAATAAAGAAGAAAATGGAACAAAGGAGGGATCAAAATGAAAAAAGTAAAATAAATAAACGTAATTAAGCTATCAAATACCATTGACATGATCCTGTAAAAATGATTTGGTACAATCTAATCACTCCCTGCTCCTGCGAAAGCAAAATAAATATGAGATCAAACCTATGCAACATCTCCATAATTTGGTTTCAGATAAAAATTATTAGAGTATAAATTCCTCAGAGAGTATCCTTTGTCCACATACTTTGGTATAAATGTGTGGATTCAACCTTTTGGCAATAAGCAAATGTCATAAAATAGCTACACCTGTTTTATACCCACCCTCTTCTGGCTTTCTGCAGCAGTACTACCAAAGGATAAAGCAAGACGAAGTGTGCAGCAGACAATGCTCATCCTACAAACCCACTTCCTTGAGATCATCTCTTCCCTGCCCCACCTCAGCCCACCTTGACTCAGGTCTCCCGGCAGCATGTCTTCACTCTGAACTCCTACACCCTAAAGAAATTGATTTCTTTCTCCTAGGCAGCTGGACTTGGGGTTCAGACACATTTGTACAGTTTGAGCTCTTTCGAACCCAGTTAGCCCTTAGAAGGCAGCCATCTTCAGCTGGACAGAAAGATACACAAAAGAAATTAATGACTGCAGAGAGGAACAAACAAAGTAAGGAGAGAGAGCTTGAGGCTTAAAACATGCCTATGCCTAGGTTCTGATGGGGTGCTAGTTCTAGGTTTCTGCTTCATTTTCTGCCCTTAGGAACTCTGAGACACCTACAAGTCATTAAAATAAGCTCCCCATCTCTGTTCCAGCCAGTTGGAGAAGGTTTCTATCATTTTCCACCAAACTAAAACTATTTAATTCAACTAATACAGAGGCATTTCCAATTTAATTTTGTTATTTCTTACATTTTTAAAATACATCGGAAGTGTTAAAAAAATGTGGCATATATATACAATGGAATATTACTCAGCAATAAAAGAGAATAAAATCATGGAATTTGCAGGTAAATGGATAGAATTAGAGAAGATAATGCTAAGTGAAATTAGCCAATCCCCCAAAAAAACAAATGCCGAATGTTTTCTTTGATATGAGGAGGCTGATTCATAGTGGGATAGGGAGTGGGAGCATGGGAGGAATAGACAAACTCTAGATAGGGCAGAGGGGTGGGAGGGGAAGGGAAGGGGCATGGGGTAATTAATGATGGTGGAATGTGATGATCATTACTATCCAAAGTACATGTATGAAGACACAAATTGGTGTGAATATACTATGTATACAACCAGAGATATGAAAAATTGAGCTCTATATATGTAGTAAGAATTGTAATACATTCTACTGTCATATATAAATTTTAAAATTACATTTAAAAATACATCTGAAGTGTTTTGTGGATGATGAGATTTTCCTTTCTCTTACTATTAAATAAATTTGAATACTTTAGGATGTAGCAAGTTTGTATAAGGAATTTTTCTTAACATTGGCATATTTTCAACCATAAAAATATCAGGAACCACAGAGACATGTATCAGTTTGTGTTGTGCTATAGATATGACTTTGTGAATTACACATCTTAGAAACCAAAATACATTGAAGTTCAATAAAATTCTCACCCCTGGGTCTCAATTTTTCATTTCTGCCATGAAAATACCAATACCCCATTAAATGTGAACAAACACTGGAAATGTGCTAATTCAGTTAATAAATGCATAGAAAGAGCAGAGGCACAAATAATGAAAAAAAGTAGTAAGGAGGAGGCAATGCTAATAGAAAAGAATGTACAACTTAGTGAGGATCCACAGAACCTAGAAAAGGACTCTGCACCAGCCAGAGCAGGTCCTGTTTTCTCTGCCACATTGTGGGGAGCATGCAGAAGCTAATATCAGAACCCCATCGTGCATTTCTTTCAGTTGATATGTAACCAAGGGCCAAGGCTGATACAGGATAAATGTTAAAGATAAATCCTTCACATTGCACAATGTAGAATCAGTAACTCTCTACTAATTTTTTTATGCTTTTGACAAAAAGAAAATATATTACAGACCTTAACTAGAAATTTATATGCTAATTTATGCATCCAAAACAATGTTTTATCCCTATGATATATAGGGACAGACTGGGAGCTATGCCTATGACTAAGAGACCAATCCCTGCCTTTAATCGATATAGGTTTTAGCCGGTCCTATGTTCATGCTCTGCTTTCTCCACTCTGCTAGGAATATAACTAAAGTTGAATTAATAAAACAGAACTACAGATATCATTATTAATATTCTATATCAGGGACTATTAGGTGGTATGTGTTTATATACAGTATACATGTGTGTGTATGTACATGTGTGTGTGGAGAGAGAATTTCTAGAGACTGTATGTTTATGTAGTCATATAAAATATACATATTCATATAAACATATATATTCTCTCTGTAGATCTATGTACATGTTATCTGAGTATAATATATAATTCTATTTACAACTCTACACAGCAGATATTGTACTATCTATATTACAGATCAACTAATTGAGGTCAAAAAAATATAGTGATTTGCCCAAATAACACAGTAAATAAACGAGGGAACCAGGATTGAACCCAACTTTCCCTTACTCCAGAGTCTGTATATTTCTATTTCATTTGAGCTAAACATAAACTACACTACACTGTCTCTGAAAAAAAGACAAAAAGAAAGGCATTCACTCAATCACTCAGTTGCTTATTCATAAATTTTCTTTACTTGTTAAGCATTACCATGTGGTACAACTTCAGGAGATGCCATTCTCAGTGTATCCCATATTAATCCCTTCACTACTGAAACAATGTGACTGAATGTAGACCCTGTCTACTTTTGCACAAGTAACTTTTAATGATTCTAAAGAAACGAAGACAGTCTTCTCCTTCAAGAATCCTATGGTCTGTCTGGAAGATTAAAATAATACCTATTAACTAAACAAAACAAAATATTATAATGCCTCAAGAAAAGTAAAAACACAGAAGACATTCCAAAGCAAGCATCCAATTTCCCAAAGGACTGCTTGAGGAGATTAATAAAGGAGCCCTTTAAATACCATGAGCAATTTGCTAACTGCACAGGTGGCCTGACATGGCCCGCTGCTGCCAAGCACATTCAAAGGCACCACAAGGAAGCCAGGCGAATGAAAAAAGCCTTTTTACATTTTTTAATCTTCTGTGTTGATTTATCTCCTGTGCTATGAGTGGAAGCAAGTCATTTTCCCTCCTCCTCCCAGTCTCACCTCCTCCTCCATTTTAACACACACACAACCTCTACAATTTAAATTTATAATTCGTCTGTGTTCCTTTTCATTTGGATTTCAGTGACTCAGTATTAAAGAATGCAAATATGTGTTCTCTCGCTACCTACCCTAGCTCAACAATCACTTGTCAGCATGCTGACAATTGGTGAAATTAGAGGACATTTGAAAAGACCTATGATTCCAAGAATAGACGTCAGAGAATATTAACAAGTTGCGCATCCATATTTGGATTCAAGTAAACTTCCTTCACGTTATTTCCGTGGCTCCTGGATATCTGATAATGCACTTATGCCTATAAAGTATATTAGGTCAGGGATCCAATTTTGATATTTTTCACATATCTAGCATTATCATTTGCTACAGCTCCATAAAAAATATTAAATTGATGCTAATCATATAGATACGTGAATACACACACACACACACACACACACACACACACACACACAGTCCCCTACCCAGAGATAAACCATTCTTTATTTCCCTCCTTCCATTGGTATCTAACTTTTCGCTCTTGCTGAGGAAGAAAGATATTAATTTTTTGCTCTAGTAGTCAGAAGATTAGAAGCATTAAAACAGATGCACCACAAGTCATGTTTATTTGAGATTTTTCAAAATCTAAAGACCAAAAGGAAGCAAATCTAATTGGTAGATACATGAATCAGGGCCACATTTTCAAATAGACTATTTTCTTGCTCCTAGCTTTCCTCTCCTGCTCTATCCAACACCTCATCTTTGCAAATATAGGGTTTGCTTTATAATAAATCTCAGGAAATCCTCCTCCCTGTCACTCAACCAGCCAGTTGCAGTCTTCAATGGCATGGCACGTCCCTTCACAGGTGGCTACACTTGCAGAGAAGACATCAGAGAATCCCCAGGGAGAAGAAAAAAAAAACAGAAAACAGAAGGCTTTAAAGTCAAATAAAGATTTAAGTGAGAACGGTTGTTTTAGTTAGGGGAGGAAGGAGATTGGGGAAGGTAGCACAGACAAGACAGAGGGACTAGACCTAGAAAATAATTATGCTCTTTAGAACAAAATGAAATGCAGATAATTGATGCCTTAAAGCAAACCAGATCTGCCTGGTCTATTGAAACTTGAGCTACATCAAGTGCAGATCTCGGGGTGCTCTATTTGGATCTTAAGTGTTCCCCAAAGGTCCATGTATTAAAGACTTGGTCCCCAGGGCGGTGCTATTGGGAGATGATGGAAAGTTTGAGAAGTGGGGCCTAGTAGGGGAATAATTAGGTCATGGGGGCTATGCTCCTAAAGGTGGTTGTGGTACCCCAGCCCGTCTTTTGCTTCCTGGTCATGTGGTGAGTGGTTTTTGTTCACCACACTCTCCTGCCATGATATGCTGCCTCACCACAGGCTCAAAGCAACGGAGCCAACAGATCATGGACAGGAATATCCAACACTGGAAACCAGAATAACCCTTTTCCCGTTAAAAGTTGATTACCTTGGGTATGTGTCACAGTCATGGAAAGTTGACTAACACACTGGTTCCATCCAAAAATTGTTGAATTAAAACCTCTGGGTATTGAGCCTAGAAATCTATATGTGTTCAAAATATACCCAGTGATTGAGTTTATTTATGTTTGGAATTATGACCTTATAGGACACACAAATCCAGGCTGTTTCAACCTAGTAGAAGTGGGTTTCAACAATGCTAATGCAGATCCTGAGGCAGGGATAAGTCACTAGGACCCCAGAACCCCTGATTAAGTTGGGGAATTGAGGAGTGGAGGAATAGTAGCTCTCAGTGTGCCGACCTTAACAAGGGTTACAATTTAAACATAAATCCATAGCTCTAGAATTGTGATGAGGCCAGGCCTGGAAATTTTATATATAAATGCAAATATCATATGTGATAAATTAATGGGATGTGTTGACTAGTTGAATGTGAAGTATGAGCAGAAATAATGATATTGAGGCTTGATTTGTGTCCTAGAGCCAGAATCTTCTCTCCACCTGCATAACCACCACCCTTACCCTTACATGGCCCTCTGCAACCTTCAGACCAGTATCCCTGGGTTCACTCGCACCTGTTCCCTTTCCCTCTTCTACTTACATTGTTCTCTTTGTTGCTTTGATTTGCATTTTTCCTCCCACCATTACCCCTATTCCAAGATTCTCAGGAATACTGTATTTTTGTTCCTGGAATATTCTCCATCCCCGACTCATAAACATCACATCTGCAAGAAGCTTTCCCTCACCTTCCGTCTATATCAGGCCCCAAGATATACATTTTCAAGCTCCTGGCTACTTTTCCCTCATACATGTAGTAAGCTATACCTTTGTGATTATATAATTAATATCTAACTCTCCTATTGGAATGTAAACTCTATGCAATAGAGACCATATCTTTCAATGTATAGTCGACTCAGTACTGAGTACAATGTCTGAAATATATGCACTTGTATTTGTTGGGGGAGAAAAAAAAAACAAATACACTTTGGATAGGTGGGAGAATAAGAATACCACTGGAGAAATGAAGAAACCAGGAAGGAAAAAAGAAAAAGTGTTTGATTCTAGGATGAACAATAAGTTGACAGCAGCAAGTGCAGGTGAATTAATAAAAAGAGAATAATAATAATAATTACAATGACATTTGATTTTCATGGATAATTGATAATTTATGTTGTATTCCAGGGCTGAAATAATGAATTAGAACCCATCTAATCATTTAAACAGTAGTTAAATCCTGAGGCCTCCAAATGAAAAGGTACACATAGACAAGAATGTCAGAGAGCCAAATATTGAGTCTGGTTAGGGAGTGGGAGGACTAAATGAGAGAAAGATTAACTGGAAAGATATGAAGCCACGCAGGATGACATACCAAAAGACAGCACAATGGAGGGATTCCCTTATTGGAATTGCCAATGAAGTCAAATGCCACAGAGAGAAGATAAGGTTGATGAGAATGGAACAGAACACTGGTATTGGCACAAGTTTACCTCTTGAAGAGCTGACCATTTGAAATTCTATTATGAAGCATGAGTTGAAAGAATTGGGCAAAGTGATAAAAGTCTATTTTTCAAACACATCCACATGTGTATCTGCAGATGTAATCTCAACCTCTTGAATAGTGTGTCCAGCAGCAGGTAGATTCAAGACTATTAAGACAGCATAATAAAACATAAAATTCCTCCATTATTGTTCTTCCACCTCCACTCAGATGCTTGAGTCCCACTTGGCTTTATTTAACAGCCTCTCCTGCTCTCCTGAGTGATTATTGAACTAGAACACGCATCATGTGTTCAGGTGTGGTTACTCACCTCCTTGTTCTTATTGGACAGGAACTGGGAAGCCACTAACAATGAAGGAGCCTTGCCTAAATCTTCCCCAGGTTGAACCCAAATTGGCTGTCATCTGAAACCAGTATTTCATACATCCTCAATGAATATTTACTGAATCCAATGCCAATGTTATGACCCCTGGTCTATTCTCTGTGTGCCCATTTTTATTTCATCAAAGCAAAATTTGTTTTGTTGTAAATATTTGTGAAATGTTTCATTAAATGCAAAAGCAAAAATCCAAATGCATAGTAGCATTCCTTATTGAGAGGTTAACTGGCAAACCCAGAGAGTGGCCTGGGACAAACACTGAAAAAGTCAGTTAGTGGGGGTTTCTGCTGGTCTAAAATAACAGTGACACCCAGGTTAGTGAAGGTCAAAGAGATCACATTTAGGAGTTCCCATAAGTCATAATGTAGTACCAGAAATCAACACATGTACTCCACCAGCCAGCTTAAAGAAAAGACAAGGCAGCAAGAAAAATGGAATTGGCCCAAAAGTGACAGCCAGAACAGCTACTTTTGTCCAGCATTGATAAGCAGATAGATGAAAATCTGTTTACAGAAAATAACTGTTGCTCCTAACCTTCATTGAAATGTCCCTCTTAAAGATTCAGATGCTCTAAACCAATTGAACTCTTCGAGGGGCAAACTTGAGCCAATACCAGTGGTCTCTTCAGTTCTCATCAACCTGATATCACCAAGGGATATCACTGATTGTTCCATTTTCCTCATACATGTGAACATTATATATTTTAATGGACTATGAACATTAGGAGTGTGATGACCATTTTTGTTTGTGTTGGATATTCACTGGGCATATCATAGACACTCTACAAATATTTGGTTTTAAAAAATGAATAAAAATTCCTTTCAAATATTCAAAGAATTTCCATGTGGGGAGATTAGATTCAAGTTTTGTGATCCCAAATGGCAGGTTGAGGAACAATTGGTAGTAAATATAAGGAAATAACGTTTGTGTCAATATAAAGAAAAGCTTCTTATAGAGCTCTTCCACACTCTAGAGAGTATAAATACTTCTTGAAGGTATCTAATTTTGAGCCAAATTTTGAGCAGTGACAATGATGGAGAACAGACTTAAGAACCAAGTGCGTTTACCTAGATCATGGTTCTCAGTCCTGGCTGCACAGTAAAATAACTAGAATCTGTTTGTTATTATTTTTAATGAGATCACTAGGCACAACCCTTAGAAACTTGTTTTCACTTGGTCTAGGACATCAGTTATTTTTAAAACTTTCCAGGTAATTCTAATGTACAACTGGAGCTGAGAAACACTAATTTAATTGAAACTTTAAGATTCTTCCAATCTTAAGACCCTATAATTCTACATCTAAAGGAATGAGAGTTTCAATTCAAAGCACCCCAATTTTGACTAAGTCATTAGATTTTTCTCTAATATTCATTTGACCAATTTAAAAAATAGGGCATTTAAGACCATATTCCAAACAGAAGTGTCGAAAATGGGAGAGAGAGAGAGAGAGAGAGAGAGAGAGAGAGGAGCTGTATTAAAATCCATACTTTAATTTTTAGTCTGCAATTTTTAAATAATTAGATTTGTACTTAACCAAAATTTCAGAAAGCATTGGCTGTCCAAACATGCAAAGTTCCTCTCATGAAGTTTCCTGATATGGATCTATCAGCAGTTGGATCACCAGTAGGCGTGGATTTAATCAAAGACCAGAGAATTCTCAAATTCTGTTTGAGACCTTTCAGCCTGAGGACTGAAAATATCGAAAGTGAATGGGAGAGTACATATGGTTGTTAGAATGCAAGTAGGTGACAATTAGATAATTGCATATGCTGCTTTTTATTCTGAACTATTTTAGTAGAAGTCTGCTCTTTGGTAAATGAATAATTCACTTATATTTCAAATGTATTTTAAATGTGTCATAATTGAAAGCAGGCTAAGCTATATTTAAATAATTTATTACTTTTTAATAGGTTGAGAAGTGGTGTGGGGTGTTGCTCTAAAAGGAAGAAGCTGGAGACGGGATGGGTCACGAATCCTTTCCTTCCATCCAATAACTAGACGCAAGTTCCATTTGATAGCTTCTCTAATTTCAAGTTTCTATTGACTTGCTCTCCAAGATCCTAATTAGGTTAACTGAGACTGTTCAGAACTTACTTGCCATAATCTGTGGCTCCCAATGATTGAGGACTCAGCTACTTTACATCTGCATCTTTAGAATAGGCAGTAATTCTAGAATACATTTACAATATTATTTAGAAGCAGAGGTCTTAAAACATATTGAGACAAAAATACAAAAGTTGGATAGTAAGCCTTCATGTCATGTCCATGACAAGTGTTCAAAGACAATACAAGTGCAGTGACCAAAGTTCAGCTCTTCAAACAAAATCAGGTACGAGATATTATCCATCAGAAAATATATTTAAACAGAAGTGCTATATCTTGGTTAAAAAAATCTTCAGAAATTGAAAACATTATTACCCCCAAGAAAATCCCACCTGATAATTTTTAATAAGACACATAGCCAAATAATTTTACTTATAAAACCATTGATTTTTATTGTTTTGTTTATTTCATTTATAATTAGTTCTAAAATTTAGCAGCAAGGGAAGTAGAAGAGTCTAGGCTGCATGGGCTTTTTTATCTTAAATAAGAGGATAAGGAAAGACCTCAATGAGAAGATGACATTTGAGCAAAGATCCTAAAGAGGTGACGGAAATATGCAGGCACTTATTTGGAGAAAGAAGTTTCCAGGCAGAGGCAAAATTATGGCTGGAGTATTGGAAGCCAGTGTTGTTACTAACAAAGATATCAAGACAAGAGGAGATCATTACACTAGCTCAGACATAGGTATTCAGAGCCCTGTAGGCCTTGAAAGGACTCAGACTATTAGGCTGAGTGAAAGGCATAAATATTTTGAGCAGAGGAGTAACATAATCTGACTTCGGTTTTTAAAAGATCCATGAATCTGGCTGCCATATTGAAACTCCACTTGTAGGGGACCAGAGTCAAAGCAGGAACATACAGGAAAGATACAGCAACAAACCAAGTAAAAGAGAATGGGGGCTGGGATCAAGGTATGGTAGAAGTGATAAGACATGGTCACATTCTGGGTATGCAGATATAGTAAGGATAAAACCATAAACTATGCTGATTACTAAAATTAAAATATGAGTTAATAGAATATTAAGGGTAACTTCAAGGTTTGGGGCCCAAGAAACTAGAAAGGAAGAGTTGTACTTACAAGGATAAGAACAGAAATTCACTATGAGACATGTTAAATTTTCAACATGCCTATTATAAACTCAAGGAGAGTCAAGTAAGGACCTGGCTATGTTAATATCAAGTCCACGAGAAGGGTCTAGTTCACAGGTACACATTTGGGAGTCTTAAGTTTATAAAATGGTATTAGATGATCATGAATGTGGACAGAAAATGGAAGGCATGTGAAGAAGAATCCTGGAGAACCCAATATTTAGATATCAGGAATCCCAGGATGTATCAGCCTAAGGAAATGAGAGGAGCAGCCACCAAGGTGTAAGGAAACTAGAAGATGTGATGTCCTAGAAGTCAGGTAAAGAAACTGTTTCAAGTGGAAGCATGTGAAATGCTGAGCTCCAGCTGTAAGAATGGGAGCTGAAAATGGATTTGTCTTTAGCAATGGTTAAGGCCTTGGTGGTCATTACAAGGGTAGTTGGGTTTGAGTAAAGGAAGTAAAAAACCTGAGTGGAATAGATCCAAACAGGAGAAGAAAAAGATTGTGGGTATACATCACACAACTAGCCTCCATGGATTGCTAAGGAAGAACTAAAGATTCATCTCCCATTTAAGCAGAACTCAGCACACTTAAAACTGGCCTGTGTCCCTACTTTCAGAGGAAGGAAAGAGCTGCTTGCCTCTTTTTAACAAGGTGAGACATTTTTTCACCGCTCATCTTGTCAGTCTACCTGGCTTCTGAATCTAAAGTCTCAATGCTCCTGTTCAATTTAACAAACTTGGTGGCAGGCGTGGATTTCAGCTCCAACCGATTTCATAGACCATAATACAATTCCACACCCAAAATGCCTCAGGCCTCCACCCAATCAATAAATTGCAGTTAATGCCCTTAGGGAAAATGGTCTTTGATGAGACTCAGTGTTAGCAGCCAATCCAAGCCCATTAACTTCCACATCTGGAAATAAGGTGAGTAAGGAAAATGAGTCTGATGGCTTCAATTTAGTTCTCATTTATCAGCATCACAATAACCTGACTATACTACATACAATTCAGGGTGATTGGATGAATTTGCTGAGTAGAGGTCCAAGACAGAAATAATAAGGAGGCTGAAGGTCAGGATCCAGGATTACTGGTAGAGTTATTTCAAAGCACCAGGTTTAGAGTCAGGGAACAAGAATAAAAAGGCACCAAATAAGATACTGAGAGGTTCAAATCCAGAAAAAAGATCAGGACTGTTGTATCTCCATGTAGCTCACAGCTCCTCTGTGACTTTTGATGTTCAATATATCATCTCAAAAACAATGCCCTCCAAAATGTATTATTGCCATTTTTTTTACTTGACTACCTGAGCAGGTAATAATATTCTCCATTTCATAAATGGAAACACCAAGCTTGGAGAGGATTAGGACAGTTAATGGTGATGGCCAGGGGAGAGGCATGCTTACTTTCATTTAATAACTCACTCCTTCAATGAGGCAAAGAACTGACTATTTGAGTTTGACCAACTTTGGAAGTATATGTAATGGAGTGAAAAAAGTTTTATCAGCTGACACCAGGATTATTAAGGAGAAAATTGTCCATGTTTTTAAAAAGACCTTAATAAATAGAAGATTCTGGTTTACCTAGAATAATCCACAGTTTTGTCTTTTATACCAGTAAAATTATTAATATCACTCACTTTTAAAGGTGTTCCAGTTCTTAGAATGTGATGTGATGTGTGTGTGTGTGTGTGTGTGTGTGTGTGTGTGTAGAATTATACATACATCATGCATATAATCCTCACATATAAGATACCAGAGTGGAGACAGGTAGGGAGGTGAGACCCTATTCAAAAGTAAGGGTTAGCAGGAAATGAGATAGCAAAGGGTTAACCAAACTCTATTCTGCTTTTGACCTAAACAAGAATGGGGAGAAAAGTCCAAAGAGAGAAGAAATGAGTGGTATTAGAAGAAACTGGGCAGATGATATGTGCCTGGGGTACTGTAAGAGGTTCATAGTCAAATCCCCTTTCCTGTAGCAAGGTGCCCAAAAAACTTCTATGAGCAAAGATATCTGATCACCAATTTTTCAGTGTTTTAATTTCTACAATGTAAAACCTTGTCTGGTCCTCCCATCCCCCAACTCAGTCAAGTCTATTATACTTTAAAATACTTTATGCAGGATTTTCTATAGAGAAATTAAAGAAAACTGAGCTTCACAGTTAGGATTTAGAGGCACAGAACAAAGAGAATGCACAGAGGAAACTGATTATGCAAAAACTGAAATACAGGAAACCAGAAGTTTAAAGCCAGATGTGATCATGAACATGTAAGCCCCTCTGGGAATTCTCAAAATCCACAGGACTACAACTGAACTCACACTTGGATTGCATAAATAGTAAATGCAGAGGGATTGGCAGTAGATTGGTGGTAGAAAAGGCAAAGTTCCTTCAGCCCTTGATTCAAACAGACCTATAAATTCACATTATTCATCAACGTATTAATGTAGAGTTGAGACTACTTCTTCTACCAGGAGCCTGTTGATGGAAGACCTCTACTATCTTGCTTGCCTAAACCTCTTTTATAATGCAGTCTCTAATTTCGGTAAATGAGACAAAAATAATCTAAATGCAGAACTCTGCTAGATTTTACTTTTTAAAAATTTTTTGGCAGATGTTTTGCCCATCCCTAATTTGAAAATTCTTAGCAACTTGTTTTATAAAATATTCCCAAGGAAGCTTGGCTTTCATAGAAACACTTTTTTCCTTGCATTAATTCCCCATCTATTTATGTAGTATTTAATAAAATTATAGTTATGATAGAAAATAGCATTGGTATAATCAAGGTTGCTACAAATTCACTCAACTCTCGAGAAGTAGAAATGCCATCTGCAGAAGAGGAAGTACCAGGTGTATTGTCACTACACCAGGCAATGCCCCATGTTTTATGGAGGAAAGAGTGAGCTCTGTTATTCCAGAGAGCTTGGGAGAGATTAGTTTTAAGAGATTCCATTGGATTTTTACATAATTTTACCGAACAATTGGGCTTGTTAGTGCAAAGCACATTCTAACTATGGTTATGCCTTGCACCCTCCAGTGAGTGCCTCACTGTCAAATTCCTAGACATTCACATGGTACTCCTAGAGATTTCCTCGATTCAGGTATGGACTTTGCCCAAAGGGCAGAGAACATCCTCACCTCATAGAACAACAACAACAACAAAAAAAACTCATTCCCATTTTGTTGTGGTCTTCAATGTCCTTCAAAATCTTGCGTTGAATGCATAATTCCCAAAGCAACAAAGTTCATAGGTGGAGCTTTTTAGGCAATGACTGGATCAGCACTCTGACCTTACCCATGCATTTGATGAATTAATCCATTGATAGCTGAATGTGCTACTGGAGGGGTGCCTAACTGGAAGAAAGGTCACTGGGGGCTGCTCTGGAAGGATTTATCTTCTCTCAACACCTTCTTCCCTCTCCTCTCCCCACCCTCTCCTTTCTAGCTGCCATGAGCTGAGCAGCTTTCCGTCCACCGTGCCTTCCACCATGACTCTTCCATGGAGCCAGCTGACCACAAGATTAAAACCTCTGAATAGATTGAAATCCTCTGAAATCCTGAATCCAAAATAAAGCTCTCCTCCTCTAAGTTGTTCTTGTCAAGTATTTTGGTTATGGTGATAGATAGCTAACACACATTCCTAACGAAGAATCATGCCTTGGGACAGGCTTTGACTTAGACTTGAACTTCACTGAAGCCCCTTATAAGAGGCCAGGCTGCACTATAAAGCCAGACTAAAGAGTTCCAGGAGATTCTTAACAGGAAGTTGTAACATTTAGCAGTAATGACTAAACGTAGGTATTCAGTGTAAATTAGGACTCTCTTTTTCGGCTGGAAAGGGCAGAGAGCTAAATCTAAACGGCAGTCAGAGAAAGCAAATTTTCTCCTAATCAGAAAAGCACAATCATGTTGAAGTGGAGCCGGTAAACGGAACTAGTGTGTGTAATTAGGCTCTTTTTTCTTTTCCTCCCAACTTCAAGAAAAGAAAGGTGGGCATCTGAGAAGAAAGTTAAAAACTTCTGGAAGATGACATCATTCAGTTAATTGAAGACAGGCTAAGCCTGATAATTGTAGTGGTTAAGCCTGAGGGCACAGGAAGCCTAGGGATATACATGAATTTTAAGGGACTTCTGATGTCAGAAATTCCAAAGGGATATTTCTTTAAAGCAAAAGATTTCTTTAAAAGACTTATATTAATCACTACAAGCAGTTAACATGATGATTTCAGATGGTACGTAGGTTTCATCTTCAATTTGACAGATTATATGTATGCTTCATAAATAGAAATAAATACCCATGCTGATGACTGTAGTACAAAAGATTGTTTTTCTAAGAAAGGGAACGAAACAAAAGATGCACCTTTGGAATTCAACTTTATCTGTGGGTCATCTGGTATCCCACACCCAAGGCAGCTCCATGAATCAAACATCTAGGTAGACAACAAATGGAAAGCTTACTAGCAACTGGCAGAATGAAGGGGATATAAAAAGTGATTCCAACTGAGCTGGGTATTGTTTGTTTTTAAATTTTAAAAATACAAAAAGCAGCAAAAAAAAAAAAAAAAGGAAAAGAAAAGAAAAAATTAGATGGAAGTTGCTGTTTGGGGGCTAGGGGAATGGATACATAAATTTCTTTTTACCTGCTGCCAACTTTGCCTGGAGAAGAACAACTTTAGTTCCAGCCTAGCTTTTGTGTTTTGAGGTTGGGAAGCCCACAGTAGAGTCTGTCTAGGCGTTTGCTTCTTTTCTCTTGTTCTCCCCCCAGCTCAAATTCGCAGCAAGGAGGCTCACGCTGAGGCCTCTGCAGGAAACCATCAACAGTAGCTGCTAATGGGAAACCTAATGACACTTTAATGGGACTAGTAAAGCTAAGAGAGTTGTGCAGATAATATTTATAATAGAAGAAAAAAAAATACTGCACTAAGCTGAAACAAGAGGTGGCCAGGCTGGAAACTGTTAAGCCCAATAAAGAAGTCTTCCTAGAGAAAGGATATTTATCAAGCCTCTGAAGGCTTCCTCTAACAGACAAACACTGAGAGAGTGATGAGACAACATTGCGAATGCACCATGACATCTCATGTGACACCTGTGTTAAGTAACCAGCAGAGGTTTTTCTTCATTTGAATTTATGAAATGGTTTTAACCCACAGGAAATAAAGTATGGCTGAATATCCAAGACCTGAGCTAAATCCACCTGAAACAAAATGTGCTGTCAATCAAATTCAATATGGTCATGGTAGCAGAAAAGAACATCCATGTACAAATATTTCCCAAGCCCTAGGATATCAACTTGTTTTACCAATCTATCCCAATTCAACTTTTTAGCATAAATATTCCTACCCCATCCATTCCCATAAAATTAACACATCTGAAACTCTAGAACAATGGCTCTTCATGTAATCCCAGGCCAGCGGCATCATCTGGGAATATGTAAGAAACACAAATTCTTGAGCCCCTCCTTAAACCTACTTACTCAGAAAATCTCAGTGGTGGAACCTGAAATCTGTGTCTTAACAAGCTCTCCAGGTGATTCTGACACGGGCGCACTCAAGTTTAAGAACCACTGGTCTATTACATTGGTTCTCAACCTTGGCTGCACATTGGAATCACCTATAAAACTTTAAAACACAATGCTGATGCCTGATGGATGGTTCCAACTGCTCCCCTTCCTCCAGAGATTCTGATTTAATTGGCATCAGGTGCACCCTAGATGTTTGGAGTGTTTCTTTAACTCCCCAGTTGATTCCAATGTTCAAGAAAGTGTAAAAACCATTAGAACATACTCAGAGAATGAAAGTGGACAGCTAGCTTTTTTTTATCTTTCTTATCTAGTCAACAGATAGTCACAACCAGCAATTATGATAAGTTATCTATGCTGATAGACTTAATAATGCTTTTCCTTGACCATATTTCAACCAAAGAGCAAATGAGTTTGCTCCAGAGTCTTATGCTTGCTTGATTTATTTAAATGTCTATTTGAGATTTCCTGTTTTGTCTGCACTGAAAGGAAACTCAGGGTTTTTTATTTAGGAATTTTATCTCCTTCAATGCCTGCCCTTCCACACCCATTTGAAAGTCCTGTTGACATGCTCCTCACCCTGAACAGGTATCTCCAGGGTATGCACTGATGTATTGGGGGACTCAGGAAGCCCTGGGTCACAGCTGGCTTGTGTGTCTAGAGACTCCAGTTTACTTGAAGTTAGGTCATTTAAAGCATCTTAGTATTAGGGCAAACATAGATATATTATGAACTGGAAGGCAAAATTTGATCATTCTGAGTTCTTCATGCAGTATTCCTGAGAATGGTGTTCATATCTTCTCCTCTGCCATAAAAAACACTTGACCTATATGGTTGGAAAGACACATATATTACATAGCATTTATGAGCTTTATTGAAAATGGCTTGAAATTACTTTGGATGAAGGCAAAATATAAAAACAAATAAGAAATTTCCCCTTGAGATCTCTTTGATATTTAGTCAAAAAATAGTCATTAGTTTCTCTCTTCTCCTTCAACCACTGTCTATTCTTTGTATTTCTCCAGAAACCAATAGTCAATAAAGAGAAGGAAGCAGTTCCCCACTTGATATGATTGATATGTAAGATTCCAATATGGTAGGCATTCAGGGTAGCATTGAAGTAATAATGATATCATTCTCTTAACTTTCTAAATAAAAACAGACTTTGGGACTAGTTCTAGGTGAGAATGTCCGTAGTGGGAGTCAGGACTTAAAGGGGACCAGTCAGAAGCTAAAAGGAGATAAAGTGTTGAAATTCTAATTCAAGACAAAAAGTTGTAATAAAAAAAAACTATATGACAAAAGCTTGAAAAAATAAAGAAAATTTTCCTGCCTACTCCCAGAAGAAAAAGAGTAGAGAGGAAAATGAATGACAAAAATCCAAATCAAGATTGTAACCTCAAGGAAATGTTGTGTACATTTTATATAGAATTTTGGTGACAAATTTACACATTTATAACACCCAAAGGATTTTCTGTTCAGTCTTTTTGCTATACTCTAGGTGAAAACTGGAGCTCTGCTCTTCAGAGCTTTTACAAAAAATGGTAATAAAATTCCCCATAGAGTCGGCCCTGTCTCCCAGCATCTCCTTCTCCCTAACCAAGTTTGAGCTTATAGAATTGGAGGTATTTTTTCATTTAACTTTTGCTTTAGGCACTGGCACACTGCACTGCATTTTGAGGTCTTCTCACTTCCTCTGAGTACAGATGGCAGCACGGGTAAGTGCGGTATCCCTTGGGTTTGTCAATATTTTGGAGAAATGCAATTTTTCTCATTTCTGTCAGAAAAAAAAAATATATATATATAAAACTTTTAAATATGTTAGGTACTAATCTGTTCTAAGCAACAAAAGGCATATTCAATTCCCAGGAAACTGAGGAAATGAGCCTGTGCCATTCCACAAACACTGTATTCTACACCATCACATATTCGTACCAAGGAGAAAATTAGCCCTGTTCTAGCAAGGAGAAAATGAGGCACAGAGAGGAAAGATGAACGCTCAGGGCCACACGGCCAATGAGGCCAGAATTCCAGTCCCTGAAGTAAAATCACTTATCCATGGTTTCCCTTTCCCTGGTTGTGGTGACCCATGGTTGACCATGGTCCAAAAATATTAAGTGGAAAATTCCAGCATTCTATTTTGTTACTGTTGTTCATCTCTCACTGTGCCTAATTTAGAAATTAAGCTTTATCATACATATGTACCCAAAGGAAAAAAAAAAAAACCAGTAGATCTAGGGTTTGGTACTATTCATGGTTTCAGGGATCCTCTAGAGGTCCTAGAATATATCATGGATAAGGATGGATAAAAGTGGGAGTTACTGTCGTTCCCCTTTCTCATCAGTCCACAGAGCATGAGGACGGTGTGAACTGTTGTTGCAACTAGCAAAAAATGATAAGGGAAGCAATAAAACCTAATGAGATGGGAAGGAAGTGAATAGAGACCTGACACCTGGTGAGTGGAGATCTGACACCTGGTGAGTGCGGACAGGTAATGCACCACACACAGGCACAGAGCTGCAGTAAGCCTCTGGTTCCCAAGGAAATGACAGCAGCAGGAGCAGAGGTCAGGCAAGATGCAGGGAGCTCCAAGGGATGTGGCTGTGATCCTGGCCTGGGTGGAACCCCACTTCTTCATCTCCCGGTCTAATACTCCAGGATGAGCACTAGACACAAGATCTCGCTCATGTGTTCTTGCCTCCAGAGAGGTGGAGAGTATAATAAATTCCAGAAAAGAGATCCTAGCTTCTGTGTCCTTATCTGTAAAAAGGCATTGATTACCCCTTCCCTGTAAAAATGAAGTGAGGCATGTGAATTGGTAAGTTATGAAGGAGTGTAAGAAAACACTTGTTGCAGTCTGTTAGTGCTGCTATAACCAAGTACCATAGACGGGATTCCTTAAAAACAGCAAAAACTTATTTCTCATGGTCCACAAGGCTGGAGCAATCAAGATCATGGCTGGCCTCTGAGAGGGCCCTCTTCCAATTGCAGGCTGCTCAATTCTCATAGTATCCTCACTTAGTAGGAAGAATTCAATATTGAGCTGGCTGGGGTCTCTTTTCTAAAGCCACCAATCCCACTTACTGGGGTTCCAACTCTCATGACCAGTCATATCCCAAAAGCCCCTTCTCCTAATACCATCACAATGGAGGTCAGGATTTCAACATACAAATTTGTGAGGACAAGAAAATGCATTTCGTAATGGTACTATTTTTTCTGCCATCACAATCAATACTACCTCCGGGGCCAAAAAAAAAATATATATATATATAGGCCTTAAGGGAATTTCTGATATAAAGTCTCTAGATTTAAAGATGAAGAAAACATATTGTGAAACAAGAACAGATACTGGAAATGGAGTTGGGTTTCTGCAGCAGCTGAGTAACCTTAGGTAAATTATCCAAATTCTCTGAACCTCAGTTCCGTGGCACATATTAAGAAATTGTAAAAGTGTAGCACTGCATAGCAATAATAATGACAAATGTGCTAATAAAACTGTCTCTGAAAACCAATCTCAGGGCCAGTACAAAGTCATTCTTTTTTTTTTTTTTAATGTCAAGTTCTGGTCAGTTTTTTAAAATAATAATAATTTTTAAAATTTTTTTAATAGTTTTAAATTTACAGAAAAAATTACAAAGATAGTACAGAGAATTCCCTTAAATCCTATATATGTTTTTCTTATTAACCTCTTACATTAATATGGTACATTTATCACAATTAATGACCAATATTGAAACATTAACTGATATCCATACTATTTTCAAATTTCCTTAAATTTTTATGTTTTTGTTGGTGCATTATGGTTATACATAATATTGGGGTTCATTCTGACATGATCATATGCTTGGAATATAATTTGCTGCACTTTAGACCCCAGTATTTCCCTTTTCCCTCCTTTTTGTCCCTCCTCCTATTCCCCTTCCTCTATTCTACTTGTCTTTCTTCTATTTATTTGCAGTTTTTAAAATTATTGGGTTATAGGTATGCATGCAGGTGAAATTCACTGTGGTATATTTACATATGTATTTAGCATAATTTGGTCAATTTCATCCCACCAGTCTTCCTGTTTTCTGCCCCTCTCCCCCCCCCACCCATCCCTTTCCTCTGTTCCACTGATCTCCCTTCTATGTTCATGGTATCTACCCACTTTTTTTCCCTTATTTTGGTCTTGCTTCCACATATGAGAAAAAACATTCAACCCTGACTTTCTGAATCTGCCTTATTTCACTTCACATGATGTTCTCCAATTTCATCCACTTACCAGCAAATACCATAATTTCATTCTTCTTTATGGCTGAGTAAAACTCCCATTGTGTGTATGTACTGCATTTTCTTTATCCATTCATCTGTTGACGGGCACCTGGACTGGTTGCATAGCTAGGCAAAATGATGCTTCTGTGTGTTCGCTCTCTTATCTGTTTCTAATTCGATCCCAGCCGGGCTTATCTGGTTACACATTTATTCTAAAAGCTTCTTCCTCTGTCCCTTTCTGGTTGTCCAAGTATAGAAGGCCAGACTCCAGTCACAGTTTAATCTTCAGGTCAAGAACAGAAATGCAATCAAAACAAAGTTTAAAAAAAAAATTGAAGAGAGAAAAAAATATCCTGTTTAAATCATCAGTTTTAAAATCAGCTAAGCAGCGACTCAAGTAGTCAATACATGATTTTAGAAATTTATTATTAATAACTTGAAATAACTACTTTAATTTCACTTTCCTGTTACACCTACAGGAAATTAAATCTTCTAAGAAGTCAAGGAAACATGGCTGAAAAACAACAAAAGGTGGATTGGGTAGAAATGACAGAAACCACAGTTCGCCGATTTGGATCAAAAATATTAAACAAAGAAAAAATACTCATTATTCTGTCAGCTTTAAGACATTTTCAGCTTGTTCAAACTGGAACAAGTCCCCCTGTGGTCTTGTAAAACTCACTGAATTGGAGTAAAGTAGTGTGCACAGCAGCTTCATCTTCAAAGATGCCATGTAAAATATACATATTAACAAGCAGGGTTTGGGTTTTTTTTTTCAATCTTTTTCTTATTCCCCCTTTCTGTTTCTCTGCTCTGCTCCAAGCTCTGAGTACAGCTCAGTGTAATATCAAGTGGAATTTAAGTTCCTTCACCTGCTGTCACTTCCCGACATTGAGGCCTCAGCACTGCCAGGGGAGCCCTCCTCCTGGGTTCTTCCAGCAGCAACCGAACTTCCTGAGCCAATAAATGTGACATAGCACTTACATCTCTTTCCTCTAAGACAGTACCTGGTAAATAGCATCCTGATTAAATTGCTTGTATTTGAAAAGGCAAATAAACCAAAAAGGCATGTTCGTGGGTCTATGTCTCAATGCTTTGCTCTGTAAATTCCTACTAAATAACTGATTAAACCAGGGACAACATTAGATCTGAAACAAGATTAGCCAGGCAAATTCAAGTTTAATGTAATATGCACATGTCCAAGACTGGGAAGTTCTGATATGTCTAGCCATTCCTATTTCATGGAACATGATGGCCAGATACCCACTGGGGATTGCAGCATCTCATTCTGACCCCACAGCAACCTTTACAATGGGCAGGGAGAGGAAGTCAGGGAGCAGGACAGCTGTGAGCTAATATACAGAAGACCCAGCAATGGTCTCCCATTCTTTTTATTTTCGCTTCCTTCCTCCTTCCTGTGCACGGGCATTGAAGTGTTTCTTTCTAAAGGTAAAGAAGCTGCTCAAGGTAGTGGCGGCCCTCTGTTTAATCCTTCAGAGTGCAATTTAGCAAGAGTTTTTAAGACGCTCCTTTGAGTCTATCTAGGATATCTAGTGCATTAGAGACTCTCAGTAAATAAGGTTTTCTTCTTTTTAAAATATTTGTTTAGTTTTCGATGGACCTTTATTTTTATTTATTTATTTATATGCAGCGCTGAGAATTGAACCCAGTGCCTCTCACATGCTAGGCAAGTGCTCTACCACTGAGCCACAACCCCAGCCCTAAATAAAGTGTTCCAAGTGTATGACTGAATTAATGAATAAAGTACTTGGCCTAGACTGCCAAAACAAGAGGTCAAGGCTAAAATTTACACCAGTAGGTCTCAAAATATGAGAAAATGGATAGGTTTTGATCCTATTGCCCAGAGAAATACATCTCATTACAAATGGGAAATTACTCCCTCTCTGAAATTAAAAAATAAATAAATAAATAAAAATGTCTAATTTGACTCCAAAAATCATGCCTATTTGGAAATCAAAAGGAGATATAATGAAGGGCACAAGGGGCTCCACCACCAACTTGAAAAATGGTCAAACCCATCCCAGCAAGGCAGGTGGACCATCCAGTATTCCACAGCAGAAGCATAGGCAGGTTGTTTGAGCATTTTAAGTAACGGTTTGATAATGAGCCACCAGCAGGCTGACAGGGTCAGACCTCAGAAAATCCCACTGCAACTGGAGATTGCCTGGCAAGGTCTGAGCACTGGGGACCAGACTCCAGGAACTAGGTGAGCACCTAGGTGTTCAGGCCAGGATTAGCAGTAAAACTGTCTCATACAGTTACTGGGAAAAAAAAAAAAATAAAAACAAAAAAAAAAAACAGGTGTTCCTTAAATTTCTCTTCTCTCCTAGAAGGAAGAAACACAATTGACCATGGAGACCAGAGTGAGGCTGACCCTGCAAAAATATCAACAATGAGTACCAACGTGGCACTTGCTTTGCTGGGCACTGTTAATAGTATCCACTCACTTAATCTTATCACAATCTTATTATGAGGCAGTTTCTTCACATCCACTTCACAGATGGAGACAAGGAGGTAGAGCACTTGCATGCTGGCCTAAGTTCAGGCAGCTAGCCAGAAGCATGGCTCCTCTGAACTCCAGCTCTAGACTCTGCCTCGGCTGCCCTTTAGGGCCCCTGGCTATGGGACTGAGAGGGAGGGTTCAGGAAGCTTCAAGTTCTTTCTAAGCAAAACCGGTGAAACCAATTACCTATGTGGAGCACTCCCTGATGAGATTCACACTTTGAAATGTGCACAATTAGAAAGCGGAGCACATAACCAAAGACTCATACACAGGACTGTGTGACCCTATAAGAATAATTCAGTAGGGAAAAAGCCCCAAAGGGCCTGAGGTTTGCTCATGCAGTGAATTTAAAGTTGGCACATTATGACTGAGATGAGCAGAAATGGAGCTTAATTCCCCACACGTGTGAGCCCCTGTTTCCATCTGCCTGCCCCTGCAAAGCCACCAAGTAACTGCATGTGGCTTAAAACTCAGTCTCCTTGGAGTAGGTATTCAGGGTATTCAGTTCTTCTGGATCTCCTGCTCTTCCCTGAGAGGCTGAACTTACCTATTGTCTTAACTCTGGGGAAGGGACTACAGATTAGGAGTTCTTTCCTACTTGCTCCTGGGCATGGACCACTTTAGCATGAGGCTATTTAATTAAGATCAAATAAATTAAAATTCCTTTCCTCAGTTATAATAGCCACATCTTAAGTGTTCCATAGCCACATGGGCTAATGACTACCGCAACTGAATAATAGTACACAGAATATATCCATCATCACAGACTATCCTATTGAAAAGCAGCATGTGTGTGTGTGTGTGTGTGTGTGTGTTTATTTGTAACTTCCTTTCTTCCAAAAATAACACACATACAATAAAATCCACACATAATAAACCTTCAAAATTCAAGTCAGAGATCCATGCTTTATAGAACCACAGTCTGCCAATTAGTAGCACTAGAATTTTGAGTAAGTTACTTAGCCTTCTGAGTTTCAGTCTCCTTGGCTTTAAAGTGGAGATATAGGTTGGGTATCCCTAATGCAAAAGTCCAAAATCCAAATGCTCCAAAATCTATGGCTCTTTAAGTACACAATATGACACTCTGGGGTGAGGCGGGGAATTCCATACCATGAAACTGTTTTCAGCCACAAAATTATTTAACATATTGAATAAAATTACTTTCAGGCTACGTATATAACTTTATATATAAAGCATAAATAAATTTTGTGTTCAGACTTGAGTTCTATCCCCGAGATATCTTATTAAACATATGCAAATATTCCAAAAAGACAATCCAAACTCCACAACACTTCTAGTCCCAAGCATTTCAGTTAAGGGATAATCAACCTGTATTGATAACATCAGTCCAACAAAACCTCACAAGAAACAATCATGTGGAAGAACTTTCAAATTGTTAAAACAACATTCAAATTTAGTCATTGTTATTTCTACTCTAATAAACAATCACTATTTTATTTTTGTAAAAAGAAAACATGAAGCAGAATCCAGTCAAATTATAATTCAGGTGCTAAAAAAATTTCTGCATCTATGCCTCAGAGTTACTCTATATTGGCATGATGAAATCGAGAAGAATAAACAATGAATAAGAAGATGGAAGATTGAATAACTCTTGAGGTTTTAAAAGAAAAGGAGAAAAAATCCCTTCAGGAACTGTAGACCAACACAGTACTTACCAATTCTTAGAAAATTTAGAGCACACTTTGTAAGAAACCATTTAAGAATCTTCAAAACAAAATCTATTAGAATTATTTACAAAGCCAATTAAATTTTGGAATATCCCGAACACAGTAAGTCTTGATTTTAGCAAAGTATGACATTCTCCCAGTATACCCTTATGTTTAGGATGGAGAAATGGGAACTAATGTTATGATTAGCTACATTCATGTCTTTTGATTTTGTGTTCAAAATTAACTGAGAAGAGGTCTGGAGAAAACTGTCCTTGGAGTCCCACTGCACTTTTTGACAAGGACAGGTGCCTGCAAGGGGGGTCTTTGTGTGTAGCAACACAGAGCAGTTCACCTAGATGTCAATAGAGAAGGGCTTTGAAAGGCACTCTCCAGAAGGGTGAGGCAGGCATGCACCTCTAACTTGGTCCGCCTGACCTGAACATTTTCCTTGGAATGGCTCCAGGATCCACTTCCCTAGGTGGGAATAAGATGAACACCTGGAGAAGGGATGGGAAATAGTTGCTGCTTTCTTCACAATGGGTGCTCCTCTCTCTCTCTCTCTCTCTCTCTCTCTCTCTCGCTCTCTCTCTCTCTCTCTCAACACACACACACACACACACACACACACACACACCCACACACACACCAATACTTGGACATTGTGTCCTGCTAGAGTACCTGCAACTGTGCAAAGATAGATAGTATTAACCCCACTTCAGAAGTAAGGAAACTGAGAATCATCATGCCTCGGGGTGACAGGGTCCGCAAGCAGCACACCTGCAACCAGCCCCTGTTTTCCTACCTGGAAGCTTATAGTCTCTGCCCGACATCGGAACGCTCAGCTAGTAATTGTCTTCGCTCCCAACAACAATACAATCACTACTCTTTCTTTACCCTTTCTCTGCCTTCCTCTTTCCTCCATTTCTGCCTCCCTTCCTTTTCTCTTATCTGTCCCTTAGCTACACACCCCCCCCAACAATGTCCTGTGCCTATTCTCACCAGGCAAACTTTGTCCCACCAAGGTTCTTGAGGAAAGGCCAGGGGCTGATCCTGTCCTAGAAAATAATGTTCATGTTCCCCCAAGGGCAAATGACTAGATATCCCAAACACAGTTAGGAATGACCCATATTTTAATGTTTGTCCCATTTTCAACTCCATTGAGACAAATAATTGTCCTATATTTTAAACTGGGACTAGGGTGTGGGGGTGTGTATGTGTGTATATGAGTGGGAAAGAAAGAAATAGAATGGGAGAATTTCGTATTTTGCTAAAATCAAGACTTACTATGTTTACTATGCGATGCTCTTTCTTCCTGATTTTAGAGTGAAATTTCTATGTTGACCTTATTTTACCCAGTCCAGAATATGACCTCTTCTACCCAACATATCCACATACTATCAGATATCTAATAACCTCTATTTTTAATACTGACATCTGGAACCCCAATATTATCATTCACATCTTGCATGTTCATTTTAACCTTTATAACCAGCTGGTCTGATAGAAAGAAAAAATATTACCCTTAACATTTTAAAGAATCATCAAATCAGAAAATGTCAGCCATTAAATTTGTAAGTTTTATTTCCAAGTCTCTAGATCTGGAATTCCCTGGCTTCCAAGCCAGATTTCTCTAACCTCACGAGGCTCCTTGATAACATTGCTAGGAGGAAAACTAGGTCCCCTGTCTTCTTCTTCAAGTGTTTTTACAGAAATACAAATTTATATCCTAAAAAGGGGAGTAGTTTAAATAGAAATAATTTTATTCTTCCAATAAGTAGAAAGGGGGAGGAAGAGGAAGGGATAGAAAAAGGCACAAAAACTCAAACGCAGTTCTATGCACAGTTCGGAGCCTAGAGAGCAGAACAGTTTTCTGTAGTCATACAGAGCCAAGGAATCTAAAAACAAGTGTCTCAGTGATCCTTCAGCCTGACCCTTGGCCCCACATGCAAACCCTCTGGTATCCTTGACAATATTGACAACACTGCCTAGTGTTTGTTGAGCACTCTCAGAATCGCTTACAAGACTTGCATGTTCTCCCTTAAGAGGTAACTATTATCACCATCCTACTTTGCAGATTAATAAAAATTACATTATCACTGGCCTTTAATTTTTGTAACAATCCAAACATGTTTGCCATATTTCAGATGGCAAACAGAGGCTCAGAGAGGTCAAGCAAGCTATGCACAGCCACAAATGAAACCTAAAGCCCTTTTCACAGAGTGGTATCTCTGCAATGCAGGAAAAAAACAAAAACAAAACAAAACAAACAACAACAACAAAAAAAACCACCATCACATCCTCCTCCCATTTGTTGATTCATCAAAACACCCTTAACATCATCAATCCTTGATGGTGATATTTTGCAAACAAGCCCACGACTAGATCTTGTAGAATCCCACCAAAGAAAGGCAAGCCTTGACCCCTGAGGAAAACTAATAAATGTAATCTCTACTTCACAGTCTAGACACGGATTTGTCACAAAGTAAGCTTAATAAAAAAAGAAAGAAAGAAAGAAAGAAAGAAAGAAAAAGAAAGTAAGGAAGGAAGAAAGGAAGGGTTGGGGTTGGGGTGTGGCTCAGTGGTGGAGCGCTTGCCTCATATGTGTGAGGCCCTGAGTTCCATCTTCAGCACCACATAAAAAAAAAATAAATAAATAAAGGTATTGTGTCCATCTACAACTAAAAATCTATTTAAAAAAAAAGAAAGGGAAAAAGGCAAAGTAAAATTTTATAGGAAGAGAATTTTTTAAAAAGGAAACATAGGATTGATGGCTTATGAGAGGTAAAGTTATGACAAGGAGTTGTAAATCCTGATCATAAATTAGATTGATGCAAAGAGGATCTTTGAAAGTTTTAATGGATACACTAGCACCACCTTGTGGTAAAAGGAAAAACTCACCAGGTCGTCCTCTCCTACTGAAATGGGCCTGAGCTCTGGAGGAAAAACCACGCTGAACACAATAGAGAAGCTCTAGAATTTCACTTAATAAGAGGCAACAGTTATTCTAACCAAATGTCCTGCTTTTGAAAGAGTTTATTTTATTACAGAGAAGGAAAAACGCAAAACAAGGCCAGACCTGGCATCTGTGGGCACAAATCAGGGGTTTCTTTATTTATGAATCCTCAAGCCTAATATTGAGCTATGATAATACTTCACATTTGTATAGCATGTTCACATACATCATTTTTATTTTATTATCAAACAACACTATAAGTCACCCAGAAAACATATTTATCCCATGGTACAGGCAAGGAAACTAAGGTTGACTTGTATTAATTATGAAGTGAATTGTGAAGCTTCCAGAGATAGCTAAGAAGTCATTAAGTGTGTATTAGGCAAGGTGGTACACATCTGTAACCCAGCTACTCCAGAGGCTGAGGCATGAAGAACAAAAGTTTGAGGCCAACCTGAGCAATTAGTGAGACCTTGTCCCAAAATAAGTACAAAAGGGCTGGGAATGTAGTTCAGGGCTATAGCACTTATCTGGCATGCCCGAATACCTGGGCTCAAACTTCAGTACTGCAAAAAGAAAAAAGATGTCATTAAAAGTCTCCTCAGGAACCACAAGTATTGTGAAGATGAGCATGTTGAAAAGGCCAAAGATGAAGATCAAGAGTCACATAAGGGCTGGGGATATACCTCAGTTGGTAGAGTTCACATCCTCCTCCCATGTGTTGATTCATCAAAACACCCTTAACGTCATCAAAGATATGCTTTCCATGGGTTTGAAATGAAAAGAACCACAGAAACAGATGCCCCTGAAATGGGTAGCCACAATCAGATGGACCACTGGGCAGCACCAGAACCCATTCCATGTGCTGATCCATCACAGGGTTCCTTCAAGGCCAACGTGCTTCAGTAGCAGAATATTTCCACCAAGCTGGCTTCTTCACACTGCTGGGAAGTAACTACATCATATTCCCTCCCCCCCACTTCAACTTGGAGTTGTCCACCATCTGTTATTTTTCATGCCATCTCCTGTCCACAAATCATTTGAGATCTTGCCCAGCATGGTGGCACATGCCTGTAATTCCCAGAGGCTTGAGAGGGTGAGGCAGGAGGAGCTCAAGTTCAAAGCCAGCTTTGGCAACTTAGTGAGGACACAAGCAATTTACCAAGACCCTGTCTCAAAATAATAAAAAAAAGGGCACAGTGGTTAGGTGCTTCTGGATTTGATCCCTGGTACCTAACAAAAACAAAAACAAACAATAAAAAATCCCACAGCTTTGATATCTTATTTTCAACTTAACAGAAAATAGTCCTATATGTACCCTTCCTCCTAGGCCTGTGACCTACTTAGCTTTCTCAGACTATGCTTTTAGCGGGTCTGTGTCACAGACAAGGTGTTCACCTGCATCTTTTGGGAAAGGGCTTTTTTTCCTTTTTTTATGATGTTATGAGACATTTAGAAGGTCATATATATGTTCAGCATTAATCTCATTGAAGTGAAATCTGAGGTTGAGATCTCAAATGACAATTCATCAGACCTATAATAAATATACTATCAAAAATTCTTATATTTATCTTTACCTACATTTCTAATTATTTCTTATTGCATATTTGTGAAGGGAAAAGCATAGATCCTGACAAGTTATTCTAAATCTATTCAGAAAAATTAACAGACAAGAATATATTTTTTAAATACCTTGAAACAGAACATATAACTTTCTCTTTCAGAATATTATACTTAAAATATGTTTCCTTTTTTAATTTGATGATAAGGCTATTTGATATGGATGACTAGAATTGGAAGATTTAGAAGAATTTTTGACTGAAAATCAATATTCTTTTCTCCTTGCTTGGCCCCAAATTAATTAATAGGTTCTTTTTAAAGGTGGTGACTGAAAGGCCCAGATATCAATCAGACATTTTTTTCCCTTTATTTTCTACTCAAGATAACATGAAGAAACCATCAGATATCAGTTCTCCTTGACCTGTTACAGGGAGTGAGCCAAATAGGAAACACATGTGTATGTGTGTGTGTGTGTGTGCGCGCACACACACACACACACCATACACTGGCTTAGATGTAACCATAGTCAAGTCCCTAGGACGTGACCTGGTCCTTCTCACTCTCCCCCTCCCCTCCCCCTCAGTCCAGCATATATTATATTCCAGATGATTGACCGCAATGACATCCAATCACAATTTCCTATTTTCATCTGGGGCTCCAATAAGTAGCTTCTTCTTTATGAAGATAATATAAAGTGTCAAACATGCAAGCATTTTGTTTTGTGGCCCTAACACAATATAAGGCTGATGGACATCTGAAGCGTTCATTTAGATAGATAGATAGATAGATAGATAGATAGATAGATAGATAGATAGATGCATACATATATACACACATAGATACATAAATAGATACATAGGTGTTTACACACACACACACACATTCTCTTGGAAATAACAGACTGCACTATTCAGAGATGAAGGATGCATATTCACACTGCAAAGGCTGAGAACCATGTATGGCAGCAGGATTGCCTGAGAACATTAGGTCAACCAATATTAAAAAATGTCAAGGATTAGAAGAAAAATCAAAGGATAATTTTTACATTGGACTATATTTTACTTGTTGATTAAATCTTAAGTCAATAATGAAAACACTAAAACATTATAGAAAATAGGGAAAGGACTTAGAAAATTCCAAGAAAAAAAATTAAAATAGCCCTTCACTAGTATCTACTTAAAATATGTGACAAATAAACATCATAATAAAGAAAATGTAAGCTACCCCAGCTGTGATATGCTATTTTCTATCAAGCTGTCAAATATTAAAAACATGAAAATATTAAAATTTCACATTGTCCAGTAGTATTTACATCTTTTATCTGGCTAATATCCTCCATTGTAAAAACAGTAAGGTAATATGCATTGAAAATCTTTTAAAATTTTATATCCTATAGACCAGTAATCCCAATTCTGAATAACTACCCTAAAGAAATCATCAGAAATGCAGGCAAATTTATGTTCCAATACATTTATTATAGCATTATTTATTATCATAATAAGAAGAAATAATAAAAAATGTCCAACAGCAGAGGACTGCTTTAATAAAATAAGTTACAGGGCATACATACATGCATATTGTGAACTTTTACACAATCATTAAGCTTTACATTAACTAGCAATTTGGAATGACATGGGGAAATGCTTACAATGCACTATGTGAAAGAAGCAGTGTATAAAGCTTTTTATATAAAACAGTCTCATCACTGTTTTTTAAATAAGTTCTGTATGCAAGAAATATAATAATCTCCTTTGTTTTTCCAAATTTTCTATAATTAGCACAAATTACTTGAATAATTAGAGCACTATTAACTGAAACTACACCCCACAGTGTGGCGTTCATGGCCCTGGAGACCTTCTGCTCCCACCGGTGCCATCCAGCTCTCATTGTTTCCTAAGCACACCAGACACTTAAGGCCTTTACCTCCATAATTTTCTTCTTAATGATCCAACTGTTTGGAAGGTGTTACAAGAACTAGAAAGTCAGTTCTTCTAGGTAGCATTGTCTGAAGCCCTCTTAGTAAAAACAGATTGTTTCCTCATCTTTATTGTAAAGCTATTTGATACTTGATTATAGAGTCCCATTTAAATATTAGCTATAATCATTCACTTTTTTATCTAGCTCTTCTTCTATTGGACTTTAAACTTTTGAAAGGTCCTAGGTCTTTGAAACCTTTATAGCTCTAATACCTGGTAGCTGTAAATATTAAATGTGTGCATAATGAATGTTAAATGAATGGAAAGAAAGGTGAGTATATGGATGGATGGATGGATGGGTGGGTGGGTGGATGGATGGATGATGGAAGCATATAGGTTTTCAAAGGCTAATAGAATCCAGAAACCAAGTCATCTTCAAGTTGTTGCACGTATTTGGATGTGTACATACTACAGATGACATATGGGAAGCCCTACATTGAGCATTGCTAAGATAAGTTAAACTATAATTAGCTTATAATAGAATTGAAATTCTTCTAGTTGAAACAACAAATCTGTTATCCCACTTTACAGTAAATGGCTTTCTACAAAGGATACCCACATGCTTTTTTATTATTAAAAACCATTCTAATAAAAGATATGCTGAAAAATTATTGCAATTTCTACTAATTAAAAACTAATTAAGTCATTTGCTGAATAATACATGCATTCTACTTGCATTATCTATGAGCATGCTCTTCACTTACAAATATTTGTCTCCATTTCATTAAAGTAATTAAACTGCTCCAAGTATGGTTATTTTTATAAGCATTTTATAGCCAACTCTCAATTTTCCATACCAATGGAGAAGCATAATTGAAATATTTAAAACTGAATAACAGATAATAGACAACCTCCCTGCAGTTCTCCTCCTCCTCCAGTTTAACGAACAACAAAAGCAACCGACATGAGTTTTAGCTCGGCTCCCTTCTCTCACTCCCACTCTGGTAGCCTGCACAGAAAATAATTGCTCGTAAACAGCACAATTGTATTCCTGCACATACGTCCTCTCCTTCCCAGCACCACATCCCCATCCTCTCATTTTAATGTATGTTAGGGCAAGCTAGAGGACATGTAAGCTACCTTACCAGGGAACAGGGGCCATCCATCCCCAAATCAATGACAAAATTAATTGCACTCTTTCTCTCCTACCACATCGTCCATGCTTTGTCCCTGACAATTATGACAATTCCTTAAGTTCCTAGAAAAAGAAATGCTGCATAAAGCAAAAATTCTTTATGCTAAGAACTATAATGGAGATTCTGAGTGATAGTGTCAGTGCACATGACAGTGTGCCTGGCTGCAGCTTTGTTTGCAGTTTTTGAGGAAGGGGTTCCTTGGAGGATACATCTTCCTGCACAGACTGGGAGGGAGCATCATTATGAAGGGGCAGAGAGTAAATAAAAGCTGAATGCATTTAATTACATATATTGAAGAATGTGACAAGAAAACATATATTCAAAACAGGTTGACTACCTATATTCCATAATAAGCACTTTGTGGGATAAACAGAATAGAGTTCTCATTTTGTCACCCCAGGTTTTGCCCTGACTGTGAGGGGCAGCAGCAATACTGTCTCCAAGAGGAGACAGAGAAGGTGCCATCCGAGCAGGAAGCTTCATGCAGAGGGACATGTAGCACATAAGACTGGAATACACATCTAATACATAAATGCCTACTATGTATAGTAAGTTCTTACAGTCCTAAGGGACAAAGTTTAATTCTTAAGGTAAAAGACACAAAAGAAGTTGGGTGGTGGCAAGATACAGGAGGAGATGGTTTTTATTATTGTCTTGTCTCATTTTTAACACAGGCCTTAGGGACAGTCCCCAAAATGTGTGCAGAAAGCTTGAAACAGCATTTTATTCAAACCCCATGAATTATATGGCATCTTCTTTATTCTGGACTTTCCCCTGCTTTAAATTTTATTGGATTTTAATCGAGACCATCTGATGAAATGTTCCACGAACCTAGATTAGAATGTAGTGTGTACAACAGCTTAGTGAGGAGGAGGACAATGGAGTCACATAATGGAATATAAAATAGATTTTAAAAGCAATAAAACTGTAGCAGGTAGCAGGGTCTCTTTGGGGGTAAGAAGAAGTAGGTACATTGAGGCACTCACCATCACCCAGAGAAAGAGAAACCCAGCAAGTCCAGCATAGGACCACACTCATCTTAAACTAGGACCTTTATCTTCCCCCAAAGAGGGACTCATCCCACCTGGGGCATCACAGAAAAGAGAGGCAGAGCCAGGACTGGTTAAAACTGAACAAGGCCGACAGGGTAGCACCCGCCTGTAATCCCAGCAACTCTGGAGGCTGAGGCAGGAGGATCACAAGTTCAAAGCTAGCCTCAGTAACTTAGGGAGGTCCTAATAACTTAGATCTTGTCTCAAAATTTAAAAAGTAAAAAAACTTTAAGGGCTGGAGATGTGATCCAGTAGTTACAACGTGTGTCTGGGTTCAAAACCTGGTAACCTCCCCCCCACAAAAAGAAACTAAACAAGATAATAAAAAGGAACAGTCAGAAACCCCCACCCCCCACCAAAGGACCCAAGACAGGTAGTCCCTTGTTTTCTCCTAAATCTATTATGAAAGACAATAGTTGTCTCTCATACCACCCACAGCAGGGCCTCTCAAATTCATCATGCAACTGAAACCAGGCAGTCTTCCTCAACTGCAGATTCTGATTTATGAGGTCTGGGGTGAGCCCAAGAATTTGCAATTCTAGCAAGCTCCCAAGCAACACAGATGCAGTCCAGTGGCAACGGCAAGGCAGCATTTTCCCCACCCACATCACCACCAACCACCACTCAGTACCTAGTCAAGACTCGGGCACTGGATCCCCACCCAGATTCACATCTCTGTAGAGGGCACTTGGAAAGCTGAAGTTGATCAAACCCCACTGTTGGTTTTTATGCCAATTCTTCCATATGACAAGCAAATTCTTGAGAATTTGTGACAGGGAGCTGACAACATAAACAATTATAAGATAGGAAAATGATCAGCAAGTAGATGGGCAGAACTGAGATGGAAGTGGACACAGGAGCAGCTCTTCTCAAAGAGCTCTGAAGTGAGTCTATGGGCAGAAAATGGGATCAGGAGCCCTCCCTTTGGGGTAGGTCCAGCTACTTAAAGCTGTACTTTCCTAAGAATATGCTTAAGTGCCATACCTTGGCTTACTCAAGAAATCATTTTGTGAGCCAGCTCTGAGTCTGCACTTTCCTCACATCCTGACTGCAACCTGTTGCCTCGTCCTATGGGCTCAGCCTCCAAGATCCATCCTCTCCTTCTTCCATTTCCACCATCCTTTTCACAGCCACCAGCTTCTGTCACCTGGACCATGTCCTAGCTGGTGTACCAATTTCTGTCTTGCCCCAAAATATCCAAATGTCCATTCTCTATTCCCCTATCCATCTTCAACTCCTTCAGAAGCATCCCACTGCATTTAGAATAAAATCTTCACTGAGGACTTGAAAGCCTTACATGATCTTTAGTCCTCCATCTCTTTTTAAATCTCCCCTCCCTCCCCTTCCCTCCCCCCCCTCTCTCTCCCCTCCAGTTACATCAGTTTTTCCAAGCATTTCTCCACCTCAAACTCTGACATGCTCATTTTTCTGTTGCATGGTCTTTGCCACAGAACTTGCCCTGATTCTTCCTTTAGATTCAAGTCCAAGTACCACCTTCTCAGAGAGAATTCTGCCCACCTAACCTTGAGTAGGACCCTCTAGGCCTCCCGTTCTTTTTCATAGCATGTATTAAAATGGGCAATCATCTTACTTGTTTACTCATGTTTTCTTTTCTTTCTTCCACTATATCATTAGTTCTCAAAATATGACCCCAGACAAGCAGGTCCAGCATCACCTGTAAACCCTGAGGGTTAAGCCCAGCCTCTGTTCTTAGCAAGCTGCCCTCATGAATAAGTGCAGGCTGAAGTTTAAGAACTACTACATTAGACAGTAACTTCTATAGACTGAAAATTGCTTTTAGCTTGTCCATACTCTGCCCAGCACCTACAGTAGTGCAGATAGTACACACTTGGTAAAGTTTTTTTTTTTGTGTTTTTTTTTTTTAATAAATAGGTAAATGAGTCCCATCAGTCAACCAGTATCCTAGAGTCACTACATTCAAAACTCTGTTAGAAAAAGGAAGCTCACATGAACTTTGCTTTCAATGGAGTTATAAACTGGTTTTAGACTACAAAATGGATTTTAAGGGGTAAAGGAGACTTTGGAATACTGCTAGGAAGTTGCAGCAGTGGTCCAGCAGGGAGAAGATGATGGTGGGAACTTGTTCAATGGCAGAAATGGAGAGAAGGAGGGAAATTTAAGGATGGGTTGTAGAGGCTGAGCCACCAGGATTTGATGATGACCCATATAGGCAGAGGAGTATGAGAGTAACTGAGAAGTCAGGAAAGGTAAAAAGACCCATTTTTACCTCTGTGAGTATCAGAGGTAAAAATGGGGCCACACAGTAGATGAATTCCAAGTAAGGAAAATAGAGCAATGAAAGAAAAGAAGCAGATTTCCTTTACCTAGAAATGGTCACCTCTTTCCCTTCTTAAACCATCATCTCTCCATCACCCAGAAAACTCATTCGAAATAGTAGGTTTGGGCCATAATTCCAAAAGACACAATCCTGAATGACATAATCCCAAATATTGAAATCACAAAAGATCAAGATCCCTAACGTCTAAAATCCCAAAAGATCAAAATCCTGAAAAATATAATTCTAAAAAAAATAATTCTACAAATTATTTAAAAGACATTGTTTATAGTTTAAAGGGGATTTATTTGAGAAAGATATAAAAATATCACCCGACATATTGTAGGACACTGAACACAATAAAATAGGCAATAATTGTGTACCTACTTCTATAAGCATACACATTCAGGTATACAACAAAATTTCACAGAGTAAGAGTTACGAGCAGACAAGCTATATTCATAAAGAAATGGGTCAAGCAGCCTGCTTTAAAACTGCAGTCATCTGAAATGCCATTGTAGACAACATATGTCTTTTGACAAGTGTGATAAAAAATGACAATAGGGAGCAAGGGAAACTCCTATACACTGTCCATGGGAATACAATTTGTTACAATCATAATGGAAACCAGTGTGGAAAATCCTCAAAAAAAAAAAAAATAGAAGTAGAACAATCATATGATTCAGCAATTCCACTATGAGGTGTATATCCAAAGGAAAGGAAATCAGCATTTCAAAGATAGACTTGCAGCCCCACGTTCACTGCAGCACTATGCACAAGTGCCAAGAAATGGAATCAACCATTGACAGATAAATGGATAATGAATATGTGGCATATGTGCACTAGGAGCATTATTCACCTGTTAAAAAGAATGCATTCCTATCATATGTGGTAACATAGATGGAACTGGAAGTTGTTATGTAAATGAAAAAAGTAGTCACAGAAAGAATACTTCAGAGAAGTATAGATTAAAACAGCGGGAATAGAAAGAGAGTGCTTAGTAGGTGCTCAGGTGTAGTTGGTTAGAAGGAATAACCTCTAATATACTATAGCAAGATACAGTAACTATGGTTGACAACAATTAATTTAACATTTTGAAGCAGCCAATAAAGAGGATTTTTAACATTCCCCACACAAAGGAAGTTTTGAAGTAATACATATGCCAATTATTCTAATTTGATCATTACACATGTCCCCATATATATGTACAAGAATTATAGATCAGTTAAAATACATACATTTAAAGAGTCGTTGTTGACTGTAATGGGTCACCACCACATACGCAGTCATCCAAAGAGCTGAGATCTCAAAGAAATTTTACTTTTCACAAATATAGACATACAAAAAGGACATCTCACCTTAGGAAATTTCAATGTTTTTATACACACACACACACACACACACACACACACACACAGCTTGCACGCTAGTTGTAATAATGCATTTTCATGGAGTCATATTTGCCAAAAAATGCATAAAATGAAATAGAACTCTGTCTACTTAATACTTACCTCCAGCATTGGAAATGATGTAAAGATGAAAGATACAGAAGAGTGAATTGTAAATATAATGATAACAATTTAGAATAATGGGGAATAACTAAAATAAAATATGACCAATGGAAAAATATATTACAAGGATAGATGATGAGCATTGTACAGAGGAGGTCCATAAAAACTGGCTGATTTTCATGATCATTAACTCCATTTCGAAGACTTGCATGATGATAAGTAGCTGATTTTTTTCTTCTAGGGCTTGACTCTTTTCAGAAAACATGTTCACATTCATTTTCTGTGTAGTGCTGCTCCTTTTTGAAATTCTTCTACAATTTGACACACACCAACATAGGCATTCGCAATTAAGTTCCCTTCTCTTCTGTGTCATGCTTCCTGTTTTGGATACACAGAAGTCCATTCCATATGCACTTGTATACAGACCACAAGTTTGGTGAAAACAATACTAGGGAATCAAACTGCACTACCTTTGCATGTTCTTATCCTACTGTGAGCGTAATTATTTTTGAACCAGTCAGTAACTTTGCTGGCTTCTTCAGGCAAACACAGTTTTAATTCATTAAAATCTCCTGGAATGTCATCAGCTGGAAGGAATGCCAATGCAGACAAATGATGCATTTTTAAATTGAAGTGTACGCCGTTGCCACATTGCATGGCCAATCCACTCATTTGAATTTTCCACCAAATGCTTTTGGGTTGAGTGGAATATACAAAGTTCATTTATTACACCTTCAAATTCACCTTTTAGAAGCTTTGATTGCACCTAATTCTAAATCGGTAATTATGGTTTGGGGATTCAATTGAAGTCCATTTTTCCAAAAGGATTCCACTCCTACCCATCCACTCAAAATTAAGATTTACCAGGTTTTTCAATATTTGTTCACCTAACATGATGCAACTAACCTATGTACAGCTAAAATGCATGAATTCCTTACCCAGAATTTGGGCTTTTAATCCCTCTTATGTAGCCCCCCAACCGTGGGAATTAGAGTTTTCAGGATTTTAGCTTTCATCATTTCAACATTTAGAATTTCAATCTATTGGCATTTTAGACTTTAGGGATTTTAGACTTTTTCCAAGCTGTGAGGAAGGAAACAGACAGAAGAGCAAGCACTCTAGCATTCACGGAGACCCCATGTCCAATCCAGCAAGCTTCTCATGTTTTAGATTCATGACTTTAAGAAAACTGCTCATTTCTTCTAAGCTCTGGTTTCTGCATATGTAAAAAAAAAAGCCCAATTATTTCTGCCTCTCAGATTTACTGGGTTGATTTAAATCAGATAATGAGTGTGAAAATACTTGCAAGATAACAGAAGTGCAGCCAAATATAGACAGCATTGCAATAATTATTACAGATGTTTATTGAGCATTTACAATGTGCCAGACACTGAGATGAGTATTGCAATAGACATTAGGTTATTCTAGGAGCCCCTCTGACGTAGAAACTGTTATAGCCCTAATTTTACAATGGAAAAAAAATCAAAGCTCAGGAAAGCTAAGTTATTTGCCCAAAGGTAGACAGAGGGCAGTGGAACGAGGATCTGAATGAAGATAGTCTTTTCATGCAGAAAATATTTCCTATTCTACAAACACCCATGCCAGGAAGTGACAGAGAGGCACATTAATGGAAAAATGGCCAAGCTTGCTGGAGGGTAGACTGTGTGTGTTGTAACAGTCAACAGCCCCCTGGGGTCAATTTAACAAGCATAATCCTTCGAGTTCAATTTGCTCTCTGCCTGAGACCCACAAAGAACTAGAAATCCTGTCAGAGGACCCAACCTGTCTTTGCTGGGGTTGGTAGAATAGTCTAGCAGGGTGACAGTGGCCAGAGGGGATGTGTGTCAGCACCAGAGGTGGAACATGTGCCTCCTTCCAGATCTTCAGACTGAACCCCACAAGTCAGAGAGAATGCACAGTACATGCCAGCCCTACAGCGGGAGGCCCTGGCCTCAGCCACATCAGATGACCATGTGGTCATCTGACCACATTAGATGACCCTCATGGAAATGCCTTCACCCAGGTTAGAACAACAGATCTTGGCAACCCAGAAGCAAAAGCTCCTAGGTGGAGATTAAATCAGGAAAGAGATTTTTCCCAGTTGTGATTTGATGGGCAAAACCAGCCAGCCCTGAGTGGTCTTTGGAAGAAGTCTGGTGGAGACCATAAGGAGGGAGAGCTTTCACAGAGAGCAGTGGAAGTGACCTTTACAGCATCAGCCTGCACCTGGCCATGCTGGGCAGTCCTCTAAGTCCAGCTGAACAGAAGAGCTCAAGTAAAAAAGCTGTTCCACTCATCAGTGCCCCAGTAGCTGGAGGAGGCAGACACAGGAAGAGGGGCTTGAAGAGAACCCCAGAGATGAATTACAGCCCTGGACTCAGTCAGAGAGGTGGGGCAGGGGTTGTAAGTGGCTCTGAGGCTCTGGTGCAGGGAATGGGAGGGAGTATCATATTCGTGCTCTCAATCTTATCTGGGTTGTGAAATTCAGGCTAGAAAAGCATATCTCATAAGTGAAATTATACATCATCCAGAAACCTACAGAGCAGTCCCCAAAACCAATCAGTATTGGAGGACAGAGACAAAAAATCTGTATTAATGCACTTGGAGAGGGAAGGAGGTGAGGTGAAGAAAAGGAAAATGTACAGAAATAGAAAAGAAAGGAGGGGGGAAGGAAAGAGGGAAAGAGGAGATGGATGCTCCTAAATTAAGGTCAAACACAAGATGAAGAAATTTTATATCCAAGGCTGGCCCAAATGTGTTAGGACTGTCTTATTCTATTGGTTAGAATTTGAATAAAATCTATTGTTTTAAAATAATACTGTCAAATTTTCAGGCAAGTCTTTTCTTCACTATAGCTTTCATTCTTATAATAATGAAAAAAAAAGAGTTTAAAATTAAACGTAAATGATAAAATCCTCAAAATTTTCCAGTCAAATTTCATTAACTGATAAAGGTCTATCCTGAGCCTTGGGCAAGGGCAGTGGGAGGGATTTGGTTAATTCAGAAGATTAAAGGCCTTTTGAATAATTGAGGCTACATTAGAGGGAGACTATGTAGTTTGAATGACATCCCAAGGTCGGAGACTGAAGAGCTAAGAGTCTTCATCCAAAACACCAAGTTAACCTTTCAGACAGGAAAAAGTCAAGTTACTGTGGCCTTGAACTTCAATGACTGATAAACAAGAAACAGACAATATAAATTGGTAATCTACCTGTTTATACACAGATTTATCTTTCCTTTGGTTAAGGAATCTGACCAGTGGAGTCTTGAATATTTTAAGGTGTTCTGTATAAGGTAATGTGTTATCTTGACAGTTTATTAGCAACAAAGTCAAGAAGGTCAAAACTGAAGACTCCTTCTATAATTTTATTTCCATGCTGCTTACATCTTAATAAAAGGTGTCTCTTGCAACAGTAAACAGAAACCAATCTGCATTTGCAGGTGCAGAAAAGGTGCTTTCAAATATATTATAAGCAGAGGATGCCATAAGCTTATAAGGATCAGCATTACTCAAGCGTCTGTAGATCCTGGTGAGATACAAAATGATCTGTTTCTTCGACTACCGAAAGAGAAAGTGTACAGCGAAATCCAAACCTAAACCAATTGAAACTCCATAAGTTTTGTTGCTGTTGTTGTTAATAATAATACTATATACAGTGCTCTTTAAATTTCTAATAATTTCCCATAGTTCATTGGTAGAGCTGCTTTGGTTGAAGGTGTGTGTGTGTTTGTAGCAGTTTGAGGCTGAATGTCCCACCCCTCATATCCTTAAGGCTCAAGAGGACACAGAATTTTAATAATCACAGTCATATATTGTCTGATTTTATACTCAGTGTGAATATAACGGGTATCACAGTTGCCCCCTTCTCTCCTACCCCCCCTTCTCTTAGGGATCACTGAGACTATCATAGTGGAATCCACACCCTGTGCACTATAGCCACATACTTTGGTGTAGAAATGCAGGGTGCACCTGATTCTAGATTTGGATTATGTAGAGGAAAAGAGGTGTTATTCTTACCCCAGGCTAGTGTTATTGGCTCAAGGTTAGGAACGTGACACAATTTGAGCCAATGGAATTATACCCTGGAGTTTTCTAAGGGTATGTTAAGAAAGCAGTTGCCTGTTTCTGCTGATAGATTCTCAGAAGGTTCTCATATAAACCTCCTGTAAAAGTGGACTGAGAAGTATGTGGGCCTTGAGTTGGAAAGCAATGTGGCAATGTTTGCAAGGCTGGCATCAGGCAGGCAAAAGAGGACAAAGAGGAAAGACTCATAATGACATTGTGGTCTGCTGAATCACACCCACCCTGAAAGCCCACCTTAGTTCTGGACCTTAACTTACATGAGTTAATCAATTCTTTTTGTAACTTAAGCTGATTTGACTTAAATTTTCTGTTACTTGTAACTTCTTTGACCCTGATTGACAGAATTAGCAGCATTGGTTAGGTCCTATGGAATCTTAAACATAGCCTCTGTCTTGGAAGAGTGTGCACCCTAACAGGAGAAGAAAAGATACTGATCCTCCCTCCCTCTGCTCCTTCTGCCTCCCAACTATGCTCATCCCCTACATCCCTGGTGTGTTATGACTGATATTTATGTATATATGTATGTACTCAATCATCGTGAGTGGATCAGGAATCTTTCCGTAGTCACTGAAGAAAGTACCTACTTTGCTTAAAGATCAATCAATTGTAGTTAACCCTCAATATTTGTGGGTTTCACATATATGGATTCAAGAAACTTCAGATCAAAAGTATTTGGGAGAAAAAAATCACACTGAACATATACATATTTTCTTCTCTTTTCCCTCATCCCTGAACAATACAGTAAAACAACTACTTATATAGTATTTACATTGTATTTGGTATTATAAGTAATCTGAGATGATTCAAAGCATTTAAACAGGATGTACATAGGCTATATCCAAAAACAAGGATGTTTTAATCAGCTTTTTCACTGCTGTGACTTAAAGATCCAACCAGCACAATTGTAGAGGAGGAAAGGTTTATTTGAAGGCTCACAGTTTCAGAGGTCTTAATCTAGAAAAGGCCAGCTCCAGTCTTCAGGGCTTGAGGTGTGGAAGAATATCATGGCAGAGTATGTGGCAGAGGGAAGCAGCTCATATCATGGTAATCAGAAAGCAGAGAGAGACTCCACTCACCAGATACAACCATATACCCCAAAGCCACCCTAATTCCCATATCCTCCAACCATCCCCTACCACTTCAGTTACCATTCAGCTAATCTGCCTCCCACCAAGGCTCAAATCCATGGAGTGGGAACCAGTAAGTGACTTAGACCTGACTGTCTCCTGATGCTTGGACACACAGTAAGGGAAGGGAAATTGCTCCTAGATGACAGATGAGTTGAGAGCCTCCTGACTATTCTTCCTGCCCCTAGTGTGGCTGTTCCTTCTCAACAGAGTATTCCAATAACATATCTGAAAAATTCAGGGCAAGCCTTCATGTCGCCCTTTCCCATCCTGTTCCTGATCCTGTAAATCCATTTAAAAATCTGAAAGATGAGCAGGCTAGCTCCTCCAAACAGTGTTGCCTGCAGGAACATCTCAGATAGGTTAAAACAAGACATGAAGTTGGCCACAGAGATATAAATATACACCTGTATTGACACACATATACATACCACAGACTGGGTAATTTATAATAAACAGAAATTTATTGGCTCATGTTTCTGAAAGCAGGTAAATTAAAGATCAAGGGGCCAGCATCTGGTAAGGGTCTTCTTGATGCATCATCCTATTGTAGAAAGGCAAAAAGTATGGAAAAGAGTAAAAGGGGGGACCCTTATATAAGGAACCTACTCCCACAATGGTAGCATTAATCCATTCATGAAATCTGAGCCTAATGGCCTAATCACCTTCCATTAGACACATGCTTTTTAGGGGAACTCAATTACAAAGGCTAAGGTCATTCCTCATTTTATCAACCATATTTCCCATACTAAATTACTAGAAGTCATTAATCAATGAACACTAGGTAATAGTCCCTTCAGTGCAACACTAGAAATATATGTCTGGATCTTGCCATCATTCTCCAAGATGAAGGTCTTCCCTTTGTTACCATGGGTACGTTAACATCTGTAATGTATACATACATTTTCTTTCCTTTTGCTTTGCTTAAAATTCTATTCTCATTACCCTACTATTTTGTGCGGAATCAGCTAGGGCTTTTTTAAGCTTCCACAAAAGCAAGAGTCTGGTTTTTCTGCCCCTATCAGTTACTGTTAGGCTGCTGAGTGCTAGTAAAGTGTTGGGCTCCCATCCATGTCTAATAGGGACAGCACTGGAATACCTGAAAACCACCATCAAAGAGCTGGGGAAATGATTGAAGACAATGAAGGAACTTGGTCTCCTCTAGGGGTAAGGTCTACATTGGTACCTTGTTCAAGGTCTCCCAAGTTCCCAAGAAGCTGAGAAGTTTGGAAATATAGGTCCTGAGGTTTCTCTGCACCTCAGGAGGAAGGTGTATGGAACATGGGAAGAGAGAGACTCTCTAGACTGCTGTTTCCACTCCACAAGGTGGAGATGACATCAGCTCTTACTACCATCAGGACTGTTGCCACTGAGGAGACTCCAGTAACCACATCTAAGACTCAGTGACACAAAGGAAAACAAAAACACACTTAATGGTTCCAGAGAGAGCAAGACCAGACAAAATAGATACCCGGTGAAGTGGTACTTTGAGAGGAGGCAGATGAAATCTGACCAAAATCATAACAGTAGCACTCTATGAAATTCAAGCATAATACACTTGAACACACAAAGGATGATCAAGAATTGAGAACTTTGATTTTTCAAACAAAATATCTAGTAAATTAATTGACAGAGAAGTGATGAACAATGAGGCTCAAATTAGTTTCCTGGAACACCATTACCAGAATAATCTCAAAGTATGGAAAAAAGGAAATTTTGAGGAGGAAAATAAGGGACTTGGAGGGCAGATTTGGGAGAAGCAAAATGGAAATCATAGAAGTTCTGGAAACCACAAATGGAACTCCAGGATAAAAGTAAATAATTAAAAATAAATAATAAAAGAATTTCCTAAGATGAAGGGAAATCCAAGTTTTCAAAAGTATACAGTAAGACCTAGGAAAATGTAACTTTAAAAGATATACTACCAAAGACATCTAATTAATTTCTAAACTTTAAGGGTAACAAAAATATTTTGAGTTTCCAAGAGAATAAGTTACCTACTATAAAACAACACAAAAATTCTTATGTACCATCTAGAAGCTAGATCTGGAAGTATTATCCAGAAACTTCTGAGTGGAACCGATTGCAACCCATGAATTACACATCCAACTTAATTTTTTGTGACTATCAGAAGGAAAAAAAATTAAAAATATATACATTGCTCATACCTCCCTAGAAGATGATGCTCAAGAAAGGACTCCAGTCAAATAATAAGCAACTCTGAGCACTCAATATCTAACATCGAGAAGAAGAAACAGTGGTGACCATCAAGTTTTGCAGTGTGTGTGTGTGTGTGTGTGTGTGTGTGTGTGTGTGAGAGAGAGAGAGAGAGAGAGAGAGAGAGAGAGAGAGAGAGAGAATGAAAGGCACACAGACACAAAAAACACAGAGAAGAGATAACTGCATGTCAAAAGACTAATTTACATTATTTAAATATTTTAGTATTGATATTCCATTTTAATCAACCCACTAGCTTATTTTTAGAGGCTACACTAGGGCTTATGAGACACATACCTAACTTTTTCTTCTCTAGTTAGGGCTAATTTGGTACCACTTTATATAAAAGGCAGAAGTCTCCTAAGGATGTAATCCCCTATAAAACCTTTGTTATAAATGTCCTATATTATCACATCTTCATACATTAAAAGTCCTGTTTTTGCCATTTTCATTATTTTTCCTGCATTTCTGAAGATGCTTTCATCCTGATAAACTTCCTTTGGCATTTCTTATGGAGCAGATTGCACTTGATTCTCTCAGCTTCCTTTGTCTGAGAAAGGCATCTTTGTTTTGCCTTCATTCCCAATGGATATTTTCGCAGGACATAGAATTTGGGGCTGACAGTTCATTTCTTTCAATACGTAACAGTTTTTGTTTCACTCTTCAGGTCTCCATGGTTTTTGATGAAAAATCTAAGGTTATTCTAATCATTGCTTCCCTGTATAAAACATGTCGCTTTCTCAAGCTGTTTTTTTATTTTGTTTTGATTTGTTTTTCCCCTTTAAGTTTCATCAGTTTGACTATGATATATCGAGGTGCAGCTTTCTTTGAGTTTGTCTTATTTAAAGTTTCACTATACTTCCTGAATATAAATACATAGGTTCATCTTTGTTTGGTTGGTTGGTTTTGTTTTAGTTTTGCTTTGTTTTCCAGATTTGGAAAGTTTAAGGCTTTGTTTCTTAAAATCTGTTTTTCTGCATTGGTCTGTCACCTCTCATCCTAGGACTAATGACATGAAAGGTATACATTTTGATACTGTCTCACAGGTCTCTGAGTCTCTGTTAATTTTTCTGCCATTTACCCATAGTTGTTATTTACTTTTTAAAATTAATTTCTTGTGGATGTACACAATGGTGAGATTCACTGTAGTGTATATTCATATATGTAGATAGAAAAGTTAATTTTTCAATCTTTTCTTTCTTTGTTACTCAGACTGGACAATTTCCATTAATCTATCTTCAATTTCTATCAATCTATCTCCTCTGCTATACGATTGTGCTAATCTAGTAAATTTTTCTGGTTTTGGATATCACATTTTTTAGTTCAAAAATTTCCATTTTGTTCTTTATTATAAGTTTTCTTTCTCTTCAGAGAGCTCCTGTTTCAATTGTGTTTAATTTGACCGCATAGAGCATACATATATGATCAATAATTTCAAGGTTTTGTCTGATAATTCCAACATCTGGTAATCTTAGGATTGGCCTCTGTTGATTTTCCTTTCTTTTGAGAATAGACCACATTATTCTGATTCTTTCCATATCAAGTTACAAGACATTCAGAATATCCTTATCCTATTCTAATCTGTATTGATAAGAATGTGTACGTAACTGATTTCTCCTAAGTCCTCAAAGCGTAAAATGGGGGCTGGGGATGTGGCTCAGCGGTAGCGCGCTCGCCTGGCATGCGTGCGGCCTGGGTTCGATCCTCAGCACCACATACCAACAAAGATGTTGTGTCCGCCGAGAACTAAAAAATAAATATTAAAAATTCTCTCTCTCTCCCTCTCCTCTCTCACTCTCTCTTTAAAAAAAAAAAAAGCGTAAAATGGTTTAAATATTTTGTAAAACAGCTTTGCAGTTTTTTATAAATTTTTTTATAAATTTAAGTTTTTTATAAATTTAAATTTTATAAAATAAATATAAGCATTTTATAATTTTATAAAATGCCTACTATATAATCCAGTCATTTTACTCCTACCTATCTACCCAAGAGATTTGAAAGCACATGTCCTTACAAAGATTTCTTTATGATTGTTCATAGCAGCTTTCTTCATAAATTTCAAAAATTGGAAAAACCCAATTAATGTCATTGGATAAACAAATTGTAGTATATCCATACAATGGAATATAAAAGAAATGAACTACTGCTACACACATGAGGTGAATGCACCTCCAAATCATTACATCATTTGAAAGAATTCAGGTAAAAAAGAGAACATATTTTATGATTCTATTTATATAAAATTCTAGAAAATCCAAACTTTTTATATTGGCAAAAACAAGAACAGTGTTTTCATAAAGTAAAAGGTAAAAAAGAGGAATAGAAAAGATAAAGACCTTTTGATGGTAGTAGGAATATGGTATTACAAACATATGCACATGTCAAAACTGATCAAATTAGATACTATAAGTATTCATTTTGTGTACACATACACACACACACACACACACACACACACACACACACACATACACCATAAAAAGAGGACTCCACCATGTAATCAATACAAACTCTAAAGCAAGAGATATGGCAGACATCAACTATGCCCCGCCTTACACTATGCAGGCTGACTTCTAGTTTTTTCTTAAAAATCAGCTTACAACAAACACTTAAAGTGATAATAAAAGACTAAAATAAATAAATACACAAAGAGATATTGGGAAAAGAAAAAGAAAAGTAAATTTGAATGAAGCATTATAAAAGTATTTCAAAAACAGATAAAGTCATAACATAGGACAAAGAGATATTTTGCAATAACAAGAATGTTTGCTTATAAAGAAGAAACATTAGTCACCAAACAGCACAGATGATAAATATGTCAATCAAATAGTACTGAAAATGCAAGAAGGACTTAATAAAAATATAAATGTAGTACAAAGTTTCTATATACCTCCTTCAGAAATGATAGATCTACCAGACCAAAAAAAAAAAAAAAAGCAGATGCCTAAAGGAACTAACAATAATTGTTATAATTTTTAATAATAATTAATTTAATAATAAATTAATTAACACAACAAATAACTGTAATGGACATATGGAGAATCACATTGCTCCAAATAAAGAATATGCATCTAAATTTTTGCCTTGTGTCCATGAAACATTTGAAAAAAAATTGATCTAATATTTTTGCTTAAATAAGTTTATTCAAGAAAATAGATTAAAGATTAAATTTTCCATTCACAACAAATTGGGAACAAAAGTTAAAAATGACTTGCTAAGTAAGACACTATCAGGACTTTTCTGAGGTTGAAATAACCCCTTGACATGGATCATGGCACAATGTGGAATTTATAGGAAGAAAATCTCAATTCCTGTAAGGCATTGAGACAGTCACATAATCCCTGAGATTTCAATTCCTATAAAATAGCCATGATTCTATCCACCCTACAAATTTCACAAAAGTTTCATAAAATGATGAGATCATGGAGAATACAGTACTTTTCAAATTATAAAGTACTATGCAAGTATAGGGTTTCTGTGAGAAAACATACCCAAGTGTCAATCAAGTTCTTTTCAGAAAACAACTGGGAAAAACAAAAGGCTTTAAAGACACAGTCTTACTATATTGGGTTCCATCTGTACCTGTATGCAGAGATCTTTTTAAAGAAATCTACAAAATCCATACCTACTTGGAATACTAGGAACCGTAGCAACTAACAATAATAACTTGTTACTAACTTACAACTAATGAGGAATAAAATTCCCTCAGATAGGAGATACTTAAATATTTGATGACTAATAAATTAAATGTTAATTAAATACTTCAGTGATTTTCTTCCCTGACCAGCATATAATTAACATTTAATTTGTTATAAAATATTTAAAATTATGAAATATCCAATGGCATCTAAAATGTCTTCATCGTCAAATCGTCTTGGGACAATGTGCCAAGGGTACAAGAGGTTAGACTGGCATTTAAATCTCAGGAGACAGAATATAAAAAGTGCCTTTTGTGACTTTCTCACATAAAGAAATTGAGAATGAGATAAGGGGAATCTCATTTTTCAATTGAATTTAACCAAGAAAGTTGTAACCCAGAGCTGCTCAGAAGTAAAGGACAGAATGGGAATGAGGCACTCTTCCAATCGAAAACTACTTAACCTCGTGAATGTTGCAGCCACCTCCACGGTTAGTGGAAAACATGCCTGAAGGTTGGTTAGGAAGAAAGCACCATTCTCTTTGGCCTCTTTGAACTTGAAATACACCTAGAAGAGGAAGCACTAGAAGGATTCACACTAGACAGAAGAAACGCCTCCTTAGACAAGAGGTGCCATGAAAGACAACTTATTCCTGACCTTGCAGCAGGCTGGCTGAAAGTCCCAGGGAGAAATGCACTTTCCCATTAGTTTGAAGCTGACCTTGGAAGTACATGAGCCTCAGCTTATAACAAGGAAAGCGGGGCCAGCAGGGCAGAGAGAACTGCAGCAAGACAGCTAGCTAATAAATTTGGGGTCTGCAGAATAGGTATCCACATTGTAAATTTTTAAGCTAAGACTGTACAGAATAGTCACTGGAGCAATAACAACGTCTCTTGTGGATGGATCTCCGTGATGGACCAGGCTAAGGGCAAAGTCTCCTTGGATCCACACCTACCAAATCAAAGGGAGCAGGTGGGGTTCCACTTCCAAAGACCATGACTCTGGATGCAGCCTTCCTTCCACCTCTTCATTGCCCTCTTGTATGCCGGGTCTTAAGCACTACACCAGATCGGTGATTCAGAGGTGAGATCAATGTGGCATGCACACAAGACACGAGAGGTCGGCCTGCACAAGAACTGGTTCCAAGAACTTTCCAAACTCCTTAAATTTCTATTAGTAATGCTCAAACTCCTTACTCATCCACCATTTTCTACCTAGTATTTAAAAAGATTCTAGTTCTATCCCAGTCCACCTCCAGCCCAAGCAAAACACTGAATTCCGTACCTTATATGCTAGTCACAAAATCTCCTTTCATGTGTCAGTGATGGATTTAGGAGTAAATAGAAATCTAGTTTTTGCCAAAGAAAGAAGAGAGGACTACTCAGGACCTCTCTGTGAAGGAGAGATCTTTGTAATTCTCTGTTTGAGATGCATCTTGATGCCATTCTAGAATCTGGGAGTGACAATCTTGAGGATATAGCACCCCAACTAAGGATAGGGATCAAAAGAATGAAAGAAGACGGCCGTTCCCAATATTAGCAAGCCACTGAAGAATCTATCCTGGGGATACCCTATCTCTGATTTCTAACGCTGTTTATTTGTATGTTTGTTTGTTTTTTATAGTCCTTCCCCTCCCAACATGCAACCTTCCTTTCATTGCTGCCTTACATCTTCTCAATATTTTTGACCTTTTAAACTCTTATTAATTTCCTTTCTACCTAATTCACACATCCAGGACTTTCAACATGGTCAAATCTCAGCCTTCTCGTTTTTAGTCCAGCTCAATTCAACAAACATTAATTTGGTATTCACTGTGTGTACTAGGATTTGTGCTGGTAGTAAAGTTCATATCAGCTTCATATAAATGTTTCTAAAATTTACATTGCCATAAGAATGGTGCTGTCCCAGATAGCAGAGCTCCTGGGTCATCCTATAAATTTCAACTATGGGATGTAGCCAAAATGAACTGTTGTTGCATGTGACTAAAACGGTCAGGGTCACTCGAGTGAATTTGGGGACTAAATAAAAAAAAAAAAAAAGACACAGACACAGAAAGTACCTTTTCTTTGGGTTCAGTGACCACAAGGGGGTTCAGCTCCCACAAGGGGGGCAAAGCAGGCAAGAAAGAGAGGGAGCATGCCTTGAACCCGGATTTTATTGGGGAGAAGCCATTCAAATGAGGCAAGGGGTTAGGTTTCAGGGGGTTGAGTCTAGCTTCCTGATGTCTTGCTGTCAGCAGGTTGATTGACATCTTGGAAGGCCACGCCCATCTTATGTGCTGTGTGATGATCAAAGGCAGAGCGAGAGAGAGGGACACATACGTGCACTGCCCAGACAGAGCTGCATGGTCAGTCCAGTCTGCTCTATGCACTCAAGATGCTCACAGCTCACACACACAGCCCAGGGCTGGCTCGCCACAATGAACAATAGTGTCTACATCAGGAACTGGACTTCTTTTTGTGCCTTTGATTCCCACACCAATATCTTCTCCACATATTTCTTCCTGTGCTTCTATCTGCAGGTTCAGAGCATCTATGCCAGTGAATAATTTGACCTTAACAAGAAGCATCTATAAATTTCTGAGATTGAAGACAGCATCAGTAAACAGCATCATTTGCAGCTCTTATAAGCCTTGTGTTTCTTGTTGGTTTCCTTTCCGTGGATGGTAGACCACCTGCATTGCTTTGTTTTTAGGAAACTGTGGCCGCGGGTCTGCCTGCCTAGTTCCTGACCTGGCCTGTGGCCTGGTTCTTGGTCCCGGCCCTCCTCAGCAAGCTTTGCTTTACTCATTCACCTACTGAATAAGAAGCGCTGCTGCCCATATCACAATGTGTCAGGTTTAGCAACAGTGATGAGAAATAGCAAAAGGGAGGGAAGTGCTTACATAATATTATGAAACACACTGTCCTGTGAACATAAGCTAGGGCAAGTGACAAGTAATTTTCCACTGGGAAGGTGATGAAGCAATAAAAGAGAATTAGAAAGAGATAATGGCATATGCATCAAATAGAAATACGTGCAGATATTTTTGTACATCTGCATGTGTACACAAAGCTATAAAACGCTAGAATGAAGAATGGTCAACAGACTAAAAAGCTGAGGAATAAATGAGGTTTTGTCTCAGTCCTTTGTCTGAGCATATCTGACTACTATCACAAAACACCATAGACTAAGTTGCTTATAAATAACCAAAACTTATTTCTCACATTTCTGTAGTCTGAGAAGCCCGGGATCAAGGTGCTGTCAGGTTTCTTGTTGGTGAGGCCTCACTCCTAGGCTCATAAGTGATGCCTTAATAGGTGTTCCTACAAGATGAGCTAGCTCTCCAGGATCTATCTATTTTGGATTTTGACTTCTAAATTTTGGGGAAGGACACAAACATTCAGCATCTTGTAATCTATAATTTCAGAGCCCATCTTAACAGTCTTGTCAGAATGTGGATCTTGCTATATGAGAACTGCTTTCAGAGGAGGAATTTTTGTCGTGGTTGCATTTAACCCATCCATGATTGATTCTGTGGAGCCGCTGGGAACAATAAATGGCATTTACTGATATCAGAAACTATGGGAGCAAATGGCAGATCCACAGTCACATGTTGTCAGGAATTACATGAACCTCACACGAGATTGTACAGCAACATCAGGTTTGGTGATGGCTAAAATTTGCAATGCCGGAAGATGTTTTCTTGGTGCAACAGCTTTCAGCCAGGCCATTTAACTCTCCAATGAGCTACCACAGTGATAAAGCTCTTCAAATCCTGATGCTGGCAGGGAACATCAGCATCACACGTAATTATCATCCTCGGAGAAAAGAGTCCATTAATGATCTGGGCTGAAACCAGGTCTGAATACTAATGAAAGGGTGGCCTTCTCAGATATTAATTAGGGGTGACACTTTTAGGGCAAGTTTGACTTTTCTTCCTGGGATTCCAGTTGAGTCTGCGCGTTGGATGTGAGCAAAATGCAGATCCAAATTAGGAAAAAAAAAAAAAAAAAACAGTGAAGGACTTAAAAAATGAAGAAAAATTGAGGAAAGGGGGGCCATGAAAACAAATCAGGAAGATTTAAATCCTAAAATGCAAAAAGTAGTTCAGATGCCTATAATTCCAGCTGCCCTCTCCATGTCACTTGAGATTCGATAAAACCAGCTCCTCCTGTATTTCCTTTTCTCTTCACACAGCCTAATCTTTTCCCCCCAAATATTAGGAATCTCCAAGGTTTGCATTCCCTAAGTTTTTCTGATTCTAAGTTCCTCAGCCTGGGAACATACTGCTTTACCTGTATTTCTTGCCTAGGGTAGGTTTGCCTCCTTCCTTGTGTGGTCTAGAGGTACCAATGACACACAGGCCTGTCAGTAAAGCAGAATTCTGGCCAACCTCAGGCCTACTGGATCAAATATGGGAGTTTTTCAAGATCCTCAGGGATGTGTATTTGAAGTGTGAAAAACTCAGCTATACTTAATACAGACAATATATAGAACTCAGTCACACCTTAGTTTCCCCCAAAAAACATATGGTGGAAATTGTGGACTTGGGGCAGTGAAGGATTTTGTAAAGAAGCAATGCCTAGATTTTATAACTGAATATTTGCCACCCCTTATATGTACTTAAAAGTCTTTGGATTGAGCTGGGTGTGGTGGTGCATTCCTGTAATCCCAGTGATTTGGGAGGTTGAGGCAGGATGTTCAATGACAGTCTTGGCAACCTAGTGAGATTCTGTCTTAAAATAAAAAGTAAAAAGGGCTTGGAATATAGCTCAGTGGTAGACCACTCCTGGGTTCAATTCCAGTACTGCAAAAAAAAAAAGTGATATATATATATATATATCACATTCATGTCTTTTGATAAAACAAAGGGGTATCTTGCTCTCAACATTTAGCACCCCAGAAAAACTTGCAAAGACTTTGAAGTTTCATGTTTTCCTTTCTTTCTCCTATTCCAGCCTCCATGAGTAGAAGAAGGCAGTATATACATATATTTTTCTTCTGATATGAAGAAAATGTCACCATTATCTCACTTAAAAAGCAGAAACTGCAATAGCCAGTTTGGGCTTTGAAATAATCTTTTTCATCCTTCTGTATGCCTAAACCTCAATTATTCATTACACAGTAAAACGAGAATAGCTTGGGTATGTGAGGCATTTGCTCTCAAACATTTTATCAGAATTACAGGCAGAAAATCAAAATTCTAAGAACAAGTTTGTTTTACTCAGCTTTTTTGCTGCTGGGACTGAAAGACCCAACCAGAACAACTGTAAAGGAGGAAAAGTTTATTTGATGGCTCTTGGTTTCAGAGGCCTTAGTCCATAGAAGGCCGGCTCCATTCCTCGGGGCTCAAGGTGAGGCTGAACATCATGGCAGGAGAGTGTGGCTGAGGAAATCGGCTCACATGATGATCAGAAAGCAGAGAGACTCTCTAGATACAAAATATATACTCCATAGCTACACCCCATCTGCCTCCAGCCACCACCCAGTTAATCCCATCAGGGAAGGATTCACTGATTGGATTTAGATGGTGGGCCGATTATTCCTCCTCCAAGCCTTCTTGCACTGTCTCACACATGAGCTTTTGGGAAGATACCTCACATACAAACCATAACAAAGTGCTATTTTTTTTCTCTTCATCTTATCCATCTCTTTTGTCAAAACCAACTTCAGCGTCATAATCTAAACTCATGACTATGGTCAAAGCCACCTATTACCCAAGTCATTAACTCTGTTTGTAGGCTCTGTGGAAATTCTCTCTGGGATTGGTGACAGTACCTAAATAGAATTTACTGAAAAGTTCCTGACTAGAGCAGGTGCTTCCTTGAGCTGGGGTGACCAGAAACATGTCATATCATCAGACTTACTGAAAATAGGGAGAAAGGAAAGTTTCACCTAGTTCCATATGAAGTGCAGCAAGAGAATATTTCAGATATGGAAAATTAGAAGCACAGACTGGGAGGGTAGCCTGCATGACTAATAACACATCAGATAATTCACTTTAAAAAAATTTGTAATTGCAGATGGACAGAATGCCTTTATTTTATTTATTTTTATGTAGTGCTGATAATCAAATCCAGTGCCTCACATATGCTAAGCAAGCATTCTGCTACTGAGCTACAGCCCTAGACCAGATTAATTCATTTTTTAAAAAAATGTTTATTTTTTAGTTTTAGGTGGACACAATATCTTTTTTATTTTTATGTGGTGCTGAAGAACGAACCCAGTGCCTCTCGCATGCCAGGCGAGTGCACTACCACTTGAGCTACATCCCAAGCCCCAGATTAATTCATTTTTAATGTAGGTGACCAGCAACCTCTAGTACATACTAACCAGCTTTTATCAATAGAAGAACTAATAAAAAAATATTTCCATTGAATGTTACAAATATTCAGATCAACAAACATATTTTTTTCAGCATCTATTTTGGGCCTAGAGCTGTGCAAGGCCCTGGGAACACAACAATAATTACAAAATAGTCCCTGCCTTCTAGGTATATAGTTATAGGAAAAAATAATTTGAATAGAATATGGCAAATCCTAAAATAGGTACAAGCACAGAACATCTTAAATAAGCATGGAAGAAGATTCCTTTGCCTGTCTTGGGCAATCAAGGAAGGCATAGGAAGAAGTATCACCTGAGAAGACATTTTTCTATTCTACTATAATTGGCATCTTACTTTCATCATATTTTTTCACTACAAATGTTGGGTTTCTGACATAAGCAACATAATTCTCCTGAAGTTTTGTATCAGACATGTTAGAATAGAGGGATCTAAAGGGACCACCAGCTGTAATGTACAGGTGGAGATCTATGGAAAATTGATATTAGGTTATGAACTTCTGGTGTAAATTGATTGGGAAGCTAGTCACAAGACAAAGTTCAAGTTAGAGTGAATTTATTGCCCAAATTAAGACACTTTTGAGAGTGATGGAGGGACACTATTAATTCTTGACTAATGTATCAGCTGAGACCAACCTGGGTAAACTGGTAAAAGGGCACTCTAGTACAAGATCACATTTGTAGTAATCTAGTAAACAGAAGATATCCCTAACAACAAAACTTGTCATGACTTCTTACATCATGTTGAGGTCTGACTGCTTGTGAAGAATTTTGAATAATACCCTGTAAAACTTGGAGTTAATTTTTGACCTTAAAGTTAAGCAACGTTTTTATAGTGAGTGCTATGGTCTGAATATCCCCCAAGTTCATGTATTCTTAATCCCCATTGTGGTAGTATAATAAGGTGGGGACTTCAAAGGAATTGAGTAAACCAAAAGTGTTCTACCTTCATGAATAGATAGTATCCATTTATAAAGGTGCTTGAGGGTACTAGCCTAGGGCCCTTTTGCCCTTCTGTCCCTTTCATCAGGTGAGGACACAGCATTCACACCTTCTTTAGCAAGAAGGCCTGATCAGACACCAAATGATCTTGGACTTTCCAGCCTCTGGAACTGTGAGAAATAAATTTCTATTATTTATAAGTGATCCAGCTTTGGTATTTTGTTAGAGTAGCACAAACAGACTAAGACCATGAGATTAGAATCATGTTTTCATAGATCATTCCTTACAAATGGTTGTAATCAAAGAACAGTACAGCTATAGGGACTGGAGAACTCAACCACAAATGACAATAAAGTTTCCTGGTTTATAACATTCTCCAATCTCAGTCCATGTACATACTCACCCATGGCTGGGGACAGAGGAAGAGGAGTAAAGGTAAAATCAGGGAATAGGCAGAGACTATTGAAAAGGAAGACAGTATAGGTGAGACTATATTAGTCAGGTCAGAAATCCAATCCCTAGAGGGTCCAGTGAAATGTGGTAAAGGAGAGTCTGAGCCTTGCATTCAGTGTTGACCTTGAAAGACCTAAATCATAAATCAAATTGGTGGTACTGGGACATTGGGGGATAGAACAGTCTTAGACAATGCTGTTTTGGTATACTTCTTAAAATATGCATTTATATTGATAAGTCCTTTCAGATAATAGTGACAGTGACTAACATGTCTTGAGTATTTCAGTCACTATTCTAAGTGCTTCAATCTATTAGTTGACTGTATTTTCTCTACAACTTTAAATGCCAGATGATGATGATGATGATGATGATGATGATTTTGCACTTGAGAAATGGACGTATGAGATGTGAGCTGAGAAGTCTTCAAGAATCCTGGAAGCAGCACATCTGCCATTTATATAGCTCTTTCTCTTTAACAGTAGATTTGAGAAGATGAGAAATAGAGTTCTTTTAAGGCAATGCCATTTACTTAAGAAGCATATGAGAAAGGATTTGAGGTTATCCTAGAGAGCTTCTCAAGGGTGAGTAGGATAGGAAAAAGTGAAAATTTTAAAGGTCTGTTCACTTACACAAAGCTGAGCTTGGTGCATTACTCCAAATCCTTCAATTCCTACAGCTTAGTTCACCTAGAACTAATGGATGAAGGAGGAAGCAAACTGGCTACTCTATCCCAGAAAGGTGTAAGCAGAGGGAGAAGTTCAGAAAACTTCCTAATAGAAAATCATCTCTTGTTGAGAAGTTCACAGCTTCACAAGAACCAAATTGCTAAGAACCAAGGGCACTTCAGAGAGAGTAAGTGGCTCTGGGATCCTCCGAGATCTACCACCCAGCAACTCAGATTGGAATTTGAGGGCCTTCTTGTGAGGAACATCCAATTATTATTAGAGCACATTCCTATAAACTAAAGCTCCTACATGCCTCAGGATTAATGTTTTTAATTTCGAATCTTGCTCTGAATTGTTTATCATGGAAACATTTAATAATGTGATATAGCTCCTATATAGGATTGACCATAAAGAGGGACAGAGGCTGAATAATTGACTGGGAAAGTTAAAGACCAGCAGGGGATACTGGTCAGTGAAGAAGAGTGGAAGTAAATAGCTGAAGCAAAACAATAAGGAATTAAAGATAGCTGCACACAGAGAAAGAGACCTGCAGTTTCTCTTTTAAGTCCTTCCTGATGGACATGTGAAGCAAGTAGTGGGTTTCTTTATTACCCAAGGAGTCCAACAACAGCTAAAGATGTGCCTTTGACAGCAAAGCCAGGGAAAAGAATGGATTCCAAAGGATTAGGTGATGCCCCTCACAGAGGCCCAGGAAATATGCCCCAAGGCTTCAGTCATACAGATGAAGTAAAGAACATCACAGTTGGCCACACAAGATATTTTGGCTTTTATATGAAATCAATGTTCTTTGTGTGTTGTTCCCAAATTAAATTTTTAATTAACTAATTCTTTAATAAGAAATCGCCTTAATCCTTAGAGTATTGAAAAAGAAGAGATAAACCAACAATATTCATGGTTGATGAAATGAATGGCCTTGGAATTTCCTATGAAAGTTCTTTGAATGAGGTCACAACACATTTATATGGAATGATGTCTGGGATATCCTCCAGAAAATATCTTAAATGGGGCCTGTATCTTTTGGCACCATCACATAGGAATTTTCCTCCTTATGGGTCTAACTAGAACTAATAGACAGTCATCATTATCTGTTAGACAGGTGTGGCAGTGTCTCTTTGTGCCCTTTCCAAAAGAGACTGCTATCTGCAATGAAAGAAAATCATGTAACATTTTCAGATTCTTGCTAAGAGCCATATCATATAAAAATCACCCTTATTCTCTCCTTTGATGTGTGGATTTCTATAAATAAATTGGGAGACGATAAGGCAAAGACGGCAAAATAAAAATTGTGACTGAACACCACTCTGAGCCCAGTTTTGACCCAGGAAAAAGTAATAAAAGGAAATCAGCATTACTAAGCCCCTTTGCTAGAACAGTTGCACATTTTCACTAGGTTGACTGGTAAGAGAGAAGAAAAGGCTAGAAATGGGGATGTTGCATTTGTATAAAGCCTGTGGAAAGAGCATCTCAGCATGATGGTGAGAAACCGTGTTGGTTCTCTATGGGAATTAGGCAGCTGAGCTATACGAATCTGTAATTCTGGGAAGTGACAGCCTCACTGACACAAAGGGTACAAGCTTCAATGGTAAAGTCCCTATTAATCCCTATGTGGTTTGCTGCAAAGGGTGTGCTGTCAGTAGCAAGAGCCCTAGGAGACTGCTGGCTTGAATTCTCAGGCCATGCCCACAAGAGTTGAAGGGGGGTAGGTTGTACCCATAACAACTCTAGAGACTAGTGATGCTTATTTCTTTCATTCTGTTCTGTGAAGAACTGAATCATCTCTCTGCTGATGGCATAACCAGACACAAGGACTAGGCAAGGGCACAGCTGCGGTGCAAGTCTTAGAATTACAGCCTCCAAATACAGAAGGCAGTCAGGCCCCCAAGAACTGAGGGTCAACATAGCAACAAGCTCTGAAACAGGGGTAACAAGCTACTAAACTCGAGGCAAAATGTGATAGCTAAAATGGTTGAGAGTTGCTATAGAGACATGGATACATTTGAAGTCAACACCAAGCATGAGGACTATCAGGATCCTGCAGCAATGGAAACAGGATGGATTTTTGTTTGTTTATATTGTTTTTTTCTTTTTTTTTTAAATGTTTTGGTTTATGTGGTTTCCTCCTGAATACCATGCAAATAATAAGGCAGAAAAACATACAGACTATACTTGTTTTTCTGATCATCACAGTAACTGATACCAGACTGATATTCCCACAGTAAGTAACTGTAAAATCGGTTAAAATACATGGAAAAAAATTTTTTAAGATGTTGGAGTAGAAGCAGATATAAAAGAAGAGAAACAAATGAGATAAACCCTACAATCTGTCTGGTTCTCTGTACAGAGATAATTTCTGGACCATGAATAAAGGAGAAAAGTTGATGCAGACAATAATGGGTTTATTAGCTGGCAATGTTTGGAGATCAAGATCTCAGTAACTAGGAAGAAGGGAGCTTCATAAAGGGGGAGAACAAGAAATCTGCAAAAGGATCTGCTTGCCTCGTAAAGCAAACATTAAGTTGTATATAAAAAGGATGAGATAAGACTAGGCAAAGCAGAGGACAGCTACTTGGGATGAGGATCTGAACAATAAGTGACCATTCCAGAGGCCATAGATTGCTGAGATATACTGATGTTCCGCCAGCCAGTGAAAGGAAATCTCACTGTACACTCCAAGAACTCAAGAGAAACCTCAGAAAAGTCAAAAACAGGTTGCGTTATTCTAGCCATATAATAGATAGCTGTTAAAGATTTATACTAACATAACTGAAAATTATTCCTCACTAATGCTAGAAAGAACAAAATCTAACAATCTTTAAAAACAAAAACATGTAAGGGCATGTAAGTTGGTTCCACAGTTTAGCTATTGTGAATTGTGCTGCTATAAACATTGATGTGACTGTGTCCCTGTAGTATGCTGTTTTTAAGTCCTTTTGGTATAGACCGAGGACAAGGATAGCTGAGTCAAATGGTGATTCCATTCCCAATGTTCCAAGAAATCTTCATACTGCTTTTAATATTGGCTACACCAATTTGCAGTCCCACCAGCAGTATATGAGTGTACCTTTTCCCCCACATCCTCACCAACACTTATTGTTGTTTGTATGCATAATTGATGAATGGATTTTAAAATGTGGCATATATACACAATGGAATATTACTCAGCAATAAAAGAGAATAAAATCATGGCATTTGCAGGTAAATGGATGAAGTTAGAGAAGATAATTCTAAGTAAAGTTAGCCAATCCCCAAAAAACAAATGCTGAATGTTTTCTTTGATATAAGGAGGCTGATTCATAGTGGGATAGGGAGAGGGAGCATGGGAGGGATAAACGAACTCTAGATAGGGCAGAGGTGTTGGAGGGGAGGGAGAGGGCATGGGGTAATTAATGATGGTGGAATGTGATGATCATTATCATCCAAAGTACAAGTATGAAGACATGAATTGGTGTGAGTATACTATGAATACAACCAGAGATATGAAAAATTGTGCTCTATATATGTAATAATAATTGTAATGCATTCTGCTGTCATATATAGTTAAAAAATTTTAAAAATTAAAAAACAACAAAATCCAGGATATTTAAAAATGTAGCTTCTACTATGTCCAAAACACTATAAAAAATTGCTAGACATGAGAAGTTAAAAAAAAAAAAAGATCAATAGCAATGACAAAATCCATAGAAACAGATCCAGAGATGGCAGAGATGTTGCAATTAGAAAATAACTCTAAATATGTAGTTTAAATATTTTTTAAGGATTTAAAATTTGTTGTGTTAGACAACTTTTCTTCACTGTCACAAATACCTGACATGAACAATTTAGAGGGAGGAAGGATTTATTTTGGCTCCCAGTTTCAGAGGTTTCAGTCCACAGTCAGCCAACTCCATTGCTTTGGGCCTGAGGTGAGACAGAACATCATGGCAAGAAGGGTGTGGAAGAGCCAAACTATTCACCTCCTGGCAGCCAGGAAGCAGAGAGAGAGAAGGAACTGCAAACAAGATATGTTCTTCAAGGATATACCCCCTATTTCCTCCAGGAAGGTCCTGTTCCCAGGACTTCCCAAGAGTTCCACCAGCTGGGAATCAGTCTTTAACATGTGGGCCTCTGGGGGTTATTCCAGACCCAAACCACACACTGCCCACGGGGAAGTATGGGAATGGATAGGGTGAACACCTGGAACATCAAATAGAACCTCGATGACTCTGGGGCAATGTCAAACAATCTGATAAACATGTGATTGGATTTCCAGTAGGAAAGATGGGAGATACTGTAGTTTAAATAAAAGATATTTGAGACAGGTGTAGTAACACACACCTATAATCCCAGTGCCTCAGGAGACTGAAGCAGGAGGATCACAATTTCAGTGGCAACCTGGTAACTTAGCAAGAGAACCTGTCTCAAAATTTTCCAAATTTGATGAAAATTACAGATCGAAGAAGCTCAACATACTGCAACTGGAATAAACATAAACAATACCTAAGCTCATCACAGTCCACTATCTGTAGATCTATGATTGAAAACATACAAAATTCTAGGAATTATCTTTGACCTCTAATTGAGAACAATGCAAACTAGAAGCTTAATGGAATAACATATTTAAAATGCTGAAATGAAAAATAAATATTGTCAACCTAGCATTCTAAATATGGTGAAAATATTCTTCATAAGTTAAGGCAAAATAGAATAACTCATCACCAGCAGACCTGCCCAATAAGATATTCTTTGAATTGGAGTAAAATAAAAATTATAAATATGCATGAAAGATACTAAGGTAAATATGAAAATAATGGAAAGATATACTACATACTTGAATAATAAAACTCAATATTATGCCATTATTAGTTCAGTGTTAATTCATAAATTTAATGCAACCCTAACAAAAATTCCAGCAGAATTGTTTTCTATAGGTAGACAAGTTAAGAGGGATGGGGATATAGCTCACTGTAGAGCCCTTACTCAGCACTTGCAAGACCCTGTGTTCAATCCCCAATACCTAAAAAAAATAAAAATAAATAAATAAATAGACAAGTTTATTTATAAAGTTCATTTGGAAGAACAAACAAGAAAAACTTAGGTAGAAAAAAAATCCCTATAGAAGAAGAGCAAAGGGGGAGATGTTAGCCTATAAGATATTAAAGTACATCATAATCCTTAAAATTAAAGCAGTATGATATTCACACATGAGTAGATAGAACAGAAAGTCTAGAAAAAGACTTAAGTGCTTATGACAATTTGATATATTAAAAAATGGCATCTCAAATCACAGAGAAAAGATGACTTTTTAATGATTCATGCTGAGACAACTAGATAGCCAATTGGAATATAAAATAAAATTGAATCTACCCTTCCACAATCCACCAAGACAATTTCCAAATAGATTAGATATTTCAGCATAAAAATGTGATACTGTATAAGAACTAAAAGGTAAATAACTATATCCCTATGTAATTTGAAGAGAAGGAAAATCTTGCATGGCTTAAATTTCAGAAGCAATGAAGAGAGGGATTGATTTCTCTGGCTATGTGGAATACAAAAATAAAGGAAACTGAAAACTTTTATATTTAAAAAAAGGAAAAACAAAAATATAGATGAAATGACAAGTCTCCACAGTGTCAAGGGCCCATTAAAAAATTCTAGAGCTAAAGGCCAATAATCCAATAAGATAAAGGGGCCACAAACAGCAACAGATGAGTTCACAGAAAGAGAAATGTTTCATAAATGTAGGAATAGATGCTTACCTCACTTCCAATAAGAAAAAACACAAATTAAGACAACACTGAGATTCTAACTTTTCAATTCTCAGCAAAATCCATGAGTTTATCCCAAGCCTTTTGGTGAAGCTACAGAACACTTGTTCTTAGTTCTAGCTGGAAGAAAGGCAAAATGGCAATTGTAAAATACATTTGTATTTGACCATCCTGTATTTTTAAAAAATCAACAAAAAACTTGAGCGTTATTCATAATTCTGTTTTTACCTGGAAACATTTCTGAGGCTCATTTGGAGTTGGATTGTTCCACCAGCCCCATATTCACTAGGAAGAAGTGACATAAATCTTGGTGTTTGACTGGCCCGTTGATATAGGACAGTGGGGAGGACGTTCAGAGCTCAGTTCAGTAATCATGCCCAGGAGGGCTTTGAAATGTTAATTGCTTGGGAGTACACACTTCCATTTATCAAGGGCCAAGACCCTAGTGAGAACCATAAAAATAAATACCTTGAATTTTTAAGCTCCTCCCATCTCTCCTGATAACTAAGGAATATAGGTCATTCTGGTGGTGACAAGAGGTTAAGATGAAGGAAGATTATAAAAGATGTTTTATATAAGGAGTCAGCCAACTATAGCCTATAGGCCAAATCCAGCATGCTCCCTGTTTTCATAAATAGAATTTTATTGGAATGTAGCCATGCTTATTCATTTACATAGTCTGTGTAGATATTTTTTGCTACATTGTCCAGGTTAGGTAGTTGCAACAGAAACTTGCCTGCAAAGCTCAAACATTTTTTTTTCTCTATTCCTTTTCAGAAAAAGTATGGTAACGCCTACCCTAGTGTTAAAAGGAATTTGAACTCTGCAAAATTCTGGGCCAGTTTAGTTCTGTGAGCAGGTTCTGATGAATTGATTGTCCTGTGCAGGCAATCAAAGGTCAGTTGAGACTCTGAGATTGCTATGGTTATAAGGTAAACACAGAGTTATCTGCCTCGCAGAATCCCAGGAGTCAAGTGTCTTCCAAGGCACCAGCCACAATTTCAGGACCCAGGCCTTGCTACCAGTCTCATGATGAATTGTGGCATAGGGACTGTTATCCTAGGGCTTAATGACCTTGGAAATCTGAATGCTCAGTTATCTTAAGAACCTCAACAACTAATTCTAATAAACTTTGCAAAGACATACCCTTCTCTCCAAAGTACTGAGCTCTCAACTCTATTTAAGATAGAGTAAATAACAAGAAATACAGACATGGGACTTTGGGATGGTGAGAACCTTGAGAAGCAGATAGCCAGGGACAGAAGAGCTCATCAAGCTTTTCTCTGAGCTCACTCACCACTAAGGAAAAAAGTCCTTTCTCCTGGTTTCTTTGAGGCATACCATTTTATTCAGGCTGGATGGCTCTTCTAAATGCCCAGTAAAATTCCCTCATCTCCCTCTCATCAAAATCTCTTGTACCTTCTGACCCAGCCCTGCAATGACTCTCAGCCCCTGGTCACAAGCCCACGGGAGATCCTGGACTTTGTTGTTCATTCTTCTCCTGAAGCTCACTTGCATTTTAGTTCTCTAGTCTGCCCTTGAGGAGGAAGAATCCAGACTTCTTCACTGTGGACATGTTGTGATCCCCTAATTTCCTGCTGTACCTTGCCCTGCTTCTGATGAAGTGGCTGTCCTACCTACTAAAAGTGGCAACTAGTCTGGGAAAACTAACTCTGTGAAACCGGCCTGAGTATTTTTGCTTCTGAATGGTGTAGGCAGAACCTTCAAGGTACTTGAACTTCCATGGCAACTTGCTTATTTTCATTAGTCCCCAGCCCCTTTGTGGTTTCTCCTCTACAAACTTCAAAAAGAACTCTAACTGCTCTGAGTGTGAGCTCCTAGTCACCTGCTCCCCTCTCCTAGCATTGCTCATGGATGTGTAAACATGCTGGCTAAAATTCTGATTCTTACATGCATCACTGGCTTGAGAGGCTGGTTTCTGGGTGAACTTGGAACTAATCATTTCTCAGTAAGCCTGGCCCCTTGTGAGATTGCAAAAGCAGGGGTCTTCCAGGTGGCTCTCTGCCAGGTCCGCTGTAACAGGAGTGAAAGCAGAGGAACCCCTAGTCTTAAGAACCAGATCCCACCCTTAGTTCAATGCTGCCCATCTCAAGGGCAATGACCAAGTGCCACATTTCTCCTCACACCTGTAACTGGGAAAATTCTACTGGTATAAGGACTTTAACAGTGATAAACCAAAAGTCCTGATGATACTCTCCACTATGGAAAGTATCTCGGGGCTTACCATTACATCTCTCTGTGTGTATATTTCTCTCTCCTCCACCCCTCAGTCAGTCCTCACATGACCATCAGCCCACGCCACTTGCTGACTCCCTCTGCTCCACTTCTTCACATCTCCTGAGTTTCCTCTTGCTCACAGCCTAAGAAAGGTGCAGATGACTTTTAATTTTTTTAATGTAAACAAAGCCTGCCAGTGAAAATTCTAGAACCCATTTTTGGGTGGACTATTATGCTTGAGAGTCTCTATAAGTTCATGTTTATGGTCATGAGCAAGTTTCCCCTGATTCCCTCGGGACTGGAGCTGCTATTTTCTCCCTATCTGTTCCATGGCAGATGATGTGAGACCCTAAACATCACTGATGCGAGCTGACCTCATCTCCCTAGCTATCCTTCTCATCCAATCATTGCCTCATGGCCACATTGCCATTATCCCTCATCCCCTGGTCCCTTGCTGCCCTTTCCCATGCTGCCACACTGGGGAAAGAGGGGAACAACTATCCTTTATTGTTCTTTCTCTGCTTCACTTAAGGTCTTTGTCTCTTACTCCTAAACACTTTTCTGCTTCTTTCCTCTTTCAACCTTAAACCTTGAAGGATAACCTTCTCACCACAAGTGTCCTGACATTTTAACTTGGTCCCTGTTATGGACTAAATTGTGGCCCCCCAAATTCCATATGCTGAAGCCCTAACCCCCAATATGAATGCATTTGGGAAAAGAATCATAAAAGGGGAGATTAAGGTTAAATGAGGTCATAAGGTGGGACCCTAATCTGTCAGCACTGGTGGCCTTATAAGAAAAGGAAGAAACACCAGAGTCCTCTCTCTCCCAGCACACACAAAGGAAAGGCTATGTGAGAACATGGGAAGAAGGCCACCATCTCCAAGCTAGGAGGAGAGGCCTCACCAGAAACCAACCCTGCCAGCACTTTGACCTTGAACTTCCAGCCTCCAGAACTGGGGAAAGAGGACTTTCTCACCACAAATGTCCTGACATTTTAACTTGGTCCCTGTTATGGACTAAATTGCATCCCCTCAAATTCCATATGCTGATGCTCTAACCTCTAATATGAATGCATTTGGGAAAAGATGTGAAGATGTAAAATATGTTAAAAAAATGTAAAAGATGTAAAAAATGTAAAATATCAGTCTGACTAGAGGATGGGCTTCCTTTGTCACTTGGTCCTATTGTGCTGTTATTGTGCCCCTCTCTGTTTCTCACAGGGCCTTCTGCTGGTGGCTGACAGATCTCCTAGGAGCTCAGTCTGAGGGACTGTGGGAAGAGCACGAGGTGCTGCACCTGAAATCATCCACTTTCCCGGCCCAACCTCCTCTGAGTCTCAGCTGTGACTTTTCTTTTGCCTCTGCATTATTTTACTCAGAAGGTCCATCTATTTAGTCACCACCCAACAAGGAGCCCAGGCCTTTCTTGACCTGCCAGGAGCACTTCTTGGGAAGATGGCATCTGTCTCTGCAGAGCCCTCACTCAATACTGATTGCCCTTCATTTAAAGGTCTCCTTTCCTGTGTGCATCTCACTGTATCTTTCCTTGTCTCTCTCTTTAAATATCCTTTAGTTGTTCTTTCTCTGCCTCACTGAAGGTCTTTGTCTCTTACTCCTAAGCACTTTCCTCTTTCAACCTTAACCTTGAAGGATACCTTTGAATTATCTTTAACTTATTGATCATGGCTTGTTCTCTAAAGTAAATGCATCAAATGACATATGCTTCTTCTTTTATAAAAATGAACAAGCAAGTGAAAACAAATGTAAACAACTTCTCTTGACTACTCTGTTTTTGGGGGGGATTCTTAGCTCAGCACTAGGAACCAACATTTGTTGGTACCACGAAAGGGGAAGTGCAATCAAGCAGATGATCTAACCCCAGCAGATGTACATGGAGGTGAGACACCAAGGCAGAATACAGAAATGGCTTGCTCCTGTCACAGGAAAGAGCTCTGCATGATGGGGAAAGGCATGGAGAATGATAACTGCAACCCATTTCTGACTACTCAGTTTTCATATCTATGCAATGACTGTACCCAACAGAGGGACCTTAAAGTTCATACCAGCTCAAAAGTCTGTTGTTTTTATTAAAAATCAAGAGCTAGGGGAGGGCGGTGAGGTCAGGATGACTGGACCTTTGAGCATGGTTGAGCAGAGGGACCTGAGGTTTTGGTTTTGAGCATACTGACTTTGTGATGGTAAAATGGCTAAAGAGAAATGCCTAGCTGACCAGAAATTTCTTCTCAGAGAGGAAATGAGAAAAAAGAAATGTAATTTGGGAGTTCACAGAAGCCACATACCTGGAGAGCTTGATGTCTTCTGGCCTCCACCAGATGCCTTAGCAGGGTCCTGCTCTTATTCCTGTTGTCTAACCTCCCAAGCTGGGACCCAACCTGTATTAACTCTGTCATTTGCAAATGACAGAGACTGAACTCAAATTAGAATCAGTGAAAAAAGGAACTTACTGGCTCTTGTGTCTGAAGTACAGAGAAGCATTAATCTGTAAAAATACAGTGTGGGACATATATGAAATTCAAAAAGTGTTAGAAGACACTTTTGGCTGCGGGGGGGGGGGGGGCACAGTGGCGAGTAACCAGGGATTGAACCCAAGGGTACTTAACCACTGAGCCACATCCTCAGCCCTTTTTTATATTTTATTTTGAGACAGGGTCTAAGTTGCTCAGGGCCTTGTTAAATTGCTGAGGCTGGCTCCAAACCTATAATCCTCCTGCCTCAATCTCCCAAACTGCTGGAATTACAGGCATGTGCCACTGAGCCCAGCTAGAAGACAGATTTTTTTAAAAGTTAAAAGATTGAGGTGAAATTAATGTTAATAATGTGTTTTATCTAATCCAATGTATCCAAAATGACCCTACTCTCAATATGTAATTAGAAAGTGAAGATTATTAATATGACATTTTACTTTTGTTTTTTTTTTTACACTGTCTTCAAAATAGAGCATGCATTTTACATTTCCAGGCTATCTCAGTTTGAACTAGTAACATTTCTAGTTCTCAATAGCCACATGTGCTAGTGGCAGTCATATTAGCACAAATATAAAGCTCTAGCTTTTTATTTGCTTGCTTGTTTTCCACATAGGACTCATATAGTGAGGTTTAGGCTCTTTCTATTTTGCATTTCTTTATTGGATTTATCCTTTACCAAAACAGAGATACCTTCATTTGGCCAGGGAACATGACCCCATGAGTAGTTGCAACCTACACTGTGCTTACAGCTCCATAGTCACAGAGGAAACGACAAGTTATTCTGTCAGCTTTGATTGGGCTGATGTCACATGATCATCCATGACTCAGTCACTGAGGCAAGGAGGATGGAACCAACTCCAATCAACCTTGTCTTCAATAATTCTGGCAAACAAAGCTCCAACTGCCCAGGCCTGCTCCTCCTTAACATGCTCCTCCCAGAGGGGACTAGTCATCTCCACTTGAGCCATATAGAATCAAGGAAAGTTACCCCAAAGAAAGAATGTGGCACAAATCACATATTTCCATTCACTTACCACCTGTAGGTTTAAATAGTCCCTAGACTCAGGGCTCCATGTAATGTGGTATTTTGGGAATATGGAATTCCCCTGAGGGACCAACTCTAGTCCTCCATCCCCATGGACTTTGGATTTAGTTCTCACCATCTGCCCTACCCTTTCTTCCTTGTGGATTGGAGTCCCAATCTAGAGCTCACATCTGTCGTCAGGACAAGGAGCAGGATTCTCAGGCTCAGCCCTTTTATTTGACATCAGTTGCCTACAAGGAGCAATCTTGGAACTTGTAGCTCTCACCTGACACTGAACTCCAATAATGATATCAGTGAAAAACTAACCAGGAGAGACTATATAGTGCAGAGAATAAGAGTACAGATTCTGGAGCCATACTGAAGCTAAGATTAAAATCCCAGCTCTTCTACTTAGTGGCTCTGGGTTTGGGGGCAAGTTGTTCAAACTTTCTATGCCTCAATTTATTTATCTTCAAACTGTGGATAAAATAGATCTCTGTGCCAGGTGTGTGGTGGAAATTAAATATATAAAAGTCTATAAAATGCTTAGAAGAGTTTGTGTACATGATGTCGTGCAAGGGCGGATCAGGGAAACTGATCATCTATGACTGATGTGGGATCAGGGTTTTACTCTAGGGATTAGACCTTCTGCAAGTGTGGGGAAAGCTGGATAAGTAAGTCTGCAAGAGGCGAGTTAAAGAATGAAAGACATTTGCTAATCAGGAGCTGATGAGGAGGACTTTCTGTGCCTCTGCTGGTGGCTGGAAGGCTCAGATTAGAAGAGCAGTCAGCAGGGAATCCAACAGTGCACCAAAAGGAACATGGGACCCCGTGACGGCCTCTCAGACCATGTATCCCACACATGGCTGGTGACCTAAAAGAGCAGCCAAGGCCCTTCACGGAGCTGCACCCATGCCCAGCTTGGAACTTGAAGGAGAAGCTGAAGGAGATCTGGTGGGAGCAGGAATAGCAGGCTCTGTTGTTGCTAGACCCCCAACAAAGTCAAAGCAGAGGAGCAACTGTAGTGAGTACTGTAGGTCTGGAGTCCCACACCAGCTTTCAGAGCGCAGGGGCTGTCCTTTCTCTTCTGCTTTGCAAATTCCATATGAATTTCTCTTGTGGGAACCTTGGGCCAACTCTCACCCAGAACCAGAAAAAAATGGAATCCATCAAAACATTTTCACAATATAAAATCATCATCATTATTATTACTGCTATCAATATGTGCATAGGTCTGACACATTATTTATTGCTTATATTCTACACCACTAACGTGTCCCTGAGGAAATCTTAGTAAAACCACACTATACACAGAGTTTACAGAGTTGTTATATCCTTGTAATTTAACTTACATAACGGCCAGTTTTGTGGGCAAGGTGGGTCTTGTGACCCTCATAAAAGCCGCAGAGCTATAAGTGGCAGAGTTGCAACTGGATTGCAGGTTTCCTGGTTTATCCCTGGTGCACCCAACTTTGCTCCCTCCCCTCCTGCACCACAAGGTGGCAGCACAGTGCACAGTGTGGACACTCACAGGTATTATTCACCCGTTTTCAATTTACAAGGATACATCAGTTCAACAAGAATAAGTATTCTGTGGCACAATGACCCTGGTTTTCATGAGATGCTTGTGAGATCAGTGTCAGTATTAACCCTGCACACCGAACAGGCCTGAGGAAAATTCACCCAAACGATGAATTTTTAGGGATGTAGTTTCCCACAATTTGCAGCAAGTGTCACCCTAGAGCTACTGAACACCATCAATGCCCAAGATCTGAAAGTATCAAGAAACACTATAACATGCATTTCAAAATGCAGGACATTTTGTACATTTTAATCTGATGAAAACAATACAAAGCAAAAATGAGAAGGAAAACCCCTTGCACTGTTTCATGTTACATTACAGACAAGTGCCATTTAGCAGAGTATTTTTCCCCACAACACCACACCCCGCTTGACTACCCATCAATCAGGAAGTGTCTCTGGAACAGCAGCTCTGTGTCAATTACTGGGGTGGCAGACTGCTAATGGAGAATTTTCAAAAGTGTTCCTTGTTCTGTTCTAACATTCCCGAGTGCAAGCAACCATCCCCTAGCATTAGCACCCTGTGGATGCAAAGCTGCCCCAAACCACACACTCTCCTCTCCCTGCCTGCTTTGCCCTCCCCAGAATCAACAGTCATGATGAGCCTGGCTGTCCTCGGGTCTGGACAAGCCTTTTTCTGGCTTATACAGGAACATGGGGAATAATAATAATCTTATGTGTATTTATCACTTAGACATTTTAAGATATTTTTCCTATCCGTAACCTCATTTGAAACCTTGCACAATAAGTAGAGCAAATGCACTTATTTTTAAAAAGTGGAGCCAGGCTAGAGAGGTTATGTCCATCTGCCAAGGTTACACAGCTAGTCAGCTGAGGGAGGAACTGTGGCTCCTGAATCTAAGCCAGGAATGTACTCTTACCTGCCTGTAGAGGAACTAGAGTCAAACACATACTAATAAACTTATGCATGTTCCATCCTAGGTAGATTTTGACTGAAAGAGGATAAACCACCTCAATAGTCTCAGTGACCACGGAATCATAACCTCCTGTTATGCAGAACTAAGAAGGGTAAGGAACAGAACTTTCTGGTTAATCAAGAGAGCCATACATACTTACCATTCATCACCGCTGGGCTTTCTTGATCCTGATTAATGTTAGAGTTTTTAGAATGTAAGCTTCTTTGAGAAACTTTGTGTTATTTGATGCTAGACGTCCAACACCCAGAACAGTACCCAGCACATAGTAAGTACTCAACAATATTTGTTGGAAAAATGGTGAGTGAAATCCTGAGAAAAGCAAACCAGGGGCAAGGGCAAGAGTGAATGTGTGTGCACTGTGCCATCGCATGATTCAGCTTTCTAAGTTTGCCTCCCTCACTTAATACAAGGAGATAAACATCTTCCATTTTACATCTTTGTCTATTAAGAACGAGAAGACATTTACCAAGAAGCAACCCTACATTTTCCCTGAGACCTTGATATCTCATAAGAACCCATAGCACCATTTTAAAATATTAAAGTTGTTCAGATCCTTCTCCAAGTCAGAATCTTTTATCCAAAGTCAAAGGGATTTCCACCCTCCCAATCACTGCCAAAGTTACTGATTTCCAAGTTTTGACCATCAGAAATGGCTTTCTGAGTTTTGCAAATGAAATAGTATGAGGGAAAAAAAAAACATGTTTCTCAATGTTCCTATACTTATTTGGATTGTGTCCCATATCATCTCATTATCAAATTGTTCTAGAAACACAACCAAACCAAACCATCAGGGAGTTTAAACCACCCCATCAAGACTAGAGACTGGAGGGCAGGCACTCTGGTGCCTCATGGAATGTATGGGGGAGTTTGCCCTATCATTTCTCCGTTGGCAGGTAAGACCAGGTCCCATGGCATCTGCCTGGTAAGCTACAGTGTCACTATTTCCATTCACTCTCTGCAAATAAAATGAGACCCCAATTTCCGTTATGGATTATTCATGAATTATCTAACAATAAAGTCATCTTTGATTGCTTCCTCCCTCACTCCCTATCCCTTAAAGAGTCACCAACTCCTTCTGATTCAATGTAAGAGATCTCTCTCCATTTGGTACTATTTTCTATCCCCACTCCCCTGACAAGTTCAGTTTCTCAGCATTTGTTACCTGAATTTTTGAAATAGCTTCCCAATTGGCATCCAAAGTTTGGTTTATCCATTACTCTGTCTATAATATAGGTCCCATGTCTTCACAAAACTTTCTGCTTTCAAACTCTATGGTGCTCCAATTCTCAAAGAATAAAGGCCAAAACCTTAGTAGTACATGTATAAACCCTGGAATCCTGACTGCAGACAATTTTACTGTATCCCTGCTCTTTTTCAATAACCGCCTGTGCACAACACTACCTACTGGTCCTCAAAGTTAATAGACACTTGCAGCAAACCCATCTCAATTTCTTTGAATACTGTTGCTTTCTCTACCTGGTGTGTGCTTCCCTCCCTCCTTTAATGCCTGAGAGTGTTCACAAGTCAGGATGTAATTCTGAAATACACCTGGGTGCCCTGTGTGATGTTACTGGTCATCTCATTTGCTATGATTCTTCTAGACAATAACATGGCAGAAGATATCAGGGGACTAAAAACTTACTCTTTGACTCAATATTTCCCCAGAAAAGATAGATATAGCAAATAAAACACAGAATATTATCCACAAGAAATTCACTGCTGTGTTGTTTATAATAGTGAAAACTATAAATAACCTAAATGTCTTTCTATAGAAGAATATTTAAAACAGTAGCTTTTGAGCTGTTTGAATATGGTCCTCAATAGGAAATACAAAGTATATTATAACTCAAGCCATGTATTTATTGTCACACACCACCCTTACCTTTGATTGTGTTTAAATATATACATATATATATATATATATATATATATATAGAGAGAGAGAGAGAGAGAGAGAGAGAGAGAGAGAAGCTTTGTGATATAAAATATATCTTTACCACATACATACAATTTCATTTTTTTTAAAGTTAGTTGCCATCCACTAAGCCTTCTACTAGGTAGGCTTGTGAGCCAGAGTTAGGAAAACACTAGGTTAAAAATATACTAACAATGTAATAAAATATTCCTTAGCTACATAAATATTTAATAGTGATCACATAAGAATATATAACATTAAGTGATAAAAAGCAAGATGCTAATTATCTCTATGGCCTAATTTTAATATTTTTTAAAGTATGTATATATTGAGGTGATTCTCTGGGGCCATCCCTAAGAAATAGGGTGTTTCAGTGTGTCTACAGTCTGCCTAATATTTCTATGTTATAGTTTCCTGCAGGGAACAGAAGAATAAGGGACCAGACAGCCCTGGAGTCCTATATGCCCTTGAGTTAATTGTAAAATGTATTCATCTTACTCAGTAAACATTCATTAGCCATAAACATTATGTACTCAGTACTAAAAATGCAAAGATACACTGGGCCTGGTGGTGCACGCCTCTAATCCCAGTGGCTCGGGAGGCTCAGATAGACAGGAAGATTCTGAGTTCAAAGTCAGCCTCAGCAAAAGCGAGGTATTATGGCATTTGCCAGTAAATGGTTGGAATTGGAGAATATCATGCTAAGCGAAAAAAGGCAATCCTACAAAATGAAAGGCCGAAAGTTTTCTCTAATATGTGGATGCTAATTCACAATAAGGCAGGGGGCACTAGAGAAGAGTAGCATTACCTTAGATTAGGTAAAGGGAAGTAATGGAAGGGGAGGGGAGGGGATGTGGGAATAGAAAGATAATAGAATGAAACAGACATTATTACTGTATGTACATATGTGACTACATGACCAATATGATTCTGCAACATGTACACTTAGAAAAATGAGAAATTATATCCCATCTATGTATGATATATCAAAGTGCATAAATGCATTCACTGTCATGTATAACTAATTAAAACCAATAAAAAATTAAAAGAGAAAAAAAGTGAGGTGCTAAGCAACTCAGTGAGACTCTGTCTCTAAATAAAATACAAAATAGGACTGGGGATGGGGCTCAGTGGTTGAGTGTCCCTGAGTTCATTCCCAGGTATCCCCCACCAAAAAAAAAAAAAAAAAAGATACTACAACTCCATCATGGAAGGCCAGAATTTTCAACAAATAAATGCACTGCTGTTGTAGATGGTGGATGTTAAGAAAATAGTTTCTGCTAGTAGCTGAGGTTAAAGATGAGTTCAATAAGAAACTTACTTAAAAGCCAGCAGTGTGCCCACAGAGGGAAGGCTGGATTTAGGTCACGGCAGGCATATCGGTAGGATTCAACAGAAGGGAAGGTGAAGATGGGGCTGAGAAGTGAAGCTGACAGCCAAGCACAGGCAAGATGGCAGAGGGCCTGGTGCACAAGCCGAGGAGCCTGGACCTGCTGGGCTGCTGATTCTTAACAAGAACACACATCGCCTGTGTAGCTTTAGGAGCTGCAGGTACCTGCTTGCTCCCAGTAACACTGATTAGTTGGCTTCATGAAATCTGCCATATTTTATTTTTTACTCAACCTCTTTCTGGACAATGAGGGTTCATTTAAGAAATTCAGCAAGCAGAAGTGTAATATCACATCTTAAATCAGCAACAGTATAGAGGAGGTCTGGAAGAGGGCGAGACTAAAGGCAGAAGTCCAGCTAAAGTGACCATCATGAGAGTCCAAGTGAATTAGGGAAAAACAAAGCCTAAAAGAACAGTTAGAATGGAGAGGAGGAGAGAGATGGGAATGTCAGGTGCACAGTCTGGACTAGATGCGGGCAGTGATGGTGGCAAAAGGCAGATGGGAGCCTCTTCTATTCTAAGGGAATCCTAGGAGCCAGTGCAGTGGCATATACCTGGAATCCTATTGACTCAGGAGACTGAGGCAGGAGGATGGCAAGTTTGAGGCCAGCTTCAGCACTTAGCAAGACCCCTCTCAAAATAAAAAATAAAAAGGGTTGGGATGTAGCTCAATGGTAGAGTACCTTGGATTCAATCCCCAATGCCACCACCACCCCCCCCAAAAAAACCCATAGGAACAGTTCTTCATCTTCCATTTCCTCCTTCCTGCCCACTGCCCAATAGATTGCCTCCCTAAGCAGCTCTGCTTTCTAAAACCACAATAGAGAATGTCTAGGGGCAGAGAGGGGGTGCTTAAGAGTTGGAGAGGCATTAATTATATACCTTAGGGGAAATAATACCTCATGGAAGTGAAGAAGGAACAAGTATGATAGTGTACAGACAGTCTGGAAGGTGATAGGCTCTCAGTAAATCATTTCCTTTTTCCAGAAGGGAGAGCCTAAGCCCTCCCCTTATCTGAGGCCAAATTCCTGCCTAGCTGGGCCTTTCTCTCATAAACATATTGATAAAGTTTTTCGTGCAAGATTAAAAGGCAGGTTTTCACTTTGTGTTCCAGACAAAATGGGATTTTTTTTTCATCATGTGGAATAATTAAAGTCAGAGCTAGGTGAAAGATTTTCCCCCTCCTGGCTGTGTTCTGTCAACTGAGAAGAAACTCTTTCCTGATAATACTTCCTGAAATTTAACATTCTTTTCACTCTTCTATTCAAAAGGAAAAGTGCTAGCAGCAACACATTTGAAGATTCCTTGTACCCATCTAAAAGTTAATTCCTCTTCAGTGCCTTGCAAGTAACCAAATACCACACTTTAAAAAAAAAAAAAAAAGCAGCAGCAGCTTCAGAGGTCTCTATCAGAGCTGTTCTTTTTATAAAAGTGCAGTCACAAATCAGTGCATTGTTAATGAGGAGTTTTCCTCCGCAGGCCTCTGGAGCTGTGTGGAGCTCGAGACCTGCTCATGACTTCTCGTGGGGGGCAGGGCAAGCTGGGCATTTGCACAATGGGGGCTTTCAGCTCTGTCTGCTTCAGAAGAGCCTTGCCAAAGAGCCTGATGAGCAAACCAGCCTTTCCCTCTATCCAAAGGCAAGTCCTCATTGTTGTAAAGAGAATTAGGGAGAAGTGTTTACTGATCTAAAGCATTCAGATCCTCTAAATTTGAAAATGATCAGAAATGCACCTTTTCTTCCTCTGAACACATAAATATCAGAAAATGCTATAGTACAACAGGTAAGAGCCAGATTGTCTACATCTGGAATCTGGGTTCTAGCTCTGTCACTACTGTACAGCCTTGGACTTCTTGCTTAATCTCTTGAAACTCAATGTCCTCATCTCTAAAATGGGATAACAGTACCTGCCTCTCAGAGCTGTAGTGAGCATTGGAATGAGTTGATAGAAATGTAAAGTGCTCTGAAAAGAGCTGGGCACAATATTACTGGTCAACAGATGCTCTTCGGAAGAGGAGTGTTTCCTGCTGGATCAACTTGTATAGCTAAAAACAGGGAACCCCATGACTGAGACTATATACACAGGCCCAGCACAGCCCACAGATGTTACCATTAACCCAAATAGGGCCTAAACTTCCCCCAGCCCCAATTCATTGCCTACTTACACATCCAAGAGATATACAAATCAGCCTCTTTGGCTTGTAAGAGTCAAGAGGCCTGGACATGCTGGACCCAGAGTCCTACTGATAGCTCTTGGAAGGGCACTGATCAGCTGCTACATTTTTGGAGGTGGGCTTGAGTTTCCAGGTCACCATACCATCCCTGGCCCAGTTTTCTCATTTACTTACACTCTCCAGATATTCAAGGGTGTGACCTCTACACGAAAGGAATTAGTGTTCAGAAAAATCACAGCTTACACCTGCATCATAATGATGTGTTGGGAGGTAAACCTGGGCCTACACTTCTGGGTGACTGGGAAAAGGGATGTGGAGAAGGAGGAGATAACAGGCTGGTTGTGTGTGAGACAGATCTTCTCTAGTTTCTCCAATGGAACCCTCCCCTGCCCCCCGCCTCATTTTATAAAATTCAAATACATGACACAAAGTGAATCAATAACAACTACAATTTGTAAGAACACCACAATTTCACATATTTTCCTATATTTCAATGTAGGAATCCTGGCCCCCATTTCAGAGGCTGAGGCACTTGCCTGATATCAGTGAGGTGGTGAGGGGACTGGGACAGGCAGTTAGGGCCAGGGGTAAGACAGGGCATCCTTCCACTTAGCAGCTTCTTCCAAATTACCACATGCCTTCAGAGACTTCTTGTCTCCCTCAAAACTTCTTGCCTAAATAAACTCAAATTTGGCCTCCTCTGACAGAACTCTGACTGCAGAGCCGGAGATGGTGAGGGGACCGATGTTTTATGCAAATTGCAAATGCCCTAGGAAACTGATGAGAAGGAATTAAAAGGCTGTGAGTCTTCTTAATGTGTGTGAACTCAAAAGGAAGACTCAAAAAGCTTGACTGCATGGAAAAAATTACTCTAATATTCTGGAGGCCAGAGTCAGACATTTTATTCGTTTTTTTTTTTTAAAGGGCAAAGAATGACTAGAAGAATTCAAGGGCTGTCTATGCCATGTCAAATTTGAGGCAGAACCTCAATATCTATGAGCCATCTTAGCAGAAGGGTGGTGGATGACAATAAATGACAAAGCCCTTAGTTCTGTAAATTACTAGTTTGACTCCTTGAGTTTAGCCTATATAGGCTTCAGTTTCCTCAGCTGTAAAATTAGCAAAACACTGAAGCTGGATGTGTTATGGGGATAAAATGAGTGATTAGCGTGCTATCTGGCATACAGTAGGTGCTAGGTAAATGTTGATGTTTTCCTACCCTCTAATTCTCCTTAGTGAATTAAAATTGATGGTGAGCAGAACATAAATGTGCTATTTGGGAATAAAATGTGAGGGGAAAGGAAACACAGGACTACTTGGGGAGACAGACAATGATTACCAAGTCTTTTCCCTTCTCCTAAACAAAGAGTCCCAAAGTGCTATTTTACAATGCAGTAGCACTCAACTAGCATGTCTGGCAAAAGGAACTGGAATGCAAAGTAGGTGTAAACGACCTGGCTCTTGCCTGGGAAGGGTACTAATGACGGCAAGTATCAGTGTTCACTGTGCCCGATCCCCATGCTCGTCATTCACACGCATCATTTCATTTAGTCCTCACAGATTCAAAGACAGCTCTGACTATATCTTTATTTTGTAGATGAAATGAAGCCTTAGAGAATTTTGTAATTTTTCCAATGTAATGGGCAATGAAACTCCATATATTCATAAATGGACATACATTTTTGTCCAAGCCTTAAATGTAAAACTATCATAAAACTGATGAACTTGGAAAGCAAGTGATGAATGATAAAAGAATTCAGCTTTCAATGTAAATTCTTATAGGTTACATTATCTTTTGTTATCCAACCTGCCAAAAATAATCAGACATCCACTAAATCCAGTGTTACATACATAATAGGCACCTAGACTTATTTGTCTAATAATTGTCTCTGGCGGGGCGGATGGGGGTAGGAAAGACGGTGGAATGAGATGGACATCATTACCTTAAGTACATGTATGAAGACAAGAATGGTGTGACTGTATTTTGTGCACAACCAGAGATATGAAAAATTGTGCTCTATATGTGTAATATGAATTGCTATACATCCTGCTGTCACATATAACAAATTAAAATTTTTTTAAAAATGAAAAAAATAATAATTGTTTCTATTTTGATGTCTTACGATTAAGTCAAAATTTTGTACCTAGCCTTTACCTAAAATAGGGAAATAATACCTTCTCCACAGGGAGCTGTGAGGAAAGCTAAAAATAATTACACACACATAGGATTTACAAGTCACCTTTTCAACATTTTGCATTTATCTTCTCAACATTTTTCTGTGAAGTTGAGTATTACTTTACTTAATACAAGCTAAATGACTTGTCCAAAAGAGGGCTATCAAAACAACTAGGAATCAAGATCTTTCTTTTCAGAACATTGGCTTAGTCTGATAGGAATATGCTTTGAGAAAAAAATGACTGACAGGTTACTTACTAGTTTAGGAAAATTGTTTAACCGCTCTTATCATCAGCTTCTGGACTTGTAAAATATGAGTGATGACATCTTTCATGTAGGATTGTGATGAGATAAAATGGATTAATACTTGAAGCACATTTTTAAAAGTTCCTGCCATCAAGTAAGCACAAAGCAATAGGTAGGATTTTTACATAAAGCATCTCATAAGCATTTCACGTAGGATTCTTGCAAACCACTGCATTTACTATGCTGTCCCTACAACTTTTCCAAAGAATACTGCACCTCTAATACAACATTAAATTCCACCAAAAAAAAACTGGCACAATCATGGCCACCTGAGTAAACAATAATTCACTTGCTTTGGGAATTTTCTGATAGTTTACTATTACTTTAAAAAAATTTTTTTTGTAGTTGTAGATGGACAGAATGATTTTATTTTGTTTATTTTTATGTGGTGCTAAGGATTGAACCCAGTGCCTCACCCATGCTGGGCAAGTGCTCTACCACTGAGCTACAGCCCCAGCCCCTATTACTTTTCACATTGGGATTAAGGAACCAACCACATATTTTCAGTTTCATGAATTTAGCACATACTTCAAGCACTTCAAGTGAAGCAATGTGCCATGTGTTGTGACCATGACCAAGATACAGGCGACATGGACCCACCTGTTTGAATATCCACTTACATACTTACACTACTCATATTTGCTTACAGGTCTATATCCCTTAGAGTATAAGTTCCTTGAGGACATGGGTCGAGGCTAATCATCTACTTTTATCTCCTAGAACAGTGTTTGGCACATAATTAGGGAACAAAAAATGGCTGTGGAATATCTCCGTTTATGGTCCAGTAGGGGAGCTCAATCATAGAACATGAATAATAGGAACACAAGCTGTAACAACTCCCTTACACGTAATAAATGTTATACATCATGGGAGGGAGCAGTCCCTTCTCACTAGTCTGAAAAAAAGAGGTTTATGAAGGACAGATTATTTGGATTTGATTCGTGGTGCAGGAAAATTTGGATGGAGACAATAGTTGGAAGGTGTAGGGAAAAAAAGGGGGGGAAGGAGGAGGAGGAGAAAAAAAAAACATTTCAAAGAAGGAAATAATCATTTCCAGGGAAAGTGAAGAGACCTGGCACAAAGGCTGAATGTAGAGAAGAAGTGGAATTTGAAAATGGAAAAACAAGGGGTCATTTGTAGAAGGAACTGAATGAATCAAACTAAGGAGTAAGAATTTTTTAATACACAACTAAGAATACTTAAAACTTCCAAACAGTAGAATACTGTAAGATTTGTTTAACTGGTTGTGGCCAGATGCAGTAACATTAGGTTCCATTATAAGTTAGTTGTTATGGTTTAGATGTGGTGTCCCCTAAAAGCTCATGTGTAAAATAATGAGTTGAACTGATTGGGTTAAGAGAGCTTTAACCTACTCAGTCCACTAATCCACTTAAATGTATTAACGGGATGGTGAGCACAGGCAGGTGTGGCTGGAGGGGGTAACTTACTGGGCACATGGCTTTGGGGTTTGCATTTTGTCCTTAGTGAGCAGAGTTCTCTGTCCCTTTCCTGTTCGCCATGTCCTGAGCTGCTTTCCTTTTCCACATCCTTCTACCAGGATGCTCGTCCTCATCTCAGGTCAAGAGCAATAGAGTCAACCCTCTTAGACTGAGACCTCTGAAACCATGGCACCAAACAAACTTTTTCTCCTCAAATTTGTTCTTGTCAGGTCTTCCAGTCACAGCAGTGAAAAAACTGACTAAAACAATAGTCTATAGTCTTCCCTCTTATTAAAAAAAAAATAGACAAAACATAACAAATAAACACAGAAAGACCTTCAAAAAAAACCCAAAGGATGTACTCACTAGGAAACCTGGGATTACTCAGTGGGGAGTTGAGCCTGAGATCACACCCAGCACCAACTTGGTAGAAAGAGTTGGTACAAAGGCAGCATAGTTGACACTGTGCTTCCCACTCCCCCTAATTTTAGCCAAAGGGAAGATGAGCCTCCATCTCCAACTACAATCAATAAGCTTGAAAGAGGTGACATTCCACTTCCCTCCCTTTCTTCCACTGCTATCAGCAGAGCGGCACATAATGGAATTTGTATCACTACCTGCAGCAACAAGTAGTTTTCCTGGGTGTCATCAGGGCCCAGCTTATACCTCAGGTGGAGACAGCTACACGGTGCAACTTCATATCCCAGGCTAACCAAAAGGTACAAGCAGAGCCAAGGAGGGTTGTCCTTCTGCTGCACTCATCTGCATGACAAAGAGGCCCATTAAGGAGGCTCTTGGGAATCTAACCATGTACACTCATCTAGTTCTACTGTTTCACTTCACCAAGAGGATTACTACCTAAACCAAATGCCAAATGTTTTCTTTAATATAAGGAGGCTGATTCATAGTGGGATAGGGAGAGGGAGCATAGGAGGAATAGACTAGAGGAACTCTAGATAGGGCAGAGGGGTGGGAGGGAAAGGGAGGGGGCATGGGGTAATTAATGATGGTGGAATGTGATGATCATTACTATCCAAAGTACATGTATGAAGACATGAATTGGTGTGAATATACTATGTATACAACCAGAGATATGAACAATTGGGCTCTATATGTGCAATAAGAATTGTAATGCATTCTGCTGTCATATAAACAAAAAAAATTTACACAAAAAAATCACCAAGGGGATGTCTGCTACAAAAAATAATACTAAGAAAGGTCCAGAGTCTCAGAATATAATGTGGACATCATCCTAAGAACCAGGAAATCACAACTTCAGTAAGACAACCAACATATATGACAACAACAAGATGAATTAGATGTTGAAATTATCTGATAAGCAATCATAATAAAAATGCCTCAATAAGCAATTATTAATCCTTTGAAAACTACTTTAGAAATTAGAAAATCTCTGGAAAGAAATAGATATCAAATAATAATAATACATGCTACATGAATAAACCTAAAAAGCACTACGTTAAGTGAAATAAACCACTCAAACATGAAAACTCCCTTGATAAATGATACCAGCTATGTTAAAAGTTCATAGTGGGTTAAGTTCATCTGTAGAAATGGAAAGTACATTAGTTGGTTTCCTGAGCCTAAAGGTGATATGCAATGAGGAGTGACAATGAGTACAGTTTCTTTTCAGGGTAATGATAATGTTCTAAAATTAGATAATGGTGATGCTCGTGCAATTCTATAGACATACTATAAAGTAATGGAGTACAATTTTTATGTAAAATAAACTTGTGTAAATTCTATCTCAGTATAATGATAAAAGAATCCATTTTCCAGGAAAACACAATGATCCTAATTATATATGTACCAAAAATTAATTAAAATTTAAATTGATTTAATTTTCAAAGAAGCTATCAAACTAAAACAGTACAATAACTTTAATAAAACCTTGCTAGATAGGCTCAATAGTGGAGTGAAGTGAGAGAGGAGAATTGAATGCCAATAAAATGGAAAACAAATCAATAGAATTTACTCAATCTGAACAACCAAGAGAAAAACAGTTTGAAAAAAAAATAAACAAGGACAATAACAAAAGACCCATCATCAGAGTCCCAGAGAGATATAAGAAAGGGAGTAGGGCTGAAAGAGTATTTTAGAAGACAATGGATGAACAATTCCTAACTTTTTCAAGCACAGAACAAAAAGAATTGTGGATTGTGACTGGAAATCCAGTGAGAAATGGATGGGAAACAAAGACATTCTCTAACAAAAAAGAACTAACAGAATTTGTTACTAAAATGTTTACACTTACAAACTGGCTAAAGAGAGTTCTTCAAACAAAAAGAAAATGATGAGGAAAAAGAAAAAGAAATCAGATCATCAGGAACAAAACAATAACAAAAATGTAGAAGTGTATCAATATATGATGGATGTCTCTTCATGAACTTTATAAATCATATTTGATTACTGAAAAAAATTATATGACATCTTATACTCAAGAAAAAGATATTTAAAAGTGAGGATAGAAAATGAACATAAATAGAATTAAGTTTCTATATTTCAAAGTAATAAAATGTTGATACAAATATAATGTGATGTTATTATGCATATTTTAATACTTAACGCAAACACTAAAAAAAACTGTACAAAGCAATATTCTGAAAAACACTATGAATAAATCAAAATGCAATTCTAAAAATTTTTCAAGTACCCCAAAAAGGCAAGGAGAAAGAAAATAGATAATGAGAGATAAAGGAGAAAATACAGAATACAAAAAATAAAATGGCAGATGTAAACCCTAACATTTCAATAACTGCATTAGATATAAATGGTTTAAATACACTGATCAGAAGACAAATATTGGCAGAGTGGATGTAAAAATATGAGCCAACAATACACTGTCTACAAGAACCTTACTTCAAATACAATGGCACAGTGATGCTGAAAGTAAGAGGATGAAAAAAGATAAAACTCACAAATATTAATTTTAAAAATTTAGAGGTAGGTAAATTAATATCAGAGTTCAGTGTAGAACAAAGACAAACATTACATAATGATAAAAGGATCCCTCTTCCAGGAAAACACAATGATCCTAATTATATATGTTCCAAAAGAGAGCTTCAAACTATAGGAAGCAAAAACTGATGAAGGTGAAGGTAGAAATACACAAATCCACAAATAAAGTTGAGAATTCAATACTCTACTTTCAGCAACTGAATTACCAGATAGAAAATTACTAAAAATCATCCAAGAGGGTCTAAATGATACATACAGACCATACGAACTAACAGTGACAGAATAAACATTTTAAAAAGAAATGAAAACTGTACTAACATAGACATTTCCCTGGAAAGGCCATATAACAAATCTCAACGAATTTAAAACAATTAAAATCATTAAGAGTATTTTTGTTTCACCATAATGACATCAACCTAAAATTTATCAACAGACAAAAACAAAAAACTCCAATAACTTGGAAATTAAATAACATATTTCTAAATAACCCATGAATCAAAGAAGCTTCATATAAAATTTTAAAAATACACAGAACTAAATTAAAATACAATATAACACGTTAAAACTATATGGGATGAAGATAAAGCAGTACTGAGAGTCAAATCATAGCCTTAAATGTTTACATTAATTAGAACCAATAAAATATGTTCTCACTTCAAGAAACACAAAAACTAAGACCAAAATAAACTCAAAACAATCTGAAGAGAGAAAAAAATCAAGACAGAAACCAATGAAGCTAAAAACTGAAAAGTAGGGAAAAAATTAGTGAAACAAAAAGCTGCTTTGAAAAAAAGTCAATAAGTCAACAAACTTCTAGTAAAATACAAAAAATAAAAAATTTAGAAGATACAAATCACCAATATCAGGAATTTAACTGGTTACAGCAATACAGATTTTGTTCCTATTAGAAGGATAATGAGGAAATAATGCAAATAACTTTACGTTCATCAAATTGACAACCTAGAAAAAGTAGATCATTACCATCAAGACCACAAACAACTAAATCTCAATAAAGATGAAATATCCAACTTGAATGATCATATAATCATTAAAGAAACTGAATAGCTAAAAAAGAAATCTCTAGACTCAGAAGATTTCACTTGAGAATTCTATAAACTTAAAATATTCCTCAACAAAGTATTAGCAAATCAAATTCCACAATAATTATACATCATGGCAAACTAAAATTTATTCCATATTTGTGAGGCTAGGTCAACATTTGAAAGTCTATCAATGTAATATATAGCATATCGATAAACTGAAGAAGAAAAAACATACGATTAGATTAAGAGATGCAGATAAAGCATTTGACAAAATTTAACACCCACTCATATTAAAAAAAATTCTCCACAAACTAGTAATAGAGTAAAACTTCCTCAGTTGATGCAGAACATCTCTAAAAACCTTCAGCTAGCATCATATTTGGTTGTAAAAGTGAAAGCCTACCTCCTAGGATCAGGAACAAGGGAAGAACATCACACTCAATTATTATTATTAACATAATATAGTAAGTTCTAGTCATTGCAACAAGGTAAGAAAGACAGACAGAAAAGGCACACAGAGTGAAGAGGAAGAAATAAAACTGTTCCTATTTGCAGATGACATATTATGTATGTCAAAAAATGTCAAGGATTCTACAGAAAAAAAAAATGCAGAACAAATGAATTCAGCAAAGTTGCCAGATACAAAACCAACACATAAAATCCATTCACACTTTAATTTGCTAATAATAGAGAAACCAAAGTTTAAAGTACAGTGTTATTTACAGTTGCTTCAAAAATGAAATAATTAGGTATAAAACACATTATAGTATCTGTATCCTGAAAATTATAAATACTGGTGGAATAAATCAGAGACCTAAATGAATGGAGAAACATATCATGTTCAGAGATTGGAAGATTTAACACAATGAATATGTCATTCTTCCAAATTGATTCTGTAAAGTCAATGTAATTCCTATGAAAAAAGCAAGGTGTTTTGTGAACACAAACTATCTTATTTCTAAATTTATATAGAAAGTCACAAGACCCCAAATACTTAAAACAACTTTGAAAAAGAAAGATCATGTGTAAGAAACTCATTTACCATGTGTTTAAAGCTTATTAAATAACTACAGTGGTCAGCATGGTATTAGATAATTTTATGGAAGGAAAATCACAAAAAGATCAATGAATCAGCTGTAGAACTCAGAAAAGAGACTCACAGAGCCATGCCTACAGGACCTTTTACAAAGAAGCAATTCACTGGAGAAAGGACAGAGCAACTGGATCTATATAGGCAAAAATGAATACATAAATAAACCTCAACCTAAACTTCATATGGGATGCAGATAAAGCAGTACTGAGAGTCAAATCATAGCCTTAAATGTTTACATTAAATAGAACCAATAAAGTATGTTCTCACTTCAAGAAACACAAAAACTAAGACCAAAATAAACTCAAAACAATCTGAAGAGATAAAAAAATCAAGACAGAAACCAATGAAGCTAAAAACTGAAAAGTAGGGAAAAATTAGTGAAACAAAAAGCTGCTTTGAAAAAGAGCAACTAGATCACAGAAGTTAAACCATAAAACTTGAGGTAAAAAAAAAAAATCAATGAAAATCTTCAGTACCTGGTCTAGGTACTAGACACCAAAAGCAGAATCCACAAAATGAAAAACTGAAAAATTGGACTCCATTAAAATGAGAAAGCATCTTGTTATGTTACCCAGACAGGTCTCAAACTTGCAATCCTCCTGCCCCAGTTTCCCAAGTAGCTGGGATTACAGGCACAGCCACCATGTCTGGAGTGACCTCATTAAATTTAAAACTTTGCTCTACAAAAGACCCCATGAAAGGAATGAAAATACAAGAGATAAATTGGAGAAAATATTTGCAAACAACATATTCAACAAAGAACTTGCATTCATCTAGAATACACAAAGGACTCTTAAAACTCAACAGCAGAAACAAAACAAAAACAACAGCAATAAAAAAAAAAAACAGCAACTGGAAAATGGGCCAAAGGCATGAACAGACATATTGCTGAAAGGGCCACAGATATAAAAAATACATAAAAAGATGTTCTCCATCATTAGCTACCAGAAAATGCAAATTAAAACCATAATGAGATATTACTACATGCCTATCAAAATGGCTAAAATTAAAAATATTGATAATATCTAACACTGTTAAGGATGTAGAGAAACTGGCTCACTTTTACTTGTGGGAATAAATATAAAACTGTACAGCCACTTGGGAGAGTATGCCATTTTTTTAAAAAACTAAACATGCACATAATACATGCAACCCAGCAACTGTACTCCTAGGCTCCTACCGCAGAGAAATGAAAAACATGCTCACACAGAAACCTATACACAAATAGTTCTAGCTGCTTACTTATAATAGTCCCAAACTGGAAATAATCCAAACGTCCTTTGTATCTTTTAATAGTTATGAATGTCCTTTGTACCTTTCAATAATGATAAACTGTGGTATGTCCATATGATGCAATGATAATCTATCTAAAAAGGAACAAACTATTGATAAATGCAATAACTTAGATAAAGCTCAAGAAAATTATACTGATTGGAAAAAAGAGGGAATCCTCAAAGCTTACATACTACACATTCCATTGATATAGCATTCTCAAATTTATAATGATGGAGAACAGAGCAGTCATTTTCAGAGATTAGGGAATTGGAGAGGAGGGAGGTACTGTGAAGAGCACATGGATGTCAATTGTTGGGGTCACATCAATCTACATAGTGATGAAATGCCCACAATGAAATGTGCATGCTTGTGCGCCCATGCACGCACGCGCGCGCACACACACACACATGAATGCAAGTACAAGTACTGAAATCTGAAATCTAAATAAGGCTAATGGATTGTATCCATATCAATTTGTGGTATGTTGCAATAGTTATACAAGATGTCACCACTGGGAGAAATAGGTGAAGGGTTATTTGTGATGTATATTATTTCTTATAGCTGCATATAAATGCATTATTGTCTCAAAATAAAAATTTAAAGCAAACTTTTACATTTCTTCTAGTGAAGTATGATCCAATATATATCAAGAGCTATAGTCATGCCCATAACTTGACTGGGCAATTTCAGTTTACAAATCATCAGTCATTTATCACTTGAAAACCCAAGGTAGGCACTGTAGTAGGTGATAGAGATTCAGTGGTAAAAAGAGCAGGTGTGGACCCCATGTTCATGAAATTTCAGACTAAGAAATATGAAAACAGCTCAAATCTGAAGAGGGTAATTATAAATCCAATCATGTGTAAAAACTAGAACTTAAATTTCAAACAACAAAAGAAAGAAAAGTAGTTTTTGAAATATTACACATTCATTAACCTGGTTATAAATATTATTTAATGGAATGGAAAAATGCATTTAACATCAAGGGGATTGTTAAATAAAAATCATATATTTATTAGTATGATAATTAATGACAACTTATTTTATATGAATAAAATTTTATTGAATTTTAGATAATTAGAAAGAATAAAGAAATGCAAGATAAATGCTTTTCTAAACAGCATCTGATAGTATCATCTTTTCTGTGTCATGGTATTTCACTTTTATTTATAAAAAAGTATAGACATTCATTTATTTAAATTTTTACAAAGTCAAGAACCATCAAATGGAAAAAAATAAGTAATGCTAAGGTAAATTCCGCTTTGTGACAACATTAAATGGTTGCAACGGTTAGGTTCCGGGTATAGTCCACTTGGGAAAATCATGTATACAACAACTGTTCACATCCAGTCACTCAGAAAAGTCAGAAATCAGAAGTCAAGGAGCATGGTGGGAAGAGGGAGTGAGAGCACATGAGGGAAGGAAAGATGTTCTTATTGAATCATGGGGTTGGTATCATAAATAATTTGGGAAACATCTGGGAAGAAATCACCTGTAGGTTTCTTAAAGTGTGATTAAGGCGAGATAGCCACCAATACAAGTATGGCCAGATCTTCATAGCACAAAACTGAATGGCGAGTTTGTAAACTAATCTGGTGAACTACAGGACCAACCAAGCCAGGTAATTAGTCACAAGAGGAGTCTCTTTACAATGGTGTAAAATGCATCTGGGCAAAATTGCAAACCTGAGCTGTCAGAGTGCAAACTCTCCCAGGAACATGCTGCAAGTTACCCTGTTTGTCTCAGTCTTACCTCTTTTGCAAAAAGAATTATTTTGAAACAAACAAACAATAATCTTGCCCTTCCTACAATAACCCAACCTCTGTCAAACAAGGAAGAATTATGCCTTTTGAGACAAAAGGCATCAAGTACTGCCCTCACTAAGAGTAACCTGGTGTCACAGCAAGGGAGACCTGGTCAAATTCACTCTGGGAAGCTGCCCAGGAAGGCTGAGGTCCCATACACCTGCCTTCCTGCTTCTGAGCTGCCCAAATAACCTAGCCCTTTTGTGTCAGACCTTCTGCTGGGTTTACTAACTATAATAACCAAACAAGGTGTTAAGTCTTTTCACTGCCCAGTCCAATGCCTCTCATGTATTTAAAAAAAAAAAGTTTCCTTTAAAAAAAAATACTTTTCCAGGAAATAATGAACAAGTTATGCCATGGACCTGTAACAGATCCTAGAATAACACAGACAGACAAGAATCTGTCAATATAGCAAAATTCCAAATATGAAATTCATGGTTCAGGAAGAAATAAATAAATAAATATGGAGGGGTTTCTCAAAGAAGTCTCCTTTGTTTTCCTCCATTTCTCGCTAAATTTTGTTTGTGCAAAAAGTTTTGATTCTATGTGACAGAAGAGCCATCACTGTTAAGACCAATATTAACCACTTATGCCATCCAGCCCTCTATACAATGAGGGACTGAACAGGCAGAGGCAGAACACATCACAGGGTTGTTCATTATTTTTTCTAAAGACACCTATTTTTTAAATAATTTCCTTATTAAATTCCATCTGGCACTTTAATCTCTTGAAATTATTAAGTTAGGCATGAATTAAAGAACAAGCCCATCTGGACTGCAGTTTGAGTTTTAAGTGCTATTCTGCTCTTATATTTCTCCTTGGCTTGGCACATCTTTGAGATGCAGCTTTTTGAAAAGAATCCCAGGACATCTGTGGTGGGGAGACAAGGCTTCAAGATGGAGGGTTCCAGTCCACTGTACACATCTTAGTGGCCAGTAAGAGCACTGTCTTCCTCTTTGTGCTTTTGTCTAATATAATCATAAGGAAAGTCTATCTTTCCCAGCACTCACCCAACCCACCCTTCCCCTTGTATGGAGGCATCCCATTTATTTTTTTCTGAACACAACCTCTCTTCATGTCCTATACAAGGGACCCTGCCCGACTCTGGGCTGGCACCATGACAGGAACTGCACCAATTCGCTCCAGTGTTGCTTGGCTGATGGTGTAGGAGTGTGTGTGCTGTGGCCGAGGCTTCCTGCTGATTGAACCATTGTTCCTGGACATGATCTGTGGTGAAGACCCTCTGTTGGCTGTCACTACCAGAGTCTTATGTGAACCCGGCACCAGATGGTTCCCATTAGCATAGATGGCGGGGATGTTGGCATTGCCTGAGTGAAGGGAGAAAGACTGGCGCAAGTCACTGAAGTGGTTGAATGACTCCGTGTTTCTATGAACTTTTGGATTGTTGCTCCAGTATCGACTGTTGTAGGTGTTAGAAGAGGTCAGCGTGTTGTTCTCTGAGGAGGATATCTCTGTGTGAAATGCTTTGGCAGAAGAGCATTTAGGTGGAAGATCATCCTCTCTGAGAAGGAACAAAAGTTGTCATTAGGATTTACTTCAGATTTATCCTAGCATCCTACCAAGGAATCTTTTTTTTTTTTTTTTTATGTTAACATTAGTATGTCTGAAACAAATGGTCTATCATGAAGCAAACATGGCAGCCATGCTTAGCCTCAGCTTCGGTACCCACTCCCTGTGAAACAATAGTCAAGGAATTCTTTCCTCAGTTTCTCAGTAGTAAAGGAACTATTAGATCTCTCAAAGAATATCTCTTCTAATATAACATATATATATATATATATATATATATGTTTTGTGTGTAAATTATATAAATACATAATATATATGTATATATACACATACATACACAGAGAGAGAGAGAGAGAGAGAGAGAGAGAGAGAGAGAGAGAGAGGGAAAGAAAGACTCTAAATAGTCCATAAAGAAATCCACTGAGTGAATTGTCATCAAATAGCTACAAAAACAAGCTATAGGGCTGGGGATATAGCTTAGTTGGTAGAGTGTTTGCCTCGCATGCACAAGGCCCTGGGTTCAATCCCCAACACCACACACACACACACACACACACACACACACACACAAAACAAGCTTTATATGAAGAACTTCAAGAAATCATTAATGTTGGCTTGATTTTATTACCATTTGGAGTTTGAGAAATCAAATTACTATTTGAGATTGTGCTTATGAGAGATGTTTCTCAGTAATTCTTGTTCCTCAATAACCTATTCCAACACACAGCCCGAACTCTAAAGAATTATAAGAGGCAAACAGATGTCACTAGTTTAGATGTTAATTCATCTATTTAACATTTATAGAGTACATTCTTCTATATATTTCATGCAAAAATGACACCTAACTGGGGCTGGGAATATGGCTTAGAGTAAGAGTGCTTGAATAGCTTGCCAAGGCCCCAGGTTCCAACCTAAGCACCATAAAAAGAAAGAAAGAAAGAAAAAAGACACCCACGAAGCCTATGGTTAAACGGTGATGACAATAAATGCAAAAACATCTATAAGTATAAAAAGTTGGGCAAGAGGCTAAAAAGACATTATATGTGAGGAGGTGATGCCTAACTAGTCTTGAATTAAATCAAGAGATTTATTTAATAGATACTGAAAGAAGAAGGTGCATGGACCAGGAGAGTGCAGAAGCTTGAGCAAAGACCTTGATACAGGGAAAATAAAGGGTAGTATGGAGCACAGAGTAAGCAGGGTAGCTATCAGATCCTGAAGGCAATGCAGGTCCTGCTAAGGAGACTGGAACCATTAAAGCATTTTCAACAGGATAGGATATAATGAAAGCTGAGACTGAGCCTGAAACATCAAATCTCCATAAGATGCCAAAAGTCACTTTTCTTTAAAGATCATCTTGACATTGTTTTTTTTTTTTTTTTTTTAAGACATCACATCTGAACTGTCTGGTACAGTGTTTACAGTTTGAGCGCTTCCTAAGGGCTCAGGTGTTGAAATTTGATTCCCATTGTGAGGTTTTTTTGAGGGTGAAAAACTTAGTCACTTTGGTATCTGGAGGTGGGGTCTTTGGGACATGATTCGGATTAAATATGGTCATAGGTTGGGGCTCCATGACTAGATCCTGAGAGTTTTATAAGAAGATGGAGAGAGACCACACAGACACAGACTCACACACACTCCTGTGCAACCTCCTCAAGCCTGCCAGCAAGGAGGCCACCACCAGATATGGCCTCTTTTCCCCTTCCAGAACCCTGAGCCAAAATAAAACTCTTTTGTAAACCTCTATAACAAAATTCCTGCCTCAGGTATTTTGTAATAGTAATGAAAATCTAGCTAATATACTGTCATTTACACCAAAATAGTGTGTAAGGAATTAGTATGTTCTTAAGGTTCTCCTTCTTACTTTATATTTCCATCTATTATAGCCTGATGTTAACCACACGTATGAAGTGAATTTTTCAATTGTGCAAGTCACTGAACCCCACCTACCCGGAGATATGGAGAAACAGAAAAACTTCTCATCTGTCTCCTTCTAGTTTGGTGTGTGATGGATCTTTCTTGACCCAAGGGAAAACGCTGAGTGTTATCATTAGAAAAAGTGACATAACACACAAGAAAATATCATGTGGCCACTTAAATTATCTTGGCCATCAGAGTTATATGATTAGCAAAGAAATCTTGACTGCCAAAATGAACAGATTACACATTGGCTATGTAGGACAAATCATCTGACATACAGACCTTATTTCATTAGGAATTTCTTCTTCCTCCTCCTCTTTATGTTTGCGTCTCCAATAAAAGAATGCCCCTAAAATCAGTGCAATGCAAAAAATGATAATAACTGCACCAGTGCCAATGGCTCCAGCTATTAGTCCAATGCTCCTGGGCTGAGCTGCAAAATATATTTAAGGTAGATTTAAAGAAAAGAAAGAGGAAGAGAGAGGAATTGCATATACCCATACAAAGTATAAACATATGTAAGCTTAATTATAGCATACAAAACTGCCTGAAGTATCACATCCATATAAAGCTAAACCTCTGTTAAATTTTTTTATGTGTCTGTGTGTGTGTCTGTGAGTGTAGTTCTGGGGATTGAACCCAAGGCCTGTGCATGCAAGGCAAGCACTCTACCAACTGAGCTATATCCCCAGGGGTGAAGACTAACACATAGTAGGCTCTCAACATCTGGTGAATGAATAAATCATTAAGCAACTCACGTAGCTTCAAGAGAGCAGCAGCTGGAGCAGAGCAGGAACAGACAGTGCCTATCCAATTTGCCTGAGTGCCCCAAGTGAGCCTGGCACTCATGGGATACCTAATGATTTCATCCCAGCCACATTCCTCCCTTTGCAACTAGAATTCAAATAGCCCAGAATTCTCAACTAAAAAGAAATTTCCTTCACTGCTTATTTATAATCAGATACCCCAAAATCAGGCATATAAAAAGAATTAAGAAAAAACACAAGAAGGTCTTGCTACAGATATAAGCTCATTGTAAATTTATATGTCTATAGCACTATGAAATAAGAATTGGTTTAATTCTAATAATCCTGAAGAGAAAGACACTTTGTCATAAAGATCATCATATACTTAAAAAGTACACTGATATTTACAAAATATTTTCAACTATTGTTAAAATTGAAAGAATTTCTATTCAATCTTCAGACAATCTCAAAACAACCAGAATCCTTTGTTTACTAGTTTGACAAAGGTTATGGAGTTTCGCACCTAGAGTTGGCATCATGATTCTACATACTTACGTGAGATAACCTGCAGATCCAAAAGACAGGTGCTGGTTCCAATGGCGTTAGAAGCCACGCACTGATACAAACCTGAAGAGAGAGCACTGATGTTCCGGATAGTGACTGTACCCTGGACCTGGTCTGTCACAAAAATAGTAATCAAGTGAGGATTTGGTAGAATGAATAAGAAAACCAAAGAAATAGGCGAAAGATTAAACTATAAAGATAAATAGATACCCTAGAGAGTTGTCAATTTTGTTTATTTTGGGGGAAGAAATTTTTGGTTCTTGAACGTTAACAATTAAAACTACTTGTTAAAGACCTGAAACTAACTATCCTCAATAGCAGCAATTTTAAAATTCAGTCTGCATATTAGCATGTTATACCCTAAATTCTAGTGGCCTTCCCTAAGGAAAGGGTGACTAATGCTTGTTCTAGAGAATTTATGATCATTAGGACCATATTTTAATTCTGAGAAAATGCAACAACACAAAGATCAATTTAAACTCCATAATAATATCTACTTTATAACTGATGGAGAAAATCTATACCTTGTTCTCTAAGGTATAGATTGTTACTCTCTTCCAACAACTATTACAATTCTTGGATTAGCTCAGATTTTCTAAAAAGCAGTTACTAAGAAGAACATGAGGTTTATTGAGGGAAACATCAGTAAAAGAAATAGAAAAGAAGCTGGAAACAGCAGGGAGAACCTTAGACTACAATACGAGTTTGACCTCTGTGAAGGGAAAAAGGAGAGTCTGGGCAGGGAGTGTCTCAGCCTACAGCCCAGCTTTATGGAAGATTCCATCAGACACGTGGAGAATCCTTGAGCCAAAATCATCCATTAAAGGCACCCCATGCCTTGCAAGAACAGGCCTGCATTGGTAGCACCACTCTGCTCACCACCAGCTAAGAGCATTGTGAGGGAAGCCTGGCCTCGATAGGAAGCAGAGGTACACTGAGAGAGAAGCAGCAGGGGCTGTCTATCACTCAATCATGCTCCTCACATCAGGAGGTTTGAGCAGTATATTTTCAAGGTCACCACACTGGTAGTTCCCAGGAATGTTCTGACAGTTCCCATTTTTGCAATTCATTAATATCACCATAATTTGATTATTTAGATCTATAAAATAATAATTTTGTAATAATAAAATAATAAAATATTAATAATAAATACTAAAATATTTTAAATATCATAAAAATAACAAAATAATAATAAAAATCCAAGTTAATGAATATGTGCCAAGCATTAGGTAAGCTTTTATATATATATTATCTCAATTTTACAATGACTCTATGAAGTATTTTTATTAGTGATCCCATTGAACAGATAAAGTGACTGATGCTTTAAATGAATAATAAGATTACAAAGTTGCTCATTAGAAATTTTAATTGGATGGCTGGCTGGCTTACCTCTAAGCTCTAGGCTTTTCTGCCTCCTTCCACAGGAAGGATAATAGATCCTGTTATCTCAGTCATTCAAAATAGCTGGAAATTTAGAAGTAGGTACAAAAAGCCTCCTAATGGCATAAGTTAAAAAAAATCTGGCATAAATTCCAAACATGGCTGGGGTGACACGTGGAGCTAACCCCACAGGGTTGACTTATTTTTAGGTGAAACTAAGACTCAGTTATCTAGGTTCTGGAGAAGCCCTCATCTTTATCTAGATCAAAAGCAGATAGAGAGGAGGGGGTCAGCAAAAGCAGATCTGACCACAATGTTCATGTCTGTATCAGCTCCTTCATTTAATACATGCAATGTGTGCTGAGCATTTTCCTTTGGGTGGGGTAATTTTCGAGGATGATGATGTAATAGTGAAAAGGTCAAAATGAGAAAAGAGGGAAAGCAATTACAATCAATGGGCTAAGTGCCAGCCAGGACTGGGGGGAACACACAAGAGGGGCTCTAATGAGAGCCTGGGAAATCAACAGAATATGGGGGAGGAAAAAAACCACTGGCCCAGACTGACCCAAGTAAGAGCAAATTCACTGAAAAATCCCCACACGTCAATGTCACAGGGTTGTCCTGCTTTAGTCAGCTTTAGGTCACTCTGACCAAAATACCCAACAAGAACAACTCAGAGCAGGAAAGTGTATTTAGAGCCCAAAGTTTCAGAAGTTTCAGCCCATAGGCAGATAATTCCATAGCTTTGGGCCCACTGTGAGGCAAAGCATCATGGGGAAAGGACATGGCAGAGAAAAGATGCTCCCGTGTCAGTAAGGAAGCAGAGAGAAAGGAAGCAGGGAAGAGCTGCAGGCAAGATGCACCCTTCCATGGCATGCCCCCAGTGACCCATGTCCTCCAGTCACACCCCACCGGCCTACAGTTACACTCTAGTATATTCATTCAAAAGGTGATGGACTGATTAGGTTACAGCTTTCATAATGCAACCATTTTACCTGGGAATATTCTTGCATTAAGAGGAGCTTATTCCAAACTATAATACCTTCCAACATAATAAAATGGAGTGTGTGTTAAGGAATGACTGAATTATCAAACACACACTTGAATTAGCATCAATATACAGTATAGGAAAAGAAGAGATTTTATTTTCGGCTTTTATTTAATAGGAGCAATATACTATCATTTACACCAAAATAGTGTGTAAGGAATTAGCGTGTTCTTAAGGTTCACCTTCTTGCTTTATGTCCCCATCTACTGTAGCCTGATGTTAACCACACATATTAAATGAATTTTTCTGTTGCAGAAGTCACTGAACCCCACCTACCCTGGAGATATGGAAGAGCAGAGAAACTTCTCATCTGTCTTCTCCTAGTTTGGCATGTGTTGGATCTTTCTTGACCCAAGGGAAAGTGCTGAGTGTTATCATTAGGAAAAGTGATATAACACACAAGAAAATATCATGTGGCCACTTTAATTATCTTGAACCCATATTATATGATACCCAGGACAGGATACTTGCTAATTTGGGACATTTGGGTTGTATTTCACACACCAAAGTCAATATATTTAGGGTAAACTGGTTTGCCTTTGTATGTTAATTTCTTTTCCTTAAAAATAAAAACAAAACTTTCTGAGGATTTTTGGTGTCAGGGAGTGGGCACAGGAGGTGGGGTTCAGTGAATTTGCTCATATACTTGGCCAAGCCAGGATCAGAGGGTTTTCTCTTCTGATGTTAACTACACATTCTGTTAATTTCCAAGGACTTCATTAGCTGTCTCTTTTATGTGTTCCCCTAGCACCCCATATTCTTCAGCCCTGACAGACTTTAATCCATTTATTTTAATTGTTTGCTTTCATATCTTGTTAAGGTGAGAACTGGGTTTGTCTTATTAATCATCACAACACCACACTGAGAAATTACCCAGCATGAAGAAAGGTGCTCAATAAATAAAGATGTCTCAACCAACCTTCTTTCTAGAATCTAACATATACCACATACTCTGTATTAACAGCTTTAAATGTCCCATTTAATCTCCATAACAAGCTCAGGTTCTATATTTCCTACTTTTCAAAGATAAGAAATCCCAGAGTAGCTACTCAATTTGTACAAGACTAAATAGTACACAGGTAGAGACAGTCTATAAAATCAGATCTGTCCAAGTCCAAAGCTCATAATCACCATATGTACACTTGGCTTTCCAGTAAGACATTTATAAGTGCATCATTCTAAGGTACAGCTATAGGATATTTCCTAACCAAGCAATATTCCAATGCTGTTAGTATTAAAATTAAGCCATCTGCCTAACTCCCTCTTCTACACATGTCCTAACGTCATCATGCAAGAAAACCATAATCTCTGGGCAACCAACCCCACAATTCCACATAATGTTCTTTTTTCTTCTTTATTTTCTCTTGAGTCCTCAAATTCTAGAAATTTGATCAGCTCACACCAAACCAGTAATTTTGTTGGCATTTCCAGAAACAATTTGGGAAATTTTAAACAGCTGCTCTAACCAGCATTCTGGCGTGTAGAAAGCTAAACTCTAAAGATTATTGCTTTAAAAAGTTATTTTTAAAAGGTGAAGTCATTATTCTTTGTCTCTACAGATGCAGACAATGTGAACATGTTGCTAGAAAGTGCTATTAAATAAGTCTGACATACCATGGTAGAGCTAACTCATAGTGTTATCAGGGAATGAGACATACACTTTGAAGAAAGGATTAACCAGCATCAGAACAGGCCTGTTTATGTATACCAGGCAAAGCAGACACAGGAGGACTCTTCAGTAAATATCAGACTGTCTGTAGCCACAAAGCACACAGCCCTTTCCGAAAGTAGCAAGGCTAATTCCTCAATCTGTCACTTATCTGGACCTGCTCTGGTACACAAGTAATTCTCTAAAATCAAGTTACTTCTTTGATGATCTTTTTTTTTTAATTTTAAGAATGGGGAAAGTTCAATTGTGTGGAACTGGTTTAGAAAGCTCAAAGGATATTAAGCCCTACAGTTTTACTTCATACTAGTATTTATCTTATATAAACAATGCACCTAAGCCATAACACCCTTCAGAAAGAGAAAGAAACAAATGTAAGGGTACGTTTCCAATTCTACCATTTCTACTTAATTCCAGAACCCCACCTCTGGCTTACTAATCAATAATGCATCAGCTAGATGGCCTGAAATCTGTTCTACCTTCTACTAGTTAGGTGGTCTTTAGGGTCTTGCCTGTTCTTCATCTGTGTTTTAGCATCCTCATCCTTATAACATAGAGCTAGCAAAGTGTCCTTACATCAGAGGGCACTATGATAACTAAATGAGATAATGCATATTGATGGGCTTAATATAGTATCTGGTAATATTTCCATGTGGGAATTCCTTGGAAATTTTTGCATATTTTTGAATCATGAGAAAAATCTGTCAAGAAATTTGGAAAATATCTAGTATCTTGAAATTCCCAACAAATATTAAACTTCATTATTTGAGGATGAGAGATAAGAATTACTGATTCATAAATTATTTTGTATTTTCATATGATTTATGCATTTTAAATAATAATAAATACCCATAATAATAAACAGTGAATTATTTCTTATATAAAAAGCTCAAAAACATTCTGTTAAAAAGACACAATATTAAATATGTGGTTTATTATTATTTGAACATATTATGACAAAATTACATATTTTAATAATATGTAAAACTGATCTCAACTTGAAACAGACATTTGATGATAAAAATTTGTAAAAATAAAAAAGGAAACAGTAACACAAAATAAATGTCAAATAAAATCTATTTAAAAACTTTAAATACCACAAATACTTAATATTTAAACTCCATCACTCTGAAATAAAAGTTTAAAATAATATGTTGCAATAAAACATATTAATCAATAGCCTGATCTTTGCTTGTTCTCTAAACTTATTTAACATGCAAGGAATTTAGGTGTTATCTTTGAAACTGTAGGTGTTTCTTGACATAAAGCAAGAAAAGATATCCAGATGTGCATTTTAGAAACAACATCAGCAATCAGGGTGAAGAATTGGCAGCCAGATCATAAATGGGAAGTTTTGATAATAGCTCTATCAGGAAGTGAAGAAGGCCTGCACTAAATCTTTAGTGATAGAGATAGAAAAGAGATAGGGGTTAGGATTCAGGAGAGACTGAAGATTGCCTATGTGTGAGGACTAGTTAAAAGTTGGAACTCAGGAAAGAGAATTAATTCAGTTTTCCGTTGTGGTGATCTGAATGAACACTAATGGTATCAACTCAGAGAACTAATTTGTACATGTTTGCTTGAGGGAGGTAATGAGTGAGTGAGTGATCCCCTGGGATCTCTAGGTGGAAATTGAAATGATAATGGTAACATTAAAACCTAGACCAAAAATTAAGAAATAATTTTAAAATACCTCTTACTAAGACTGCTCAGTGGTAGAGCACTTGCCTAGCACAAGCAAGACCTTGGGCTCTATCCCCAGCACCGCCAAGAAAACAATGCCACAACATCAAAAAAAAAAAAAAAGACCTCTTATAACTTATAGAAATTATACCTCTAAAATATATTGGGCTAAAATTAAATCAAAGTTACAAATGTAAAACAACTTAAATATTCAACAAGAGGAGGCTAAATACAATATATTCCTACAAATGAGTCATAGATTTTTATGTGGGAAATGGTTCCTAATATATTCTTTCATTAAAGAAATCAGATTATAAAACAATACTGACATAAAACCACTTAAAAGAAAAAAATGGTACACAGACAAAAGATTGGCAATAATAAAGCACAATGTTGGCTTAGCTATCTTGTGATGAGTATTACTTGTAAAAATGTAAAACCATGCTGAGAACACCCCTGTAATACCAGCAACTTCAGAGGCTGAAATGGGAGGAGCTTAAACCAGAAGCCAGCCTCAGAACTTACGGAGATCTTGTCTCAAAACTTAAAAAAAAAAAAAAAATCTGGGGATTTAGCTTGGTGGTAAAGAGCCTCTGGGTGCAATCCCAAGTACCATTGAGAAAGAGAGAAGGAAAACATGTTTGTATTACCAAGAAGGAACTCTTAGGACACTGTTTACTGTGTTCTTTAACCTACCTGCTGATTACCAGATTTTTCTCTACCTACTTTTTTTTAATGTAATGTTAAGATTTTGTGATTGTGGATAACTTTAAATCATAAAAAATCACTACAAACTAGTAGGTCTGACTTCCAGTTGAGACAATGTGGTGGCCTTAGCTAATGTGTAGTTCTTTCTAACTAACCCCCCCCCCCCATGTGCAGTTAACAATAATTATAAATATTCATCCAAGCTTTTGTAAGAAAGATAAGAGATATCCCACAGGAGCCGGAAACAAAGTCAGAAATGAAGGGTGGATATAGGTCTAGAAAGACAGTGGTTATGGTTTCAATGGCCACACAGCAACAAAAGAAAACCACTTGGTCTTTGGTCCCTATGGATGGGACTAAACTCAGGCCTCAATTTAGAGCCAAGACTTTGAATGGGGTACACCTTCAGTGAAAGGAGAACTAGAATTCCTCCAATTTGCTCAAGTAATAGTAATCACTGAAACATCTAATATTTACTGAGCATAATTTACCATGTTCCAAGCTAAATATTTAATTTGGAAAAGTACAAATAATGCAAAAAAGCATATTAAACATAGAGGAAAAAATGATAAACTATTATAAACCTGAAGTAATCTAATGACATAAGCTCAAGTTGGGTAAGGAAAAGTGGCATAACTGCAAGAATAAATTTACAAGTCTGCATCACTCCCACTGTGTGATTTTTTTTTTCTTCTGGTATTGGCAGTTCAACCCAGGGCACTTTACCATTGAATTACATGTTCAGCCTTTTTTAATTTTATTATTATTTTTTTAAATTTTGAGACAGGGTCTCGCTAAGTTGCCCTAGCTGGCCTTGAACCTATGATCTTCCTGTCTCATTCTTCCAAACAACTAGGATTACAAATACGTTCCTGGTTTACTGTGTGATTTTTTTTTTAATTTATTTTTTAGTTGTAGTTGGACACAACAACATTAAACTGGCCTCTAGTGAGGTCCCAATGGAAGGAGCTCATGTGGTAGCAAGAGATCACATCACTAGAAAAAAGTCAGAGAGCAAGTCAGGGGTCAGGTTTGCTTCTACAACTCACTCACACAAGAGTTCAGGGGTCACACAAGAGCTACCTAAATCCTTGCTAGACCCTACTTCTTAAAGGTCCCACCACCACACTGAGGACCAACCTCCAACACATGAACCTTTTAGAAACACACTCAATCTATATCAAAACCATACCAGTCTTTTTCAATCTGGAACAATTTTGTCTTTACATTTTTTTGGTCTGGTGTTTCCTTGTTATTGGATTCAGGTTATGTGTTTTTGACAGGAAAGCCACAGAAATGATTTTGCATCCTCCTCAGTACATAAATTAGTAAGCATGTGATTATCAGTTTATCACAATACTGGTGATGTTTACTCTGGTCACATCAGTGTTATTACCAGGTTGTCTCCCCATTATAAACTAACTATATTCTTTGTAACTAATAAGTAATTTGTGGGGACGTACTTGGGAATTATGTAAATTAAGCCTATTCCTTGTCAAACCTTTGTTCGTCATTATGCTATTAATCATGGTTTCGTAACTCCACATTCCTTCTGTATGCATTAGTCAGCATTCTGCTGAAGGATAATGCTTTCCCTTTACCCCAACTTACATGTGTTTATTGGTTCTTCCTCCTCTATGGGCTATACATTTATTTTAATGTTCAAATTCTCCCAGATTTTGCCAAAGGGAGCTCCATCAAGATAGCATTTACACACAGGGACCATTCAGCATTTCTAATTCCAAAATATCATTCTATTGATAACAAAACATTAGACTCTTGGGATGCTCTCCCCTGGTGTCAAATATTCTTTTCTCAGAGAATGCACCAGTTTTTATCAAACAATTATAAACATAATTAGTGAAAACAATCTCCTATACAAAAAAGTCTAAGTTATTTTGAGATTATATGTAATTTTGAGATCTAGTTTATAAGCAAGGATATGAAAAGGTGAATTTAAATTAAAAATCTAACTCATTTAACATGTTATTATGATAGTTAAAGTTATACAAAGTAATTCTGATAATTAATCCAGAGTTTGAATACAAAAGACAAAGGTTTTCTTCTTTGGCTTTCAAATTCACATTCATACCTAAAGAACCAAAGAATATTCAAGTTGTAAAGTGGATACTAAGAAATTTGACAGATATCATATCCAAAAACAAAGATGTACGGAAGGTTTGCTCTACAGGTATTTCTCAGTTTAAATACAAATAGTCATTGTCAAATGCTCATTTGTAATTCTAAACTTTATCTGCTATTCCAAAGAAATGTAATAAATATCAATCATGGAATCTTAATGATACTACAGAGGACTTTGAGGAAGATATTATTAACCCTGTTGTGTTTATTTTTCCCCTTTCTGCTTGATTTCCACATTTTTTAAATTGATGCATTCTAGTCATACATATTGATGGGATATGTTGTTATATATTCGCACATGCACACAATATAACAATACAATTTGGCCAATATCACTCTCCCAAGCACTTCCCCCCTCCATCCCTGTCTTCCACCCCTTAGTCCTTTTTCTTTACCCATCTCCCTTTGCCTTTTTAGATCTATCCCCACCTTTTCTTTCCTTTTTTCTTCTCTAGCTTCAACGCATAAAAGAAAACATTCAATCCTTAACCTTCTGACTTTGAACTATTTTGCTTAACATGACAGTCTTTATTCCTCAGAATGGAATGGAACCACCATTTGACTCAATTATCCTACTTCTCTGTCCATACCAAAAGGACTTAAAATCAGCATACTCAAGTGATACAGCCATATCAATGTTTATAGCAGCTCAATTAAAAATAGCTAAACTAGGTGCCCTTCAATGGATGAATGGATAAAGAAAATGTGGTATATATATACACACAATGAAATAATACTCAGCCTTAACGTAGAATGAAATTATGGCCTTTGCTGGTAAATGTTATGCTAAGTGGAGCTGGAGAATATTATGCTAAATGAAATAAGCTGATCCCAAAGAGCCAAAAAAGAACCAAAAGCTGAATGTTTTCTCTAATTCGTGGATGCTAATTCACAATAAAGGGGGGGTCTCAGCTAGGGAAGAATAGAGGTACTTTGGATTAATCAGTGGGGAGTGAAGGGAGAGGAAGGGGTATGGGGTGTGATTACACCACTGGTATAATTCTACATCATGTACAACCAGAAGAGTGAGAAGTTATACTCCATTTATGTATGATATGTCAAAATGCATTCTACTGTAATATATAACTAATTAGAAATTTTACAAATGGGCAAAAAAAATGATGGTCTCTACTTCCATCCATTTTCCTGAAAATGACATAATGAAGACTTTAATTTTCAGGAGTAAAAGTGGTGTGATTCTATTCCTAGTCTTTTGCGGAGCCTCCATTCTGATTTCCATAGCAGTTGTACCAATTCCTACCAACACTGTGAAAGTGTTCCTTTTTCTCCACATCCTCTCCAGCATTATTGTGTGTATTCTTAATAACTGCCATTCTGATTGGTGTGACATAAAATCTCAGTGTACTTTTGCTTTTCATTTTCCTAATTGCTAATGATGCTGAGCATTTTTTCATGTATTTGTTAGCAATTTGTATTTCTTCTTTTAAGAAGCATCTGTTTAATTCATTTGCCCACTTATTAACTGAGTTATTTGATTTTTTTTGGTATAAAGTTTTTTGAGATTATATATTCTAGATCCTACTCTTCTGTCAGAAAAGTATCTAGCAAAGATTTTTCTCCCAGTCTGTGCGTTCTCTCTTCACATTCCTAATTATTTCCTTTGCTTTGCAGAAGCTTTTTAATTTGACGCCATCCCGTTTATTAACTCTTGGCATTATCTCTGGAGCTCTAGGGCTTCTATCGAGAAAGTTGCTACATGTGCCTAAAAGCTAGAGTGTTGACCCTACATTTTCCTTCTAGGAGTTGTGTAGTTTCTGTCCTAATTCCATAGTCTTTGATCCATTTTGAGTTGATTTTGGTGCAAGGTGAGAGATAGGGCCTACTTTCCTTCTTCGACATATAGATCACCAGTTGTCCCAGCACCATTTGTTAAAAAGGCTGTCTCTTCCCCAATTTATGTTTTTGCCATCTTTTTCAAGGATCAGATGACCATATCTGTGTGGACCTTTCCCTGTGTAACCACTTTATTTTACAGGAAAAATGTATCACAGGATCAAAGAGGTGAACTGTTACAGAAATAACTGTTGGAAAATCTGGAATTTGAAGATAGTTTTTAGCGTTTCAAGACAAGAGCTATTTTAAGCATACCACTTACAATGGTGAGAATAACAAGTCAGTCCACAAAAAGTGCTAAATTATTTAGCCCACAATATGGCTGACACATTCAGCAATGAACAATCAATTACAGTACTTATTATCAAGGTAACCCAAAAGTTACTATGTTAAAAAGTTTTTTTAATTAATTTTGGACTAGGTAAATTAAAAGATGATGATAAGGGCCATTACTATTGTGTTGTGACCCTTGCAGGCACCTCAGAGGCTGGTGGAACTGCTTCTTTAATGTGTCTAAATTCACCAAACAGCTTAGGAGTTTCCTTTTCCAGGGCAGGCAAGGACCATCGTCGATAGGATTCAAACTTGGCACAATTAAGGATGTATTAGGCCTCTCCATTAATGGCCAATTCATGTCAGGCATGGTGGTGCACTCCTGTAATCCCAGCGATTTGGGAGGCTGATTATTATTAATTAGTTACACATTCTACTGTAATGTGTAACTAATTAGAAATTTTATAAATGAGGCAGGCAGATCATGAGTGCAAAGCCAGCCTCAGCAACTTAGTGAGGCCCTAAGTAATTCAGAGAGACTCTATCTCTAGTAAAATATAAAATGGCTGGGGATGTGGCTCAGTGGTTAAGTACTCCTGGGTTTATTCCCTGGTACAAAAAGGGTACAAAAAAAGAGAGAGATTCATAAATCATCCCTGAGAAAGCTACAAGGAACATTTTAGGTATAAGAGATAATACAAAACCTAAGGCTACTACATTTTACTGTCTTCAAATAGAAGATTTTACATATAATATTCCCTCGTTTTATTTCATAAAATTTCTTCAAGTTTTCAAGCATATTTCCTTTAAATCCAGATTTAAATAGCTGAGTTTACATATAAAAAACCATTTATAACACTCGTGTCTTCTCCACCTGCACCTATCTGGTGTGATTGGTTCATCAATCTCATCGGTTGGGAGGCCTTTCCCTATTCTCTTTCTTATCTTCCTCTCTAAGGAAACTTTAGACTGGAAACAGGAGGGTTAACCTCCTCGTGAGTGATTATGCAGATGCTTCTCACACTTTGGCATCTATGCCTCAAGTAGGAAGTGGGTTCTCAGATATAAACCTCAAGGGTGGACTTAGAGCTAACTCAGAGCAGCTACCATTTAGCTATTTTAAATCTCTACTCGGAACAGAATTTCCATGCATGGTAACCACCAAATGAACAAAGAGAAGATAAAGGAAATGTTGTATTCACTTTAAAGTTTAAACAGAGAATGACCCAGAAAGCTTTGTCAGCAGTTTCAAATAAAGAAGGTTATTTCTCAAAATCCATTAAAATTACTTAATGAATCTCCAAATTTCCCATAACTAATAAAATGATTAAAGCAGCTCTGTACATACCCTGAGTGGCTGTTGGAGGTAGCTTGAGGGTATTGTCTAACTTCTCCCACAGGTAAGTTGGCCGAGGAATGCCTTCCTCTGAGCTACAAAGTAGGATGACGTCACTGCCGATATCCTGGGATCCTTGGATTTGGCAGTGTGGGACAGAAGGAGGAACTACAATAAGAAGAATAAACAATAAAGTACACATTTACTGTAAGCCAAACAATGACAGAGACAACATAAACATTCAGTACACTGGAACCTCAGGTAACACTGTTTTCGGAACACACACTAGGAGACAACCTCCTGGCAGAAGCCAGAGGACAATCATGCATTAAGTCACGGGGCTTGGGCACAAATGGCACAACCTATAACTTTAGTTTGGCAGGGGGCAAACATGTAAAAGGGGCTATGCTGTTTTATTATGTTTTCAAGGTATCTTATGGTCTTGGTTTCACTCTGCATTCTTTAAAGAGAATTCTTAAGATCATCACGTCAACATTATACCTTTAAAAATAGTCAAAACATCACTGTTAAAAGAAAATTTCAAGGAATAGAACACTCGCCCTGCCGGTCGTTCTGTGGCTAAGACCACTTCAATAAAGTTCTTTGTTATTTCACAAACAAAAACCAAAAGACCCATTTTATACCAAATTCTGCTTTGTGGTGGGGAAAATTAGAGTAAGGATCCAAGTAACAGGAACTTGATAGTAATACCGTGGATATTTTATGATCATGAAGACAGAAAAGAGCACAAAGGAGGACAAGGAACAAAAAATTAACAACAACAACAAGAAAAGAATACTTAAGCCAAAACTACACAGTAAAAATATAAACTAAGCCCATAGCTTAAAGTCAAATATTAGGGAATGTAGGCACCAGTGTTTAAGTCCAAGTAATGATATACTTATAATGCTAATGACTTTTCAATAAATGATAGAATATACAAATGGAAAATGAGCAAAAAGTATATAGAGGAATCAGGCAAGACAGAGCAATCAGCAATGAGAGTGACTGGGGAAGAGAGAATAATGGAAAGCATACAGGTAGGAAGAGTATAAATCTCATAGGCTCCTAACTGCTGTGACAGAGTAAACCAATATCCTCAATTTGCTTGCTTTGACATTGTCACTGTAATTCTCTGGAAAATCCAAAATACTTCCTTGAATCTAGCATCAACTATAAAATAAAGACTGTTTTTCTTCCTTTAAAAAATTAAGTAAGGGCTAGGGTTGTGGCTCAGTGGTAGTGTGCTCACCTAGCACGTGTGAGGCCCTGGGTTTGATCCTCATCACCACATATAAGTAAAATAAAGAAAACTCAGGCCCTAGAATGCTTAAAAAAATTAAGTCAGTATGGATATTGTGGGAGGCTAGTTAACATAACTTGAGGTGTAAACATCAGAATATTTAATTCCATTAGTACTCTGTACCCAGTACTCAGGGTATTTAAAAATCCATATGATTTTTAATATACTATAGTGAATAATACTTTTGAGAATAGAAATTTCCAATCTGGTACTTAGTTTTTAATGCTATTTGAAGACTAGGAGAAAAATGCACTAAGGATTATAGCATATTCTCATCCAAAGAGAGAAAACAAGAAGAATTCCCCACACTGGCATCCTGAATTGACAGCCCAATGGAAGACCAAGTGGAGCAGGGGTTGACAGGGACTGTGGAGGTAGGTTCTGAGACCTGAAAGGGAGGAGAATTAAAAGAACTGGCTTTCTCTGAGTACTTCCTCCACCTCCCCCAAATGAACTGAATTCAGCCACTTCTACCACAAGAACACATTTAGAAGTCAGTGTTTTATTTTAGAGACAGGAAAACTGAGAAATTGAACATGTAAATGGAAGTATTATTAAAATTATACCAGGACAACAGGTACAAGCTAAAAACTATCATGGAACTGCTACATGTTATATACACAGGAAGTAAAAGTATTGCTCTCACACACACTGAAACTTCTGCTTTGTACTCACAACAAATAATCCATCATCTAATGTGCTCTCAACAGAGGCTTCTGTCTTATATTGATGCTTAAAAAAAGAGTGGGACCATTTCAGATGTTGTCTTATACCACCTTTATCCATCTCCCAGAAAGTGCCATTAAAGAAGCTTTAGAGACCACCAGAAATGAAGAAGGGGGCAGAAAGCCTGTGTGTTAGAAACATAGAGGGGAACAGAAGAGACAGACCTTAAAGAAGAAAGGCAGAGAAGGAACATGAGCAGACCCAGAGTGGAGAAGAAGGGCAGAAGGAAATATTCTTGACAGGAGATTTGAAAATAAAGTGCAAGGTACCTGCAAGTTCTCTGTCACTCACCTAACACTGTGAGGCCAGTGACCCCAATATTCCTGCCCCCTCTGTCTGGAAGGTTGTTGACCAAACACTGGTAGGTGCCTGTATCTGAGAGCTGAGTGTTATTAATGAAGATGGAGACATTGGTGGCTGGCATGGTGCCTATAAATCCTACCCTACCATGGAACCGGGGGGCACCATCAAACATCTGTCCACCCTGATACAGAATGACCTGCAAAAGAAAGAAAAATAAACAAACTGGCCACTTTGTTCCCTCCTAGACACCTAACAATAGCTGACAGACAGGACTATATGTTCCTGCACCAACTGCTGGAGAATTTTATTTCTATTCTAAGAGTTGTCACCAACTTTTTCTTACTACAACTGTTCATAGTTATCTTGGAGTTCTAAATTCTCACATACCAAATCAGAATAACTTTTTTTTTTATTATCTAGCCCATTAGAACACAGAAAATATGCTACTCTACTATCAACCCTCCTTCAAAAAGTTAATTCCAAAACAGAGTTTAAAAAATATTAGCATTGCCTATCTTATGCTTACTAAGACACAAAATGACAGGTCATCGTTATAGGATGAATATAAAATAAACACTATACAAGGGAAGACTTGGAAGTCTGTGATTGCTATTCTTATGTTCATTTCTATAGCCACTCCCTCTGCTTCTCAGATGGTCTCTAACACTTCTTTAGTAGCAATTTCTATTATCAAATCTAAACACTCATGGAGGTGGAATCAGTATGTTACACAGAAAGGTTCTACTTAGGCTCTACCTGTAAATTTGGGGAAAACTGTAGTCAAGTTTTTTCCTTGACTCTTAAAATGAGGAAGTTGAACAAATAATCTTGAAAGTTTAGTCTAATTACAAAAATCCCCTGGTTTGAAGAAAGAAAAGTTTTTATTGAATTTTTATTGAATTTCATAACAGAAAGCTTATCTTATCGAATATTTTAGGCAGTAGTAAGCTTATTGAAACAGAAAAGATTCATAAAAGAAGTTGTCATTGTAAATAAATGTGTGCCCATAATCACAATTCATTATTTTCTGAGCATTATTTTATGCAGTAGTTATCACAAATTATGAGCCTTCTTTTCTGTGATGTTATATAGCCTTTTGTGGAGTAACTTTTCTTTTTGTCTACATTTTTTTGTGTGGCACAGTCTAATTTATATGAGACTTCCTGAGCTGGCTAGTATGCCTACTTATACTTACATGCTTACGAAATTAAGAGAATCAATTAGTACTATATAACATTACTTCCTTACTGCTATCACCATCTTTTAAAAGTATACTCTCATTCATCTCTTACTAGTGCCCATCCCTTCCTGCCAAAATAGACTTTGTTTTTTATATCTTGGTACTTTCCTGTCACCAATGTTCTAAAAACAATTCCAAGTTCCTGCCTAAAACATTCAGAGGATCTACTTAACATGTGATTATGATGATGATGATGAGGAGGAGGAGGAGGAGGAGGACAATAATGATTACAACAATGGTCTTTTAAAAACAGGCTAGTCTCTTCTGATAGTTGACTAATATTTCGAGCACTAGGACCTAAAACAGTATAGGCACACTGAAAATGCCACCTAATTTTAGAGGTCAAATATATACTCAGGATGCTTCTCTACCCACCTCTTCTGAAAAGATTAATATTTTAGATGCATCACAGGATGGACCAGAAGTACCTGTTCAGGTTGGTTAGCATTGGAGAGAGGAATGACCATCCAAATGACATTGAGGTTAATGAGGGCAGCACTGGTAGAGAAAGTGCAGGGTAGGACTGCTGTCTGACCTCGGGCCACCTGGATACTCCCAGGGCTCTCTGACACTTCCAGGGACACCACAAGACCTACAGAAGAAGGAACAGAGAGGTTATACACTCACTTTTCCTGAGTTTAAACCCCTTCAGAAAGGTCTGCATCTTTTACATTAGTACATTATTATCAATTATGTGAACACTCCATCATGACAGCCTTACTAAACTACCAAGACAAATCACCAAATCAATATGGTAAAAAATGATTTACCCCCTTCTTTATCTCTTGGAAAGTGCAACTGGAAAATCTTAGAAATAACTTTTACAAGATACTATCCAGTACAACTATAAGACGTTATCCAATTGTCAAATACAACATGGAAGAATTTCATTGATAGGGTTTGAGCAGAACCTATAAATGGGATGAAAGATGAGAAATAAATTGAAAATTTTAAAAGTGTCTTGACAACAGCACACCACAGTAAATCCTTTCAGCATCTATATGCTGAAAACTACATACAAAATACTGATGGAAGAAATCAATAAGAGTAAATATAAAGATATACTATTTTCATGAATTGGAAGATTCAATATTGTTAAGAGGCTAATTCTCTACAAATTAATCTATAGATTAAGAGAAACTCCCAATTAAAATCCCACTAGGCTTTTTTCAGATATTGACAAACTAATTCTAAAATATATTGAAAGGCAAAGAACTTGACTAGCCAGAAGAAGAATGAAAAATAACTACAAAGATGGTGAATTCAAACTGTCTGATTTTAAAAAAATGTTATACAACTATAGCAATCAAGACAGCATAATACTAACATAAGAAAGACATACAGACAAATGGCATAGGATTGAGAGTACTGAAATAAACCATTATATTTATACATAAATTTTTTTAACAAAGGAGTAAGACAATTAACTAGAGGAAAGAATAGTGTTTTCAACAAATAGCTATGAAATTTTGAAAATAATATGTAAAGAGAGAGAGAAAACTTGTTCCCATACCTCTCAGAATACTAAAAATCAATGTAAAATGTTCATAGACCTAAATAAAAGAACTAATCTATAAAACTTCTACAAATAAACACAGAAGAAAATCTTAGTTACTTGAATTAGAGATCTTAGATACATCACCAACACCATGATCATAAAAGAAAACAAATTAATAAAGTAGATCTCATTAAAAAACTTTGTTTCCAAAAACTAGAATTAAAAATCAGGACTGAGAGTACATATTTACAAACAGTATATCAACTTATATACAGAATATACAAGGAACATAACAATTCAATTAAAAAGCAATTTAATTTTAAAGGGATATACATATTAAAACCCCAATAAGACACACAGCATGTCCACTGGAATGGCTACAATCAAGACATAGCAAGAGCTGCTAACCATGTAGAAAAACTAGTGCCTCATGCACTGCTGGTGATAATGCAACATAGTACACTCACTTTGGAAAATAGTTTCAGTTTCTTAAGTTAGACATAAACATACTATATAACTCAGAAATGCCATTTCCTAGGAATCTACCCAAGTACAAATATGAAAATATACGTCTGCACAGAGACTTGTATATGAAGGTCACAGCAGCTTGTTCATATTATGCCCCCAAATGGAAATAATACAAATATCCATCTACTGATGAATGGATAAACAAAATATAGTCTAACCATACAATAGAATGCTATTCAGAAATAAAAAGCATCAAATTAGTGCTTAGTATAGGCTTGGTGCACTCTAGATGTCAGGTAGCAATAGTAACAATGTCACAGTAGTCATTTTAAAATTAAAAAACTATGTGCTTCAAAAGACAAGAAAAAATTTTGTGCAAAAAAATTATGTTACAACATGAATAAGCCTCTCAAAAACATTTTGCTAAATTAATGAAGCCAGATCTAAAATACTGCACAATATATGATTGTACATATATAAAATATCTAGAAAAGGCAAATCCACAGAGACAGGAGGCAGATTACTGGCTGCCTGGAGCTAGAGAGGAGGCAGTACAGGCCTTGATGCAAATAGGCTCAAATGGGAATTCTTAAAAGGTGGTGAAAAACTTCTAAAATTAGATTGTTTTAATGGTTGTACAACTCCATAAGTTTAGAGAAATTACTGAGTTTACACTTTAAATGGGTGAATTTTGTGGAATGTAAATTATACCTCGGTAACACTGATAACATAAAAAAAAGAAAGAAAACAGTGATTCATCAGAACAAATTCTCAGCAAATCTATTTTGCAAAGAATGACTGCCTCTTTGGAATGATGGAACAGTATGGAAATATCAGGAGATTAAAAAGGTCAGGGAGACCCTACAAAACAGCTGTTCTAAATCATATAAAAACATTAAGTCTATGGCAGGATCTGAAACTTTTATTTTGAAGCAAAAGTATCCCAATTCTCCCCCACGCCAAAAAAAAAAACAACAACACAATAACATACTTTTAAGATTACAATAACATACCTTTAAGATTACAACTAGTTTTAGAAGCATACATAACACCTTCCTTCCATAGAACTTTATGTTCTTCACATATAGTCTGATGATGTTCTCAGGAGTTAATTTGCAAAATAAAATGTTTCATAAAATAAAGCCATCTGTGATAGAATATCAAGCACTTGCTAACATCAGGAAAAGTCTCTAAGTTAAATAACATTAGGAGGAGTGTCTGAGTTTTAAAAAGAAATTTGAAAGAACCTCAGGGGTTAGAGACCTTTGAAAGGCAACGTTATTTGATCATACAGCAGGCAACTAATAGAAACAGCAGCTACCTCATGGGAGAAGAAATAGGTCATGGGAGTATATATGTTCCAATGATGTAGTGAATGCTAGTGGAGATATTTTTAAGGATGAGTGTGGAAACCAAACTAGCACTGGCACCTGCACTGCTGCATGCTCCAGACAAAATCCCAAGCCTTCGAGGGGGGATGTGCTCAGCAGCCTGCACAGAAGGATGCCCAGCCTCCACCCTCAACTCACTGATTTCAAACTGAACCCATGCACTTTTTGACAAAATTTTTAAAACATATAAACAAAGACGAAAGACAAAGATGAGATAGAAAAAAAGCTACCAAAATAGAGTAAGCAGAGGAGGGGCAGATGCACAGGAAAGGATTGAAAGCTGGGAAACAGAGCAGGCCTGCTGGCAGGGAATGAACCTCTGGGGTAACAGAAGCTGTAAGAGATCAACTTCTGACTGGAGTGAGATGAAATCTTAGAGTAGTCTAATTGCTAGAGATGTTGAACATTTTTCTTATATTTGTTGATAGGTTGTATTTCTTCTTCTGTATTTCTTTCTTCTTCTTCAGTTCCTTAGCCCATTTATTGATTGGGATATTTGCTTTTTTTTTGGTGTTAAGTTTTTTGAGTTCTTTATATATCCTGGAGATTAGTCCTCTATCTGAGGTTTTTGTGGTAAATATTTTCTCCCATTCTGTAGGCTCTATCTTCATTGTTTCTTTTGCTGATAAGAAACTCTTTAGTTTGAATCTATCCTATTTATTAATTCTTAATTTTACTTCTTGAGCTTTAGGAGTCTTATTAAGGAAATCAGTTCCTAGCCAACAGGATGGAAATTTGGGCCTCCTTTTCTTCTATTAGGCACAAGGTCTCCATTCTAGTGCCTACACCTTTGATCCATTTTGAGTTGATTTTTGTGTAGGGTGAGAGACAGAGGTTTAATTTCATTTTACTCCACATAGATTTCCAGTTTCACCAGCTCCATTTGTTGATAGGCTATCTTTTCACCAATGTATGTTTTTGGTGCCTTTATCTAGTATGAGATAACTGTATTTAGGTGGGTTTGTCTCTGTGTCTTCTATTTTGTACCATTGGTCTACATGTCTAATTTGATGCCAATACCATGCCTTTTTTGTTACTATTGCTCAAACTACTCTTGTCAGAATGGCAATTATCAAAAATACAAGTGATAATAAATGTTGACCAGGATGTGGGAAAAAGGTACACTTATACATTGCTGGTAGGACAGTAAATTGGTGCAACCGCTATGGAAAACAGTACAGAGATTCCTCAGAAAACTTGGAATGGAATCACCATTTTACCCAACTAGGACTTTAAATCAGCACACTACAGTGACATAGCCAAATCAATGTTTATAGCACCTCAATTCACAATACCTAAACTATGGAACCAACGTAGATGCCCTTCAACAGATGAATGGATAAAGAAAATGTCGTACAGATACATAATGAAATATTACTCAGCCTTAAAGAAGAATGAAATTATGATATTTGCTGGTAAACGGATGGAACAAGAGAATATAATGCTAAGTGAAATAAGCCAATCCCCAAAAAACAAAAGCTGAATATTTGCTCTGATAAGTGGACGCTGCTCCATAGTGGATGGGGCGGGAGAGGGAGGAATGAAGGAATTTTGCATTATGCAGAGGAGAGTGAGGGAAGGGGAAAGCCTGTGAGGATGAGAAGGACAGTGGAATGAGACAGACATTATTACCCTACATACATGTATAATTACACTATCAGTGTGACTCTGCACCACGTACAGCCAGAGGAATGAGAAGTTGTGCTCCATTTGTGTACAATGTGTCAAAATGCATTCTACTGTCATGTATAACTAATTAGAACAAATGTAAAAACTTCAAAAGAAAAAGACCAACTTTATCTACTTTACATTTCTTAATCCTGAAAGATTCACAGGCTTAATCCTGAAATCTCAAGTTTTGAGATAGTTGCAGAAGAAACAGTCTAGATAATTTGTTTTTAGAAGTTGTAAAGATATGGGTTTGAAGCTTGACTGTGGAAATCTGACTCTCAAATCTAATTAGCTCTGTGGCTCCAGACAAGTCACTTCATCTCCAAGTCTGTTACTTCACCTGTGCAACAGGGCTAAAGACCATGATCCCATCCTGCATGGGGTATGATGAGGGTAGTACCAGACACTGAGGATGACTATGGTCACTGCTACTCCTGCAACCTGACATCTAGAGCACACGGAGCCTATACTAAGCACTACACAGATGTGCTCATTTAATCCCACAGGGTGTCTTCTGTCAGTATCCTCATTTTACAGAGAAAACTAAGCCCCCCCCAAATTAAAAATTAGATCAAAATCACACAATCACATAGTAAAAAAGTGATATGATACAGATTCAAACCCAGGCAGCATGCTTACACGAACTAGAATGAACTTTACATAACACCATTAGAGAAAACAACCTTTACCTCCTGCTCTAAACCCACAGATCAGCTTCAGTTGTCTTCCTCTCTCCTGTAAGATTATGGGTTTTTTTCCAAGGAAACTCCTTTTACATGGGTTTTGAATGCCTTTCTCTGGGGCACCCTTAGTAACCCTGCCATAGACTGCTCTCTCCCTTGACACTTCAACCCCTCGAACACTGTAACTTCCTCTGTGCATTTAAATTTTTAAAAATTCTCACCTATTTCAACTTAAAACAAATCTTACCTCCCTACACCCCACAGGCCTCTCCCATGGTCTGCTCTTTCTAATTCTTCACATTAATCTTTTGAAAGAACTGTCTATACTCCCTCTCTCCATAGAATCCTCTCCAACTCAGTCTTTAATACATTCCTGCCCCACTACTACCCCTGCACTTCTTAAAGTCATTCCCCCTAGGATTCCCAGAGACCTGCTTGTGGCTGCATGACACTTGTAATCATTCTTGCACCCTCAGAAGCACCTAACAGAGATAAGCATTCCGCTCCTTGAAGCACACTTTCCCTTAGCTTCAGGGATATCATACACACCTGGGGAGGGAGGGGCTGCAGGGATGAAGCACACTTCCAGGACATGCCCCCACTAACCCACCTCCTCTAGCCACATACCACCTGCCTACAGTTACAACCCAGTCAGTCCATTCAAACTTAGATGAACTGATTAGGTTACAGCTCTGGTAAATTAACCATTTATTTCTAAATATCCCTGTATTAACAGAAGCTTTGGGGGAACACCTCATATACAAACCATAATACCTTCCCTTCCCATCTCCCCTTGACATTGGGCTCCTTTCTAATTTTCTCTATGTAGTGAATGGTTACAATGGATTAAACCTGGTCAAGCAAGACATTTAGAAATATTTCTTAACCCTACTCTTTCATCATCTCCTCAACCAAACATAATCTAATCTGATCCATTGACTTCTGATCTGATCCTCTTGACTTCTTAACTAGGGCCTTTGTTCTGTCCTCTGTATTTCCTGTCTCATTTGCTTTGTTCCAAATACCAACCTTTTTACTCAGTAGCTTACTCATCCTTCTTATAAGCCCAAATGTTACCCTGTTATAGAAAAGCCTCCCCTGACTTCTCAGTCTAAGCCAGGGTCTCTAAAACCAGTGCCAGAACACTATTCAAGTGTGCAGTTAAACTTTGGTGTGATTATTTAACATGTCTTCACCTGTATATTGTAAGGTCTGAGGAAGCACACAATAGTAACTCAATAAGTACATGATGTTCAATAGAAGTAATGCAGTTCCTTCAATTTCCACATGAAAGCACCAAAGAGGTAGGTTTGTTAAGGTCTTATGGTTAGGATCTGCATCTTCTGATTTTCAATAATGTGTTTTCTGCAATACCAAATTCTTTCACCAATCATGTCTCAGAAAACAAGTAATGACAACACCATCAGCTGTATTATGATTAAGGGGACATTTCTTTAACAATAGGATTGATATTATGCAAAAGCTCAAATTATCTGTAAATACATCTACTCTTCTCTGTCTCAACACAATAATTTAAAATGACTGTTATTCTCTTTATATACCAGAATTTTAAAAGAAAATCATTTAAGACTTTTAAGATATCATACATGAGATACCAAAAAGAATTATAAGATAGCCTACCCTGGAGAATTTGTACAAAGAAGGCTAAATACTGGTTATACAACACTGACTACCATTCTGGGAGTGAATGACCAGGAGTGAAAGCTTGTAAGGAGGCTTTGTGGAAAGAACTTTTAATTTAGAGCTGTATGCTTTAAGATCCATCCCATTCGCACCATGAAAAAAGGGCCTATACTCCTCATATGTATTAGGGCAAAGGATGCCTAAGCATCCCATGGATCAGATGTGAACATATATAAATACTGGTGCATGTTCATCATTTGCACTTCTGAAGGGTCATCAACCCTTCTGATGGGATCTCAGCAGAAGGAAGCTATGGAGACCTCTAGATCCCCAAAGGTTTATCCTTGGCATTCTGAGAATTACATATAAATGTCTATGTATAAATTAAGATTTTATTGTGTGTTTTATCTTTAAACTAAGAGAAATCAGAAAAGTTGTGTAACCTGCTTTAGTTTTCATCTAGAAAAAGAACTGGCTCTTGAACAAATTTAAGTAAATGTGGAAGATAAAATAATGTTGTTTTGTGATTGTGTCTCAGGGACTCTTCCTTAACATATCAATTTAACTAAACATAATTTAAAAATTTTTGAGAGCATAAGAAGGAGGGAAGTGGGTGTTTTTCACATTTTAAATGCTAAACTTTTTTTCATTTGTAAAAAAAAAAAAAAGAACCAAAATCCCATTTCCTTTTAGAGTGTACTTCCATGTTTGAAATTCTAGGCAAGAATTTAAAGTTTAATGCTAAATATTGAATTAAAAATTCACTTAAAACACCCTACAATTTGCAATATTTACATGTAGAATGCATAATTTAAAAGCTGAATTGGTAACATTTTGCAGTCTTTTCTTACTACTTTCACCAAAGAAAAATTAAATCAACTCATGAATTCTGAATGACTCTTAGCAATTAAATAATAAAAAAACCACACACATAAAAGTACATGGTCATGTTTCCTCTGAGGAGTTGAAATAATAAGTTAGAGTTGTCTATAGTCTTTCTTTAGACCTTTTCCCCCACAATTTAAGGCAGGAAGAAATGCACATTATCTCAGACCAAGAAGTACATGTCAGAGGGAAAGAAGCTGGCAGCAAAGAGGCCTTAAAAATCCTAAGAGGGATCATCCATAGCACATAGCCAAGAGAACAAACCAAGGACATTTTACAGCATCCTGCCAAATGCTAGACTCAAATGACATGCAATCTCCCCTAAAAACCCATCAAAGCTAGAACACCAAAAGCTAGGAATGGAGACTGGTCCAAGCAATCCAACTGAGATTTCCTAATAGAGTATTCTCTGATGTCTATGGAACATGTGCTCCTGTTTCAGAATTAGCCCAACTGCCAGTATGCGTCCATGTGGGAATATAGTCAGCAAAGCATCAAAAGGACCTTATGGCATTTTGGGACACTTATGTTTTCCTTTTGCCCAAATTTTAACATGAGCAGTCACAAAAAAACTCCTTGGCTTACATCATCCCCATATAATGTATCTTGCATTTAAAATATATAATATAAATCTATTTAACCTATTCCAATTGTTTTATGGTTCCATTAGACGAATACATTTCAAAATAGTAAAATTCTATACCATAATGTTTTCTAAAGGACACTAAGGAATGGCACAATTCTCTCTTCACGTTTTAACCAAATTTTATTTAGATGGTGTAATATATCTATATACGTATTTTTATAGGACCATTTTTAACATTGCCATTTGAACTAAAAATAATGCTTATGCTAACTGAAATTAAATTAGGTTTGGGGCATCAACATAGGAGTAAATTAAATGACAGTATCTGCTTACTTTTATCAATGTAGATGGCTCTATTACACACTAGTCATCTACATTAATCTTTAGGACAACTGAAAAACTTCTACTTTGTTTTATGCCATATTACACAACAATTTTCTTACTAGGCAGGCTACCATAAAAGTGTATATCTTTATTTACTAGCAGAAGCATTAAACACTCATTACATAGTCTGTTTCCTGTATTATATTTCTATGGTACCACAGTTGCCCTTTACATCTTATTTTAGTGTCTTCTTATTGACTTCTCCCCTTTAAGCCTAAACAGTTCTCAGGGACCACCCTAGGGGCAAAGGGCATGCCAAGGAACCTGAGCACAGAAATGTTTTCCTTAGGTATAATTTCAAAGAGCAGACCCAGCAATAGGGGCAGGGACCCAAACTCTTGTACTGAGTCAATGCTCACTCACTAGATTGAATTACTCTTCTTTTTCACTTTGATTCATACTACAGCATATATAATATGTGGATGGCATTTACTCAGCAATATCTCCTAATACCTGGTGTGCACTTTATCAGAATCCTCTTCAGCAAATTTCCCATTATTATCACTCTTTCCTGATTTCATATCTGGTATGTGTCTCAGTGTTCTATTTCATTTAGAAATCCCCTTGAAGGGGTGACCATAGTCTTCAAGGTAGAAATAGTGGAGTCCTTAAGAAAACTTAGAACGGAATCACCATTGACCCAGTGATCCTATCCCACTCCTTGGTTTACAAGCAAAGTACTTAAAAACAGCATACGACACTGACACAGCCACATAAATCTTTATAGCAGTAAAATTCACATTAGCTAAATTGTGGAACCAACCTAGATGTCCTTCAATAGATGAATGGATAAAGAAACTACACAATGGAATATTATTCAGCACAAAAAGAGAATAAAATCATGGCATTTGCAGGCAAATGGATGGAGTTGGAGAATATCATGCTAAATGAAGAAAGCCAATCCCCAAAAATACCAAAGGATGAATGTTTTGCTGATAAGTAGATGCTAATCCATAATGGGGGCAGAGTTGGGGAGCATGGGCAGAATGGAGGAATTTGGATAGGGCAAAGGGGAGAGAGGGATAGGGAGGGGGCAAAGGGGTAGGAAAGATGGTGGAATGAGATGTACATCATCACCCTAGGTACATGAATGAAGACATGAATGGTGTGACTCTACTTTGTGTACAACCAGAGAAATGCAATATTGTGCTCCATTTGTGTACTATGAATTGAAATGCATTCTTCTGTCATGTACAACAAATTAGAATAAATTAATTAATTTTTAAAAAATTAATAATTACACTAGAGCACCAAAAAAAGGTGTCAGATAATTTATATACACATTTTGTTTGGTTCATATTGTGTGGCCCACTCTGTGTTTGTAAATAACTTGGAATTTCTTATTATCACATAATACAAAAATCTACGTTACCAATTTATCTAGAAAAATTAGTTACATCAGGCCTGAATTTCACATGACAATTAATTAGTGGTTGCACTTTTAAACAAAGTATGGACTCTATACTGCCACAATCCCCACCACTCCCTATTATCCATATATAACTTAGATTACTCAGTCATGTTACCTGTCTGATTCCTATGGGCATTTGTGTTTGTAAACCATTTCTTAACCAGAATATATAAAGAACTCAAATTATCTAACATCAAAAAAGATGTAATCCAATCAATAAGTAGCCAATATGCTGAACAAACACTGCTCAAAAGAAGTACAAATGATCAACAATTATATGAAAAAAAATTGTTCAATATCTTTAGCCACCAGGGAAATGCAAACCAAAACCATATTGAGATTCTATCTCAACCAAGTCAGAATGAAATTATCAAGAAAACAAAAAATAACAAATGCTAATAAGGATATGGGATAAAAGGAACCTTTATACACTGTTGGTGGGACTATAAACTAGTACAGCCACAATGGTAATCAGTATGGAGGTTCCTCAAAAGACTGAAAAGAGCAACACCATATGATTCAGCTATACCACTCCTGAGTATATACCAGAAGAAAAGGCTTCTGGGATAGGACACAAAAAGCACATTCAAAAATTGATAAATTAGACTCCATCAAAATTAACAGTTTCTTGTCTCCAAAAGACAGTAATAAGAAAATAAAAGCTATAGTTTGGGATAAAAGATTTTCAAAACACATTAAGTAATTTATAATGCATAACACTTGTATTTCTAATACCTCTTACAATTTAACAAAACTCAACTTTCAAAATGCACAAAAAAATTGGACAGTTCACATAGAAAACACACAAAATGAGCAATAAAGCCACTGAAAAGATGCTCAACTCTGTTAGCCAACAAGAAACTTAAGCCACAATGAGATACTACAAAACATCAACTGAATGAGTTATATTAAAATGACTGTGAATGGCAAGTATTGACAAGAATGTAGAGCAGCTCTGATTCTCATACACTTTTGGAGAAAATGCAAAGCAGTACAGTCATTTGGAAACATATTCAGTTTCTCACTAAATCCAACATACACTTAACCATACAATCTAGTAATTACAACCCTAGGTATTTATCCAAGAAAAGCAAAACCATACATTCACAAAAAGGTCCATATGTAAATATACACAGCATCTTTATTCGCAATAGCCAAAAACCCAGAAACTCAAATATCAGTCTATCTGCAAATGGATAAAACCATGGCATAGCCCTTGAATGCAATATCACTCATGAACAAACAAACAACAACAATAACAAAAACTAATGACATATACAACATGCATAAATATCAAAAGCATGCATCTAGTTTTTTTAAAAAATATACATTGTGGAACAATAAAAACTATGGAAGTACAAAACAAATCAACAATTGCCTGGTGCTGGAGCTGGGGCTGGGGAGTACAGTGGGGTAGAGAATGAATACTTAGGGGTATCAGGGAATTCTCTGATATGATGTAGAAATATTCTATAAGCATTTGTCTGCCGCAGTCCGGCTGCAGCAAAATAACCAGGGGGGTGACAAACAACTTGTGTACATTGATACAGCAGGAGTGGGAGCCGTTTATTGTAGGACAACAGAGGTATGTATACATTCCACACAGCTTATCTTAATTAACATAAACTAGATACAGCAGTCAACCAATAAGAAATCTCCACACTTAATGACTCACTGGCGCCACCTCACAAACCACTCCCTCTGGCATTTTGCCAGGCGCCATCCTGACTTGTTTACAGACTCTAACATTTCCCTGGCAAAATGCCAGGCACCATTCTGACTTGTTTACAGACTCTAACATTTGTCAAAATGCAACAAACTATACACCTAAAAATGGGGGGTTTATTGTATATAAATTATGTTTCAATGAATCTGATTTTTTTTGAAAAGAGAATGTCGAGAAACTCATAAAATCACTGAGATTACTGAAGAAATAAGCAAAAGGATAATCTTCCAGAAAACATACAAAATCTATGATGTAGAACCGAGTTGATGAGGAAATAGCTGCAACTGTCTGTCACCAAACCCCAAATGCCAGAACCTTACTCCCAACTACTAATGACACCATCCCTACATCAAGCCCTGCATCCACCCTACAACACTCTCACACTGAAAACTCTTGGCTGATGTTCATGCCTACGACAGAAGACCAGTGCAGATCCCATTTCCTCCTGTTGTTCTCTTCCAAGTCACATCTCACTTATGGCTTCTGACTGGACAGCCAAAAACCCAAGCTGCATGAGAGGCTTGAAGTTCGAGTGCTCACTTCTAACATCGGGGAGCTATTCCTAAGGTGGGAATTTCTCCAAAAGGAAGTATTATTCAAAATAGGAAGGCCAGGAGAGGAGGGGTAAGATGGTGGAATAGGGGAGGTGATTGTCCAAGCTGCTCCATGGCCAAGACCAGGAAGGCGGGAAAATACCTTCTCTTTGAGGTGGGTGAAAAAAGAAATCTTCCTGGAATTTAATATGGACTCTGAGAAGAGCCTATGGACTCAGAAGGTTGGATAGAAGAAAATTTTAATAAAGAAAGAAACCACTGTTGGCCGCCAATGTGGATCCACCACAGGCAAATCAGAGAGGGGGACTAAGAAAACCCACATTTTAGGTGGCATGGAATGTCTTGAAACAGAGAAATCAGTGATCAAGAACTGTTGATCAGACGCAGTGGATGAGCTACACTTTATTTTCATGGGAGAAGTACACAGTGAGTCTCCCAATAGCCCACAGGGAACCAGGAAAGAAAGCTTCCATGGCAACTGGCTGGCAGGGTCCAAACCCAGCACCCAGACCTGTGTAATTCCAGCTGGGTCTGAAAACTTGACCTGGCAGAGGCCTGCCATACAACCCCGTGTGGCTAGAAAACCAGGAGAAATTTAGGAATAGAGAGAGCCTTTCCCAGGGGAATTGGAGACACTCAAACCCCAGAGACCCTGGGTGCCTCTCATTCTTTAAATCTCACTGTCCATAGGACCAGCTAAAGACACTGGGCACTTGATTGGGCAGGGGGAGGGATGCGTGTGTAGTGGGGGTGAATGTTCACTTTGGCACTGAGCCCAAGAGACTGAGACATGGGAGCTTCGGGAGGCAGAGGGGACAAAGGACTGGCTCCTCCTCTGCTACAGCGCCCCCCAGGGGAGATTCCAACAGTATAGACTCCCAGCCCAGGGCTCTGGAGGTGTGCTGATTTAAAAGCTTGAGACCAAATGTTACGGGTGTCTAGCTAGACTGAAATTCTACCTCTAGGAGGCTCGGCTTCTGGGAACCCCTTTCACAGAACTCCATAGAGACCTTTCACTGTGAGTGGAGCAGACAACACCCTCCAACCGATTTTACCCCATAATGCTGAGAAGGGAAGCTGAGAACAAACAACCTAACTAGCTCCACAAAAAGAAGAAGGAATTGACAGTCCCTGATTCCTACCCTTGTGAACAATACATACTTAAGAAAAAATGGAAAGAAAGACAACTGGGAACTGACAACCAACATATAATATTATAAACAATACTTTGACCATTGCAGCTGAAACAATTCCTTATTCTTCCATCAAGGATCTTTTTTTTTTCTTAATTTTTGTGTGCTGAATAATCCATGGACATTTGTATATATACATATTTGTCTCTTCTGATTTATAGCATTTGTTGAAGGTAGTTATTTTCTTGATTTTGTCTTTTTAAGAGTAGGAGTTTTGATTAACAAACTTTGGAATGTTTTATATATTTTCTCCTGTCTATTTCTCTGATTCTCTTCTCTCCTTTTGCTAACACCCAAATTGTATTGTTCTTTTTCACTATTCCTTCATCTCTTTACTACTCTCTCATATCCTCCTCTCAATTATTACACCCTATATCTCCTTTGACTTCTCCCTCATCACCTTTTTAAAATAGAAAAACCCTTTGGCAAACGCCATATCTCTATTGTTGGCAATTGGTTACCACAGCATTTCTGTGCCAATTAACATCGTAGATGCCAAAATAAGAACTAAGTAGTTAGAAAAATGCTGAATATCGATCGCATTGGTTGTTATAATTTGCCCCCACAAAACCTAAAGTAATAGAAATCTTGAGGAACACTATAAATTCAAAGGGTAGAAGCTCTACCACCTCGGATTCTTATTGATAAATAGGTAGACAAACAAATAGCATAAAAACACTAGCAATAAGCCATCCCAAACAAATCAAAATATCTAACTAATATAATTCAATGATATCAGAATGGAGGAAATGTCAGAGAAGGAGTTTAGAAATTTCATACTAAGTTGATGTGCAGATAAAAGATGAAAGGAATGAAATCAGAAAATCCAAGAAGTGAAAGATCACTTCAACAAGGAGATATAAGTCCTGAAGAAGAATTGGTTAGAAATTCTTATGAATCAATAAACCAAATTAAAAACTCAATTGAAAGTACCACCAACAGATAAGACCATTTGGAAGATGGAGTTTCAGGCAATGAAGACAAAATATATAATCTAGAAAATAAAGTTGATCATGGATAAAAGATGTTAAGAGACCACAAACAGAACTTTGAAGAAAAATGGGATAACATGAAAAGACCAAATTTAAGAAATATTGGGATAGATGAAGGTTCAGAAATATAAACCAAAGGAATGCACAATCTTTTCAATGAAATAATATCAGAAAATTTCCCAAATCTTAAAAGTAAAATAGAAAAACAAATACAGGAGGCTTATAGGACTCCAAATATACAAAATTACAATAGACCCACACCAAGGCACATCATTATGAAAATGCCCAACTTACAGAATGAGGATAAAATTTTAAAGGCTGCTGGAGAAAAATGACATGTCACATTTAGAGGGAAACCAATCCAGATATCAGCTGATTTCTCCACCCAGACCCTAAAAGCTAGATCTTAGAATAATATATACCAAGCTTTGAAAGAAAATGGATGCCAACCAAGAACGTTATACCTGACAAAACTAAGCTTCCAATTTGATGATGAAATAAAAACCTTCCATGATAAACAAAAGTCAAAAGAATTCAAAACTACAAAGCTTGCACTATTAAAAAAATACTCAATAAAGAAGAAATTAAAAATTAAAAATAAACCAGCAAAAGGAGGAACTACACTAGAAGAATAGTCAATCAAAGGAGGAACTAATTCAAATTAAAAACCAAAAATTAATCAAAATGACAGGAAATAAAAATCATTTCTCACCAATAGCATTGAATGTAAGTGACCTAAACTCATCAATCAAAAGACATAGACTGGAAGATTGGATTAAAAACCAGGATGCAACAATACACTGTCTATAAGAGATTCAACTTATAGGCAAAGACAAAGACTAAAGGTAAAAAGATGAGAAAAAAACATATCATTCACATGGATCTCATAAATAAGCAGGGGCTTTGATCCTCACACTAGATAAAGTGGACTTCAAGCCAAAGTTAATCAGAAGGGACAAAGAAGACCATTTCATACTGCTGAAGGCAATCATACAACAAGAAACGATGATCATAATTACTTATGCCCCTAACTATGGAGCATGCATCAAACAAATCCTTCTCAATTTCAAGAAACAAATAGACCAAAATACAATACTGGGTGATTTTAACATGCTTCTCATTGCTGGATAGACAATCCTAACACAAACGAAACAAGGAAGCTACAGAAGTAAAAACATACAATTAATAATTAGACTTAACAGACATATATAAAATATTTCATGAATCAATGACTGAATACACTTTCTTCTCAGCAGCACACAGATCGTTTTCTGAAACAGACCACATCTTAGGTCATGAAACAACACTTAGCAAATAAAAAGCAGTAGAGATAATACCTTGCATCCTATCCGATCATAAAGGAATGAAATGAGAAATCAATGATAAAGTAAAAAATAGAAGCTATTCTATCACCTGGAGACTAAATAATATGCTATTGAATTACCAATAGATAGCAGAAAAAATCAGGGAAGAAATTTTAAAAAATACTTATAGGTAAATGAGAATAGCAATACAACATATCATAATCTCTGGAATACTGTTAAAGCAGTTCCAAGAAGGAGGTTCACAGCACTGAGCTCATTCATTAAAAGAATATAAAATCATGAAATAAATAACCTAACATTACACTTCAAGCCCTAGAAAAAGAAGAACAAATCAACACTAAGTGCAGTAGAAGACAGGAAACAATGAAGATCATAGCAAAATCAATGAAATGGAAACCAAAAAAATTTTCAAAAAATTGGTTCTTTCAAGAAAATCAGTAAAATTGATAAACCCTTAGCCAAGTTAAAAGGAAGAGGGGAAAACCTTAAATTTCTAAAATATGTTATTAAAAAAGGAAATATCACCACTGAAATATAGAGGATAATCAGAAACTATTTTGAAAATTCATATTCCAAAAAGATAGAAAATCTTGAGGACATCAACAAATTTCTAGAGACATATGACCTGTGCAAAGTGAACCAGGAGGACACGGAAAATTTAAATAGATCAATGTCAAGCAATTAAATTGAAGACACCATCAAAAGTCTACCACTAATGAAAATCCCAGGACCACGTGGACTCTCAGACAAGTTCTACCAGACCTTCAAAGAAAAACTAATACTAATCCTCCTCAAATTATTCCATGAAATAGAAAAGAGAGGAACACTTCCCAAACTCATTCTATGAAGCTAGTATCATCCTGATACCAAAACCAAACAAAGCCATATCAAAGAAAGAAAACTTCAGACCAATATCCCTGATGAACACAGAGGCAAAAATTCTTAATAAAATACTGACAAATCATATACAAAAGCACATTAAAAAGATAGTGCACCATAATCGGGTGAGTTTTATTCCAGGGATGCAAGGCTGGTTCACCATATGCCAATCAGTAAATGTAATTCACTACATCAATAGACATAAAGACAAGAATCACATGATTATCTCAATAAATGCAAAAAAAAAGCATTTGACAAAATACAGCATTTACTCGTGTTCGAAACACTAGAAAAACTAGGGATAGTAGGATCATACCTCAACACTATAAAAGCTATCTACATTAAACCAAGGCCAACATTATTCTAAATGGAGAAAAATTTAAAGCATTCCCTGTAAAACCTGGAACAAGATAGGGATGTCCTCTATAAATACTTCTATTCAACATAGTTCTTGAAACTCTAGCCAGAGCAATTAGACAGAAGAAATAAATAAAAGTGATATAAATAGGAAAAGAGCTCAAACTATCCCTATTTGCCAAGGACATGAAAAGTGATCTTAAATTATACTACAGAGCTATAGAAACAAAAAGGCATGGTATTGGCACCAAAACAGAAATGAAAGCCAATGGAAAAGAATAGAACACACAGAAACAAACTCAAATAAAAAGTTATCTCATATAAGACAAAGGTGCCATAAACATACATTGGAGAAAAGATAGCCTCTTCAAAATATGGTGCTGGGAAAACTGGAAATCCATATGTAGCAGTCCCCTATCTCTCACCCTGCACAAAACTCAACTCAAAGTAGATCAAAGACCTAGGTATTAAACAATAAACCCAACTCCTACTAGAAGAAAATGTACGCCCAACACTACATTATGTTGGCTTAGGAACTGACTTCCTCAACAGACTCCTAAAGAGCAAGAAGTAAAATCAAGAATCAATAAATGGGATTGTATCAAACTAAAAAGCTTTTTCACAGCAAAGGAAACAATCAAGAACATGAAGAGAGAGCCTACAGAATGGGAAAAATTTTGCCATCTGCACCTCAGATACAGCATTAATCTCCAGAATATAAAAAGAACTCAGAAAACTTAACATCAAAAAAGCAAATAACCCAAGCAATAAATGGACTAAGGAAATGAACAGACACTTCACAGAAGAAATATGAATGATCAACAAATATACCAAAAAATGTTTAATATCTCTAGCAATTGGAGAAATACAAATTAAAACTATCCTGAGATTTCACTCCTGTCAGAATGGCAACAATCAAGAACACAGTAACAATAAATGGAGGTAAGGATGTAGGGAAAAGGGAATACTCACACATTCTTGAGTGAGTACAACCACTCTAGAAAGTAGGATGGAGATTCCTCAGAAAATTTGGAATGGGACCTCTATTTGACCCAGTTATCCCACTCCTTGGCATATACACAAAGAACTTAAAATCAGCATACTATAGTGATACAGCCACATCAATGTTTATAGCAGCTCAATTCACGACAACTAAGCTATGGAACCAACCTCGGTGCCCTTCAACAAATGAGTGGAGACAGAAAATGTGGTATACACACACAATGGAATATTACTCAGTCAAAAAAAAGAATGACTTTATGGCATTTTCTGGTAAATGGATGGAACTAGAGACTATCATGCTAAGCGAAATAAGCCAATCCCCCCCAAAAAACCGAAGGTCAAATGTTCTCTCTGCCTTGTGGATGTTATTAGCACACAACAAGAGGGTGTGGAGGGAAGAATGGAAGTTGAGTGGATTAGACAAAGGGGAATAAAAGGAAGGAAGTGGGGACAAGAATAGGAAAGACAGTAGAATAAATCTGACTTAACTTTCCTGTGTACATAAATGAATATACCACAGTGAATCCCACCATCATGTACAGAACAAGACTGGGATCCTAATTAGAGTAAGATGTACTCCGTGTTTGTATAAATATGTTCAGATATACTCTACTGTCATGTATAACTAAAAAGAACAAATAAAAACACAAAGGATGGTCAGCCATGAATAGAACAAATGTTGACTTCAGCAAGGTGTAGATGAAGACATTAAAACTGTCTTTCTCGTTGCTTCCCCTACCTCCTCCGAGCCTATTCTTATCCAGTCCTCATACTCCCTCACCTCACAGGATTTACAAGGTAGGAAGCTGATATGACTGAAAACTAACAGGTTCCTATCTAATGTGAAGTTTTAAGGAGGGGCCACCTCTGAGCCGGAGGAAGAATAAAGGGTCTTCAGAAGGGGAATGGAAGTTGGCCAAGTTCCCTGATGAGAAGGGACTCATGTTCCATTTTGCTCAGAAGACAAAGGAAATCACACCTCATGAAACATGGTGGTCCCTAGAAACTGTGGCTCTGTCACTGCAAGATTCCCCGTATGCCAGGATCCACAAAAGCTGCAGACTTCAAGGGACCCATAAACTGGAAAAAGGGAAACACCAGCAGAAAATCACAGGCATCCCCAAGAATCTTGGCTCTGTAAGAGACCTTGTAGTGTGGAAAAGGGAACCCTAATGACTGACATAAAATTGCTTGCCACATGGGAAAGAAAGAAGTTAGATTTAAAGTTAACTAGATTTAAAGAAGACAGAGGAGATGGGTATGGTGGCACACGCCTGTAATCCCAGCAGCTCGGGAGGCTGATGCAGGAGGATCTCAAGTTCAAAGCCAGCCTCAGCAAAAGCAAGGCACTAAGCAACTCAGTGAGACACTGTCTCTAAAACACAAAAAGGGCTGGGGATGTGGCTTAATGGTCCAGTGCCCTGAGTTTAATCCCCGATACCCATCCCCAAAAAAGAAGACAGAGGAACAAGCATTTTTTGTAAGCCTTTGTGAAGGCTAGAAATGATAAATATAATTTTTAAATAATTCTTAAGCCTCCAGAATTAGATGAAGGACTTCCAACTCTGTGCTTTAAAACTTCAAAAATTGTAGTTTACAGTAATGGGAGGTATGGGGAGAGAAAACTTCCAGAATCTATCGACTATTTTTTCAGTGTTTCAAGATTGCCTTGTTTTCATTACAGTGGTAACCCTCTAGCCAAATCTGAACTTAAAAGAGATTGGTCTTTTTTAGAGGGAAAAATTCAAAATTACGTGGTTTTCTAAAAAATCTAGTCTTTCAATTTGGATAATGTCTAGACTGAACAGAATGTATTCTGCTTTCCGGGTTTAGTTTTGCTTTATTCACAGAGTAATTTTTATTTTGGTAGGCCTTTCTGACATTGTGATACTGTAGCTGAATGTCCCTGTCGGTCTGGTTACCAGATTGAAGATTTATATTGGGAAGCGCTATATAGGGCTTCCAGATGGCAAAAGGCCAGATAGATGGCCTGTGCTGTTAAATAGAAGCATGTTCTCTCAACTTCCCCACTTGCTTGAATACATCCCCACTTGACTATAATGAGCAGGCTCCATTTGTTTAATGAAGCATTCATATGATAAAACTGGCTAAATCAACAAGTAGAGTTATTTATGAACAAATAAAGCCATCTGAAACCATCAGGAAGGATGTTATATTCTGAAACCATTTCTTTTTAAAAATGGCTCAACTGAAATGTTTTACTCTTATTCACCAATAACAGTGCCTCCTAAATTGATTGCTATTTTTAAAAAAAATTCTTGTTTTTCTGGATATGTTTGTGTCAGTACTAAGTTTAACTTTTAACCAGTTTAAAGAATTTTTAGGAGTATACAATATGAAAAAATAAGAGATTTGAAATGTGGAAATGTGGAGTTTGTTTTCCTTTCAGAGATTCTTTGAAATCTAGAAATCTAGAAATAGACACTATGGCATTATAACCAAGTCCTGACAATGAATCCAAGTACTTCCCGTAGCCTCATAAACCATGCTGAATCTGAGCTTTGCCTATCTTTTCAGCCAGTCTTATGGAACTTTCTCCCATAGTGAACTTTTATCAGGTTCAGCAACCCACTGGGTACTCCTACCTCGAGATTTATAGTCTCTTTCCTTAATTTGAACTCAATCAACCAATCTCTTTCTCTCTCTCTCTCTCTCTCTCTCTCTCTCTCTCTCTCTCTCACACACACACACACACACACACACACACACACACACACAAGTCCTTCTAACTGTGACCCATCCTTCAGATTTCAAAATCCTGCTGATCTCCAGGACGGGTTATGCTTCTCTTTGAAATGTTTCCATGGCAGTCTGTACTTGAAACCACCCATTATGTCACTTCAAATTCTCAAAGAATAGGTCTCAGAGTCTCAGGTAGAAACTATATGCCCATGTTCTAGCATACAAAGATCATAATATGATAAATGTCTAATATATATCTGATGACATTCATCAAGAACTTCTAGGCCATGTGCTGTTCTTAACACTTTATTATAAAGCTTAGTAAGAAACAAGACTTGGAGCTGGTATAATTAATTGTATTTTACACATGAAGACACCAAAGTCCAGGGATGCAGCTGAGCCTCAAACCAATGTGTAATGTCGCTCCAGGTTTTTCCTAACTGCTACCCCATACAGCCTCCTAGTAATGATGAAAGATACTTGGAATTCAGATAGAGAAATAACTTACTATATTCTTGACATTGTACTTAAACCCTTTGAGCCTTAGCTTATGGGCATTTTATAAGCAAAGAAATAAAAATATCTACCTCCAGAATCATTTTGAAAAAGAGTACATTAAACTGCCTGGCACAAAAGAGGTTTTTAATAAATAGTAATAGAATCTGATCTCAGAAAAATAACCTGAGGTTTTAAGTAGTAAGAAAATAATACAATGCACCTAGACTCATATAGTTGTAGCAGTGGCACTAAACTCATATTTTGATATGCACAGCTGTGATATTTTTATTATTATTAAAAAACATATAGGGCTGAGGTTGTGGCTCAGCAGTAAGTGCTCGCCTAGCACATGTGAGGCCCTGGTTTCAATCCTAAGCACCACATAAAACATACATACATACATACATACATACATAAATAAATAAATAGAATAAAGGTATCATGTCCAACTACAACTAAAAAATAAACACTAAAAAATATAAAGTTCTTCATAAGCACACATTAAGAAAAAGCTTATTCTGGCATATCACATTTCTATACCCTCCACCCTTCAAGCAAAATGTGAAAAGACTTTTCATGACAAAGCAATAGTGAAATTCAGAAATGAAATGCAAAGGGAAATTAGAAAAGAAACTCTAGAAAACAAAAAATGCTAGAAACTAAAAAGATAAATCTAAATGAAACTAAAAGTCATGAAGAAAGAAAAGGCAAGACAAGAGTGGGCGAAGGAAATGGAGATGGAAGCACTGTATTGTTGACAGCATCTAATCCAGTGATTAATGTTATTTCTAAGCAGATTAGCCAAATCCCAACTGTTCTACATCAGGTTCTTTCCCTAAGCTTTTCCTCCCTTATATAGACAAATAAAAAATAAATAATTTAAACAGATGAATAAAATAGAAAACACCCACACAAAACAAAAATGTTCTGGGTTGACGATTCACCCTTCTGTCCTTTTATTCTGTGTACACACCAAAATGATGACAGTGATAAAGCTTAAAAGAAGTAGAAGAGAATTAGTTCTTCTGTATAATTTTTGAAGTACAGCATCGAGTCCTTCTTCCTTCAGCAATAGGCACTGCAGGACTGAATACCAATCACACAGGGGGCGGTGCCTAAAAAGAAATGGTGTGATGGGGTCTGTTATTTTTATCCAGATACAGAGAAGAATTTTTTATCTTTTTATGCTTTTTTTAATCATAACCTTCTCCACAGCAAACAGAAGAACAGTGGCAAGAAATATAAGGGAAGATAAAAAATACATAATTTATGTAACACACAACAAATGAGAGATACAGACTGATCTTTTCATTCCCTGCTAATGTTTCTAATGTTGCTACTCTGTTTTGCCTTTGTATTTTATTTTTAAATATACTTAATTATTTCCAGGAGTGGGCAAGGAATTGATGCCTGAACAGGTTCAGTTGTGTATGTGGTGGTCTATACATCTTGCATAACTGCTGGATTCAGGCAAGGGAGAAAAAAATCACACATTCCCTCTGAAATCTAATACTGTAAAAGACCAACCACTAAAAGACAGAACTAAGCTATCATAGTATAATTGTGGGTTTTTTGTTGTTGTTGTTGTTGCTGTTTTTAAACAATGGGGGTTGAGCCCAAGGGCCCTATACCCCTAAGCAACATTCCCAGAGCTTTTTTTTTTTTGTTTTAAACTCTCTAAGTTTCCCAGGCTGGCGTTGAACATATGATCCTCTTGCCTCAGCATCCTGAGTAGCTGGGGTTACAGGTGTGTACCACTACATTCAGCTAGTATAATTCTTATTTTCTTATAGCACATAAATTTATAACATTTATAGCATTTTACAACAGATTTAATCTCAAAAAAAAAAAAACAGTTTCTCAAGGCCTAACAGATTTCAGTGTTTGGTCCAGAGGAATGGGCTTAAATACCTACATAATTGCAACATTTATGTTAGAGGACTGTGACTTTCTGCCCTTTGTACACTGTACTGCTGGAGCACTTCTCACCACTATGAGTGCTTCTCCACAGAGTAAAACTAGAAATGGTCACCACCAACAAGAATGCTATGCAAGGGAAAGCAACAGAGGAACACAGCCTCTCTTTGGGCACTACCAGCCCTAGTGTGCTGTCACTCTTCCTGAATGGTGTTTTACATTTTTGTTGTATTCTTATGTCTTTAATTTTTTCTCTTTCTTGGTATTCTTCCTCTCTCTTATCTATTTTCTTGTATTTTCTTTTCAACTTTTCTCCAACTAACAGCAATCTCTGCCGGCTCCTCTTCCACTCTTCCAGTGAATTTTTACTTCTAGCTTCTCTCTTCCTCCCTCATGAATATTGCATACAACACTACCTCTGTTCTCTCATCCGCCATTTGAAATTGTAAACCATTTTAACAAATTTTCTGTTTGTACTATACCATAGTTATTGAACTTATCATTTTGATTTAATGCAAGAAAGCAGTAGATGCCTCAGTAGGAGGTATTAGGTTTAAGGTTATATATTGTATATACTGGGTGCTGTTGATATTGGGCTCACCATTAAAAGCAAAGCACTGGAAACTTTCAGGAACACTACAGGTATACAGGGTAGAATTTAGGCTGCCTTAGATTCATACTTCTAGATGGTAAAACACTTACAACATGAAAAAACAAGGGAATAAAGCGCCCCAAACAAACCAAAATGTTTCAACAACAGAAGGCACTAATAACACACAGAAGAAATATCCAAGAAAGAGTTCAGATTGTACACAGTTAAATCGATATGTGAAGTAAAGGAGAGAATAAGGAGTGAAATTAAAAAAAATACAGGAAGTGAAAGACCACTTCAATAAAGAGTTAGAGATCATGAAATAAAAAAACAAGCAGAAATCTTCAAAATGAAGAAATCAGAAAACCAAATTATAAATTCAATAGAAAGCATCATCAACAGACTAGACCACTTGGAAGACAGAACCTCAGAGAATAAAGACAAAATATATAATCTTGAAAGTACAGTTGACCATTCAGAGAAGATGGTAAGAAACCATGAACAGATTCCAAGAATTATGGGATAATATGAAAAGACCAAATTTAAGAGTTATTGGAATAGATGAAGGATCAGAGATACAAACCAAAGCAATGCACAATCTTTTCAATGATATAATAACAGACAATTTCCCAAGCCTAAAGAATGGAATGGAAAATAAAATTCAAGAGGACTCCAAATGTACAAAATTACAGCAGACCCACACCAAGACATATTGTAATGAGAATGGCTAACACAGAGAATAAAGATAAAATCTTACAGGCTGTGAGAGGAAAAAAAATCAAATTAAAGATAGGGGGAAACCAATTGAGATCTCAAATGATTTCTCAACCCAGACCCTCAAAGCTAGGAGGTCCCGGAATAATATATTTCATGCTCTGAAAGAAAAGGGATACCAACCAATAATTTTATATCCATCAAAATTAAATTTCAGATTTCAAGATGAAAATAAAACTTTCCATGAAAACCAAAATTGAAAGAATTCACAACTAAAAAGCCTACACTACAGAGCATTTTCAACAAAATATTCCATGAGGATAAAGTGAAAAAAAAATACAAGTGAAAACCAGCAAAGGGAGGATCTACACTAAAGGGACATTTAACCAAATAAGAAATTAAGATAAATCAAAAACCAGAAATAAATCAAAATGAGAGGAAATATAAACCACATCTCAATAATAATCTTGAATGTTAACAACCTAAACTCATCAATCAAGACACAGATTGGCAGATTGGATTAAAAAGCAAGACCCAAGTATATGCTGTCTTCAAGAGACTCACCTCAATTATGGGCAAAGACAGCCACAGGCTGAAGGTGAAAGGTGAAAAAACTTATCACTCATATGGATTGTGTAAATAATCAGGGGTTTCCATTCTCATCTCAGATAAAGTAGACTTCAAACCAAAGTTAATCAGAAGAGACAAAGGTGGACATTTCATACTTCTTAAGGGAAGTATATATAAGCAGGACATAATAATTACACATATTTATGCCCCAAACAATGGAGCATCTATGTACATCAAACAAACCCTTCTCAATTTTCAAGAGTCAAATAGACCACAATACAATAATACTGGGTGACTTTAACACACCTCTCTCACTACTGGACAGACCTTCCAAACAAAAACTAAATAAGGAAACTATAGAACTAAATAATACAATCAATAATTCAGACTTAACAGACATATATAGATATTTCATCCATCAACAAATATACTTTATTCTCAGCAGCATATGGCTCCTTCTCTAAAATAGACCATATCTTATAACACAAAGCAACTCTTAGTAAATACAAAAAAAACAGAGATAATACACTGCATTCTATCAGACCACAATGGAATGAAATTTGAAATCAACAATAAAATAAAAAATACAATCTACTGTAACAAATGGAGACTAAATAATATACAATTGAATGATGAATGGATAGTAGAAGAAATCAGGGTTGAAATAAAAATATCCTTAGAGGTAAATGAGAACACTGATACAACATATCAAAGTCTCTGGGACACTATAAAGTCAGTACTAAGAGGAAAGTTTATTGCATTGAGCGCATTAATTAAAAGAATAAAAAGTCAACAAATAAATGACCTAACACTACATCTCAAAGCCCTAGAAAAAGAAGAACAATCAACACCAAAAGTAGAAGACAGGAAATAATTAAAATCAGAACTGAAATTAATGAAATCAAAACAAAAGAAATAATTGAAAAAAAATTGACAAAACAAAAAGTTGGTTCTTTGAAAAAGTAAATAAAATAGAATAAACCCCTAGCCATGCTAATGAAGAGAAAAAGAGAAAAAAACTCAAATTACTAAAATACAAGATGAAGAAGGAAATATCACAACGGACATGTCTGAAATACAGAAGATAATTAGAAACTATTTTGAAAATTTATTTTCCAATAAAATAGAAAATATGGAAGACATTGAAAAATTTCTAGAGACATATGACCTAGTTAAACTGAATGAGAAGGTTATACACAATTTAAACAGATCAGTTTCAAGTAATGAAACAGAAAATTCCATCACAAGCCTACCAACCATGCTAAGCCCAGGACCAAATGGATTCTCAGCCGAGTTCTACAAGACTTTCAAAGAAGAACTAACACCAATCCTCCTCAAAGTATTCCATGAAACAGAAAAGGAGGGAACCTTTCCAAACTCATTCTATGAGGCTAATATTATCTTAATACCAAAACCAGACAAAGATACAACAAGGAAAGAAAACTTCAGACCAATATCCCTGACGAACATAGATGCAAAAGTTCTCAATAAAATTCTGGCAAACTGCATACAAAAAATATTAAAAAGATAGTGCACTATGATCAAGTGGAGTTCATTCCAGGGATACAGGGTTGGTTCAACATAGGGAAATCAATAAATGTAATTTATCATAATAATATACTTAAAAACAAGAATCATATGATCATATCAAGATGCAGAAAAAGCATTTGACAAAACACAACACACCTTCACGTTCAAAACACTAGAAAAACTAGGGATAGTAGGAACATACCTCAACATTGTAAAAGCTATCTACGCTAAACCCAAGGCCAACATCATTCTAAATGGAGAAAAATTGAAAGCATTCCCTCTAAAAACTGGGGCAAGAAAAGGATGTCCTCTTTCACCACTTCTATTCAACATCATCCTTGAAACTCTATAGCCAGAGCAATTAGAAAAAATAAAGAAATTAAAGGAATATAAATAGGTAAAGAAGAACTTAAGCTATCACTGTTTGCTGATGACATGATTCTATCTCTAGAAGATCCAAAAAATTCCACCAGAAAACTTCTAGAACTAGCAAATGAATTCATTAAAATAACAGTATATAAAATCAACACCCATAAATCAAATGCATTCCTACACATCAACGATGAATCCACTGAAAGAGAAATTAGAAAAATTACTCCATTCACAACAGCCTCAAAAAAAAAAAACTGAGAATCAATCTAACAAAAGAGGTGAAAAGACCTCTACAATGAAAACTATAGAACCCTAAAGAAAGAAATTGAATAAAACCTCGGATGATGAAAAGATCTCCCATGCTCCTGGATAAACAGAATTAATATTGTAAAAATGGCCATACTCCCACAAGTGTTATAAAGACTTATTACAGTTCCTATTAAAATCAGAATGACATTCTTCATAGAAATAGAAAAAGCAATCATGAAATTTATTTGGAAAAATAAGAGAGCCAAAATAGCTAAAGCAATCCTCAGCAAGAAAAGTGAAGCAGGAGGCATCACAATATCAGACCTTAAACTATACTACAGAGCTATAGTAAAAAAAAATGGCAAGGTATTGGCCCCAAAATAAACATGTAGACCAATGGTACAAAATAGAAGACACAAAAAATCAACATAAATATGGTTATGTAATACTATACGAAGTTGCCAAAAACATTCACTGGAGAAAAGATGGCCTATTCAACAAATGGTGCTGGCAGAACTGGAAATCCACATGTAGCAAAATGAAATTAAACCTCTATGTCTCACCCTGCACAAAAATCAACTCAAAGTGGATCAAAGACTTCGGCAGTAGAACAGAGATCCTGTGCCTAACAGAAGAAAAAATAGTCCGAAATCTTCACCATGTCAGCCTAGGATCTGACCCCTAAAGCGCAAGAAGTGAATTTAAGAATCAATAAATAGGATGTATTCAAATTTAAAAAATGGGATGTATTCAAATTTAAATCTCAGCAAAGGAAATAATCAATAACATGAGAGAGCCTACAGATTGGGAGAAAGTCTTTACCACATCCACCTCCGATAAAGCATTAATCTCTAGGATATATAAAGAACTCAAAACACTTAACATCAAAAAAGCAAATAGCCCAATCAATAAATGGGCTAAGTAATTGAATAGACACTTCACAGAAGAAGAAATACAATTGATCAACAAATATATGAAAAAGTATTCAACATCTCTAGCAATTAGAGAAATGCAAATCAAAACTACTCTAAGATTTCATCTCACTCTTGTCAGAATGGCAATCATCAAGAATACTGGAAACAATAAATGTTGGTGACAATGTAGGGGAAAAGGTACACTCATACATTGCTGGTAGGACTTCAAATTGGTGCAACCACTATGGCAAGTAGTATGGAGATTCCTTGGAAAACTGGGAATGGAACCACCATTTGACCCAGCTATTCCACTCCTTGGTTTATACCCAAAGGACTTAAAAGCAGCATACTACGGTAATGCAGCCACATCAAATGTTTATAGCAGCTCAGTTCACAATAGGTAAACTATGGAACAACCTAGGTGTCCTTCAATAGATGGATGGATAAAGAAAATGTGATATATATATATATATATATATATATATATATATATACACATATATATATATACACACATACATACACTCAATGGAACATTACTTAGCTTTAAAGAAGAGTGAAATTATAGCATTTGCCAGTAAATGAATGGAGTTGGAGAACATCATGCTAAGTGAAATAAGCCAATCCCAAAAAACCAAAGGACAAATGTTTTCTCTGATATGTGGATGCTAATTCACAACAAGGCAGGGGGCACTAGAGAAGAATAGCATTACCTTAGACTAGGTAGAGGGAACTGCAGGAAGGGGAGGGGAGGGGATATGAGGATAGGAAAGATACAGTGAAACAGACATTATTACTTTATGTGTACACATGTGACGACATGACCAATATGATTCTGCAGCATGTACACTCAGAAAAATGAGAAATTATATCCCATCTATGTATGATACATCAAAGTGCACAAATGCATTCTACTGTCATGTATAACTAATTAAAACAAATGAAAAATCAATTAAAAAAAGAAAATACCTGAAGAAAGTGAGCTGAATCAGGTAAGTAGCTGATTAAAGCACAAGAAGTGAATTTAAGAATCAATAAATGGGATGTATTCAAATTTTAAAAATGGGATGTATTCAAATTTAAATCTCAGCAAAGGAAATAAAATTCACCAAGCACTTCACTGAAAACAATCTTTTCCTATTTTTTTTTAAATAAGAGCTGGTAAAATATAGTCTTCTCTAGATGCTCATACTTCAACATCTAGTAGCAAGTACCATTAAACAAAACTCTGTATCTGTGCTAGATCTGTAAATATGCCTTAGAAAAAAACAAAACTCAGGTAATATCCACGAGTTTAGACAGAAGCAGAAGTAGCACTCTCCTACCGGTGGTGTTTTCAGGGAGTTAGCATTTAAAACAAAAGTGTGGTCTATAATTATTCAGTTTCTAAAGGCTGTGAACCAACAAATGAGTCAACCTTCAATAAGGAATTATTGCTGCCACTGGCCAAACACAATTACACTATTGGCAACAGCCCCCAAGAGTCTGTAAAAGTGTGCAGGTGGAGCCAAAAGTCAGCCAGGCCATTCAGGGCTGAGAAAACTCTCCAAAATTAGCAGCTCTGATTTATCCTTGGGTAAAAGTCTTGGCCAGGGACATCCCAAAGAAAGGGTAAAAAATAACCAATTTTCAGTGAGCCACATCACGTGATGGCAACTGCTGTTGAGGTATAGGTGGCACTGCCATCCATACAATAGACGAATGCCCTCTGCTGTTTACTCAGTTGATTCCAAGGAACCACAAGTAGTCAAAGAGTGTGGGAGAGGAAGGATCACCCTGTAGCACTGTGGCATGTGGCAAGAGACTGAGGGCAGGGGAAGCCACCACCTCCTGCACATAGTGTTCATCAGAGAGCCCAGGTTTGGCTGTGTTTTACAGGTATTATTTCTGTTAAACAAGTAAGTCTCAGTAGCCATGCCAAGCTTGGGCTCTTCCATGACCCAAGGCATAATGGACAGCTGGGTACAGGAGGCTATGGCCTCAGCACCTCTATGTACCTCTATTTACAGGATATTCCAGTCTATAGCTGGGATTACCACTCTTTTTATTGCATCAAAAGCTTATAGGCAACTTCTATCCACTACATGTGGTCTAGAGATCCTAGGAGGCATGATAGGAATCTATGCTAAGCAAGTCTTTGGGTGGGAAGGGGACAGATTCTAGACCCTTTAGTTGTCAGAAGGCCCATTCAAGATAGGCTGGTTTGCAACTAACAGCATAAATTGGCTTAAGTAAAATTCATTATCAAAAAATTAAAAATAGTGCCTCCAAAACTCAAAAAGATATGAAAGATATTGAGCCTGTTTTAACATGTGTGGATGCTTAAAGGGCCATTAATTAGTTCTTAACAATATCAGGGATGCAGCTTACCAAGTAATTTTCAGTAATTTAACCAAGGCAGCCAGCCCTGTGTAATGTGTTGTGGGATGATAGAGCACTTTTGTAAACATTACTATATTCAGCATAGGTGTGTCAAATTGAGTCTGCCTGGAGGAGGACACATTGTATGATGTCACAGCTATGCTTCTGGAAAAAGCTGGGTATGCTATTAAGATCTTGCAGCAAAGATCTGTGTGTGAGAACAAGGCTACCTAGACACACCTGGATAAAGGTGAACACCAACCAGATAAAGCTGCATTGTTTGACCTGTCAAACATGAAGGAAAACAGCAGGTGAGGCTACTAAAATTGGCATAGAACAAAACACACTAACCAAATCTATAACTGCATAGTATTGTATAATTTTTGACTGGATGGCATCAGTAATTTCAGTAATATTGAGAATGAGGACCTTAATGAATAGGATCACAGCATTAAGATCATGATAATTAATTATGAACTCTTTTTGTTCTTTCCAATCTAAAGACAGGTAAAGCAAGCAATTAAATGGGGGATATTATCCCTTCTCTAAATAGGTCTTGTATTAAGAGTATCAATTCTTGAAGGTCTGTTTTAATTTGCAATGGGCAACAATAACTTGTTTAATCAGGAGTGGGGAGGGGGTCAAGGGAGTCTCATTTTGTCAAGTGAATTTTAAATACAAAAGATATAATTTTAATGTATTACTCATTGGTCAAAACATCTGCAATGACTATACAGTATTAATGGGTAATGAATTCTATGATCATGGGGAATTTAGGCAAACCAATAGTTCTAATGGTTAGGGTGAGACACACCTATTTGTTCTCTATATCTGGTTATTTCCCTAAGTATTTAGTGTATACCTTATTAAAATCAGTAAGATTTCTATATATAAGTTTACCTTTTTAAATTATTACTGAGACCTATAATTTGAACCTTAGCATCGATTAAGGCCATGAAGGTATGTTTCAATAAATAGTATTAATTTAGAACCTATATGGTAGAGATGCAAAAGCCAATCAGTACCTTACCTTTTTGTTATATAAATTATTTTAGCAAATTTTGGATTTTCAATCAGGTCAAATTATGAACCTCTCTTTCAATCTGTTTCCTCTCCCTACATCCAAGTACATTTTTCTTCAGTTGCTTTGGGGTTTTTATTGTATTTGGTTTAGTGATTACCAGATATGTCTTAAAAAGATCCCCTCTAACCTGCTTATACTTCTACTTTTCTTCTTGCAAAAGGCCTCAAGTCAGTATTATCAGGGTTAGAGGTCTTCCCCATGGTAGTGATGGCCTCTTAGAGTCAGTTCGGAATTAATCCCTTGGCTGTGCCAATGAGCACCATTAGTGTTTTTCCCTAAGACCCTGAAGTATTTGAGATACAGCTAAAAGTGGTTCTTAAAAAGAAACATACAGCTCTAAATGTTTACATTAGAAAATTATGTAATAGAGAAAATAAAATTTTAAGTCAGTATAATCAATAAGCAAAATTAAAAGATAAATGCTCTTTAAACTGATATGCCAAAGACTAGTTACCAAAAGTAAACAGGTCTAATACATTATATATAAAAATAGCTATAATTTCATTTTAATGCAAAATTTTTGAAGTATAATAGGCATCAAATAAACACACATCTCAAGTACATGTCTCAATGTCTCTAAATAGTTTTTTATGAAGAACACACGTAACCAGCACACAGCAAAAGCATAGAAACCGAGCATTACTATAACCCCCAATGCCCCTCTGTAAGCCCCTTCTCATCACTACCTTCCATCATTCAAGGTAATGGCTTCTAGTGATATAGTTTTGTCCATTTTTGAGCTTCATATAAATGGGACCATACTGTATATTTTTGTATGTTTGGCTGCTTTTGTTCAAATTGGTAAGATTTATATTTACCAAATAAAGCTAAAGTTCACTTATTTCTATTGTATAGAATTTTACTGAAGAATGTACGATAATGTCTTCATCCATTCTATTGTTAAGGGGCATTTGCGTTATAAGAATACACACAAATATAGAACAAGACTTCAAAAGACGGTTTCACAGTTTTGAGTCTGTGTGTTTATGTGCTAGATTTTTGTTCAGTGGTATAAATTGTCAGACTCTCCATAAGGCATTTAAATGTCTGAGCAACTCTAGGGTATAGCATAAATTTTTCTGACTAAAGCAAATGAATATGTAAATTCTATCAACCAGGAATCCCATCACATGGAGGCAGCAGGGCACGCATATCCACATTCACACATAGAAACATACAAACATACTGTGAATGTGCTCTGCAAATGATAAAATGTTAAATGTAAGGAATCTTCTCAGAGTTATACGAGATTATTTCCTTTTTGCAATACATGGTCTAGAACAAATCAGATAAAATCTGTACTAGGGATATTTTAACATCTTTACCCTCTGAAGTTACTCTAGGAACTCAAGACTATTATGTTAAATTAAATAAGCCAGACACAGAAGGACATATACATGATCTCACTTATATGTGAAATCTAAAAAGGTTTTCCTAAAAGAATTAAAGAGTAGAATGGTGGCTACCAGAAGCTGAGGTGGTTACTGGGAAAAGGAGGTTGGGGAGATGATCATATAATTACAGTTAGGAGGAATAGTTCAAGAGATCTATTGTACAGCACAGTGACTATAGTTAATGATGACATATTGTCTTACTAAAAATATAAAAAGAATAGATATTAAGGATTCTCATTATGCAAAAAGAAATAACTATGTGAGGTAATGCATTTATTAATTAACTAGACTTAAGCATTTCATTGTGTATGTATGTGTATATATCAAAACATATTATACTGGACAAATACATACAATTTAAAAAATATTTAAGAAATCCTAGGATCATGAAAGAGAAAAGCAGGGGAATACATATCTGTAGGAAATCTGCCAGGTCAGGACAGGTTTCAAAGAGTTATTTGTGTGAAGACTTGAGATATCTGAAATGAGTGTGTATTAAAGCAGCACCCTGAACCCTAAAACACCAGAAATGAGGCTTTCACAAAATGGGAGCTGAAAGTACTTTTAATATCTTTTAGGCAGTGTTTTAGTGGCCAGAAATTCAAGGGAGAAGGAAGTTTTGTGTGCTAAATTTCTGGTCCGGGAAACAGACTGATGGTCAATGGGAAGGACCAGGGCTCCCTGTGTATCACACTACATAGAGCCACTGGTCCTGTTCCTTGGTGCAAACTTAGGGAATTATCCTGATTTCCTCAAAAGGAAACTAAGAACCTTTAAAAGTAAGGCTTACTCTTAAAAGTACTGCAAATTTTTAAAAAGATAAAGCAACAATAACCTAGTAAATTTCATAACAATAACTCTTGATAGGAAAAGGGCCCTCTCTGGCCCCCATGCCCAACTAGGGTAGATCAGAGACATGGGTCACAAGGGGCACCAGAGTCAAGGGAAAATGTCAACACTACCAAGAGCACCTATCCCAAGAAACCAAGAAGAGAAAAATAGATATTTACCAGTCTATATAGAAACAAAAAGCCATAAACTCCTCTGTTACTATTATTCATGTGCTTTCAACGAGGTTGCTTTGGTTGCTTTTGTTGTACTGGGGTAGAAGGGAGTTAAAGTTATACTCTGCCTCAGTGTTGCTCAGAAGCTGAAAAGGCCCCATGAGCAGCCTGGAATTGATATCACTGGATAAAATCCAACACACAGACACACAGACACAAAAATACATGAACATCATTTCAAGAATAAAAAAGATTCTCTTGAAATTAAGCCAACTCTATATTTGTGCTAACTTCTAGAAAGCTTTTATAATGATGCATGCCTAACTAAAATGTGATGAAACCTGGGCCTGAGATCAATTATCCTTCCTTTTGAGGATACTCAGCATTTCGCTTTCTCATATATTATCCCCAATACTCGTTCTTGTGAGGTAGATGGGCACTGGTACCGTTATCTTCATTTTACACATTGAAAAAGTTAGGAACAGAGCAATTAAGTAGCTTGAATACAGTAATTCAAGAAATCTGTCAAAGCCAAAAAGTAAAATTCAAGTTTCATGATGTTCATTCTCTTCCCATTATAAAACACAGCCCCAAGAGAAAGGATTAAGCAAAAAAGCAGTCCCAGGTAGGTCAAAATACATACTTCATCTCTGGGAGAAGGGATGGTTTCACTCTAATGTGAGTAATATCTGAAATTAACTCACAATACAATTGGCCTTAATCCTTAAGCCCAAGGCCTAGAATAAATTAATTTAGGTTGGAGACAGGAATTGACAATTACCGATGCAAAAGCTCAATAAAGAGGAAATATAAAAAGTTGGCCCTCATTTGAGTCAGAATTGGAAATATAAATTTGTTAAGGTGAAAAAAGTCATTCCCCCTGAAACATATAATACTTGATTCTATCAGCTCTGTCTAAAAAAACTGGCACCCACATGCTCCCTCTGTGCCCTATGTTGTCTTTTTAAGGAGTAGTGTATGGCTCTATCCTGAATAGCAATGTAGACACAAACCTGTCTATATGATAACACGAAAGGCCCCACAAGATCTGACCTATCATATCACTGGATCTCCAGCTCAGATTTACCCTATTAAGTTTTAACATTAAAAACTCTTAACACCATTAAATGATCAGAATTGTGTTATTTCCCAATATAAATTATAACATGTTATTCTAGTGACAGCATGTGATTGCCACAGAATATATAACATTATAACTCAATAAAGAAATCTGTAAGGTTTAGATATGAGGTGCCCCCTAAAGTTCATGTAGGAGACAACACAAGAATATCAGAAGTGAAATGATAAGATTTAATCAGTAGATTAGTCCACTTGAATGGATTAACTGGGTGGTAACGGTAGGCAGGCAGGATATGGCTGAAGGTAGGAGGTCACTGGGACATGACTTTGGGGTTTATATCTTGTCTCTGGCACCTCACTCCACTCTCTTTTCTCTGTGCTTCCTGGCTGTCATAAACTGAGCAGCTTTCCTGTACCATGCCCTTCCACCATGATGTTTTGTCCCATGGTGGGCCCAGAGCAATGGAACCAGCAATCATGGACTGAACCTTTGATACTATGAAAAAAAATAAACTCTTCTTCCTCTAAGTTGTTCTTGTCAGGTCTTTTGGTCACAGAGATGAAAATCTGACTAAAACAGGTAATATCAATACTAAAGGATAAGTATTCTCCTAATGTAATTTTCCTAGTGGGTAAAAAGTACACATAAACACATACACACCCTAATTCAATTTCCTCCTTCATGCTTGGAAAGGTTCCCATAATATAATTTCTGAAGTCCTTGGAGGAAAATTACCTTTCCTGTTCTCATATGAAATTTTGTCCTCAAACTGGAGAACTGACCTAAGGCCAGAGGCACATTCACCAAAAAGATTTATTTTTCAAAGGAAAGGAATGGGGAAGGGGAAGGGGGAGGAGGAGGAAAGGAAAGGAAGGGAAGGGAGGGGAGGGAAGGGGTGGAGGAGGGGGACAGGAGGGCAGGGGAGGGGAGGTAGGAAGGAAGGAAGAATACAAACTGCTGCTAGAGAGAGGATTAACTGCAGTAATGTGAACCAATCCCACAACACTCTGTTATATTATCATAATGGCTCTAGCTTGGTTATAATGATATCTAGCTCCACTGAGATACATGTAAGTGGACAGACAGTAATGATGAACAGTTTTATAAGCCATTAGATTGGCTCTATTGAATGAAACTATCTGTAATGATGTAATGTTCTATACGTATACTATCTAATATGGTAACCTTTAGCACCTGAGTTGAAGTTAGTATGACTGAAGAACTCAATTTTCATTTTAATTAATTTAAATTTAAATATTCACATGTGGCTAATGTTTAGCATATTGACTAGCATAGCTATAGATACTTAAATCCTTTTATAAAGCTAAACTATCCCTTCCTCTTCCTCTTCCCCTTGTGCATGTATCCCCTATACCATAAATTGCAACTGGTTATGCACGGGCAAACCTTGGCTGACAAATGAGTATGGTTTGGAGATGACAGTATTTTTGCTTTTAAACTAAATTAAATACTTATAGACAGGGTTCCCCAGTTAGCCACTGTATCTAACATTTTCTGATTCCCTGTCCACTCCCCCGCTTCTCTCTCTATACACACACACACATTCACATATATACACACGCACAGACATTTAATACAGGTTATTGCTAACCTGCCTTCAGCAATAACCACATAGAATCAATTTAGGCAGAAACTCTTATCCTTGATGTTTCCTCTCAGCAACTATACACCCACTGCTCACCTCTGCTCCATGATTATAAATTTCTGATTGTCCTTGTCTGAGTTATATCTAGTCTCTCTCCTTCATTGCAAGGCCCCACCTGCAGTAATCACCATATCTACTGTTGTCATGATCACTCTGGAATAAAATTTGCCTAATTATTTTTAGCAAGTATTTAAATAATATTTTTTATTTGAGTGGCGATATCTTTGCCTTGTTCCTAATTTTAGCATGAAAGTTTTCTAGCTTCTTGCCATTAAGTATTATCATACTGGTAGGATTTTTTTGTTGGTGTTTTTTTAAGACATTTTTAAGTCAACTTTGTCACTGCTGTGACCAAAAGACCTGACAATAACAATTTTAGAGGAGGAGAAATTTATTTAGGGCTCACAGTTTCAGAGGTCTCAGTCCATACACAGTTGACTTCATTGTGCTGTGACTGAAGTGAGAGACATAACATCATGGTGGAAGGGTGTGGCAGAGGGAAGCAGGACATGACAGTCAGGAAGCAGAGAAAGAGAGAGAACTCTGCTCAACAAGGACAAAACGTAAGCCAAAGGCACATTCACAATGACCAGCCTACTCCAGCCACAGCCTACCTACCTAGAGTTACCAGCACTGAATCCATTCAAATGGATTAATGCACTGATTGGGTAAAGGCTCTCATAACCCAATCATTTCGCCTCTGAATGTTCTTGCTCTGTCACACACATGAGCTTGGGGGGAATACCTTTCATATCTAAGCCATAACAGATATTCTGTGTCAAATTAAGGAAGTTTCCCTGTATTACTAGTTCGCACAGAGTTTTTATCAAGACTAGGTGTTGAGTTTTGTCAAATGCCTTTTTCCATCTATTGCTATGATGATATAACTTTTTTAACCTTTTAATATGATATATTTATTTTTTAATGCTGAATCAGCTTTGTATAACTGAACTAAATCCCACTTGATCATGGTATTTAGTTCTATTATACACTAATGGATTCAATTTAATAATACTGCGTCTACATCTATGTTCATGAGAGATACTGCTGTGCAGTTTTGTTTCCTTATAGTATCTTTGCCTAGTTTGGGTATTAGAATGGTGCAGGCCTCACAGAATGAGTTAAGAGTATTACCTCTGCTTTTATCTTCTGAAAAATATTGTGGAGAATTGGTATAAGTCCTTCTTTAATGTTTGGTGAGATTCACCAGTGAACCCATCTGGGCCTGGTACTTTTTGCTTTGGAAGGTTATTGTATTAGGATTCTCCAAAGGTACAATGCCAGTAAGAGATTCATATTCATCCCCCCTCATTCTTCCCTCCCTCCCTCTCTACCTACCTCCCTACTACGTTAATAAGCAGGAGACCTGGAAAATCTTGTGTTATCGTTCAGTCCATGTCCAAAAGCTTAAAGCCAGGAAATCTGATTAGAATTGGAACCCAGTCCAAAGGCAGAAGATAAGATGTTCCAGCTCAAGCAATAAGGCAAGAAAAGAAAGAAAGAAAGAGAACAGGGGAGGGAGGGAAGGAGGAACAAAGAGAGAATTCCCTCCTACTGCACTTTTTGTTCTACTGTGCCCTCAACTGCTTGGATAATACCCATCCACACTGAGAAGGGAAGGAAGTCCACTTTATTGAATATACTGATTCAAATGCTAATATGATCTGGAAAAATCATCATAGACATATCCAAGAAAATAATTTAATCTGGGTATTCACATCCCATTCAAATTAACACAGAAAATTAACCACCACAGCTATTAATTATTGATTCAATTATTAACAGATAACTTATCAGATTGTCTATTTCTTCTTGTGTTGAATTTTGGAAAGTTGTTTCATTCAAGAACTTAACCATTTCATCTAAGCTATCAAATTGTGCATACAGAGTTTCTCATAATTTTCAGTGTCAGATTCTGAATATAAAAAGTCAGGTTCCAGGGTCAACACACCTTCGTAACCACCATACTCCCTACTCAGGCTAACTACTTCCCTCAGCCATTACTTATTTCATAAGCAACATATCTTAAACATAATTTTCTTAACACAATTAGTCCCCAGTTTATCCCTGTTTGGATGAAGAAATGTAGTTTCTACTTTGAAACAGGAACCAACTGCCAGAAGAATTTCGGTGGAAAGTTCCTGGTCTATAGACTAAGTTAAAGGGATACTTACCTGGTTTAGTTACCAACTTCATTCAGGGTAAAGGAACCAGCATTCCCATCCCAGCCTCCCAGAAACAACACCACTCTTCAAATCTCTAGATTTCTATTTTCTCTGGGCTGCTGAGCCTATTACACATTCCCAATTCTTTCAGGAAGACTGTGACCAAATAAGTTAGGTTTATAACCAGTGTACAACCTTCCTCCTAAAATCAAAGGTGCTAAAATATAAAAGTGGAAATTCAGAAGAAAAAGGAAATCCTAAACATAACACTGCTTATTCTACACTTCACTTGCAAATCACCTCTTCTCTTATATTTTTCAGAATCACAGATACTGACTGATTCCAATTTTTCTATAATATTTCACAGGAGGTGGGGGGAAAAACAAACCATCACTAAACAAAAGGTTAAGGATCACCATTAACCTTGCCAATAATAAATGATGTTATTGTTCTTTTTATAAAGGAAGAAGAGAAAGATATGAAAGCTAACAAATGTGGCAGTGAACCAGAATCCATAAGCCATTGATATCATCACTGTGCCCACCATTCGAGTTGTAGGGGGAAAGTGAGGAGGAAGTCGGCATATTTGGGCACAACATTTTATAGTTTAATTTTGACCTTTTCTTACTTTATTGTGTTGTACTCAAAGATGACTTGCATGAAGACTATGTCCAGAATCTTGTAGTCATGCTTTTCATTAGTCTTCAACTTTCTCCAGTCAATGCGGGGCGGGGGAGGATGATGTTATAAACAGCAAGATGAAGAAAACTATGACAACAGGATGTGTGTGTATTCACCACAGAAACTTTGGGGAACAAACTTTTGATCATTATCACTGCTTCTGCCTCTGAAATTAACTAAAAAATAAGACCACTAGACTTAACTGCAATGAATAAAAGGCTGAGATAAGGACAAGGCCAGCCTGTGATGTGAAGGATTAATAAGTATACTTTATAATAAATGTTCTTCAACATTTAATTATCACTAAAGGCTTTATTATAATAATAAAATGAAACAGATGTGTAGATGAACAGAGAACAGACATTTATTCAGGGCAAATCTTGTCCTTGCATTGAGTTAAGCATTGTGCAGAAGACAAAAGCAGCAAATGAGATCCTCTACATTAATAGAAAGCATCATCTCATTTCATACACTCCAAAGTACTAACTCTCTCCTTCCTGCTGGCATAAATGTTATTTCTGCTGAATTCTATGGACTCAGATGCACCTATAAAATATTTGTAGGACAGCAAAGGCTGTTTTCCTAATATTTAAAATTGAACACACCACATTTCACTACATGCTAAGGAATGTATCTTGGAGGTCCTGTCTGGATTAGGCAGGAGTGCAAACAGGCTACTAACCCTCCAATACGAATGCAAGATTTTTCTTTAAATAGAGTCAATTATGATGTTCCATACATTAATAGAAAGTATCTAAATGATGACTTTGATCTAAATTGTAAGGCACAAGTCTTTGCTTAGGGAAGATAAAAGCACTTAAGAGGCCAATTCAGATTATATATGCTGCTGGATGTTAGAAAAGTTAGAATGACATGGGCTGGCTCAAAAGGGAAAGACTGTACATAGTCTTGCCACTTGCAGAAGACCTGGAGAAATGAAGAATAATAATTAAGTGGTAAGAAAATAGACTCATGCTTCAGGCAGAGGAGCCAACAATGAATTTCTTCACAAAGAAATTACTCGAGAGTTGTCAAGAGTTATTCATGATGAACAATAGATGAGTGATAACATCCAGGGTCAATGTGACCCAATAAATGTGACTACCAAAACCATTCTTAGCCCGTTGTCATTACTGAATTCATAGGACAGCAACTCCTATGACTAGTGAGAGGTTTCTCTCAAAGAAAACAAATGGAAAATAGGTGGTGTAGATTTTTGGAGAGGATGGTCTGAGAACCCTTGATTAAACAGACAAATTAGCTGTGTGCATCAGTTTGTACCTGTTCACGTGCACACATGTATGCATGTGCAGTTAACTAATGTTGCTATTGTTTTAAATAAATAACAATTTGTAGAATAAAAAGGTTAAATCCAGATAATAGTTGGGTTCTTAGTCAAGCTCCTTAAAGGATTATTCTAATATCTAGAACATTGGAGATGTTCCTATTATCTGACCCATTAATTCCATTTTCAAAGAATCCCTCCCAATAAAACACAAATATGCCAAGATTTACAAAGAAATATGTATATTACAGCCTTATTTAAAATGGTGATTTTTTTTTTTATTGGTCGTTCATAACATTACATAGTTCTTAATACATCATATTACACGGTTTGATTCAAGTGGATTATGAACTCCCGCTTTTACCCCGTATACAAATTGCTGTATCACATCAGTTACCCTTCCATTGATTGACATATTGCCTTTCTAGTGTCTGATGTATTCTGCTGTCTGTCCTATTGTCTACTATCCCCCCTCCCCTCCCCTCCCCTCCCCTCCCCTTTTCTCTCTCTACCCCTTCTACTGTAAATTATGTCTTCCATTTGTATTCTCTTGACTTACCCCTCCTTACCTCTTATATGACATTTTGTATAACCCTAAGGATCGCCTTCCATTTCCATGCAATTTCCCTTCTCACTCCCTTTCCCTCCCACCTCTCATCCCTGTTTACTGTAAATATTCTTCTCAAGCTCTTCGTCCCTACCCTGTCCTTGTTTACACCCCTTATATCAAAGGAGTCATTTGGTATTTGTTTTTTAAAGATTGACTAGCTTCACTTAGCATAATCTGCTCTAATGCCATCCATTTCCCTCCAAATTCTATAATTTTGTCATTTTTTAATGCAGAGTAATACTCCATAGTGTATAAATGCCACATTTTTTTTATCCATTCATCTATTGAAGGGCATCTAGGCTGGTTCCACAGTCTTGCTATCGTGAATTGAGCTGCTATGAACATCGATGTAGCAGTGTCCCTGTAGCATGCTCTTGTTAGGGCTTTAGGGAATAGACCGAGAAGGGGAATAGCTGGGTCAAATGGTGGTTCCATTCCCAGCTTTCCGAGAAATCTCCATACTGCTTTCCAAATTGGCTGCACCAATTTGCAGTCCCACCAGCAATGAACAAGAGTGCCCTTTTCCCCGCATCCTCTCCAGCACTTATTGTTGTTTGACTTCCTAATGGCTGCCAGTCTTACTGGAGTGAGATGGTATCTTAGGGTAGTTTTGATTTGCATTTCTCTGACTGCTAGCGATGGTGAGCATTTTTTCATGTACTTGTTGATTGATTGTATGTCCTCCTCTGAGAAGTGTCTGTTCAGGTCCTTGGCCCAAAAAATGGTGATTTTTTAAGACAACCTAGATGGCCAGCAATATAAAATTGGTTCATCAACCAATTATTATGTAGCTATAAAGATTTTGAAAAACATTAAGGAAAAGGGAAAGTGATCATGTTATAATACTGGGTTGCAAAAAGCAGAATATAAAATTCTATAAAGGCATTATATTAAATATGTATATGTGAAATGTATACTATATAGATATGTAAAAATACAAACATACACAATAAAAAATAACAACATTTGTTTCTCCAAACTACAAAGTATGAGATTCATTTCAGACAATTTAAGGATGGGAAGACAGAAAAGTAGAAAAACAAAATAAAAATTACCTGTAATGCTCCTCAGAGATGAACACTACTGATGTAAATATCTTATTGCAGTACTCTTATAATCACACAGTAAAAGCTACACATCTGTTTTTTTGGCAGGGATTTTGCTTTTTTTTAGAAAACCTACCAAATTTATTGTTGGAATACTCAGCTGCATAAAAACACAGTCTCTTTCATTTCTATAGCTTATTTAGTAATCCCTGTTAGGAGCCCCATCCTAGTAGGTAGAGGGAAAACAGACTTGCTAATCAGCAATATTTCTTTTTCTTTCTTTCTTTCTTTCTTTCTTTTTTTTTTGCAATTTAAACAACCCCTTCTATTTAAGTATTCATCTATCCAACATCTAACTTGTCAAAAAAGCTGGCCTAAAGATTTCCCTTTGGATGACTCAGTACCTTTAGGACAGTCTCTCAGAGTTCTACTCCAATCCTTGCCTTACTTAAGAAGATAATATATAAGGGAACTCACTAGAATATTCTGGTGAGAGGGAGGAGATGACTTTGATCTAGATGATGTCCCTAGATATCACTGCTATTCTCAGGTAGAGAGTGGCCCTCTTCCTTGGACTATTTCCTGCTGAGATGTGCCTGGACCTGAGTGTTTTTGTACAGATATGCTGGCACTCACTTTGGGGGTTGAGTTCTTAGAAGTTGGCACTACTCATGAAGGCCCTGCACAACTCTCTCTACCCAACACTAGGCAAATGCAGATCTGCAGATTCATATATCAGCACCACACTCATTTCTCAAAACCCAAGGTGTTGTACCAAACACAAAGGAGCAACAGTACAAAAAGAAAAGTATCAAAAGTAATGAATTAATCACATAACAAAGAAGTTAGAAATTGAACAGGAAAATAAACTTCAAAAGCATAGAAAAAAAGGGAATTTAAAAAATGATTCTCAGGTTCCCAGTTGGAGGTAAGCATGGGATCCAATGGATGCTAAGGGAAAGGAATGAGTTCAGATAACAATGGGGTGTACTGTTTGCAGTCAATTCAAAATACAAATGACTCAAAGTTTCCTCACATTGTTACCATGAACTAGCAATTCAAAATAATTCCACTGAAAAATTCCTCCCTGAAAAAACAAAAGTGTTGATTTAAGTTCAAAATAATTGCCATGGTTATAAGTTGCAGTAATATAATATATGTAAATGTTAAATTAAATATCTTTTTTTGGCACCAGGGATTGAACCCAGAAGTGCTTAACCACTGAGCCACAACCACTGAGCCACATCCCCAGCCCTTTTTCTTATTTTTTATTTAGAGACAGGGTCTTGCTAAGTTGCTTAGGGCCTTGCTAAGCTCTGAGGCTTGTTTTGAACTTGCAAACTTCTTGCCTCAGCCTCCCAAGCCACTGGAATTACAGGCATGTGGCACCCTGTCTGGCTGAAATATCTGACTTTTAGTAAGCATTAAATACCTCATGATGTTTAGTCCAGAAAAGATTACTAAGCATACGGGATTGCGATTTGGCCTCTGAAAAATGTTTGTTGGAAACCAGGATTGAAGCTTACTTCAGGTGAAGTTCCTTCCTGTCTCCAACCCACAAATGTCTCCAACTACACATTATTATGATTAAAAAGTAGATTCTAGATGAACAATGAAAGAAACACATCTTGAGTTATTTCAATTCTGTCCTTCTACCTTAAAATGATCTCTGAACCTCTCAGAGCTCACTCCTCTGGAAATGTGTCTTCAATTGTCTCCCTACTGTATGGCCCCACCAATCTTTTTTTGTTCAAGCATTACATATCAGTATAATTATACTATTATAATTTATAACTGTTTCCTTTTTGCATTGTAATGTTTACATATCTTTTACTGGCATGATTATATTTCAACAAAAAAATTCTTTTTGCTCATTATTATTTATTTCATTTCATAATTAATACTGAAAATAATTGTCATATAGAAAAGGAGGGTGGTAAAAAATAATCTACTCTAGTTGTCAAGTATTCCACATAGGTTACTGGTGACCATTTACTAAAATAGGAAATATAAATGGAGGAGATACAGGGAGAGAGATAACTTTGGGCTCAATATTAGACCCTGAACTTGAAGGTTCTACAGGACAGGAAGATGAGAAAGTAGTCAGAAATTCAGGTAAAGAACAAAATCTAGAAGTTACAAACAAGCAAGTAAGTCACTGAGGTCATGAAGCTGAACAGGAGATCATTCAAGTAAAAGAATTCTGTAGATACACTCACATTTGAGGAATAGGCAGGGGAAGGAGAACTGGAGAAAGAGAATAAGGAGGAATGAATGACTGGAGGGATGGGGTAAGTCCTGGAAAATGGAGAATTAAGAAAATAAAAGGTAATTACAGGCATCAGAAGTGACAGAATCAACTTGTATGTTTTAAGTCAATTTACTAAGAAACTTGCATGCCAACCACATTGGAATTAGCAACCAGGAGGTCTTTGCTGGTCTTTATAAAAAACAGTTCCCAAAGAGTTGCAGACTGGCCACACTGCTGACACTTTGAAAAATGCTGCAGAATTCGAGCCCACATTGTCTCTGTGAGCCACAGTGGGAATCCCTAGATTTGGTGACTTATAGAATGAGGTCCCTGAACCACATTCATCAGGATTAGCTGAGGCACTTGTTTAAAATGCTGAATCAAGGACCCTATCAGACACTCTAGACTTTACTAAGGCACCTTAGTAAGGAGGTCAAACTCAAGTCTTCATATCTTTAATAAGCTCTCCTGGTAATGCTAAAATTTGAGGACCACTTGACTATGTGCTCTTCCAGGTCTATGCTACCTCTGACGTTCTGTACTTCAACAGATTCTCTCTCTCCCATGAAAATAAGATGTAAAAATAATGATCACTAAAATCCACCCAGAAGCCAGAAGTTACTTGATAAACACTAAATAATCTGAAAGACTCAAGGGAGAAATATTTGCTATTTACATTTTCATCCATTATTTCAATTATGTGAACCTTCATTCTGATAAGGGCTGAGATGCTATAAAGCCTAAGGAAAATTACATTAATAGGTAGCTGAGAGACTCAAGGAGATGGGGTTATGGGATAGGTAAACTGTATAAAGCAATAATAGAAAACGTTGTGTTTGGTGGTACTGAGATGCTGAAAAGAAGTTATGGAACCTAAAAGCAGTAAATTGCTATTATAAGACATTCAAAAAACAGTTATTGTCTTTCTTTGGCTGGAGGAAAAAGACTTATATTTTTATTTACCTATATTTAGAAATAGAGAGTCAATATTTTGTATCTATAGAGAGACAGATGATCAATGTTTTTTTTTCCGTAGGGAGGCTACAACTTTAATTAATATTCCCTAATTGATATTGACTTTAATTGACTGGTGAGAGTCATATGACTGCCAAACTTCATGGGTGAGACTCACAGTGAGCTCCATCTTTCAGGGAAATCCTTTTGTTTTCAGTGGTCTCTCTCTAGATAACATATTTTAGGTTTCAGAATATTAGATCCAGAAAGATCCCTGTGAGGCTATCTAGTTCTATCTTCCATATCCTTTTTTCTAAAATCATGACCATAATTCCTAAATGCCAACTTCCACAGTCTGTGTAATCTGTCCATTTCACTTGAATTCTTCCAGTTATGCCCTCGTGACTCATCCATAAACATTCTATACATGGGATTACCTTGGAAAAGATGGTCTTGGGGTGTCATTACAATCTAAATTTGCATATTTGCTTTGCAGGTATTTTGATAAAAGAACTATTGCTATGGTTTAGATATTAGGTGTGTACCCCCACCCCCGCAAAAGCCTGTATGTGAGACAATGCAAGAAGGTTTAGAGGCAAAATGATTAGGTTATATGACAGTCTTAACCCAATTAGTGATTTAATCATCTGAGTGGTAACTAAAGGTGAGTAACTGAAGGTGAGTTGGATGTGGCTGAAGGAGGTGGGTCCCTGGAGGCTTACCTCTGGGGTACATATTTTGTATCTGGAGAGTGTGTCTGTCTGTCTCTCTCTCTCTCTCTCCTTTCTGATCACCATGTGAGCCTCCTCTGAAACTCCTTTGAAACTGAGAGCCCATAAATAAACTTTTCTTCTTCTACAATTGTTCTGGTCAGGTCTTTTAGTTACTGTAGCTAGTCACAAAAAGAAATCAAGAAAGTTGGATGGGTCCTATCTTTACATGTTTACTAATCACAGTGTTTGACAGACAGTTAACATCCGTGTGGCTAGGGAGTGCAAGTGAGGGGATGGGTTGAACAATGGACAGAATTAAAGAGTGAAGGAAGGTGTCAGGAGAGAAGGCTTCTCACCAGTATGTCACAGGTTGAGAAACAAGTCTGGGAATACTAGCTTATGAAAGTACACACTTTCGAGCAAACATTCAAATTACTTGCAGGAGGGAAAACAGGGAGAGAGGAGATATACCTAGAAAGAAGAGAAGACATGTTACTTTTACTATAAATGAGCTCTTTTTCTAAAGTCAGAGCATATGGGCTACTTCATAGGTATTACAAAGCCAATCTAAACCAATGCCTATTTAAAATAAAAATAAGTCCACCAATTTTAACTTCAAGTAAGATCATTTACAAGTAACTGAATGGAGCTGGAGAATATCATGCTAAGCCAAACCCAAAAAACCAAAGGCTGAATGTTTTCTCTGATAAGCAGATGCTGATTCATAATTGGCAGGTGGGGTAGGGAACAATGAAGGAACTTTAGCTTGTGTGGAAGGGAGTGAGGGAAGAGGAGGGGGTGTGGGGATGGTAAGGCAGTGGAATGAGATGTACATTATTACCCTATATACATGTATGATTACACTACTAGAGTGACTCTGCACCACGTACAGCCAGAGGAAGAAGTTGTGCTCCATTTCTGTACAATACGTCAAAATTCATTCTACTGTCATGCATAACTAATTAGAACAAATTAAAAAATTTAAAAAAATTTAAGTCACTATTTAATTATCCCAAAGAAAAATCTTATCCAGCTTTATGGATTTATATACAAGAACATGACCAAACTCATTATTCTTGTTAAGAAAAGACTTCCTAAAATCTATCCAAACTATCACACTAGAATTCAAAGCCAACCTATATTTTGTTCTCAAAATTCCACAGTTCATAACTAGCCTCAGAATACAGTAACAATAGTTTATATTTGAGGTTGGCAATAAAATGAAACTTGGTAATTTTTTCTGACAAATAAACCCAGTTTGTCAGACATTTTTTCCATTTTAGTTTTTACCACTTCCTTGTACACTATGTGCCTCCTTCAGAGAAGCTGTGAGCCCTGCCAAGAGCTGAGACAATTCAAGAGCTAAGCTACCACCAGATTTTAGATTCAGATCCTGAATCTTTTCCCTGGACACAAGATCATTTGAAAATCTGGTGTAACTCATAGATTTGTCATCTTCCCAGAGAATTTCACATGTAAATATATCTCAACACATAGTTTTAGGAAGCACAGACATCTCCCAAATTGTAAAGCTTCAACTTAGATGAATCGCCATTATCTTCCAAGAGTACACACTCGAGTTGTAGCCTGGGTCATATTAAGGCACCCCAAAGAGATTTGGTGAGGCTCTCTTTGTTAGCTAAATTTGAGATCTTAAAATGAGTATAAAATAATAAAAAGAAATTCAAAAGGAGAAAAAGAAAATTAATTATTTCTTGAGCATCTGTGTCAAAATTATTAAAGAAGAGAGCTCTTCTCTCTCCTAATCACTACTTCAGTACTTCTATTTTGGCTCAAAAATGAATCAAGGTTACATAGTAATTTTATACCAGATACGGTTTAAAAAAAAAACTTTCTTGTAAAAGCGAATATGATTTTTAGAAAAAAAATAGCTCTCATTTATCAGAGATCTTAAATAAATATGGTGCAATTGTCTTGTAAATGTAAGGAGTCTATGTTGGTTGCATTGAAAATTCAAATGTTTCCTAAATAATCTTTGAAGAGTCTGAAAAGATATGTCAAAATTTTAACAGATGTGATCTTTATGTGCTAAGCATTAAGGGTAATTTTTATTTTCTTCTTTGTACTTGCATTAAACATAATTTTTATTTTTTTCTTTGCACTTTTCTAGCTCTTCTAAAATTCTTACCAAAAAAATGTTGGGATCAAGGATGCATCTACAAAAACATGGTTATTGCACAGCAACAGAAGCATCATATGAGAATGAAAGAATGATGCACAAAGACCAGCTTGTTTTGTATGCAGCAGCTGGGAGGCTGAAGTCTAGGGTGGAGTAGTTTTTAGGTTGAGAAAAGTCCCAAAGAGACGATTAAGGAGAAAAAAAAAAAAAAGAGTAAAAAATAATTACATGAACGAAACCAGAGAAGTACTAAATCACAGAAAGTAGTGTGATACAAATATAATCAAAACTCATCTCAGGGCACAAAAATACTGTCAACATTTTAATACAAAATGCATAAAGAGTAATACAAAACCAATACCAGGTGCATACCCACTTGGCAAATTTTACCTGGCCACATGCCCACTAGCTGTCATGCTCAGGATTCATCACAGTTTTCATCAAGTGATCTTTCCTTGCCTACTCTGACTGCTGCATTCCTAGCACCGTTCCCTATAATCATGGAGGCCCTCTTCCAGCCATCCTATTTCTAGTGGGCTCACTCCCATTCCATCAATCTGGGCACCAGCAACACCAGATGACTATTCTGTTGCCTAATCACCTACTGTCCAACAGTGGGGAGATACAGTTTGCTTCCCATCAGATGGTCCCACTGTCTACCACAGGACCCTGTGAGTGACCACTGGTCTGGCCATTGTATTAAATATTAAAGCATGCTGCAACAATGGCACTGATGATGGTTTTCAAACAGCAAGTAAAACAATGATGAAAGATTCAGGTGTCACAGCTATTGAACTGTAAACTGCTTAAAGGCAAGGCCAGGGATGCCTTGCTTGACCTATTTAAACCTGCACATAGTAGTACATGCTCAACAATTATTCAATAATCAAAGTTAAGGAACTATTATGTTTAACTATAAGGCATTATTTAAAACATTGTGTAAAAAAAGGAAGCATATCAATGCCTCTGGTGACCATTTTCACAAATATTATGAGCCTCAAAAATGACCCTAATGTGGTACATATTATCATGTCCATTTCACAGATGAGTAAACAGCTCAGAAAAAGCCAAGTATCTTTGTTCTAAAGTCATATGGCAGTTTTGTGGCAGAGGAGGGTGTTACAAGGTCCCTGACCCTACCTTGCTTCTCCCTAAACCATAGCTCCTTTACAAGGTGACAGAGTTATTTGGATTATTTTAATTACATTCTACACAAGTCAAAAATCAGATTGGTGTGGTGAGTCTGTCAAAAAGCACCTATCAACCTTTTTGATTTCTTTTCCATTATCAAGCATTTGACAATGTGCTTACTAGGCAGCAGAATTAAAAGTACAACTTTTACCTGCATACCATGTATCTCCAGTGGGAGAGATAAAGATTTCCAGGTTCAGAATAGTACAAAGGCAGCATTAAGAAAGCAAAGCATAGCAAGTGTGGAAACTAGAGAAAAATAAGGGTAAAATGGGGGGGGGAGAATTCCCATGAAAATAAGAGAGATTAGTAGGACAAAGAAAAGGGATGGAGGAGAGATGAGAAAAGGGAAGGACTGCAGAATGAAATTATCCAAATTATGCTATATATATTTTATATATATATATATATATACTTATATATACACACACATACATACACAAATATGAATACACCACAGTGAATTTCACCTTTATGTATCTACAAAGCACCGATTTAAAAAACAATAAATAAATAGAAAGAAGGAAGACCAGAAGAGAAGAGGAAAGGGAAAAAAGGGCCTAAAATGGCAAATTACTTCCCATGCATGTATGATTATGTCTAAACTCCACTATTATGTTTAATTATAATACATTAATAAAAACATTTTGTAAAAAGGAAGCATTACATATTTACTCAAATAAAAAGTGAGATCACATTAATAAGGGTCAGATTTAGAATTAAAATCAGAGTGTCAAGCAAAAAACCACTTCCTATGCTTTAGCTCCAGTTTATCCTTTCATAAACTGATGTCCACACAACTGAACCAGCCAACCCAACCCTACTCTCCTTTTTCCTAAATTTCCATTACCGGGACATCTTTGGACCACATAGGTATCTGCCTACACAGGAGGTGGTAACACAGCACCACATTTACAAGAGGCAACTGCTCCTACAAGCTTCTGATATTCAACCCGAAAGGTAAGCTAAGAAGAAAGGGAAAGGAAAGGAGAGAAAGGCAGACATACCTTCCAAAGTGTAACAATGAGGGTCTCCCTCCATTTCCATGCAATTTCCAAAGTGAAATCAGGATTCTGAAGGAAGCTGCTACCATAACCACAATGTTAGATTCTCCATTAGATAAAAAGTTCTGAGAGGTTCTTAAACATATAGGGATGTCAAAGAAACTGAGTTCCAAGAATTGATGCTAAAAATCACAATTGAAAGACATATTAACATATATGAAGACTTTCATGGATATTCCCAGGTATTTCACTCATTACTTGAGAGTAAAGGGGGAAAAAGTGTATAAAAGCCACTGATCACAGTATGATGTGTGTTATTCTCTTCTCTAGTCTTTCTGTACATTCTCTATGAAGACTTAAATACAACTTAATAAGAATCTGCTGTTTCAGCATATTGATTCTCTAACACAAACTACTTGTACTTTCTGCAGCTATTTGCTAATCATGAACCAAAAATCGTCTTTTAAAAATTAAACATAAGCATTTCTAAATGAAGCTGTCTCTGGCTTCTGCCACTCTCCCGTCTCTGTGCTGCACTTCCAGCCTTCAGGTCCTCCAACATGCGGAGCTATTTCCCACATCAAGGTAACAACCTCTTAAACTCCTTCCCTTTCTAATTTCTATTTGCTATTCAGACTCAGCTTAAATAAAACTTCTTAAAGAACCTTTCTCATAAGCATCTCTCTTTCTCTCTCTCCTATCCATTCTTCTCATAGTACCCTGTGCTTTTTCTTCAAATTTCAAGTAAATATGTGAATGAGAAAGTGAATAAATTGTATAAAGCTTCTTTATGGAAGCATTTCTATTGTATTTTTATTAGGCACTGGCAAGCAGTGCCACTGCATGAAGCAGATATTGCTGCATGTTCCTCCTTATTCTCACAACAAGGACACTCTCTGATAATCTTACTGTGACGCAGGCTGGTTTCAGGGTCATACCAGTACAAAAGTGAGTGTGTATGTGTGTGTGAGGGGGGTGCTATTTGTTTTATTTCAGAGTACTCCTTAACCAAAAAGTAACCAGATAAGGTTGACTTAAAACCAGAATATTATACAACTCATTATTTGTAAGGGGCCATTTGAGGTTTTTTTAATAAATAGTAAATGCACTATATATTTTTACATGTGTACAAATTTTATAGGTCATCCCTAAAGAGGGGCACATGGCTTACTTCTGAAAAGCAGGTTTTGTGTTCTTCTTTGGGTCTGGGGAAAATGAGTGTCTGAGTGGAGGAGGTGGTAAAGGAGAACAGAACAAGATTCGTATGTGCCCAAAGCCTCTCAGGTTTCTGTTCTTCCTTCCCTAGCTCTCCTGCCTGCTTTGGGCCCCTAGGGGATTACAACCGCCAGAGAAGTAATATGGGAAAAGAAGATCCAATCTCTCCAAAACCTAACAGAGAAAGACCCATCTGTGAAAACGTCTCTACTGTTGAATAAAAACTAAAGCACAGAACAGGGCAGGAAACCAGTGCTTTTTCAAGCACATAAATGAAACAGAACTAAAATCTTTAACAAAGGAATTCATTTGAACTTGTGTCAAAAAGGTACACTAATTAATGCTCTAGGATTTTTCACAATTAAAAAAAATTATGTAATATTCAGCAATAGCTCCTTTATCCCTTCAATCACTCTGAGCAAGTGCTGACTATTGATGTTAAAACTGTGATGCTTGTATTCAAAGGTCCCTTTACCAAAGTACATCATTGTATTAAAAACACTCAGAGTTCTTATTTAGCTACCCATTTTTAAGTGACACTTGAAAAATTAACACCATCAAGCTTTCTAAAAATAAAACAAATCAGCTTTGTTTTACTTGTCAGAGATGTGCACAGTACATCCACCCACTGCCTGCTTCTTTAACTGCAAGAGTGGTAGAAACACAGAAATTCATAAAGCGTAAAACAGAGATAAAATTCATCTCATATACAGAACGTAAATAGCAACAGCTTCTATCTTATTAATTAACAAGTAACTCTGCAGCATCTACTCTGTGCTTCCCACATGCTAGCATTCGAGAGAACACAAGAAAAATAATAATGGGGTTGGTCCATGTTCCAAAGAAGCTTATCATCTACATGGAGAAAAAGAACTAAAGGTCATGGAACAAAAATCAAGGAACAAATAGTACTATGTAACCAAGGGCTAAGTGGTACTATAATTTTTTTAATGAAGGCCGTTGTGGATTTGAAAATAAGGAAAGGCAATCAAATCTGGACTGAACCTTGAAAATGGGAAGGATTTATACTTTTAAAAAAGAGGGAGAGGACAGCTCTTGACTGAATATAAGGGAGAGAAATATGAGCAAAGAAAGAGTGGTTGGAAGGGAGGCTGAGCAGTGTTAGCCAGCTTTCTGTCACTATTTAACAAACACCTGAGGCTCAACTTACAAAGAGGAAGAGTTACTCTGGCTTACAGTTTGGAAGTTTCAATCCATGGTTGGTTGGCTCCATTGCTGTAGGCATGTGGCAGTGCATCATGGTGGGAACATGCGGCAGAGCAGACCTGCTCACCTCATAGCCAGGAAGCATAAAGAAAAGAAAGAGGGAGGGGCGGGCCCCACAGTCCTCCCTTCACAGGCATGCCCCAGGGATGTGAAGACCTCCCACTAAGCCCCACCTCAGAAGGGTTCTACTATCTCCCAAGAGTGCCATACTGAGGCCACATCTCTAATAGATGGGTCTTTGGGAGACATTCTAGATTCAAACTATATCAGGGGTCATCTGGTAGATGTGACGCTAATGAGCAGTCTGGCCTACCTAAAAGAGGTTCACATTGGAGAACATTAGGAAACAATGGGGTGGGTCTAGACCATGAAGCATCTACATTCAGGTGGTGTACTGCAAAAAATCTCCCCCATTGAAAGCAGCAAGATTAGAAACAGTAGTGCAAAGGAACTAGCACTGAGGGTCTTTGGCAAAGCACAAAGTCAGTGCAAGAGGAAGCAGAATTTGTTTTTTTATATCTCCGTTTTTGTTTTTGAGGATCCCATTCTGCTGAACAATAAAAACTAAATTTGTCAACTCAAGGTAATCTCAATGCCTGGTTTCCTCTTGCTCAAGGGTTACATCTAAATTCCAGAGAATTACAAAATGCTAGATGTAGGGATATAGGAGGTGAAGGATAGGTAGAGATCATTAGCCTTTATCCTGCAAACATATGTAAATCTTCCAATATCTGGTCCACCTAGACCCTTCCCTCATTCTCCTTAGCCCCACCATAAACCTTCTGCAAGTATGTCTGTCTCTTGGCATACTAACATCTCCTCATTGTCCATGACCTTTTGGGGCATATTAATATCTCTTCATTGTCCCCAAAGTTATCCTTGCACAGGGAATTTGCAAGCTACTCTGGTCCCTCTAATTTGGCAGCTGCCTCTACTATTCTCCAGCCACGCTGGGCATAATGGGTTTCTATGCCACCACCCCTAGCTCTGCTTTTCTGAATTTTTTCCTCTGCTAGGAAGAACCATTTTGGATTCTTTGGGGTAGACTCCCTTTGTGCCTGGAACTTGACTTATAAGTCAGATTTCCAAATAAATGGTAAGTATAATAAAATAAGAAAGAGAGCACTGATTGGTATCTCCAATTGCTATCTCATCTAAAAAAGTATATTGTAAAGAAGACATAAACTAGAGGATCTTTAGGAAGGAGGAATAAATAGATAAATTTACAGATATTAAAAGGGAAATCTGGCAGAAATGTCTGACAAGAAATAGGACATAGAGAATGAAAAGAAGAAATAAAATCCTACATTTAAGATTAGCAAAACTCAGGCATTATCAAAATAGAAGTCAGTTTGGAGCAGAAAGATTTTGAATTTGTTTTTAAATTACATTCATATAGAATTTTCTAGTTGAAGACAATGGTTTTAAATAGCCACATTTTCAAGTATTTCAGGCATCAGTACCAATGAGTTATGAGAAATAATCATTACTGTGGTTTTCAAACACAATTAAACAGCTATACAGTTTTGTGAAAGAGAAAACATAACTAATCTTATTAAAATTTCTAAAAATTTTAAAACACTAAAATCTTGCCTTTCCAATCCATTTCTCTTCAAATAGTCTTGTCTTTTGTAGAAATAGGTATATGGGTTATATATTATTTGAAAAAAAATCCAGATGAAAAAGATATCAAAATTAATATTGTGGTGTCACAGTAGTATTGACAGCTGAAGCAAATGGGCACCAATAGGACTGATAATAATGAGGTGGGGTCCCAGCTGTCTACACCCTCCTAAAGCCTAAGGTAAATCCTGGTGAGATTTGAAACTCATAGATGTGCCCAATGCTACCTAGGCCTCTGATCAGAGGGTAACCTGAATAAATATAAGTATTAAACACCAAGAAGCACTGGAATAACCAAAGTATACAATGGGCACTTTAAGCATACTAAATTAATGCGATTTTCACATTATAAATGATGAGGTCAGCTTCAGTCAGATTAACAAACTGCAAGGACGGAAAATCCAGTGACAGAAATACCTGAAGAAAAACATTTTAGGTTTGTGTGTGCATGTGAAAAACAGAGCATCAAATATTCAGGATCATGCCAGGCCATGTGGCTGCAACACATTCTCTCATTTTAGTAGAAGTGACTGGAAGTAAAAAGGGAAAACAAAAGTATAACTGGGGGATAGAAGAAACTTACCCTGCCCCGACTCCCTGGCTTTTTAAGCCTTCCCTCACTACTAAATATTTTGGTTTATGAATGCCTGATTCTTCAAGGTCATATTAGCAAAAAATCAAGAAAAGGCACAAATCATATATTTAATGAAAGGTTTAAAATATTCAACAGGTAAAAATATTAAACTATATTTAATCTTATTTCTGCATTTCTGACTCACTCTCACTGCTTTTTCTGTTTTCCAATATACTTATTAGGAACACTATTATGTTATGCTTAATGTTTATTGTCTCTTTTTTCTGGCTAAAATATGGATTCCCTAAAGGCAAGTTCTTCATATTTTTTACATTAGGAAATACTGTTCAAGAAAGTTGTTGAGCAGTATGGTTAATTGTTACTAAATTTATGGAAGCTCCAGTTTAATGCTTAGGAAATACAATTTAAGGATAAATAAAACATTTTCACATAATGTAACCCAGAGTCTTACTGGCACAACAACAAATTGAGAGTTCATTAGCCTTTGGAGAGCTAAAAAAGGGGGGAGGGATTTGGAGAACATCTTTAACAAAGAATTAACATCTCCTTAGAGTAGAATTGGGATAGGTATAGGTGACATCATAAATGAATGAAGAGTCACTTTTGGGTAACACAGAGGCCTCAGTCAATCCTAGGTGAGCACGCACAGCACTGAGAAAGACATCACAACCCTACTCTACCTGGCTGTTCCCACTAGCAGTACAGGGAATGGTTCCCTGTTCTTACTGTATCTGTTCATGTCTGTGCTCATTGCTCATGTTCAGTCTCTCATTACCAATGTGTTGTTCTCTGTGCTGCTCTGTCACCTAGAATCTCTCACCCAGGCACATGCCCCACCCAGCAGGGAACAGAGCTCGTCATATGTAAGAGAGAAACCAGGCCTCTCCTGCCCACCAGCATATGCCAAGCCAGCAGTGACCTGGCACACATCAATGAATCTGATCTGAATAGAGTGGGGCATGGACAGCCCTAGAATTAACCGTTCCATGTATAAGGCACTGGGCACACACCCAGAAGCCAAAGGCATTCATTGAATTCACGATAAGCCTGTCAAAATTGGAGAAAATGGTTTTCTCTGTCAAGTGCCTGAGTTGGGAATTTGGTGCCTTGGAATTTGGTAACACCAGGGCTCTGAAAGAAGATTAAACAAAGAAACAAAGTAAAGATTCGACTCATTTTTTTAAGTTATCTTGTCAGTTCCCAGAGACCCTGAACCACAGCAACTTGAAATTCAAAATGAGGTGGGCCATCTTGACCTCTAAGTTTCTTCTACTTCCAAAGTCCTAGGCTTTGGTCACTACCACTGACTTTTCAGCATCCACCTAGTACTATGCCGAGCACTGTAAGGACTATCAAATAAAAACCTAAGAGGTAATAAGTACTAGGTACTGACGGCTTTAAGACTTAAGAAAACCAAGAGTGGGATTAGACAAGAGCAAAGAAGCGGCAGAGCTGAACATGATACATTTTAAAGGCAGGGAAAACACTAGACCAGCTCAAAATAGGGCTCATTCAGAAGAACTATAAGTGACAAAGTAGCTTAGTTAGTCCCCTTCCGGGTCACCTTAAATGTCAAGTTAAGAAGTCTGGCATTGAGCCAAGCACAGTGGTGCATGCCTATAATCCCAGAGACTCCAGAGGCTGAGGCAGGAGGATCACAAAGCCAGCCTCAGCAATTTAGTGAGGTCCCAAGCAACTTGGCAAGACTTTGTCTCAATATAAAAAACAAAAAGGGCTCCTCTGGGTTCAATTCCTGGTACCAGAGAAATAAAAAATAAAAAGAAGTCTGCCACTGAGGACTAATCTACTTTTAATAAAATATAAAGATATATTAGCAGTTCATAAAAATGCATTTGGTGACCTCAGGTAAGTTGAATTGGTGTAGATAATGACCTGAGAAGGACCAGCTGGAAGAACACAAAGGTTCAGCATTTGCGATGAGAATCATCACTAGTACTGGCAGTGAAGAAAAGGGAGCAGAGAGGAAGGAAAGACCATCCATCAATCCCTATGAGAAGCCTCCTAAAGCCAGGATGTGGAACAGCACACTAATCCTTGGTAAACGTGCAGTGGCACTACCCTAGGAATCCTGTGGTGCTTTAGCACATTGGTGGTTTCTACACCTAATCTCCTGCGTTTCTTCACCACGGAAACAACATTCATGAGATTGGTTTTCCAAAGAGAATTTTGAATATTTCTAATTTTTACTTCTCCTTTAAATTCTCCTTCCTATTTTTCTCCAACCTATACGTGTCAAAGCCTTGGAGCCAGATTTCCACCATTATCACTGTACCACAAAGCCCAACTTCTGTCTTCTAGTCTACAATCTCTCATCAATTACCTTTAGAGTTAATCTCATTCAAAACCAAATTTATCAAGATATGTAGCTACCATGGTGATAAGAAAAGAACATTATAGGTAATAAAAAACAAATTGCCCTTCTCCTTTTCCTAGCTTAAACATTTCTCAGTTTCCATCAGTTTACCTAAAAGATTAGGCCATTAATCTCTAATCTCTCAAAACAAGCCTGGAAATAGCTCACCCTCCTTCCAAGACCAATATATGGCACAAGCCTCATCCTAATTGCTCTAATTACAAGAAGAACATAATGAGATACAGCAGCAGCTGGCTACAGATTAAGTTCCACAGAAAAGAAATTCTTCTTTATTGCCTCATATTGAACGAACATTGCCATGAAAAGAAAGTCACTTTTCTCAAAGTCAAATGTATTTTTAAATATTATCCCACTTTTCTATCTCCTTTAACAAATTCACTCATTTCATAAAGGCTTGTTACTATATGTGGCAGATAAATTGGTAAGCCTATTGAACCCCTCCCCCCCTAAAAAGGAAAAGGAAATGTGCATAGAAAAAAAGTTGATAGTTTATATAATGAATCAGACATTTCTACATACCTGCACTAAAATCTCAGAGATATAAGATGTGCTCTATCGGATATATAATTGAGGAAATAATTTGAGCTTAACAACAGAAAGCCTTCAAAACATTGTTACTTCCAGGTTTTCAAAAAAGAAGGTGGCAGACCTCTAACTACCACTTTAATAATCATCACTTTAAACTCAACGTTCTAAAAAGCAGTTGGTATCTTCCACTATTAAATAGTTTGCCTTCCTAAATCATGTGCGTGCACCAGTGCATTAATGGCAAAAGGTTCAAACCATGAAATGATTTTCTCTGACTCTGCTTATATTGTTGTGTATGTATTATATAATCAGATAAAGTCCCTAAATCATCATCACTGAAGAACCCAGGGCTCTCCTGCCTACCTCCTGACACCGCAAACCAAGTATCTACCACTGCTGCCACCATCTATAGCTCTAAAGACATCCCTGTGCCGCTTCAAATGAGTGCAGGAAAGAGGAACAAAATTCCTAAGAAACTACAGAGAGAAACAAACATTTCATTCAAGTGTTAAGACACAGAGTATTCTAAATAATGGATATTGTTAACCCTTCTTCCCCAAGTTATAGGCCTCTCACTTCATTTCTAATATAATATCTACTCAGATTTATTGTGCATCAAAATTTCTACTGCTGTGGCACTCAACAGTGGACTGGGAGAGAGATGAAAAGAAGCCCTATTCTTCCTCTACCTCCTCCCCAGTGTAACACTCTAACTCAGTATCAGAAATTACTTTTCCTATCTTTCAGGAATAGTGATGAGTTCTGTAAGAAGTGAACTTTCTGTCACCCTCCTCCACAAGAGAAAGAAATAGATACTGAATTTTACTGCAGCACTGATCATTACAAAAACATGGCCAACATTTGATTTCATGACATTTTCTCAAAAGCAGGCATTATGATCCCATGATGTGAACATATAAGATATGTGACCAATGCTTCAATAATGCTAGTATTAAATACTTTTCACCTATCAATTTGCACTAAGAAATGAGGCTGAATTGGCTTAGACCTCTAAGTAAGTCACATTTTACCTGATTTTTATTTTTCCTTCTCCTTTATTATGGTATTTTTTTACTTATCTTCACAATGAGTCAATCTGACAAATATATGAAGAAATAAAAATTTAAAAAAAGAAAAATGATACAGAAAACATTTTGAGAAGTCACATGTTCTTGTTAAGTGTTTAAAGATAATTGAAAACTTGATTCCTAAGAATAAAAAACAATCACCGTTTTGAATGGTATGCAGGAAAAGCAGAAACTATGGGGACAGTGGTTGACAACATTTGTCACTCATCAGGTTTCTCCTCAAGGATAACTGGTCTACTTTCTCAAATGTAATGAATTCTTATAATATTATGTTGCTTCAGCAGCCGTACTAATAAGTTAGACTTTCTCATACCAAAAGCAAGGCAAAATTGACAAAATTTCCCGGTCTCCAACTCCTCCCTGTTCCTCTGTATGATCCATTCAGATATCTGCCTTGATCAACTATCTCCTTCCAATGGGACAGCCAGATACAACTACTTGATTTGACCCAGTGACCTGCAACCCCCACACAGTTTATTCCTTGCTCATACAATGTCCTCTGTGGATCCAGAAGTTATCCTCCAAATGATGAGTTAGGAACCCCATCTAATATCTGGTGAATCCATCATTCATTCGATGTATGCTCTCAACAATTCACACAACAGAGTTTTGGCTCATAAATGACACAAATCATCTTCTGCCAATTGGAATAAGGACATAGCCCCAATATAACTGCAAGGAAGAAAAGAAAATACAGCCATTGTCTGGCTCTAAAGAGGAAAATAAACAAAATTAGGTGAGCATGTAGCATTGTCTCTGACACAATGAGATGCTTTATTCTATGCCTCATTAACACTTTTAATTCTCACAACTACTCCATGATATAGGTTATTATGATCTTCATTTTACAAATAAGGAAACTGAGGTGCAAAGGAGTTAAGAAACTTATCTGAGGAAGTAAGTGGCCTTGCTGAGATTCAAAGCTTACCAATGTGTTCCAGAATACACTATGCCATATTGCTTTTCAAATATGCAAGACACAGTGCTTGCTAGGCAAGTTGAGAACACTGGCCTTCAACTAGCTATAGGGTTATCAAAATGAAAGGAATATTTAGATTAAATTCTATGCCTTCAGAAGCAAAAGGCAGGACTGAGAAAACTTCATGTGAAGGAAAGTATTTTTGAGTATTATGAGCCAAGCAACTTTCTAGATACTGCACATATATCATATCCAAGCATTAAGACACGCCAGTAAGGTGGGTTTTACTATTCTAGTTAGACAAATGAAAGGGCAGACTCAAAGGGATTAAGGAACTCAACTAGGGTATTACATAGACAGGATTTAAACCCAAATCCATCTGGCTTCAGAGCAATTTTCTACTATATTTCACTGCTATTTAATATAGATAGATACAAATCCTTGTCCACAAGTCTGCTGTTGAAAATTTAACTTTATTCTTTTTCTTTTTTTTTTGCCATAACTAAACTTAATTTTGGTTGTGAGCCTCTATTTAGCTGAGATACACAAACTGAATCTTTGCATTTTAGCTAAGATCTTTTTTCTTTCTTTTTTTTTTTTTTTAACCAACAAGGGTAAGTCATGGTTGGAAGAAGTCAATTATCCTCTAGAATTCCTTAAACCTTCCTGGGCTTTCCTTTGAGTGTAACACCAATAAATAGGCTCTTTCAACTGCATATCTGATCTCCTTCCTCTCCTAGTTGACAAAATCTTTTTTCTTGATTTTTGTTTTACTTTTCCAAATACAGCATTACAACCAGGTCAAGGGTTTATCATTTCTAAATTCAAAAAACAGACATTTGTCTCTTTTCTGCATCCTGATGAAGTGTCCCTTTCCTTCAGAGAGAGAGAGAGAGAGAGAGAGAACCCTGCAGAAAGTTGCAGGAAATAATAGGAACAGAAATCAATTTGGTAAATAAATCACAATATCACCATGTTACATAAAGATCTTTTGACAGAGCTGCTGAAAATGAAATGAACTGACAAAATGTACTTAAAAAAAGGTTGGTTAATAATGTAGCTAAAACAATAAAGACCTCAAAGATATTTGAATATTGGACCTCATTTTTTTTTGCCTTATGAATATAGGTGGGGGGAAGGAAAGAGAGAGAGAGAGCAGAGAGAGAAAAAGAGAGAAAGGAAAACCAATTTATAATTTCAATAAAGCCAGAACAGAATGTCTGATTTTCCATGTATATTCAAAAGGAAGACAACAGGAACAGACTGCTATAAACTCAGCATGACAAGAAGATAATTCTAAAATGACATGTATAGATCACAAAGGAATAAAGCAAGGCTATCCAAGCATAAGGTTTCCTAAGGTCCCCTGAAATAAGGTGAACTCTACCCTCCTTACTGGGGGGAAAAAAAAAAAGAAAACATATGGAAGGTTAAAAAAATTCAAAAATTCCAAAAATTTCAGAGCTGCAAGAACTCTGAACGACTAAAAGCTGTCACTCAGTGACACCTGGATTCTCATCTGAAATCAAAAAGACTCCAGGAAAAAGAAAGGGAGACAAGCCAGGTGACATGAAAGCCACTGCAGCGGGGGTATTGACATTTATCCCTTCACAGCCTAATTCTTCTAATAATTTTCTCTAAACTTTTATCTGAGAACTAATGGTAAAATAATGATGATGATGACGATGACGACAATAAAGAAGAATTACTCTGAACCACTCCCACAGTCATCAGAAGATATGCTGAACCACAGTAAAATGTAGCTTGGAATTATGTAAAATATCACATTAAAATTTAACACCCTTCAAAATTCAATTTTATTTCATTTCAAAGTAGTATTTCAAACCAAAAGGCACTATGGGAATTGACAGAGAAAAAAGAAAGAGAACAATATTTCATCCCCATTAAAGAGAGAACCAAAGTGGAAGGGAAGCGGGGGATCCACTGGACAGTTTTGATGACAGCTTCATTTTTGATATGATACAAATGTGTCCACCACAGTGTAAAGACAAAGGGACCATTTTACTTGTTTCTAACATCATTACTATCAATTAAGATTACGGTAAAAGCTGCATTTCTGGCCCTGACCTCTGTTAAGCCCCAGATCATGTATCAAATTGCCTGTTGCTAAGTCCTTCTCTTGGATCACATCCCACAAGCAGGGCAAATTCAACTTATCTAAAACTGAATTTGTTGTCTTCCCCCTAAATCTGATCTGCTTCTTTTATCTACCATTCTCATTAGAAGCACCCCAAACAAGAACCTGAGAGATTCACCCAAAGAACCTTCCACCTCGACAATGAAGCTCCCACAGATCTCACCTCCTCTATTACTCCCAGTTGCTCTCCTCCTCTTCATCGCTCTGCAACTTACTCTGTCACTTCAGGCCTTCATTATCTCTCCTCTTAACCTTTGCACCAGCTTATGAACAAGCCTCCCCCTTCTTCTCAGCTTGGATCTCTCCCATACACTCTGCACACCACAATGATTCTTATAAAATGCAAATTTGATCATGTCACAACCCAGTATAGAGCGAGCTTTGGCATGAATGGCCCCCATTCTCTACTGGACAAGAACTGAGTTTCTTAGCATGACAAAAGAGCCTTCCATGGGCTGGCCATTAACAGCTACACCTTCCACCTCTTGCCACCTCACACTCTACAATTAAGCCTGAGCAACCTGAAGTTGCACTGGCTATACTACTCCAGAATTTCATTTTTATCTTCCCTCATGAACTTCCCTCTGCCTGGAATGTGCTCCCTGTCTTCAACAAGCCACAGTTCAAAAATCCATTCCTTCAGGAGCTCGTCCCTGGCTTTCTGCCACTCCTCACTCACCTCCTCTACCACCTCAAAAAAAGCAGTGCCTGCCATTGCATTTGCATAGCAAGCCAGTCATCCTCCACAGCACCCAACACACCCCATGCAAATGTCTGCGTCTTTACCTGCATTTCTCATTAGGCTGCAAACTTGGGCAGCAAGTTGGTGTGCAACAATTGCTCATTGAACTAAATAATTTTGGAGAGGTGGTAATTTGTTTTATTTGTTCTAGTTATCCATGACAGTAGAATTTTGACACATTTTGACACATCATACTTAGGTGGTAGTATAAGTTCTCATTTTTCTGGTTGTACATGATGTAGCGTTACACTGGTTGTATAATCATATATACACACAGGGTAATAAAGTCCAAATCATTCTATTTTCATGTATATCCCTGTACCTCCTTTCTTTCCTTCACTCCCCTCTGTCTAGTCGAAAATACCTCTATTCTTCCCTAGCACCACCACACCTTCATTGTGAATTAGCATCCACATATCTAAGAAAACATTCTGCCTTTGGTTCTTTGGTATTGGCTTATTTCACCTTAGCATGATATTCTCCAGTTCCATCCATTTACTAGCAAATGCCATAATTTTACTCTTTTTTTAAGGCTGAGTAATATTCTATTTTGCATATATACCACAATTTCTTTATCGATTCATCTGTTGAAGGGCACATAGCTTAGCTACTGTGAATTGAGCTGCTATAAACATTGATATGGCTACATCATTGTAGTACGCTGATTTCTTTTATTTTATTTATTCTAATTTGTTATATATGACAGCAGAATGCATTTCAACTCATATTACACAAACAGAGCACAATTTTTCATGTCTCTGGTTATACACAAAGTAGAGTCACACCATTCGTGTTTTCATACATGTACTTAGAGTAATGATGTCCATCTCATTCCACTGTCTTTCCTACCCCCATATCTCCTTTCTTTCCCTCCCTCCCCACTGCCCTATCTAAAGTTCGTCTATTTCTCCCATGCTCCCCCCGCCACCCCAATTATGAATCAGCAACCTTATACCAGAGAAAAAATTTGGTCTTTGGTTTTGGGGAATTGGCTTACTTCATTTAGCATTATATTCTCCAACTCCATCCATTTGCCTGCAAATACCATGATTTTATTCTCTTTTAATGCTGAGTAATATTCCATTGTGTATAGATATAGCATATTTTCTTATCCATTCATCTACTGAAGGGTATCTAGGTTGGCTCCACAATTTACCTATTGTGAATTGTGCTGCTATAAGCATTGATTTGGCTGCATCCCTATAGTATGCTGATTTTTTAAAGTCTTTTGGGTATAAACCAGGAGTGGGAGAGCTGGGTCAAATAGTGGTTCCATTCCAGTTTTTCAAGGAATCTCCATACTGCTTTCCAGATTGGTTACACCAATTTGCAGCCCCACCAACAACAACAACGTACGAGTGTGCCCTTTTCCCCCACATCCTCACCAACACTTATTGTTGTTTGTATGTATAATAGCTGCCATTCTAACTGGAGTGAGATGAAATATTAGAGTAGTTTGATATACATTCCTCTAATTGCAAGAGATGTTGAACATTTTCTCATATATTTGTTGATTGATTGTATATCATTCTTCTGAGAAATGCCTGTTCAGTTCCTTTGCCCATTTATTGATTGGATTATTTGGGTTTTTTTTTTTTTGGTGTTAAGATTTTTGAGTTCCTTATGTAGCCTAGAGATTAGTGCTCTAGCTGATGTGCATGTGGTAAAAATTTGCTCCCATTCTGTAGGCTCTCTATTCACTTCACTGATGGTTTCTTTTGCTGAGAAGAGGCTTTTGAGTTTGAATCCATCCCATTTATTGATTCTTTATATTAATTCTTGCACTATAGGAGTCTTATTAAGGAAGTTGGGGTCTAATCCGACATGATGGAGATTTGGGCCTACTTTTTCTTCTGTTAGGTGCAGGGTCTCTAGTTTAATTCCTAGGTCCTTGATCCACTTTGAGTTGAGTTTTGTGCATGGTGAGAGATAGGGGTGGAATTTCATTTTGTTGCATATGGATTTCCAGTTTTCCCAGTACCATTTGTTGAAGAGGCTATCGTTTCTCTAATATATGCTTTTGGCAGCTTTGTCTAATATAAGATAACTGTATTTATGTGGATTTGTCTCTGTGTCCTCTATTCTGTACCACTGGTCTACAAGTCCTTTGAGTATAAACCAAGGAGTGGGATAACTGGGTCAAATGGTGGTTCCATTTCAAGTTTTCTGAGGAATCTTCATACTTGTTTTCCACAGTGGTTGAACCAATTTGCAGTCCCACCAGCAATGTATGACTGTACCTTTTTCCCCACATCCTTGCCAACATTTATTGATGCTTGTATTCTTGATAATTGCCATTCTTATTGGAGTGAGATGGAATCTCAGAGCATTTTTGATTTGCATTTCTCTAATTGTAGAGATGTTGAACATTTTTTCATATATTTGTTGACCAACTGCATTTCTTCTTCTGCAAAATGTCTGTTCAGTTCCTTAGCCCATTTATTGATTGGGTTATTTGTTTTTTTGGTGTTAAGTTTTTTGATGAACTAAACAATTTTATTCATTAAGTGCCTCAACTTGTACTTGATGATATTTATAACATTTTCTCTTAATTTTAAATACCAGCACAAGTGAGTCATTCATAGCAAATAATATTTTGTGTGAATTTTAACAGGAAAATGGAAAGAAGGCTTTCCTGAGGCTTTCTTATGTTAGCAGTTCAACACATTCACCATAGTATCCAGACAATATGCTATAAGAAGAAAACTACAGCTTACAAAGGAAGGTAAATCTCTCAAAGTTACATGTGGAAAGTGCATAGGTCAATACTGAAATACAGGTTTTCCATGAACTTATTGTGCATCTCAAAAAAAGAGAGAAAAGAATGCAGAAATTAAATAGAAAGAAGAGGCAATACCAAGAAAAAAGAGAAATGTTTCCAAGTTCTCAATTCTCAGTATTGTCTGGTTGGTTGGTTGGTTGGTTGGTTGGTTGGTTTTGGTTTTTTCTTTTTCTTTTTTTTCTTAACAGTCCTCAGCAGAATAGTAACTCAAGGTAATGGGGTCATTCCAAGCCTAAGGTTGTTACACAGAACACAGTGTTAGACAAAGTTAAGGTTAGCGGGTCAATAAACTTAAGCATTAATAGGTTTCACTCCATTAGACATCCATTCACTAAACCCTTGCAAATCACCTCACAAACACTTGGGCCAAAAAAACATGCACTGAGGCTCACTTTAAATCCACTATCACCATTAAAAACACAACTCAAAGGATTAACTTTCCCATAGGTATACTAACATTTTGTATATGGAAGGTATTACAAAGAGGCACGAGGCTCAACTCTGCAAATGAAATGCAAAATGGAATGCCTGGGAAGAAAGGCAAGGCTAGCTAAGCCTTCACCCCAGAGGATGAGGACACCTCTCCCCAGGGGAAGAAATGAGGACTGACTTGACTGCCTCTCACCCATATCCCAGGTTTGGGGGCACTTAGGGCTTCAGGACTATAAGCCAGTATGATGCTGAGTTTCAGGTTCAGAAGCAAAGACTAGAACAGTCCAGCACATGTCTGGCTTACTCAGTGGAGGTAATCCAGTCACCATAAAGATTGCTTCAGTTGCTAAACAATGTTTGGAGTTCATCAGTCAGACAACTAAAAGAGTTACAATTCAGGGACACCAGGCAGAGAGCCCAACAACAGTAGCCCTGAAAAACACAAGCGAAGGAAAAAAAATGTAGCAGCAACTCACCAGGCATGTGACTTGAGACTCTTGGCAGTATGCCTTGTGGGGCGGACAGTCTGTGGGCAGAGAATTCATGTCTTTTTCTCGGCTGCCAGAGGCCAAGAAGGCACAGACAGAGAAATCTCAGCATCTATCCTTCATCAAGCTAATAAGCAATGAGACCTTCCTAAGAACAATGAATGAATAACCACAACTCCCTTCTGTTTTACATGTGCACATGACTGATCAGCATTACTTTAACTGGGCTTTTACAACCTTAAAGAGTTCTGTAATATATTAATGGGTCATCAACTATGCAGGCAGTGCAAGGTTTCTCAGCTGATAGGTAGGCTGCTAAACAAAAATCTGAAGCAAAAACCAAGGACAGAGTTCAGCCTACATCAAGTCAGCCAACATTGAAGGATGTTAATTCGGACACTGGGCCAAGAACTGCCAATACAAAAATAATATGATGTCTTTGAGAAAGCCACAGTACAGCTGGGGAGAAAAAAAGCAATGAGAATATCAATATAATATGGTAACTACTGATATAATATGTGCATGGTATTATATGAAGATCACCAGAGTTAAATAATGACTAAAAGAAAAGCAATGTGGGTGCAGTGGCACAATCCTGTAATCTCAGCAAATTAGGAGGCTAAAGCAGGAAGAACACAAGTTCAAGACCAGCCTCAGCAACTTAGTAACACTCTGCCTCAAAAATTTAAAAAAAAAAAAACAAAACCAAAAAGATTTGTGGGTGTATCTCAGTGAAAGAATCTTTGCCTACAATGTATGAGGTCTTGGGTTTAATCTCCAGTACTATTAAAAAAAAATAAATAAAAAAATAAAAAACAAGAAGGAAGGGAGGGAAGGTTGGCAGAGGGCAAGGAGAAGAAAAAAGCAAGGCAAGCAAACACAGACCCATGCAAAGCCCAAATGGAAAGTTAAAAATCAGGGCTGGGGATGTGGCTCAAGCGGTAGTGCGCTTGCCTAGCGTGCGTGCGGCCCGGGTTCCATCCTCAGCACCACATACCAACAAAGATGTTGTGTCCGCCGAGAAATAAGAAAAAATAAATAAATGTTAAAATATTCTCTCTCTCTCTCTCTCTCTCTCTCTCTCTCTCTCTCTCTCTCCCTCTCTCTTAAAAAAAAAAAGAAAGTTAAAAATCAATACTAGAAATAATTTAGTCTGAATTCCAAATGAGGACAGATATCACAAATTATAAAAGGAGAATGACTTGCCCAGAGTCACACAGTCAGTCAATAGCGAAGCCTGGAACTTTGGCTTCCAGTGCTTCACACTATAGCAGAATACTGCTCCAAAATTAGAGGAAGCGGGACAAATTCTAGGCTTCTGAAACTGGCAATACAACTTTCAAAATGAAGATTCTAAATACATATAAACTCATGAATTGTGATTGAGGATGGGGAAGATCCTGGAGGGGCTGTCTGTCCTCAAGGTGGGAAACCTGGAGGATGGAATGACATCTGCCTATGGTTTGTCAGTAAAACCAGAAAAATGAAAAGCATTTCATTTGCAGCTGGCTGCAAGCATTCTCCTCAAAGCAACAATTTGATAAAAGGTTGCTTCAATGGTGCCACTGGTTCCAACCTCCTCTCTCCTAGAGCAAAGAGCCATTGGATCGCTTGTGCCAAGAATGTGGTGATGTCTCCTTCCTGCACTCAGGATTTCTTAGAGACCACGAAAACAAAGGCATATTACAACAACACTGTTCTACTTCAGACTATCTGCAAGCCCTTTCCCTATAGGAAACTTCACATGGCATCATGAAGTTCAAAGTACTACATGTACAAGCTAAAATAAAACTCTACCCAAGATCTCTACAAACTAAAATGCTACTTAAAAATATAAGGTCATTCTATCCCTGATTCATTCACCAAACATTTACTGTTAAACTGTTTCATGCAGTATTCCAAGACGAAATTTTTTTTGCAGGGTTGGGGTGGGAGATAGGAAGCCAGCCAAAACATAGGATCATTGAGATACAAAACTCCTGTATAGTGAGGAGAGCAAAGAACTATAAAATTGGTAAATGTTACACAGCAGTTCTATTAAAATGTGTGCCAGGGACAAGTGCTGATCTGTGAATTATTTGTTGTTGGCCCAAAGAAGATGACTAAGTACAGAAATTAACTGTGAATATTTAGAAACTTTTATACCAATCTAGCAGTAATTTTATGTCTGTTGAATCTAATGATTTTTAAAAGAGGCTTCTACTTTGTATATCTTTTTATACTTCATTTTTCTATTATTTCATTTTATGACATTTTACAAAATTATCAGTCCTCAAAAGTTTGAGGAGCAATCCAATCAAGTGATGTAACAGCAGTATCATTTGCTCTGCTACACTACACCAGCACAGATGAAAAGAAATAGCCTGTGAGACCAGAGAGGACATAACTTTGGGCTGCAGAGGATGAGTAGGGGTTTCTAAAGACAGAGTGGATGAGAAGCATTTCAGGCAGAGGAAGCACATCTGCCAAGGCTTGGAGATCATACAAGTGAATGGTATGTTTAGAGAATGCGCATGGAGGAAAATAATAAACAGAAGTGCAGAAAATTAAGTTACAAAGAGATTCAAAGAGACTGGCATGACTTTACAGTGTAGGCTTTGGACCCAACAGGTTGGAACCACTGAAGATTTTTATAAGCAGGAGAAGGATGTGTTTATGTTTTTACTAAGGTAGCTCTGGCAGCAGTGTGATAGATTTGGGGGAGACAGAAAATACAGGGAAGGACACAATCAGTTATGAACATAGAAGAATAATCTTAGATATAAAGAAAACCCATATTGTATCAAAAATAGGCAAGACAGAATGGCTAGAGAAATGAAATGTATATTATACATTTCTACATTCTGCCTTACTTATCAATATAAATCACAATCTGTAATCAGGTAATTTTTCATTTAATACAATAAGCGTCCTGCTCACAGAGGGTAGAGATCAGTGAGTACCATAACAATGATCAGTTCACTACAGAGAGAGAAAAGTTATATCTGCAAGTGAAATGTGGAGTTCTACAACGAAAATGTCAAAGTTCAGTAAATACAAATATTGTAAATCTGTGGTTGAGAGACTTGAGGGGTGTATGGGATAAAATGAGAGATTCTACAATTATCTTGGGCTTTAATAATCTTAAATAGACACATATGTAAATCAAGAACAACAACAGATAAAGGGTTCTAGCATATTTGTTGTGCTCACTCAGTCTACAGCATATTATTTTAGACACTCTGGAAAATGCGAAGAGAAATAAGAATAATCCCTTCACTGCTTCCAGCCTCAGGGCAACTCTGGTATCTCCTGAGTACCCCTAGAATTTGGTTCTGGACCTAAGCAGGCCTGAGGTACTTACTTCAATAGGTATCAAATGAAGACTCATTTTCAACCCAGAAATTTTCTATGGTTCAGGGCCAGGGTATGTATATATATATGAGTAGGAAGGGGGAGTTCCTTGTATGGCAGAAATAAATTTTTCCTAAAATGTCCCCACAAAGAAACAGTCCTACAAATGAAAACTACTGAACTGATCAGGTCTAAATGAATCCCTTAGTTTCCAGACTGTTATATTCAAGTGTAGCCCTCTTAACCCAACGGAAACTGTAAGAAGCCACTGGCTGAAGGAGCCACTGAAACTCAGACTCTTGGAAGAAAGGACCAGAATGTAAGGCAAGTATATGCCATTTTTCATGGAATATTTTGGAAAAAAGAAAAGACCTTTAGAAGGAGTCAGGAAAATGCAATTATTGTTCTATCATGGATATTCTGCCCCTGCTCTCCACAACCAACACACACAGGGAAAGCCACATATCATAACACTATTGTACGGCAGGTTCAATACCCATGCTAGGAAGGCTGATTGTGTTTCATATGGCTCTCATATAAGTATCTGCTATATGTCAGTGTGCAAGATTTTACCAAAGTGTATGATAGGTTTAGTTTGATAACAACGTCTACTGTATTCCACTCATGAATCCTCAAATAAATCCTTCTATATCTCTACAGCTGTATCTATACAAGTGAAAATTAGCAATTACCTGTGAATTAATCTAAGCCTTCCACAAATATACAAAATCAAATATCAAAAAGTTTAATTACTGAAAGAGTAATAAGCTTTTAATCTGAGATCACCAAACTTCCACTTCATTTATTTTATAAAAACATAACATTGTTTATATCTTTGTAAAATGACACCAGATGCAAAAGGGGTTAACATACATAAAAAAGAATGAAATTATCTGCTGAGAGCATTAATTGTCCTTTTTTTTTTTAATTTAGAAAATGAACAAATTCTCAATCACTGCCTCACATCTACAAAACACTTTTAGGAATCAACAGAAAACAAAAAGACCTAATTATCCACAAGGTCTGGAAAAGATAGAGAACAGAATCACTTAATAGCAACAGTGTATGGAGGTAAGCAAGGAGAAGCGCTCCATTGAAAGTCTCCAAGATCCTCTGCAAGGCCTGTACAATGTGCTAGCACGGAAAATGATGAATAAGTTCCATTGATAATAGTGGCTACGTCACGGCTGGCTGAACATTCAGTCCACAAACAGAAGGCTTCTGTATTTGCTCGAAACAACCACAGGAAAGTTTTAGCAAAAAGACTGTTATATTCAAATGGAAATCAGTACTTTCCAGCAAGAATGGACAATTAGCAATTCCTTAAACTGGCACAAAGAGAAAGAGCAGGGAAATGTACCAAAAAACCACCTCAAACATCCAATTTTCCAAAATGTGAAATAAACAAGATAAATTACTATAGTTAGCATTTTGAAATTTTTATATATCAGACATAGTTTGGATATTATGGGTCTCCTCGCTGTCAATCTACCCTGCTAGTTTTCACCCAAATATTCTTCTTTTGTAAATTTCTTATTACATATAAGTTTAAACAGCAGTCTAAGATACCAGCACAGGTTAATTTAGATGGTAATTAACAAAAAAGTACAGGTCTGTTTATATTGTTTGAACCTACATTTTAAGTCTTTATTCACCAGATAAAAGACTGCTAAGTCTTTATTAACAGATTCTAGCAAATACCTCTCCAACACTGGCAGGGCAAATAGGCACCATCCTCACCTCCATCTCCAAGCACACACACAACTGTGGCCTACCTGACTTATCGGTTTTGTTTTGTTGCTCTGATCCTGGGATTATACAAGTCCACAGGCACCGAAATAAGTTATAATGATTTCATGGTTCCCTTGGGATTGAAAAAAAAAAGTTCAAGGAAAAAACAGACCCAAGAATTTTTGCCAGAGTTAAGCAACAATTTTTGTTGCTGCTATTGTTGTTGTTTGTTTTGTTTTGTTTTTCTTTTTGGTACTGGAGATTGGATCAAGGGGTGTTCCAAAACCATCTCCAATTCTTTTTATTTTTTACTTGGGCATGGGAGTCAGACTGAATTGCTGAAGCTGACCTGGAACTTGAGATACTCCTGCCTCAGCCTCCCAAGTTGCTGGGATTATAGGTGTGTACCACTGCCCCCGACTTATGCTATGATTTCTTACACATAGTGACAAAAGCAACATTGATAAAATGTAAAGCTGATAAACTTCATCAAAACTGAAAATTCTGTGCTTCAAATAATACCATCAGAAAAGTGAAAGACACCCAACACAACAGGACAAAATATTTGCAAAACACACATCTGATAAGGGATTTGTCTCTAGCATATATAAAGAAATCTTAAAATTTAACAATACAAAGACAAATAATCCAACTAAAAATGTGTAAATGACAAGGTAAACAAATGAATGGGCAAAAAGCAGATGAGAAGATGCAATCATTAGTCATTAGAAAGTGAAATCTCTCTACAGTAAAAAAGACTGACAGCAACAAGTGCTGTCAAGAATATGGAGAAATTGGAACCCTCACAGAATGTGTGCAGCTACTTTGGAATACAGTTCGGCCATTCACTAAAGAGTTACAAGACCTGGCAACTCTATTCCTGAGTAGAAATGTAAGCATAATAAAAACATATCACATGAAAACTTTTACATATGTTCATAGCCATATTCATGGTAGCCAAAAAGTAGAAACAATCTAAATATCCATCACTTGAAGAATGATAAATAACATTGTACATACATGAATGTGATATTATCTAGCAATAAAAACAAATTAAGTACTAATACATTCTAAAACATAGATGAACCTCAAAAACATTACACTAAGTGAAACAAACCAGTCATGAAAGAGCACAGGTGGTATGTCACAACTGATAGGAAATGTTCACAACCTACGACTCTGTAGAGACAAAAAGTATATGATAGGTTTCCCAGAGCTGAGAGGGGTGGGTGGAAGTTGGGGGTGACTACTAATAGGTACAATGTTTCTTTGTGGATCAATAAAAATACTTTAAAATTATGATAAGGTAGTACAAATCCATAAATATCCTGAAATCCATCAAAATGTCCACTTTAAACAAAATTTATGGTATATAAATTATATATCAATAAAGTGGATTTTCTAAAAATTGTGCCAAATTGCAAACTCTTGTGCATTCTTGAAAGTAGTCCCTCAATTTACCTGATGCCAGACAGGGCCAGGCAAATACAAAGTAGAGCAATTATTCTCATATCAAGCTGAGTCTATGTTCTAAGCATTAGTCTTAAATTGGACTGGATCTGTCAATGCCAAAGAACCAATATATACATTTCAAATATTATAAATTCCTAAGAATTATCAAAGGCTAGCAGCACCTACTTCCAAGTTTGATTCCATTCACCTCATAATCATTGACTGAGGTCCACAATAGCTTAAGTACTAGGTTTAAAATACAAAGACAAACATATGCAGTAGGCCTAAGACCCAGGAAGTTCTTAACTTATTAAGTAAGTCTAAGACAGATATAATGCATATGATTCCAGTTAATTGTACTTTCAGCAAATTACAGAAATAATTATGGGAGCAAAGAAATAGTACAAAGAAGGGAATCATAAACTTGTTTGGAAATGACTGTGTTAGTCTGTTGATGTTGCTGTTGTTTCTATAACAAAATACCTGAGGTTGGATATTTTGTAAAGAAAAGATGTTTAGGGCTGGAGATATAGCTCAGTTGGTACATGCTTACCCTGCATGCACAAGGCCCTGAGTTCAATCCCCAGCACCACAAAGAAAAAAAAAGGGGGGGAGGTTTATTTACCTCATAGTTCTGTTGGTTCATTTGCATGGCAAGAACCTCCCTGGCTAAGTCACAACTTAGCATAAAAACAGAAAGAAAAGTGGCCACATGCAGAAGGGGCCAAGCACATTGAGTGGCCTAGATTTAAAACAATGTGCTCTTTTTTAATGTTTATATTAGTGCATTGTGATACACATAATAGTGGGGTTAATTTGACATATTCATAGATACATATAACATACTTTACTCTATTTCAATCTCTAGTACCTACCCTTTTTTCCTCTCCTCCCTCCCCAACTCCCTTCCTCTATTCTGTTGATCTTTCTTCTATTTATCTATTGTTTTTTATAGTTATACCTAAAAGTGAAGTTTGCTAGGATACAGTCATACATGCACATAGCATAGTTTGGTCCATCTCATTCTGCAATTCCTCCCCTTTCCCATCTCTCCTCTCTTCTCCTTGATTCCCTTCCTCTACTCCCCTGTTCTTCCTTTTACTTCCATGAGACTCCCCCCTTTTTTATTCCTTATTTCTCCCTAGCTTCTGTATGTGAGAAAAAAACATTCTGCCCTTAACTTTGAGTCTAGCTTGTTTCATTTAGCATGATGTCCTCCAGATCCATCTGTGTCTCAGAAAGTGATATAATTTCATTCTTACTGGCCAAATAAAAGTCCATTATGTATACATACCACATTTTTTTATCCCTTTGTCTGCTAACAGGTACCACAGCTGGCTCCGTAAGTTGACAATGATGAACTGCATGGCTATAAACATCAATGTGGCTGTATCACTACAGTACACTGATTTTTGTTCTTTTAGATAAATATGAAGGAATGGGATAGCTGGATCATAAAATAGTTCCATTTCTAGTCGTTTGAGAAATCTCCATAGTGCTTTCCAAGGTGACTGTCCCAATTTTCAGTCCCACCAACAATGAGTAAGTCTACCTTTTCCACTACATCCTTGCCAGCAATTATTGTTATTTGTTTTCTTGATGACTGCCATTCTAATTGGAGTGAGATAAAATCTCAAGGTGGTTTTAATTTATATTCCCTGATTACTAAGGAGATTGAACATTTTTTCTCATATATATATTTATTGGCCACTTGTATTTCTTCTTTCAATAAATGTCTGTTTAGTTCAGTTGCTCATTTTTTGATTGAACTATAGAATGAACTACTTATTTGAGTTATTTAGATATTCTGTGTATTAATCCCCTGTTGGAAGCAGAGCTAGCAAATGTTTTCTCCCATCTGTATTCCCTCTCTTCATGTTTTTGTTTTCTTTGCTGTGCAAAAGCTTTTTAATCTGAAGTCATCCCACTTAGTGATTATTGGTTTTATTTCTTAAGCTTTAGGAGTCTTATTAAGGAAAGCAATGCCGGCACCAATATATTAGAGTTTTGACACAAGTTTTCTTCTAGCAGTTGCAGTGATTCTAATCTCATTTCTCGGTATTTGATTCACTTTGAGTATTTTTGTGTAGGAAAAGAGAGGGCTCTAGTTTCATTCTTCTATATATGGATATCCAGCTTTTCCAGGAACATTTGTTAAAATCACTTTCTTTTCTCCAATGTATATTTTTGGAAGCTTGTCAAGGATCTGATGACTGTATCTATGTGGATCTGTCTCTGTGTCTTCTCTTCTATTGGTCTTCATGTCTGTTTTTATGCCAATACATGCTGTTTTTGTTACTATAGCTCTGTAGTATAATTTGAGACCAGGTGTTGCAATATCAAGCAAATTACTGAAGCCATGATTAAAAGCCTTCCAACAAAGAAAAGTCTGGGAAGACATGAATTCTCAGCTGAGTTTACCAAAACTTTAAAGGAGAACTAATGCCAAAGCTCCTCAGATTATTCCATGAAATAGAGAGAGAAGAGATTCAATATGATACCCATCAACATATCAATGTCCTTCTTCATTTAACTGGAGAAAATGACATGCTTTTGAGAAAAATGAATCATTCTCAAAGACCAGCATTAATGCCTTGTGAAGGTTACGCCCCCATGACTTAATGACCTCTAATCAGGCTCCACCTTCGAAAGGTCCCACTACCTCAACACAGCCATACCAGAGATCAAGATTCTAGTACATAAACCTTTGAAGCTCAGACTCAAACCATACCCAAACCACAGCAATGAGTCATAGTGGATTCATAAGAATAATAACATCTGAGCAGAGCTGTAAAGCATTGGTTGATAAGAGAGGAATGGCTCACGGAAAGGCGTAATAGAACATTTTGGCCTCTATAGAGATGCCAGACGGCAACAATGGAGAGCACCTGATGGAACAACTGTGCACATCATGGCCAGGAAGTAAAAAGGAAGTAGAAGAGATCAGGGTCCCAAATACCTAAGGATTCCCCACTAGGCCCAACCTTCTAAACATTCTGTCATCTCCCAATAACATCACACTGAGAGCCAAGAAGTTGAGAGACATATATCCTAACCATAGCAGGGAATTTGAGGTTTTAAGCTCTGATCATACGTATGCTACAAATTTTAATCCTTATCCTAAAGGCAACAGTGAGCCACTGAAGGATATTAGACAGCTGAATGAATTGATCATATTTATTTGAAGAATATCATCCTAGCAATCTTTGCAGAATGAAGAGTCATTAGGACAAGGGTTCTGCAGCTTTTATTTGTCTATATAACTACTTTAACATGCTTTCAAATGAAATTTTACAAAGAAATCCAAGAAGTATAAAAGAAAAAAGAAAAGCCCTTCTGGATAAAAACAGCGGTGGAAGGACTGGAACCCTGTCTAGGCAATGTCGCTTTAGCACCCACCACTGAAAACCCCTAGTCCTCTGCAGGTGGCGGTATGGGAAACTGAACTAAAGACAGATAATAATGAAAGACTGGAGGTTAGGAACCTAGTATAATAGTCCACTAGGAAAATGATGAGGACCTAAAATAAGCATAAATTATGGAGAAAAGGAGAAGAGAATCCAGATAGCTCTAGAGAAGTACAGAATTGACAGAACTTCATAATTGACCAGAGGTAGAGAGTGAGAAAGAAGAAAGAACCAAGAGTGACTTCAGGATTTATGGCTTGAGTGAAGAGAAAAATGACTTTGTTGATAAAAGGTAATATATTAGGATACTGGACTTTCCTTGAGATATTTTAAACCAAATAATTCCCAAAATTGAATTCTTGCCTCTCCTTCAAACCTGCTCCTACTATGAGCAGTTTCATCATCTCGGTACACAGTGCTAAACTGATTTTGGTGCTTATAACAGAAACCTGAGAATCAACTTTGACATCTGCTCCCCTGCATTCCCTATGTCCAATCCAACACCAAGTACCACCAATTCCAAACTGACATTTACTTCACTATTTCAGGACTAATGTGAGTAACATTATCAATGGTAAATAGTACTAAGACTATTTTAGATAATCATGAACTAAGTTAACTTGCTGGAAGCAAGCTCAGCTTCTTAGAAAAGATTAAAGTGTCTCTCTAATCTGGAGGTTAGGTATAGGTAGGTCAGTATTTCAAGGACAATAGAAACCACTGATCCAGCACTAGATTCCTGGTAGGGTCTTTTTACAAGGAGCAATTTGACAACAAAGCCTGTGATTTGGGTACTGTGTTTGCAACACCTCTGCCCCTCTGCTCCCTGATGTCCTCACAAATTTCCAAATGACTTCTTTACTAGCTAATCATAGACCTCACCTCATCTGACCTCACTCTTCAACAGCACATCAGGGGTGGTACCTATCAGTCTGTATGCTGACAAATCCCCAGATAATTTCTCAGTCTGGGGAAAGTTAATACAAAGGTATTTTCATTTCTTTCTTCTACTAACCCCAGGAGCTACCTTAGCGTGTAGATGCTATAAGGACTTTCAGACAATAATAAAATTATTACTTACCATGGCCTTTTCATGGTACTGTGCAAAAACATTTAATATTGTACTGTATATGACAAATGCTGAGTTTCCAGGGAATTCCTACTAAGCAAAAACTGCTTTTCCAAAGGCAAATGTAAGAGATGGGGATTACAATATCCAACCATTTTTGCTCCTTAACTATCCCCAGTATAAGCATTTCTTAACTACTATAGACACACTCTTCAACAGCAGTAAGCTGGTGATGACATTTACATGTATTTTCATTTTTAAGTCAATATATAAAATAATTACATAAATATTTTCCTTTAAAACAGACTCTCTGGGACCCTCTAGCCACATCAGGGAGTATGTATGACAGTTAATAAGTATATAAGATGAATCAGCTTATGGCCTAATCGTTTTGTTTATTATTCTGATAATCAGAGGCAACAGTCTGGTGAGTTTGTCGATACCAAGGTTTTAAATTGACTTATGCTTGGTTGTACATAATTTATTTTGTATCAGTAAAGGATCATTAGTTTATACAGGACACATTGGAATTGCTGAAGTACAAGTCAATAAAGAACATAAACATTAAATCCTGCAACTTCAACTCAAGAAATTTACCAGCTCTGTATACTGCATTATCTGATCAAATACTCTTAAGATAAAATTATCTCTAATACTTCAAAATCTAATGGGTGAGTGGGGACAGGAAAAATATAGCAAATATAACATGAAGCTACATTTTCACTCACAGTGAATAAATATCATCTGCTCCATACTGTGTTATTTGCAACAAATTGCAAATAGAAGTTTGGAATATTTTACCTTATTGTACTTAAAAATGTCTCTTCAAAAATAAGCACAAAATAACAAGATTTCAGGCCAAGGTTATAGTTCAGTGGTAGAGCACTTACCTAACATGCAAGGACCCTGGGTTGGATACCTAGCACCGGAAAGAGAGGAAAAATCCAAGACTTCCAACCACTGACAAACCAGTAAGGTTTTTGTTAATTTTGATGTCTCAACATAACATTAAATTTCAATTTGAACTTTAATCTATTCTCAATAAGAAAAGCGTATCCATTTAAAATTTGACAAATGGTATTTTAATTTACGTGGTTAATTTGAAGTATACTAAGCAACCTTTACATAAGCAAAATATCATCTACTTTAGCACTGTTTACAATAATTAAAGACCGGAACTCTGTAAATATCTATCACAGAGGAGACAAGTTAAGGTACATCAATACAATGAACTATTATGCAGAAACTGCAAAAATAATAATAAGGAAATGGATATAATATGTGCTACTATTTGCATAGGAAATGAAGGTGGGCAGGGAATATGTAAATGTTTTCGATTGTCTATGTTTAAATACCTTGAAATATGTACCTACTTAGTTGCATAACATATAGCAATCTTATGAAATAATTTCATCCCAAACTCTCTGTTCCATCAATGGCTGAAACAGTGGGCTGTTTCAATGGGCCCCTTTGTTTTCCCTGGACTAGAAAAAAGGTAGTACAGATATAAGGATCTTGACATACCCCATAAGAAGTGAACAAGCAAAAAAGTCTTGAAAATATTCAAGTTTTCTAATCACACTGAAAATCATTTGTTAAATTAAAAAATGAAAAGGTCTCATCATGATGCTCTATTAAATCATATATTAAAAATACACTTTATAAGCTGGGCACAGTGGCACACACTCTTAATCCCAGCGGCTGGGGAGGCTGAGACAGGAGGATCTCAAGTTCAAAGCCAGCCTCAGCAAAAGCAAGGTGCTAAGCAACTTAGTGAGACCCTGTCTTTAAATAAAATACAAAATAGGGCTGGGGATGTGGCTCAGTGGCTGAGTGCCCCTGAGTTCAAACCTTGGTACCCAAAATATAAAAATAAAGATAAATAAACTTTATGACATGGTACTTAACAATATATTTACCTCACATTATCTTTTATAGAGCCAAAGTGACAAATTGCTTTTTTTTAATATTTATTTTTCAGTTGTAGTTGGGCACAATACCTTTATTTAATTTATTTATTTTTATGTGGTGCTGAGGATCAAACCCAGGGCCCTGAGCATGCTAGGTGAGTGCTCAACAGCTGAGCCACAACCCCAGCCCAACAGATTGCTTTTTAAGAATTCATAGGAAATTTCTAGAGAAGTAAACTATTGGGTTGAAACAGAACCTGAGAACAAAGAAAATGTCTATAGCACCAGTGACCAAGTGATATCCAGAGTTGTTGGGAAACAAAAAATCTAAAATTAAAACAAAAAAATGAATAAAAATTTTGAGCTCTCAATTCACTCACTTCAAATGGGTACCGCCGCTGCTCATCCCTCCGTGAGTTCCTAACAGCCTAGTGGTTACACAGATCTGTTGTTCTTAAACTCCTGCTCCCATCTAACCCTTCCAATCTCTGGCAAGCACCTCACTTTTTAGTTTTATCAGAAGGAACTGATGTAATTCTCTTGGTACACACTGGAGTGCCCACCTGTCCTTACCTTAATCCACACCTCCCAACCCCCACCAAGATCTTAGTAGCTCCATCGTCCCACCATTTCACATTTCTGTTTCCCACTTCAAAACAGCAAAGATCTTCCGTTATTTTGAAAATCTATATTCAGCACGCCGCCTCCAGTAACTATGTCCTCCCCTCTCCCTTTTCTAGTCAAGCTACCCAAATATGTCACTCACATCCATTGCCTCCTCCTCCTCCTTCAGAAATTCTGCATTCCACTTCAAACCCGCCACTGAAATAGCATTATTAAAGTTCCCTAATGTCCTTCTAATCGCTCAGTCAAAAGTCAAAGGGACCGGCAACAACTTCTCTACAATAGATAAGGAAGTTGAGGCCTGTGAACACTACACAATGAATCAAGGGAGGTGGGAACTGCAACACCTTCCATCCACAAAAACAGACATTTCTTAGCTAAAAACAAAAACAAAAACAAAAAAGTAGTTAAAAACTAAAGATTGTTTCAGGTATCACCACAAAAGAAAAAGGGAATGCCGCAATCTGAAATGGAGGACAGTATAAACACTGCAACAGATAACCCCAAACCCACTTCAGATGGCTTTGGAATGTGGCCTTGTACTTTAAAGAATTCCAAAACTTCAAACCCAAGTAACAACAAAGTTCTTCTGTGAGAGCTTTTCAGGAAAGCCTGTTTTCTTCTCCCCTTTCTCTGCTTCCTCCTCTGTTATGCAACACAGTACCTGGATTAAATCTGAATGTTAAAAAGATCCCACATGAAAGCCAAAGGAGTCATCTGAGTGGCAGGAAAAAAATCTAAGAAATGAGAAGGAAAGAGGTTCTAGGAGGAGGAAGCCTTCAAAAGTGCCAAACTCTAATTGTGCTTGTCCTCCCCACCACAGACCCCAGTGACATTTTTGATCATTCTGTATAAATCCTAAATTAGGGCTTGACTTCTTTTACAAATAAACATGTCCATCTGTGAGGGTGAATTTTGTGTTAACTTGACTATGCTATAGGAGTGTCCAAATATTTGGTGATATACACATTCCTCTGTAGAATCCTAACAAACATCAGAGTGTGAAGAGTAGACACTCAATTTGCTATAGAGCAGCCTTTTGGACTATAATTTTCAGAGGCCAACCAACAGTCTCAAAGAAAAATAACTGAAATTGTACTGTCTCAGCTTTCTCCCTATTCAACGCCTTCCATAAAGCCCAAGCCCTTTGTGATATTCATATTATAAAAAAAAAAAAGAAAGAGGGATTGGGGAGGAGGAATGGGCAAATAATCTGTGTAATGTTAAGAGGAATTAATAAAGAAATTACTTTGCTTTACTGATTCTCTCCAGGCATTTCAATGGCCAAGAAATGGGGAAGTCTCACACATCTTTGCTTTACTTATTACTGTTCTGTTATACTATTTTCAACCACCAAAATTGAAGAACGTAAGGAACTATAAGGAACTTATTAACATCAACCTTGAATCATACGATACAAATTACAAATTAAATATGAAAAGTTAATCTTAGTGTACCGGCTAAGAACCCTGAGATACTATTTTAATGTGATGATGAATATCAACTTGATAAAATTAATAAATAGAATGAGAGGTTGGTCAGCAATAAATAAGGGGAAAGATGAAAGAACAGCACATTAAAAAAAATAGAAAAAGTCACGCAGAAAAGAGTCACCTGACTGGCCACCCTGGGGTGCTGTCAAGTATCCACTTGTTTTCCTATTCTTTGGATTCTAATTTGTGAGCCGGAGACATCCCTTTTAGGGAGCCTAGGATGTGCCCATAGAACTCCTTCTGGAAAAAACAGTATTAGGAGACTTCACAGAGCTGCAGCTAGGATTCCCCAGCAACCCTGCCACTCCACAGCTTTGTTTAAAAGGAATAAAAAGTATTAACATGACAATAAGGAGAAAAGCAAGACATGACGGGAGCCCTTTGAGGTTAATTTTGCGTGTCCACTTGACTGCATTAAGGAATACCCAGATAGTGATAAGACATTATTTCTGGGTGTGTCTTTGAAGATGTTTCTGGAAAAGACTGGCATTTCAACTGTTACACAGAAAGGAGAACCCCCTCACCACTGTGGGCAGGAAGTCTAAACTACAGAAGTGCCTAGCATCAGATGAGTCTCCAGTTTTTGCAGTATTGACCAAAGGACAGCTACATGGTAGTAGAGACTGTGGACAGCTAAGCTCACACTTTTTAAAGATCCATCATTTTAAATGCTAGAAGCAACAGGGGAAGGAACTCGGGGAACCTGGACCACCAGACAGTGAAGGAAAACCCTGAGGAATAAAGCAGTCAGAATAGGAGAAAATCAAACTTCTGAATGAAAACTCTGCCCAAATTTCTTATAGACCCCTGAAGCATGTAAACACAGGACAGATCAAAATTAGTCTAAACTGGGAGATGGAACACATCTGTCATGGCCCCAACATGTGGAGGCTGATCTCTCATAGAAAAACCTGCCGTCTTTCTGGCAGAAGAAACCAGTGCCCAAGGCAACAAGGCCACGGAGAGTAGGGGAGAAACCTGAAAGAACAGGAAGAAAGAAGCAGAACCAGCAATTTTGTAGAAATACTGTAAAAGTGTCCAGCTGACCAATGAACCATATTTGTAGTGGGCAGACTTACAGCAACCTGAAATGGAGTTTGTGATTTTGATGAACCCAGCCTAATTCCATCTGATGATTGGGAGCCATCTCATCACAAAGTCATAAAAGTTAATTTCTGTTTTACTATAAATTACTGTGATTTCTAAACTTGTTAGGAATGCCTGCCCATGCCTTGAACTCACCCATGCCTGGCTTTCCCTGACCAGATAACAACCCTCTCTAAAACCTCAGTGGTGCCTCATAAAGCCTGGCTCCCCCTGACCAGATAACAGCCCTCTCTGAAACCTCCGTGGCACCTCATAAATTCTGATGTTGGGATCTGAATTTATTCCCTACCTTGAAATATCATGCCAGGTAGATCATTAACCTGCTATCCGCCTTTGTATTATGCTTGTCAAAACCCTGTTAGCTGTAAGTTCTCAAGACACCCCCCTTTGCTACTTTTTGTGCTATAAAACCATGTTCCTGGAAAGCTGGGGTACTGACCTCTAGCACAGGGTTTTCAGGAGAGACAGTCCTGGCCAGCTCCTATGTACACAAATACAAGCTTGCTTTAATTTGATTCAAATTGGAGGTGGTGGTCTTTTCTTTGCGTAGTGGTTCACCAATTTGAGTCTAACCAAGTTTAATCCTGCTTACAAAGGAAAAAACAGAATAGCCAACATACTTTAGAGCAACATAACAGAAACCAGAGTCTCAACAGAGCAAGGAAAATATTAAGGATATAATCTAAAATTACTCTTCATAAAAAAGACTAAGAGAATCTGATTCCCTATCAAAAAAAAAAGACAACAGATGCTATATTAATCAGATGCTATAACAGATGCTATATTAATATTAATTTGTGTGCACACACACACGTGGGTACTGCTGTGTGTGTGTAAAGAGCAGGTCTGCTCTGAGTTAAACCATGATGACTGGTAGTTTTCAGACTTGCCTAACCCTGGTTATTCCATTTTATAAAGCAATACTTTGATCATGAGTTACTCCATTTTGAGTTTAAGTGCTGAGGTAGAATGACTCTACATCTTGTTTGTGCACATAAACAATCACCATCTGCCTAGCACAATAAAGCGCAAACATAAATAAATTCTTTGTACTAATTGAAAGAACCATCAAGGCTCGTCATCAGAGAAAATGCTCTGCAGCTCTGCATATTTATAGAGCGGGGGATGGTTTGGCAGTCATGACAGTTTAATGGTTGAACGGTTTGACAGTTGGCATGGGGTGCTTTCTGATTGGTGGGTAAGGATCATATGAGCCAGCAGGGCTAGTCTGATTGGTGGGTAAGGATCATGTGAGCCAGCAAGGCTAGTCTGATTGGTGGGTAAGGATCATGTGGGCCAGCAGGGCTCACCATTGGACGGCTCTTCTTGGGGGATGGGGAAATTAGTCTTTGGAGTCAGGGCGACTCCCAACACTAATAAAAATTACCACCTGTGAACTTATCAAATTAAACTGAAGCACACAGATGCATGGACATATCAAACTCATATCATAATAAAAGAGGCCATGAGCTTTTGAGACCCAAATGATGCAACGCCCTCCCCCCAAGGCCCATAAAAAGAGGGGCACCCAGATTGGATGTAGTGGCACCCTGACCCTATCAGCTGATCACTTATCATGAGTTTTGCCCAAGTAAATTACCACAAAGCTGAGTCCCCGAATCTCTGTCTTCAAGGTTCAACAGAGAGTTTCTTCTGCCGGTGATGATCACACACACCCTACTACAAACTGATCTCTCAAACTGACACACCAAGGTGACACTCTGAAACTGCCTGTCTGGACCCTGCCTAGAGAACAAATTCTTTGGCTGGCTCATACTCTCATCTGACTACCGACAGTGACTCTTTGTACTCTTGGCAGCTCTCAGTTTCCTGAACCCCTTTGGTTGCCTTAACCCTTTCTCATCTTTTTATAACCTAAATATATAATGGTGTGGTATAATACATGCATATGTGTGTACACATGTATATGTACATGTAATATGTATAAATATATACGTGTATGTATACAATGTATGTACATTATCCATATATAACATCTGTATAGGTAAGTACATGTGATGTGTGACTTGAGCACTATAAATATTAAGATTGGAATAAAGGAATCTGTAATTGCCTGGCTTATGACTATCAGGTGACTCACAAGCATTCAGTGAATGCTTGTCCAATGCTGCACAATATTGCAAGTAGTGTAGCCTGTGAATTGACTGTTATTCAATAAATTCTGTGGAAAGACAATGGTCTATGTTAATGACAGCATGATGTGTATGTGTCCTACTGATTCTGTGTCTCTGGACAACTCTAATGTGTTTGCGTACATGTATGTGTGTGTGTGCGTGTGTATATGTATATATATATTTTTTGAAAGATATTTCTTAAAGGTAATGACTCTCATGATTAAGAAAGCTAGAAGCCCTACCATCACCTCCTAAGGCCTGGAGACACACAAAACCGGTGGTGTGGTTCAAAGTCTGAGATCCACACAGTAGTAGTGTGATTCCAGTTCAGCTCTGAAGGTCTGACAACCAAGAGTGCATAAATTTATATTCCAGCTCAATCAGGGAAGCAGATAGAATTCAACCTTCATCCATCCTTTTGTTCTGTGCCTTCAACAGATAGAATGATCCTCAACCAAAGAAAGGAGGGCCCTCTGTTTTACTCAGTCCACCAATTCAAATGCTAATCATGTCTGGAAACACTCTCACAGACACACCCAGAAATGTTTAACCAGCCTTCTGGGTATTGCATGGCCCAGTCAAGTATGACGTATAAAATTAACCATCACAGATGCTAACCACAAGATAAGGCAGATACTGGGACTATCAGACGTGTATTTTAAATTAGATACAAGAACTACAACAGCAAAGAACAACATGCACTTTAAACAAATGAAGAAACAGGAAATCTCAGAAATCTCAGTTAAAAAGTAGAAGACACAGCTGGGCACAGTGATACAGACCTGCAATCCCAGAGACTCAGGAGGCTGAGGCAAGAGGATCACAAACTCAAGACCAGCCTTAGGGATATAGCTCAGTAGGTAGAGTGCTTGCCTTGCATGGACAAGGCCCTGGATTCTGGATTCTAATCCCCAGCACCACAAAAAAAGACCAGTCTCAGCAACTTGGCAAGACCCTGTCTCAAAATAAAAACTAAAAAGGGATGGGGAAGTAGCTCAGTGGTAAAGCACCCCTTAATTCAATTTCTAGTAACAACAACAACAACAAAGAAGGTATAATAAAGAATAAAATGAAGAGTTTAGAAATATACTATATGTATATTTCAAAATTCACTAGATAAGCTTAAAAGCAGAATAGAAAAAAATGGATTAAAAAATCAATGAACTAAAGGTAGATTATCAGAAATCCATACTGAAGAATAGAGAGGAAAAAAGATTTAAAAACCTAAACAGTATTTTAAAGGACATATGTGACAATTTCAAAACATTACCATACCGCTACCAAAGTCTAAGAAACAGAGGAGGAAACTTATGGGGGCACAGACAAAAACATTTGGAGAAATAATGACTACAAGCCCCAAAATTTGGTGAGTGGCTTAGGCTTACAAGATTCAAGAAGCTCAACAAATCGCTAATGGGATAAACTCAATGAAAATCATGCCTAGAATATCAGAGTCAAAACACAAGAATCACTAAGAAAAAAATATAAAATCAGGAAAGAAAAGAAACATTACATTCAAAAAATGAGGCATTATTCCAATAACTACATATATTTTGTCGAAGGCCACAAAAATCAGGAGACTGTCCAACAAGATCTTTGCAATAAAGAAAGAAAAATATTTGTCAATCTACAATAATATATTCAGCAAACATGCCCTGTAAGAATAGATTAAAAGACAGACATTGGCATTTTCAGAAAATGGAGCATACTTCATTGTGAGAGATCTGCACAACAAGAAATGGCAAAGGCAGTTCTTCAGGCAAAAGGGAAAGAATGTCAGGGGAAAACTTGAATCTTCATGAATAGGTGGGAAAACATTAGAAATGTTTATTGGGTATAATTATTTTCCTCTTAAATACAGTGATATCTCTCTCTCTCTTTTTCTCTTTCTCTCTCTCCCCCCCCCTCACACACATGCATGTACACACATATACACAGAACTTTTGAGTTGATAATAAACATAAATGTAAGGTATTTGGGAATAATACTGTAAGGGACATTAGGAATTTTGGTAAATGAACTGTTTGCAAGCTTTCTACTTTTTTATGAAATGGAAAAATATTAAATCTAAGAATACTGTGACAAATTAAAGATATATATTATAAAACCTAGAGCAATCACTAAAAAAAATGTGAAGAGGAATAGCTTAAAAATCAACAGGTGATTCATTCTACTATCTTTCCTATTCTTGTCTCCCCTTCATTTCCTTTTGTCTAATCCATTGGACTTCTATTCTTCCCTCTACCCCGCTTACTGTGTGTCAGCACCCACATATCAGAGACAACATTTTGGGACTGGCTTATTTCACTTAGCATGATAGTCTCCAGATCCATCCATTTACCAGAAAATGCTATAATTTCATTCTTCTTTAAGGCTGAGTAATATTCCATTGTGTATACATATACGACATTTTCTTTATCCATTCATCTGTTGAATGGCACCTAGATTGGTTCCACAGCATATTATTGTGAATTAAGCTGCTATAAACATTGATGAGGCTGTGTCACTGTAGTTTGCTAATTTTAAGTACTCTGGCTATAAACCAAGGAGTAAGATAACTGGGTCAAATGGTGGTTCCATTCCAAGTTTTCTGAGGAATCTCCACACTGCTTTCCAGAGTGGTTGCACCACCTTGCAGTCCCACTAGCAAAGTATGACTGTACCTTTTTTCCCACATCCTTACCAACATTTATTGCTGTATTCTTGATAATTGTCATGCTGATAGGAGTGAGATGAAATCTTAGTTTTAATTTGCATTTCTCTAATTGCTAGAGATGTTGATCAATTTTTCATATATTTTGATAATTAATATTTCTTATATTTCTTCTTCTGTGAAATGCCTGTTCAGTTCATTTGTCCATTTATTGATTGGGTTGGGGGGGGTTGGTGTTATGTTTTTTAAATTTTTTAAAATTCCTAGAGATTAATGCTGTATCTGAGGTACAGGTGGCAAGATTTTCTCCCATTCTATAGGCTCTCTTTTCATGCTCTTATTATTTATTTTCCCTTGCTGTGAAGAAGCTTTTTAGTTTGATTAGTTTGATACTGTCCCATTTATTGATTCTTGATTTTACTTCTTGCACTTGAGGAGTCTTGTTGAGAAATTTGGTTCCTAAACCGACATGATAGAGTATTGGGCCTACCTTTTCTTCTATTAGGAGCAGGGTCTCTGGTCTAATTCCTAGATCCTTGATCCACTTTGAATTGAGTTTTGTGCAAAGTGAGAGATAGGGGTGGAATTTCATTCTATTACATATGGATTTCCAGTTTTCCCAGCACCATTTGTTGAAAAGGCTCTCTTCAATGTATGTTTATGGCATCTTTGTCTAATATGAGATAACTGTATTTATGTGGGCTTGTGTCTGTGTCTTTTTATTCTGTTCCATTGGTCTTCCTTCCGGTGTTCATATATGAATACACCACAAGAGAAATTCCTAATTAGAATGTATGTACAACATGTATGTACAATATGTCAAAATACACTCTATTGTCATATATATCTAAAAAGAATAAGTAAAAAATTAAAATAAAAAAATCAATAGCTGATCATCAAAACAGATTAAAAATCAAGGCCTATATACATGTTGTCGAGATGGATGTATAGAGAAACAGAAAAATGAATGAATTAAAACTTACACTGTGCAAACAATAAGTATGTGAAGTCTATAAGTCTTATATTAATATTGTATAAAATATACTTAAAGAGTATGACCAAGGATAAAATAATGATAAAAAAGGTTAATTCATCAGGAAAACATAAAAATCCTAAGTTTGTATGTGCCTAACAACAGATCTTCAATGCACATGAAGCAATAATTGACAGAACTAAAGAAAGACATAATTCCACAATCAAAGCAGAAGATTATAACCCTCTTAGCAATTGATAAGAAGCGTGGACCCAAAAAATCAATAAAGGAACAGAGGATCAGAACACTGTCAAGCACTTTAAATCTCAACAACTACAGATCATACTTTCTTTCTAAGTACACATGGTATATTCACCAAAGGAATGTTTTACCAGAAAAAAAATTTTTTCAAGTAAATTTAAAAGGAATAAAATCATACATAGAATGTTCTTACCAAAAAGGACTTAAACTAAAAAATCAATAACAATGTATCTAGGGAAACCCTGAAGTGGAAGTTAAACAGGATATGTTGATCCATGGGTCAATGAAAATTAGAAAATATTTTTAACTGAAATCCATTGAAAAAATAGAGAATATCAAAATTTATGGGATGCAATTAAACAGTATTTATAGGGATAGTTAGAACTCTATCCACTGTCCTGGAAAATAAAGCAGGCTTAAAATCAGTGACCTAAGTTTCTACCATAAGAAGCTAGGGGAAAAAAAAACCAAAAAAGTCAAATTAATAGAGGGAACAAAGTGATAAAGACCAGAAATCAGCAAAATAGAAAACAATAGAGAAAATTAACAAAACCAAAAGTTGAAAATTGGGGCCAACATACCTTATATACAAACAGAGATATGAAAAATTGTGGTATATATGTATATTAAGAATTATAATACAAAAAAAGAATACATGTATAATAGCATAAGTTGGTGTGAACATACTGTATGTATAGAGATACAAAAAATAGTGCTCTATATGTGTAATAAGGATTGTAATGAAATAAATAAATATATAAATAAAAAGGAGAAAAAGTTGATTTGGTAAGAACATCAACAAAATCGATAACCTAACTAAACTAATCAAGAGATTTAAAAGGGGGAAACCAATTATTAATTTAAGAAATTTTCACCATGGATCCTACATAAATATGAGAAAAACAAGAGAATATTAAGAATAACTTTAAGCCAATTCAGTTGAAATGAAAAAATTCCTTGAACAGTACAAATAATCAAAAGTGATAAATGAAAAATCTAAATAGTCCTACATTAATGACATAATTCATGTTGACAAATTGAATTTATTATCAAAAATCTTCCAACTAAGAAAACTCCAGACCCAGATGGTTTCATATAACACATTTCACACTAACTCTTTCAGAAAACAAAGTAGGTAGAAATACTTGCCAACTTGTCATGAGGTCAGAATTTCATAATGCTAAAACTTAACAAAGACACTATCAAAAGAACTAAAAATTTTTAAAAAAAGAAATACTACAGATCATTACTATAACAGTATTAAAATAAATCGCACAAAATTCCCAGTGAAATATTAAATTGAATCCAGCAATATAAAGAATATGACAGATTACAACTAGGGTTTATCCCAGAATGTAAGGTAAATTTAACATAGAAAAACTGAAGCAGATTTTTATACTCAAACTGTACCTTATCAAAGTTGATTTCTTAAAAATCATCATTGCTCAGTGGAAGGTCCTTTTCTGAAGCATGAAGAGTGGATTTTAGAACCACTTCACTTGGATTCTCATTTTAGTTCCAACATTTACTGACAACAAAGCACAGCTTACTTCACACCACTGGGCTTCAATGTCTTTATTTCTTAAATCATGATAATCAGCTATCTTGTATTATGGTTGAAAATTAAAAAGCTAAAATTGAGAGGATCTAACAGTATTCTGCAAATAGCAACATTCAATATAATGTGCAAAAATAATAATACAGAAACATATTCTTGTCAAATACATGGGTACTTGGAAAATATGAGTGGACAGTGAAAGAAGAGGGGACTCTTTATGTACATACTAGAATGGTAATAAGGAGCACCAGTGTGGACCAGAAAACAGTTCAGAAAGACATAAGCATATTTTGTCTGGTTAATGACACAGAATTAATTGTACCCATATGCCAGGCACATAAATTAGCTTACTTAAACCTCTCATTAACCCTACAAGGTAGATCCTTTCATAATCAGCATTTCACACAAAAGAAAACTATAGTCTTCAAGTGTAGCTTCTGCTGTAAGATCAGGAGCGTTGGGACTCAAAGAGCATTTTCTGGATACAGAAATGCAAGAAGGTAAGGGCAACTCACTATCTTCCCACTTTGCACAAAATTATGGCATCCACAAAAGCTGCCACTACCAACCAAACTAAAAATTAAACTGTGTTTTAATTATATCTAAAATTATTCTGAATGGGTAATTCAATTGGTAGGAGGATGTCAGAGTTGACAAAGAGTTTCTGACTTGGCTTAACATATTGTGTCAGGAGAAGAGCAAGACAGGAGAGGTGAATAGAATCAAGCTGCCTCCCTCTCAGGACAGTGAGAGAGTGTCCATTCCTAGAAGAGTAAGATAGAAAAGTGACATACAAGCAACTTAGGATCTCTGAAAAGTGCTTGGAGAACAAGTGACTTTGAGAGATTCTTGGAGTCCTCTGAGAGCTATACAGAAACTAGGCAACTATCAGTGATTGGTCTCTCAAGGCAAATTCAGGAAAAGAAATACAGCAAAGGTGTGTCATTCTCAAAATTACTCTTTATGATACTGCCCTAACCTTCCATGAGATTCCCAAATAAGCTCTAAGCTATGAATTTACACACGCTGTATTCAATGTATTTGTAATTTAGATTCCTCCGCTACCACCAAAAAAGAGATGGCTCAGTTTAGTTTGTGTTTAGATGGATATTGCTTCATGAAATGAAACAGAATTTCCTCTTTGACCTCACAATCTAGATTGTGAGGTTTCTGAGGTTTGGCCTGGTCACTAATCCTGTAATAAGAAAATAAATAATGATGGCTAAATTTTGGCCACTCGATATAACATTAATAACATCTCAATTCATCTTTTTTTTGCTTCATGCATTTCCCCCTTCTGAAAAGGAAATAGTCTCTGAAGTCTTTCACACACACCTTTTTATTTCTTTTTTACTTTTTGACTTTGAAACAGCAATCATGCCAAGTTTTATATTTGTTCTTCTTAGTTATATATGACAGTAGAATATATTTTTACATATCACACATACATGGAGTAAAGCTTCCCATTCTTGTGGCTGTACATGACGTGGAGTTACACTGGTTGTGTATTCACATATGAACATAAGAAAGTTATGTCCAATTCATTTTACTGTCTTTCCTAATCCTATTCACCTGCCTTCCCTTCATTCTCCTGTATGTAATCCTATAAACTTCTATTCTTCCTTCCCCACTTCATTGTGTGTTAGCATCCACATATCAGAGAGAACATTTGTCATGTCAAGTTTTTAACAAGTTCATTAAGAATATGCCTCTGTCCTTAGACTTAATTTATCAACATTTATCAAGAACCTCACATGACCTTAAACTACCACAACAGTCTCTTAGATGACCTCCTTATCCCCATTCTTTGCCCACTTTCAATCCATCCTCCACACTGCTGCTAAAGTCAAACTGCTGCCAGGTTCGGTGGTGCACACCTATAATCCAGTTGCTCAGGAGGCTGAGGCAGAAAGATCTCAAGCTCAAGGCCAGCCTTGGCAACTTAACAAGACCATGTCTCAAAACAAAATATAAAAATAGCTGAGGATGTAGCTTAGTGGTAAAGTGTCTCTGGGTTCAATCCCCAATACCCCCCAAAATTAATAATAGTCAAATTCCTATAAAAACAAGTTTGGGCAAGTTATTCCTCTGACTAAAACCTTGGAAGGCTTCCCACTGCTCATGGGATAAAGTTCAAATACCTGGTGTCTGCCTACCCTCTGGCATCCCTAGTCTCTACTTCCCTTGAACCCTACCCTCTAGTCACGTGGAAATACTTGCAATTCCCAGACTATTTTATGCCTCTGTAACTCTGCTTACGTATTCCCTGCAAGTCATGAAGCTATGCCATGACCCTTCCACTCCTCATCACCCCTTGCTTCCTGAACTTTCACTGGTCTTCCAAGATGAACCTTTTGGACTCTCTTCTTCTGCCTCTCATCTGGCAAACTTGATTGGTTCTCTTCCTCTGGGGATGGACTCACAGACTATTTTCTTGGAATACTGGGATAAGAATGGTTTTATTAGTATATTCATTTATATAAAACATGCCCCCCAATAATTCATACTCCAATGCAAGATGATATGAATACACCAACCTCCTCACTTGTTTTGACTATGCTTTTTATGTTGTTGGATTACTGGTCCCTTTAACTATAAGATACTGGAGAGAAGTAATGTATTTTAATGAGAACAGAGTGATAATTAAATGCTTAATTCCTAATCACTCTTCTCAATGAATTCTGCTAATAAAACATAAGACAATATTATTTCTTTTGATGATGTCTAAATATCTATTATGTGTTTGGCACTGTACCAGATTCTAGAGACACAATGTTCAAACTAATTTATAGATATAGATAATTTATAAAAACAATAGATCTTAGGCTGGGGTTGTAGCTCAGTGGTGGAGCACTAGCCTAGCACGTGCAAAGCCCTGGGTTCGATCCTCAGCACCACATAAAAATAAATAAAATAAAGGTATTGTGTCCAACTACAACTAAAAAATAAATATTTAAAAAAACAATAAATCTTACAATTTATAATGAAAAATACATTAGAGACCATTAAGTCCAATCCACCCATTTAACAGTGGGGAAGTGTCCTGTCTAAATTCTACCAGTTAGTTAGGAGCAAAGGTCAGATACAAGAGGTTTCTCATCCAATATCTCTCTCCTATACTATTCTACCAGTTTGAAGAAACTACAAAATAAGACAGGTTAAGCACTATTTTGTTTCAAAATACTGTATACATCTCAACAGTTTAAAATAATATTAATCTATATGTGAAAAGAGGCTTGACACTACATTTTGAGAAAGGAAAACAGTGACATAAAACAAACCTAACAGGAACAAAATAACAGAGACCCAGCAGTGGGAGCTCAGCTTCATCTAAGTCAGCAGATGACATCTATTTGCACTCGTTAGCACTGCCTGGCATGTGCTACACCACCCCCTTGGGTAATTTACATTTTTTTAAAGCATGTATTTCTAAATTTAGGAAGTTAGGATAATCAGGGTGGAAAAGCCCATCTGTTTGACGTTCACTCCAGCTGCTACAGATTCTGAAATGAAATTTGAGTATTTTCTTCTCTGTTTCATTTTACCCTGTCTGGAATACGAGGACATAACAGAAGCATAAAACTAGCTAAGGGCATGGTATCTGATATGTATTTTATTTGGTGCATGCAACACACTTATTGTGCTTAATCCTGCTATATAATTACACAAACATTTGTGCATACACCGTATGTGCACATTTCTTTGTGCAATATATTTTTTTGTTGACGTGTAGTGATAGAGACAGAAAGACATTAGGAAGATATGATGTTTAATTCTCAAGAGGTTAAAATTAATTTAAACAAGATGGACAATGTAACTGAGATATTGCTTAGTTGTGGTTTTTTTTTTTTTTTTTAGAAACAGCATTAACCTAAATTTGAGCCCAAACTTTGCCACTTACATGCTGTGTGGTTTTAAAAAGGTTACTTTACTTCTCTAGTTTTTTTTAATTGCATGACATGCAAAAACAGGGACAGGAGGGGAAGGAGGAAGGAATTTAACAAAGAAGAGAAACCAAAAGACTGAAGATATCTTCAAGATCTATAAATCTAGGATTACATGACAGCTACATAAAATTTCACAAGAACGCTACTATATGTGGAAGAAAACTTCTCCACTGGTTTGAAATTATAAACGTTAAAACCAGAGTCAAATCAATAAATGGTTATTTATATATGTTTTTTTGACCCTTGAAAGTATATGAATCACATATATTGTAAGCTAAATATTTATCAGTAAATACTAAAACAACTCAAAAATACTTTAAACTAAATCAAACGAAAAAATTACATTTCTAACATACAAAAATACCTTAAGAGAAACAGGGAAACAGACATTATCTAGGATAATATGTGTTATTGCTGATAAACATCAAATGTAGGCCAGGTGCGATCAGACACACCTGTAATTCCAGTAACTCAGGAGTCTAAGGCAGGAGAATCACAAGTTCAAGGCCTGGCTCATCAACTTAGCAAGACCCTGTCTCAAAATTTAAAATTTTTTTTAAAAGTCTAGGGATATAGCTCCTTGATAGAGTGCCCGAGTTCAATCCTCAGTATTAAAAAAGAAAAAAAAAATGTTGGTAAAATCCCCTCACAAAATATAAACATGTGATCAGAGAAATAAACATTATTCTAGGTCCCCAAACCTTTCCTGAATAGCTTCCCTATGTAAAGCACTATGATACCAATAATATTGAGTAAGAACAGTCTCAAAGAAAATGATTAAAGTTCTTATTAGTGCTCTTAGCAATGGAAGTCATTTAATTAGAAATGAAAATAATTGCTTAAATAAGCTGTAACTTATCTAACACAACTAACTGCAAGGGTGTCAGAAACAGAGAGACCATGTAACCAACACAACCCTACCACTTCACCAAGGAATCCACGATATACATGGAGGACATGAAAAACATCCTAAGGATATAAAAGCTTTAAAAAGCATGATGTGGCTCAGTGGTAGAGCACCTGACAAGCATTAGCAAGGCCATGAGATCAATTCCCAACACCACAAAAAAGAAACGAAAAAAATTAAAAAGCATGTCTGTTATGACTTAAAGAACTTAAGGATCTAACAAGATTTTTATTCTGTATTACTTAGTTGTTCTTCACATTTCTCTGTTTTATAGTGAAGAAACATTTTAAGAAGGAAGAATTTAAAAAACAATTACAGTGCTGTTAGCTTTTTATCACTGTGACCAAAATACCTGACAAGAACAACCTAGAAGAAAAGTTTATTTGGGACTTCTAGTTTCAGAGGTTCAGTCCATGGTTGGCCAGCTCCATCACTTGAGCCCAAAGTGAATCAGATCATCATGGCAGAGGGCAAGGTAGAAGGAAGCAGCTCCTCAGCTCACCTCTCAGAGGCCAGGAAGCAGAGAAAGGGGAAGGGGCCACAGGGAAGATGAACCCTTTTCAAGGCATCCCCCACCATGATCCACCTCCTCCAGCCACACTCCATCTCCCTCCAGTTACAACCAGTTAGTCTATTCAAACTAGGATGGACTACATAAGTTATAGCTCTTATAATCTAACCATTTCCCCCTCCAACATTCCTGTATTAACACAGGAGTTCTGGGGGGACACATTCAAACCATAACAAGCACTGTCTCATTTATTAACACCTTTGTTAATCTGTTTTTTCTCTATTTTTGCCTCTGATATATATCCCCAGGATATAGAACATAGTCTAGAATAAAATAAGCACTAAATAAATATTTAGTAAATAAATGACTGGGTTTTTTAAAGTAGTTTTACAATACAAGGGCTGTGAGAAAGGAACATACAGACTTTCACTCACTATGCACAAGGTATTTTAGGTCCATTTCTTTATCACTCAGCCAAGCAGGGGTTACCTGTCGCATTTTCCATAAGATAAAAAAGATTCAGAAGTTAAACAATACTCTGACCAAAAGAAAAGAAAACTTGGAACCAGCTAGTCCACCTGGCTGAGTTAGGTGCAGGTCCAAGACTCTGCTGAGGGAGAGACAGAGAACACAGATGGAAACTACCCTGAACCAGAGCAGGTGAAAGATTGATTTGGGAAGCTGAGTGATGGGTGAGAAGCAACACAGGAAAAGAAGAGCTACTGACACTGCGTTGTAACTGACTGGACAGTAGCCAGGCAAGAGGCACAAAGGGTGGACAGCAGGATTCACAGAAAAAGAGAAAGGAAGTGTGGGAGCCCTCAAGAGTAGGGGATAGAGGCCTGAGAACTGGGGAAACCAAGATGATGCATGTCATGTTGCTGAAAGTTTTTCAAAGTACAAACTTCCTAGAACTACAACAAATCAAGCAAATAATGGCATAAACACAGTGACAAAGATGATGGTCATCTATGGTCATTTATTGGTCAAGATGTTTTTAAATCTTTTTTAAAATCTTGTTTAGAAATCTAAAGGGAAAAGCCAGTTTTCACCAGAAGAGAACATTATAATTCAGAATTATTGACAATGCAGAAAAATGTTTAGAATGCTGAAGCAAATAGTTCAACGTGTACAGATTTCATGAATAATACAACCTCAAATGAGTTACCATAGCTACCAAGAGATAATTAATTTTGAGGAAACAAAAGAAAAGGGATACCATTAGGGGTAGTTTTCAAAGGGCTGAAATAATAAATGTGGCATCCAAATTTAACTCACATTACCTTCCATCAGGAACTACCAATGCTCCTTTCCACATGACCACTTTTGACATCCCCCATCCCCTGCCCTTCCCTTCTTTGAGCTAATCTAAATCCCACTCACAAGACTCCATCATTTCCCACCTGTTCTACATCTTGCCTAAAATATACAATTGTAACTTATTATTTATTTTTAAAAAACAGTAATTAAGTGCTAAGAAAGGAAGAGAAGATCTAAATAGGTAAGTACATAATTCAGAATAAACTGGTAAGGGCTGAAGTAAGCACGAATTTATATAGAGAGAGGGAAATAAAAGCTAACTATGAGAGAGAATTCACACAAGATGGGATATCTAAGCTGGGTACTGAAGCATAAGCATTATTACCCAGGCCCCTCAAAAAAGAAGAGGAAGAAGGATTTTAAGTAATCCTATTTTGTTGGCTGATTTCCTAAAGAAGTACCTTGTAGGCATTAAAAAAAAATGTTTCCTGCCTACCCTTCTCTAAAATTACAAATTCAGTGAAGGCAAAACTGAGTTTTAGACTTCTTTCCTATCACCTATAGTGTCTAACACAAGTGCTGAGCCAAATTTCTTGTTCACTATTAATCTCCAGAACATACAATAATTTATAACAATTACAGGTTGAACTAAATTACACCAATCTTCTGGCACTCCTATTTATTTGATACACATGAAAATCAAATTTTAAATAATCTTATGGCTGGTGCTATAATACCAATAGGCAAAATCAACAGATACGTCAGGATCAGCAAGGCAAGGACAGAGGCAGAAGAGAGAAAGCAGTCCTTTCCCGGGAAAAACTCAGCACTGTGTTGGACCTGCTTACCCTCACTGTACAGTTTAGTGTGTGAGTTTCACAGTGCTTAAGGTTTAACACTTTTCAATGCTTAGGGTCCTGATGGTCTTTCTTTACAAGGCTAGTCACAGCTCCTACAAATGTTTTCCAAATTCTCTAGTTAGGCCCAAGAATGCAGACAAGACGACTACAGTCAAATAGGACTTCAAAGAGAAAATGTAATCCACTTACTGATGGCTGAACCTGACTCAGTGTCAATACTGGGTCACCCTACTTACTCTTTCAGGCACTTAATTTCCAGGTACTAAAATCCACTTTACTCTAGAAGTGCACCGTCAATTTCCTTGCTTCGAAATAGGACTAACACTTGTATATTTCACAGACTTATTTCAAAGATTAATGAATAAATGTACCTAAACTGCCTAAACAATGCATGGCATGTGGTAAGTACCCAATAATTTGATATCCAGACTGGAAAGTTGAGGCACTAGAAGAAGAAAAAATAGAGAGGCACACAGAGATGATGGCAGCAGCAGAACTGAAGCTCATCAGGGCTGGCATTGGATGCAGGATGACTTGGCTGGCCACCCTTTGGCACATGTGCCCAGAGCCTATTCAACTCCAGTGTTCCAAGCTGTTTAACCACATTCAGTTCACTGCAGGCACCTCAGTATCAGAAAAAGCCTGCCAAGTCCAAGTATTTTTTTTTTAAAAAAAAAGCACTCGAAGTGATCAAGCAAATAAAGAGGCTTTTCTTGAAAGAAAAGTTCATTTATTGTGATTCAATAAAGCATTTCGGTATGGTCCTTGCAACTGCTTACACATTTGCTGCCATGTTGGTATATCAGCTTAAGTTAAAAACTAGGACAGAGCTCAAGACTGGTGCATCTGGCCAGACGAGGAATCTAGATTCTATGGGATGGCCACACATTTAATCAAGAAGGCAGAGGGCAGCAATATGTAAATATACATTCTTTTGTTAATAAATAAACATGCAAAAAGTAGAGCCTATTTTCTCTCAAACTGATTGAATCTTCTTAGCATATCTCATTCACAGCCTTCCCTGCAATCCATCCCTATTCTAGACAGGTGGCAGGAGTCAGGAGGATGACTAAATTCAGTCAAATATGGTCATCTCAGACTGATCTGAGCAGACTCTTTAAGTAACTTCGCCAATGTTTCACTTAGATAGTTCAGATAAATACTCAGTCATTCGGATTTCTTTCCTCTGCCCTAATTTACTTCAGAAAAGTATCTTATTACATGAAGAAAGCTTCTAAGTACTCCAACTTGGAGAAGAAGAGTTGGGCCTCATACCCACACAAAGTTCTCAGTTTCATCACGACCCTAACTATAGAATACACTGACAAGCTACTCCCAAACAGGTAACCAGTAAGGTAGGATTGGTCCTCTATGAAGGTATTCTTTCCATTATTGTTGCTATTGAATGGGAATAGTGATAGGCATGTACAAGGTCCCACCCTTGTACTGTGGTCCTGACCACTAGTCTCTGACTGCTACATATTGAATGTTTCTGTTCCCCCAGAATTCATATGTTGAGACCAAATCCCCAGTGTGATTGTATGTGGAAGTGGGTCCTTTGGGGAGTAACTGGGTCATGATAATTGAGCTCTCACAAATGGGATTAGTGCCCTGCTAAAAAGCCCCAGAGAATTCCTCTGCCCCTTGCACAGTATGAGGACACAGCAACAAGGCAGCTATTTATGAAAGAGGAAGGGGCCCTCGCTAGACACTAGCACCTTGACTTGAACTTCTCAGCTTCCAGATCTATGAGAAACATTTCTATTATGTATAAACCACCCAGTCTATGATATTCTGTTACAGCAGCAAAAACAAAGTAAGACATTAATCTTAAAAACCCTGCACATATAGACTCTCTCTTTGTAACCTCAGGCCTCTATCAGTCCCCTCACCAGGGTACACAGGCACTAATAGGCCTCTTTCACACTTCAGTTAAGCCTTGAGAAATGGAGTGTGCCTCAGACTCCACCTGCTTTCTGTCACTGCCTCCATGCCATCGCTTATGGACAAGCTGAAAGTTGCCAGCTACCCAGCTGTGGAACCTAGGAACCACAACACTCAGGGAATGCAATGGTATAGTCAGAACAAGAATGAGAACTGAGCAGGAGGAAACGCTTCATTTACACCTTTAATGTAATACTTTATATCACAATGAGCTGAACCATGTTTGTCTTTTATACTAAACAATGAAAATTAGTCTAAATTGAACTAAATCCTACACCTTTTTCATCTTTCTATCTCCAGATGCCTAATGCATAATAAATTCTCAGAATTTTTTTCTTTTTTCAATCCTTTAAAAATCACTGAATATGTAAGAAACAAAGGTATTATGCCTCACTGGCTGAGATAAAGACCAGACAAGCTTTGCACAAGGTCACTAACTATCCAGCTTTAACTTCTTCCACCTGATATTTAACTATAACATATCTGTACTCCTATTTTTGGGGTGTGATCTTAACAAATATTCCACAGTTGCTCCTTTTCTGATTCATGTAAATCTCCAAATTTATGGTTAAAATTCTAACTACAGTTAAATATATATTAAATTCCTTAAAACAATTTACCCCAGTAACTATCTTTGGATAACAGTGGTATACATAGAGTAAGTTCTCAATAGTGTGTTGGAAAAATATAAGAACAGACTTTAAACAGGTAAAGACACTCTCCTTTTGGGGGGATGGAGGTTGTCCATACTAAATTTGACTAAAAATTTCTGTGACCTCCCAGAAAACCATCTTTGGGCTGAAAGGCTGAAATCCTTTGTACAGTCCAGGGAATAGCTCAGTGGGAGAGCTCTTGCCTGGCATGCATAAGGCCCTGGGTTCAATCACTAGCACTGAAAAAAATTACCTCCTTGAACAATATAAGTGAAGGTGATGGTGTTATGATGCAAGAAACTCAATAATAGGAGTTATTGAGAACTAAAATTATTATTTTAAAGGAAATTATCATATAATGAAAAATTAAGATCATGAAATTGAAAACTTATTCTCAGCTCCAGATGATGACAACAATGTTAATGAATGAGGAGATGATGGTGATAGAGATGGTGGTAGCAACAGAGGAGGAGAAAGGAGATTAACAGAAAATGAAGCTGTGAAGAGGAAATGAATAATGAAAACTATTTAAGAGCAAAAGTCAGATTTTATAATATTCTTTTTGGGACCCTATGAGTCTTTTGAGAGATGAGTCTTCAAGTATTGATCATTACAAAGTATGGATTTATCACTTGCCATGTGCAAGGCACTGTACTGGACCCTGAAGATAAAACAAACTTTATGACTACATCAGAGAACCAAAAAGAGTAGACATAAATGTAAATAGGTAGACCACCACAAAAAGGGAATTTGAGTCCTTGACCCTCAACACTTATTGCATACACACGTATGCATGCTATACACATACACACTCTCTCTTTCTCTGAGGGCACTGTAGGCCAAAACACAAAAGTATAGCTCCTAAAAAATAACAGAAAATATCTTCATGACCTAGGAATAGGCAAAGAATCCCCAGCCATGATTCTTACACACACAAAATCTTAGAAAGAAAAGAAAAAAGTTTAAACTGAGCCAATTAAAATTAAGAATTTTTTCCTAATCAGACACCAAAATAATAAAGCAAAAAAACACATTATACAGTAAGAGATTTTGCCACACACATAACCAACACTGTGCCAGTATTATAACAAGCATACTTTTTTAAAACCCTGCACAAATCAGGGGAGGGGCAAGCGACAGATGCTCCCTAATATTAAAAAAAGCTGGAAAAAAAATACCCACCACAAAGTCCAAGTGTTCCTTAATAAATGAAAAGATACATAAAATGGGATATATATATATATATATATATATATATATATATATATACACACACACACACATACACACACGTATACATATGTATACAATGAAATAATATTCATCAAAAAAGGAATACTCTGATACATGCTACAATGGTATTGAACCTTGAAAACATTAGACAAAGTGAAGAAAACCAGACACAAAATGATGAACACTATATAATTGCAATTATCTGAGGTACCACCTAGGTTAGGGAAACTCAGGAGTAGGCAGTAGACTAGAAGTTACTAGGGAGCAGGGGAAGTTGAAAAAGGGGAGTTATTGCTGAATGGTTATAGTGCTTCTGTTTAGGATGATGAATACATTTTGGAAATTGACAGTGATGACAGATGTACAACTGTTAATGCTCTTAATGCCACTAAATTGTGTACTTTAAAATAGTTTAGAAGGTAAATTTTATTTTATATATTTTAACATAATTTTTTTTTAATTTTTTTTTTTTAAAGAGAGAGTGAGAGAGGAGGGAGGGAGGGAGAGAGAGAGAGAGAGAGAGAGAGAGAGAATTTTTAATATTTATTTTTTAGTTCTCGGCGGACACAACATCTTTGTTGGTATGTGGTGCTGAGGATCGAACCCGGGTCGCACGCATGCAAGGCGAGCGCGCTACCGCTTGAGCCACATCCCCAGCCCTTAACATAATTTTTATAAATTAATAATGTAATATATCAAAAACCATTGGATTGCATACTTTAAATGGATAAATTATATAGTATGTGAATTCTGTCTCAATAAAGCTATTTTTAAAATACTAGCAAAAAAATTTCAACACATAATCCTTGCACCAAAAAAAGGATACCTAAATGACAAATAAAAAGGGGTAAAGGTGAGTATCTTCACAACTAATCAGAAATACAAAATCCCTATAAACCTGCACACAAAGAGATACCACTGTGCACCCATTTGAATGACTAAAGCAAAATACACTAGACTGTTGCTACTTAGTGTCTGCAAGAACATAGAGAAAATGGAACTCTTATAACCTGCTAGAGGAATAAAGATTAGCACAATCACTTTGGGGAAAACAGCAATATCTAGTAAAATTGAATATGCAATTTGTTTCTAAGTATATACCCAAAAGAAATGTATTCTGACTGGTCATGTAAATTGTGACAGCAGGCATCATGGGGCAGACAAAGTTTAAGAAGTAGAAGACACAGTAAAGTGCAAGGCAGAGGCAAGAGGGCTCAACACTAAGGACAACTCATATAACCAAGCAACTCTCTATAAGATGCCAAAGGCTCTGTGAAAAATTAAACTGCAGCCAGGAAAAGCCATGATGCTGACATCTCATGGAGACACAGTTAGAATTACAAATTTTGTGCTATTTGCTAATATACAATACAAATATTAATAAAGATAATACATTTGCCCTGCGGCAAAATGGGAAATTTTATCACTGGATTAAGACACTAATGACAAATTGTACATCAATGTTGTTGCTTTTAGTATTCTGGGGGGAAAAAAGTAATGAAATATAGTTTATCCTTTCTAAAAGTATGAAAACACATCTCAGTTTTCCCAAGAAGAGAAGTCATTAAAATATGATTTTCCTTTGGCTTAGCCCCATACAGTTGGAGGCATATACATCCAAACAAAAACTTTCAGTGAATATTGATAGCAACTTTACTTACAGCCATCAAGAACTAACCTGAATCAAGATGTTTTCAATACATAAATAGAAAAATTTGTCACATCCATACAGTGGACTATTCAGTGATAAAAAGGAATCTTAGCTGCCAAGACACACAAAAACATGGAAGAATCTTAAATGCATGTTCTAAATAAAACATATAAAACTATAGAGATGCCAAGCAGATTGATGGTTATTAGAGATTTAGGGAGGAAGGATAGTTGAGTAGGTAAAGCACTGGGAATTTTCACTGAAACTGTTCTGTATGACACTATAATTCTGGATATATAACATTTGTCAAAACCCGTAAAACCTGAATTGTGCAAATTACAGAAAATCACTTAGGATACAAGGGAATCCAGGGATGGAATGAAGAATGTGACAAAAGAACCTAACCATTACAAACATATTACATATAACATCTTACCAAACGTAGAAAACTATTTCACCGAAGGACATAGTGAGAAAAGTGCCGCTAACCTAAGTAATTCTGGAAATGGGTGCAATCTCACAAACTAAAAACAAATGAGCTGTATATAAGTATATACACTAGTTGATAAAGTTGTTTTCCACAGGAGTATAGATTAACAGTTCTGATATAGCTATAAAACATACATGAGAATTGAACAATTCAGGATATGGCTGGCAGACAGTATGATACAGATTTCTTGGAGCAACAATCTATAGATAAGCAAGGGGTAGGGGCTAGAAAGATCCACGTAATAGGTTTGAGTCAGCAACATCCCAGTAAAAAGTTCTATTTATCTTATACAGGTACAGCTATTCACAAGCAGAAATAATCATAGTGTAAACATATATGGTATAAATTCACAGGTTAGCACACACACACACACACATTTCAGTTCTCTGTCAGCAGAGAGGACCTAAAAGCAAAGAAATCCCAATAGCAAGGAGTACAGGAAGTTGTTGGTCTTTCTGGTTACAAATCTCTTTCAGAAAAACTTCATCTCTTATCATCAAGCTTGCATTAAAGGATTTATGAACAACAAAGATAGTCCTGCTACCAAAAAAGCTCTGAAGTATCAGAGACTCCCTCTCAGAAACTAGGGACTAAGGCCATTCATGTTCATTATTAAGCAGCAGACACAAATGATTATATTAGTAAGCAAAAGTATTAAAATTTTATATTAACCGTATTTCCAATATTCAGAAGAGAGCTAAACCCACAACACAAACTTCATCAGATGTGAATTACAATGTCTTAGAAGAATAATGCAGTGAAAGAAGTTGGGCAGATCAGACATTTCAGAAGACAAGTTGAGCAAACTTGAAGACCGCGATAAGAACTATCAAAAATAAAGCATGAAAGAGAAGACAAAAAATATGAACAGAGCATCAGCAAAGGGTAAAACAACTTCAAGAAAATAACCACACCTATAACTGAAGTCTTTAAAAGGGGGGGAGGGGTGCGCCAGAGATTTCTTGAAGAAATAACAGTCAAAACTTTTGAGTTAAATGAAAAAAGTACAGCTCCCAGAATACAGCTCTCTAAGACACAAAACGCTCACTGAACCTCACGTACAAGAAACAAACAAACCCTAGGCCAAGACTCATTGTACCCACATTGCTTTAAACCAGTGGTAAAGATAAAATCTTTCGAGTAGCCAGAGAAGAAAATAATACATGCATATAGAGAATCAAAAATAAGAATGAAGCACATTTCTTGCTGAAAAGTGCAAGTTGCATGACAGTGGAGAAAATTCTTAAAAATTTAAAAAGAAAAAAATGTCAACCTGGAATTCTTCACAGAGGGAAAATATTTTCTAATAAGAATGTAAAATAAAGATATACAAAACATGAAACAAATCATCACAAACAGATACGTGTATAAGAAATGATAAAGAACATCCTTCAAGCAGAAGAATAAGGCTACCAGATGGTAATCTGGGTCTCCCCCGAGAAATGGAGACTTTGCTTTGCTGGATGCTTCAGAATGATGCTGAATACAAGTGGTGAGAGCAGACATCCTTGACTTGCTCCTCATCTCAAGTAAAAGCATTCTTTCATCATTAATATAACATCCACTAAATACCAATGTGTTGTCTACATAGATGGCTTTCACCAGTTTGAGTAAATGCCCTTCTATACCTAGTTTTCTGGAAGTTAAGGTTGTTGGATTTTCTTCTGAGTCTACTGAAATTAGGATGTGTTTCTGTCTTTTAATCTGTTAAAATTATGAATGCATTCAAATGTATAAAAAGATACATATAACATTGATAGCAGCATTATTTATGATAGGCCCAACTTAAAACAATCCAAATCACTATTGGCTGGAGGACAGATAAATCAATTAAATGCTATATTGCAATGATGATGACATGCAAAGTCTTGAGTAAATCACATAAACAATGTTGACTTTTAAAAGCTAGACACAAAAGAATGCTTCATGAATATGAATTCTGTTTATATAAATTTCAAAAATATGAAAACTAATTTCTAGTACTGGAAGCTATATAAAGTGGTTACCTTTGGGGAGTTACTGTGTGTTGGTGATGCTATCTTTGAACCTAAATGTGGGTTATACATCATTTGTATAACCCTATGATCAATCATTAAGTAGTAATCCCAAGGTTTCCATGCTAATTTTTGTGTAAATTACACTTGTGAAAAATTTTTTGTCTGTGGTCACTCTTGTCTTATCTAGAAAATAAGGCATCATAAAGAAAAAATGTCCTTCAATGGAAAAAACAAATACTGGTAATAGAAAGGTAGCACATATAAGAAGATAGTAGGAGGCTACTGTAAACTTAGTTCACATAAACTCTATTAATCTTTTCAAAACTGGAGTACAAAGAAAATTTAAATTCAATCCACAGCATAAATGAACCTATGCTTTCTCATCATTTTTTGAGAGTAAAAAATGTCTAAGTTTCAGTAAAATTTTTTAAATTAGTGTGACAATTTCAATTTCATTATAGAATTTCAATGTTTGACTGCAAATGACGGAATTAGATTATCTATTACATAAAGCAAGAGAAAAAATCTAAAATTCATCCATTTACTCCATAAATTAAGCACCTTTCATATGCACAGCACAAAGTGCACATCCTGTGAAGCCTGCAAGAACAGGCAGAACAAAGCACAGCAGTTTAGCGATGGGTACCAAAGGAACAGCACAAACTGTAAGAGCTTAAGAAACTATAAAAAGAAAAGATTCTTACAGCAAAGTCAGGCAGCCTTAAGCAGCTGGTCCTGAAAGAATAGATAATACAGACATCAAGATTACAGGCTGTCAAAAAATAATAAAATACCTAGAAATAAGTCTATCCAAGGAAGTGAAAGATCTCGACAATGAAACTACAGAACACTGAAGAAATCTGAAGAAGATTTTAGAAGAAGTTCATGACTAGGCAGAATTAACATTACTAAAATGGCCAAGTACCAAAAGCAAAATACAGATTCAATTTAATCCCCATCAAAATACCAATGACATTCTAACAGAACTAGAAAAAAAAAAAAAACAGTCCTGAAGTTCATTTGAAAGAATGAAAGACCCAGAATAGCAAAAGCAAATTTAAGCCAAAAAACAATGTTGGAGGCATCACAACACCTGACTTCAAATTATACTTACAGAACTATTGTAACAAAACCTGCATGGTACCAGAATACAAAAGGACACATTGACCAATAGTACAGAAGGGAAGATACAGAGACAAGCTACACATAGAGTATCTGATCCTTGACAAAGGTGACAAAGACATATACTAAAGAAAAGACAGTCTTTTTAACAAATGGTGCTGGGACAACTGGTGATCCATATGTAGAAGAATGAAACTAGACCCTATCTCTCACCCTGCACCAAAATCAACTTGAAATGGATCAAAGACCTCAGATTTAGACCAGAAACAATGAAACTCTTAGAAAATGTAGGGTCAACACTCCAGCTTTTAGGGACAGACAGTGACATTCTCAATAAGAGCCCTCAAGCTCAGGAAACAATGCCAAGAGTTAATAAATGGGACAGCATCAAATTAAAAAGCTTCTGCACAGCAAAGGAAATAAGAAATTTAAAAATTTAAAAAGAGAACCAGAAATGCAAATCAAAACTACTCTATGATATCATCTCACTCCAGTCAGAATGGCAGATATTAAGTACACAAAGAACAATAAGTGTTGGAGAGGATGTGGGCGAAAAGGCACACTCATACATTGCTGGTAGGACTGCAAATTGGTGCAGCCAATATGGAAAGCAGTATGGGGATTCCTTGGAAATCTGGGAATGGAACCACAATTTGACCCAGCTATTCTTCTCCTCGGTCTATACCCAAAGGACTTAAAAGCAGCATAGTACAGAGACACAGCCAGTTTATAGCAGCACAGTTCACAACAGCTAAACTGTGGAGCCAACCTAGATGCCCTTCAATGGATGAATGGATAAAAAAAAATGTGGCATATATACACAATGGAATATGTATTACTCAGCATTAAAAGAGAATAAAATCATGGCATTTGCAGGTAAATGAATGGCATTGGAGAAGATAATGCTAAATGAAGTTAGCCAATACCCCCAAAACAACAAATGCTGCATGTTTTCTCTGATATAAGGAGGCTGACTCATAGTGGGGTAGGGAGGGGGAGCATGGGAGGAATAGATGAACTCTAGATAGGGTAGAAGGGTGGGAGGGTAAAGGAGGGGGCAGAAGTTAGCAAGGATGGTGGAATGTGATGGACATCATTATCCAAAGTACATGTATGAAGATTACTGGTGTGCCCATACTGTGTATACAGAGATATGAAAAATTGTGCTGTATATGTGTAATAAGAATTGTAATGCATGCCACTGTCATTTATTTTTTAAAAAATCAATTTCAAAAATTTTTTAAAAATGGGAGAAAATCTTTGTTCGCTATTTTTCTGACAGAGGATTAATATCTAGAATATATAAAGAGCTTGAAAAACTTGACACCAAAAATCAAATCACCCAATTAATAAATGCACAAATGAATTAAACAGAGACTTCTCAAAAGAAGAACTACAAATTGCCAACGAATACATGAAAAAAATGTACAACATCGTTAGCAATTAGGGAAATGAAAATCAAAACTACACTGAGATTTCATCTCACACTAGTCAGAATAGTAGTCATCAAAATACACATAATAATAAATGCTGGAGAGGCTGTGAATAAAAAGGAAAACTTTCACACTATTAGTGGCATTATAAATTAGTAAAACCACTATGGAAATAAGTATGGATGTTCCTCAAAAAACTAGGCATGGAGACACCATATGATCCAGCTATACCACTCCTCAATATTTATCCTGAAGAACTGAAGTTATCATACCATAGCTATACACGTATGCTCACATTTATAGCAGCACAATTCACAATAGCCAAACTATGGAACCAGCCTATATATGCATCAGTGGATGAATAGATTTCTTTAATGTGGTATATATACACAATGGAATTTTATTCAGCCATGAAGAAAACTGAAATTATGTCATCTGCAGGAAAATGGATGGAACTAGAGACCATCATGTTGAGAAAAATAAGTCAAACTCAGAAAATTATGTTTTTATCTTATATGTGATGCTAGAGAAGAATAAAAAAAAAGAAAGGTGGGATGGATCTCCTAAAAGTCAAAGGATATGAGTAGAAGAAAGGGACCAAGGGATAGGAGGTAGTGGAGGAGGGGGAAAGTGCTGGGAAGTGATATTGGCCAAATTATACTGTTACACTGCGTTCATATATGTACAAAAATCCCATCATTTTGTGTAACTATAATACACCAATTCAAAATGTGGAAAATAAAGTATTATAGACTGAGGTGTTTCAGACCAACAAGAAGAGAGTGAAGGGATAGGGGTGTAAGTCAGTGGTACAGCACTTGCCTAGCATGAGAACAGCCCAGGGTTCAAAAGAAGATATATCAGAAGAGAGTAGAAATGACAGTAACAAAGTTGAAGATCCAGATATGACCAAAGTGTTAATAGAAGAGCAGTGGAAATAGTGAAATGCTATGGAAGACAATTAATTATACCCTAAAAGCTTTGGAATTTATCCCTTAAGACTTCTGAAGTTTGCTGCTGCTGTTGAAAGAAGAAAGGAATATAATGAAAGCAATGTTTGACAAAAAAATCGATTTAGCAGAGAGTAAAAAATGAAGTGAAGAAGGACAAAGACCAGCTAGAGTATGCAATAATATAAACTTAAAATGGTAAGGATATAAATTAAGAAGGGAATAAAAGATAGCAAGAAGATCACTGAAAAGCCTTGAAATATTTCATAGTTTTCACATATTAAAAAAAACTATTTTGCCTACAAAATTACACGGATCAAGGACTTGCATGGCATAGTGCTGCCATGACTGACACAGTCCCCAAAGTCTGGACAATATCAGACATTTGGCCAGATACAAAATCAGCCTGCCTGAGTATTACATTTGGAATGAGATATCCCCCAAAAGCTGCTGTGTTCATGCAGAAGGTAAAAAGCTTATATTATGAGCCGTATATTAATTAATGGATTAATCAGTGAATTAATCCATTGGATGGATTATTGGGTGGTAACTGAAGGAAGGTGGGGTGTGGCTAGAGAAAGTGGGTCACTAGGGGCATGCATTAGCAATTATATATTTTGTCTGTAGTACTTCCCACTCTCTCTGCTTTCCAGCTGACATACGATGAGCACCTTTCCTCCACCATGCCTTTCTGCCATGATGTTCTTCCTCATCTTGGGCCCAGAGCAAAGGAAACAGTCTGTGAACTGAACCTTTGAAACCATGAATCCAAAATAAACTTTTCCTTTTCTAAGTTGTTCTTGTCAGGTATTTTGGTAACAGCCACAAAAAAAAGCTAATTAACATAGAAATTAGTTCCAAGAAGAGGGGTTGTTGCTCTGACTAACCTGACCATGTGGTTCAGAAGCTTTGGAACTTATCTGCAGGAGCAGTTTGAAAAAGTTTGGAGATGCAGGCTAGAGAAGCCCCAGAATGCTTTAAGCTGAGCTTCATGGAAGACACTGGTGTGAGCTCAGAAGACAGGAATGAAAATAGGAATGTGGACAGTAAAGATGGTGCTCATGAGGTTTCAGAATGGAACAGGCACAGCTCTATTGGAAACTGGACTAGAAGCAATTTATGATACATTCTGGCAAAGAATATGTCTACATTTTTTCCACATCCTGAAATTTTCTGTGAGGCTGAATTATAAGTAATGGACTACTCAAAACTCCAAGGAAAGCACAGCATTCAGGAAGTGGCATGAGCGTTGCTGGCAGCTTTCTGCCAGCTTTACTGGAAGAATTGGGGGGAAAAGCAAAGCAGAAAGATTTTTAAAAACTTGCAGTTTGGCCGGACAAGAAGCACATGTAACATTGGGGCTAAGGAAGTTGTGATTAGTGAAAAGACTGCCACCACTAACAAGAAGCTAAATACTTTGTACAGAGACGGCAGGAAAAAACCTTTAAGGATATATGCAAAATCAGCAAGACCATAACACCATAGGCTGAAAGGTGTAAAAGGGAAAATCTCTTTGAGTAGAAACCTTGGGGGCAACCCTCTTGCAAGGGTGGCCTAGAAAACTATTTCCCTATAATTCTTTTCATCATTCTTCACCACTCAAACATTCAGAGGCTTCTGCAGTCATGATCAAGGAGCCTACTATGTTCAAGCTGACGGGAGACCTTGGTATCATCCACATGGTGCTAGTTCTGCAAGAATGCAGAATGCTGGATTTCAGGGTTCATGGAGGCTTTCACCAGGGTTTTAAAGAAAGGCCTAGGAGTCCAGGCAAGTGTAGCAGGGATAGAACCTCCACAGGCAGTTCCTGAAAGGATGACACATGAAGCTGTGAGGAGAAAGTCAAAACATCAGTGGAAGCTTCAGTAGGTTCTTTCCTACTGTCTCTGTACAGGACTAAGAGATGCCAAGGAACATCTGCCAAGGAAAGCTGCTGGTTACAGACAGAGCAAGTTTAAGAGAGCGGCCAATATGCTACAAACACAAAGCCACAGGAAAGGACTGCTCAAAGTCTCTGGAGTCCACATCTCACCATCATGTGTTCCAGAAGCTAGAAATGAAGACAGAGTATTTAATATTTGTCCACCAGCATTTTACTTTTCCTTTGACCCTATCCCTTTATTCTATGCCCCTACTTATCCCTTTTGGAATGGAAATGTTGACTCTGTACCATTATATATTATATGTATATAACTTGCTTTTGATCTTTACAGGGACTCAAAGGTGAGAGTTTGCCTTGAGTCTCAGATGAGACTTTTGACTTGGACTTTGAGGCTATGCTAGACTATTGAGACTATGAGGATGCTTGGAGATGGACTAAACGCATTTTGCATTGTGAGATCAACAGGAGCTTTGGGGAATAAGGGTGGAATATTACGGTTTGAATATGATGCTTCCCCCAAAAGACCCTATGTTAATGCAGAAGGTGAAATTATTAGATTATTAGATCTATAACTTACCCAGTTGATTAATCCATTTTGTGACTAAGAATTTGAATGAATTAACGACTTGAATGGATTACTGGATGACAATTGCGGGAAGGTAGAGTATGGCTAGAAGAAGTGAGTCACTGGGGATATGCCTTGAGGATTATATATTTTGTCCCTGGCTCCTCCCACTATCTCTGATTCATGGCTGACATGAGGTGAGCCTCTTTCCTCTACCACACCCTTCTGCCATGATGTTCTGCCTTGCCTCTGACCCAGAGCAATGGAGTTAGTCATCCATGGACTGAATGTCTGAAACCATGAACTAAAACTCAACTTTTTTTTTCCTCTTCTAAGTTGCTCTTGTCAGATATTTTGGTCACAAAAATAAAAAGGTGACTAACATACTAAGATTTAAATACAAACAAACAAAGCATATATGCAAATGTCATAAGAATTAGATAAATATATGTGTTTACCTATTTAGATAACATACATGAAACAGAAGAACAAGTAAAGGTTTTGCAAAGTTTAGTGTACACATGGAAAGCAGAATTAGCACACTTGCCACAGTTGGGAAAAACACAATGAAAAGGATTAGGGAAACTAGGGAACAGGTTCCAGCACCCTCCACTCCAAAGAGAAAGCTGGTGTGCCAACTTCTACTGTCAAGAGAATCTGAGCAGAGAACTCAAGAGGAAGTGCTGAAAATTGCAAATTATTTTTGTGTTCATGGACTTCATCATCATCAGTTTATAGAATATTTGTTAGACATTGAAGGAGTAAGCAGATTTGATTTATTTTAATGCAGGCAGATGGCTTGGTCATAGAAAATGTGAAGAGATTTACTGAGCGGCTTCATCAGATCAAGGACATTATGGAATTAAAGGGCTCTAAGAGACCATACTGGTCCAGCTCCCTGAAGCTCACAACATTATACTTTCTTATTAATGAGAAAGAAAACTCAACCCTCTAAACTAGAAATAAACAAGGGAGAGAGGAACAAGAACACAACTAATTCCTTCAAAGAAGTACATATGTTAAAACTGAAACAAGAAATATAGATTGATCAACAGGCGACTAAAACATGTCTTGTTCCAAGGATACTGAAATCACATAAGTCACAATTCCAAAAAAAAAAATATTTTCATGAAAATGAATCATGTTTAAGTTCCAGAATCATCTCTTATCAGTGTAACCGAGTTTCAGGAAAACTTGAATGATCTGAAAGAAGATTCTACTTAACAAGATAACATAGTAAACAATAAGTTTAGGAATATCAAAATTATTTTAGTCTTGCCAGCACTATTCTATTTTAGAAAATACCTGGCTATATATACAAACATCTTCTTTCATGAAAATGCAAAAAGAAATCAGGAAAATACTGTGAATGGCACAAACCCAGCACAAACCTGGCACAAACCCATCAGTGACGTAAAATCAGAATTAAGATGTGTCCTGACCTCCTCTGTTTAAGTATCAACATTTCCCTGACTAAAACTCACTATTTTTTTAAGCTTATGGGCTTTTCATTTTTAATCAATAATCACACCAGTAAAAATGTCTCTATTCATCATGTAGCCTAGAAGAGATAAAACTTAAGACACCTATCTCTGGCTTTGACCAAGAAAAATAAGAGAAAAGCAGAAGGGTCTGGGGTTAAAACTTGGTGGTCTACCGCTCTAGCGCTTATCTAGTATGTGTGAAGCACTGGGTTCAATTCTCGCACCATATGTACGTAAATAAAATAAAGGCCCATCAACAAATTTTTAAAAAAAATTTAAAAAGAGAAAAGCAAAAAAAAAAAAAATCAAAGAAATCAAGGGAAAGGATCAAATACAAAGCTGTGGTAAAAAGAAGGTTCTTATCTTACTTAGAGCCTGCTTTGAACAACCCTTTCCTAATATACAGGATCTGCCCATGATATAAAGGATTTAAGAGAAAAAAAAGAGAGAGAGAGAGAGATACATACACAGCCTACACCAAAGTAAGAAGAAATCAATTTTAAAATGAGATTTCATAAGTCGTAAGAGTTACAAATGAACTTATTATTTATCTTAAAATGATGTATGCATATTCCATTTAATGTCATCCCATATAGCACAGCTTAATTCTATGCCATTTGTCACTAATCAATTTCCAAAGGCGGGGGGGAGAAGAAAAATCTAACATTCCATTACAGTACACTGATCTCAAGTATAGTCAATGACCTGTGTGGGTCCCAAGATCCTTTCAGAAAGTCTGTGGGATAAAAACTACTTTTCTTAATAATAGTGTTATTAGTATTTTTCCCTGAGTTGACACTTGCACTGATGGTAAGAAGCAGTGGTGGGTGAAGCCACTGGTGCTTTAGCACAGGTCAAGGCCTTAGTACTAAAAATTACTAGGGGTTACTATAGTCTTCACTCATAGTTAAGAAAGAAAATCCAGTTTCACTAAAGAAAGTCTTTGATGAAGTAATAACAATAAATTCACTAAATCTGGATCTTTTATTTTATATATTAACCATACAAAATGGATAGCATACAGCATAAATCACATACACTATATACTGAAACAAAATGGTTGTCCCAAGGAAAAGCACAGGTGTAACTGGTGAACTCAAAACTGAAAGAACTCATCACTGTTTTTTCTTGTTGTCATTTTTTTAGTTGTAATTGGTACAATATCTTTATTTATTCATTTTTATGTGGTGCTGAGGATCAAACCCAGTACCTCACAGGTGCAAGGCAAGTGCTCTACCACTGAGCTACAGCCCCAGCTCCCTCATTGCTGTTTTTCATAGAGCAGGCTCCTGACTTCAAAACAATACAACAGATCTTGCAGACATTTTCTCAAAACTGAATAATGTGAAACCATTACTTCAAGTAAAATAACTTTCAGTTGTTTGTTGCCAATAATAGGATTAGGGAAACTATTAAAATTTTGGAAAATGTTTATCTTACTTTGTGAATTAAATGGATTCACAATACTAGAAAACTGTTCTGATGAGATCAGTGGTGATGTTAAAATGTAATTTTTATATCATAATGTAATATCAATATTTGTAAGATCTGTAAAACAGAGTAAACCAATACTTTACAGTGATCACTGTATTATATTATAAAAATCATACATGAATAAAAGACCCAAGTACAAGATAAACCAATGGATTTTACTATAATCAGAAATATTCATTGATATGTTTTCTGATTTCACATTGCATCCATCTTTAAGAAACCATTATGTATTATATTTTGGTAGAATAGCAAAGTAAAATATTCACATTATTTGAAGATTCTATTAAAATACTACATATCTGTGTAAAGAATAGATATTGGTCATATATTGACAAAATCAAGATAATATATCATAACAAATGGAATGGCAGATACAGATAGGAAAATACAGTTGTAGTGAGTCAGACATTAAAAAGATTTTCAAAAATGTAAAACAGAAATACTAATATTATCTGATTTTGGAAAACAAAAGTTGACTTGCCATAAAAAATATATTATTTGTGTCAACATCTAATGGTTTTAATTGGATTAACAAACATTTTTTTTTATTTTTTCACTCTTAACTTTTCATGTGGTAAATATTGACAGACATAATCCACATAAACAAATACTCATTGTGATACTCAACAATCTTTAAGACCCTAAAATCTTTAAGAACACAAAGCTTGAGAATCTCTTCAGTACACTGTTAACACATCTTTCAGATGCTCTCTATGGTATCTTAAGTCTTCCCCAACAACAGTTAGGATGGTGACCTGTATTGAAACATGGTCAATACACCTATGTCAACTGTACTCTAATTTTCTTAGCTAATGAAAACCTAAAATGCTAGCTTGTTAGGAAGATGTTAACACCACAAGAAATGAAGTTTCTTACACTACGGCCTCTGTTTTTTGCCATGTATTTTGTGTTCTGGCAGATGATCTTAACGCATGGAGATGACAAGAGTTGTATAACTGATAGTGATGCACCTGGCCCAAAGAAACAAAGGTTAATGGGGCTGGGGCTGGGGCTCAGCGGTAGCACACTTGCCTGGCATGTGTGAGGCACTGAGTTCGATTCTCAGCACCACATATAAATGCATAAATAAAATAAAGGTCTACCAACAACTCAAAAAATATATATTAAAAAAAAGAAATAAAGGTCAAATATTATGATCGATGTTTGATGTTTATTGTTAAGTCATCTTAAGTACAAAACTGAGAATTCAGTTGTGAATAGTACATAACTTTGGACATTTTGAGTAACATAAACAACTCTGCAGCCTAAGATGATAGTCTATTAGGATATGAATCATAGTTGGCACAAACTATGAGTGGAAACGTGGACTTTGAGAAAAGGGAGGAGCATGGGAGGGGAAGATAACTGCCTATCTCCATTGGAGTAGATTTTTATGCCCTCCACATGTGCTGATTTAACTAATGCTCCTTTTCTAAAAAAAGCATCTCCAGAGCTTAATACACAATGATGCATGAAAGGAGAGGGAGGTTTTATACAAAATGTGTTATATTTCAACTATCTCTGTTCTTGGAAGATATAGGCCTCAAAAATAAGAACATACTAGACATGGAAATGGGAAACTTCACAGTTCACAAAGAATTGCCCAAAATCCAAGATCATTATTTACTAGAGAGAGCAAAATCTTTAGGAAAAAGACATTTCAAAAATGAACAACTTTCAAGTTCTAGGATTACAGGTCAACTAAGAACATATTTTCAAAGGACTGTTAAGTATGAAAATGTTAAATAAACTTCCAAACAAGTCACAGAACTTTTTTTAACTCTGAAAAGAGATTTCTATCATCTCTTCAACAAAATATACATCAATATTTAAGATTATTGCAACTGACAAAGCCACACTGATACCTAAAGAAAATACATTCCCATAAACATTCTTTCAGGCACTACATGCGCCTGGAGGTACCACTATACTAGCGAGATTCACAAGTGGGGAAACATACATACAAACCTACACTGAGATAATGATATCATAAAGTTGCCTTCATGGAACAAAGGAAACACTGGCAGATAACAATGTCTACATACTCCCCCCATGCTCAACTTCTAAGGTGATTTCTGGATCTGCCTTGTAGTTCCACATGTTTTTTTGTTTGTCATCAATACTTGTAATAGTGCTGAATAAGTAGAAGCAGCCAAGACTCACTAGATTTATTACCTTAGAGGAATTTGATGCTACCAGACTCTCCAAAACGGGAGAGGATGAGGATGGAAAAGGAGAGGAGAAAACAATCAACATTAATAAGAAGGCAGAGAAAGAATTTACATGAGCAACTCCTACAAACAATGAGATTTAGGATACAGGTAAAAAAAAAAAGGACCTTTGATCAAGATTTAAATTTCCTTCAATTTTTTAAAACATTGGACTAATGAGTCTTTTCAGACAGGTCTATAAGTGGCTCCATTACATCAGAATTACATCCACAATGTTACATTTTGTTATTATATATTGGTGGCCCTAAGTGAAAAAGAGCATGCACTTTCCAATCCCATAAACCTACTATGCTTTAACCATCTACACCCCACTCTAAATCTTGATAATTTATAGCTGCTAAAGATTCTCCCAAAGAACTCAATGTGGTACAAATTTTTCCTGGATTCAAAGCTTCTAGGATTTAACCTCCTTACCAGCAATGGTTGTTCTTAATAAAAGTTTGCCTCTTATAACGTCAGCTTATCTGTCTTCCTCTGGATCAAAAATGTTAACTGCTAAATGAAGAAAAATCAAAGAGTAGACTTATACAAAGGAACTTTTATGGAAAAACTTGGTGCACATTGGAAAATTTCTATTTCATTAATCCTATTCAAGAAACAACAAAAAAAAACTAGTGCTATTAAAATATGAGGCTTCCTCTAATACATGAGTGAGGCAGAACTGCACCACTTAGCACTTAGACAGCATACAGTATCTGATAATGGTAATGATAAACTGGTAGCAGGTCAGTGTGTAAGTCCATCATTTTCAAATTAGGAAACAAATTTTCTCTCTGACTGATTACACAGTTCTACAACTTAAAAGCATGACAAACAAACTACTCCTATAGTCTCTTTCTTAGATACTAAGAAATCAGACGCATAGGGAATTGATCAAAGCAAACTTTCACAGAAAAAAAAATACTTCCATGGTTTAATAAGGTAGGCTTAGCCAACAAATAAACTAATTTAACTTTCCACTTTCAAGACCAAACTCAGCTCAAATCAGATGGCCTTTGAATACCACCCAAGAACTGGCAACCTCTTTTAAATCAGTTGTTCACAAAGGTATGATCAAGAGAGAATGCTGTGCCCTCTAGACAGGGGAAGGGTTCTCTCTGAGTGCAGGCCTGGGAGCTGTTAGTGCCTGAGTGCTAGGTAGTCCAATGAAACAAAGGAGATCAATAAGTGATTATAGTCACTGCAAGGGACTATACTAGAAATTTGTCAATCCTATCTCAAACTGCCCAAAGACTGAAAGATTATAAATAACTTGTTATAATCAGTCCAGAGATCAATACATTTAAAATCCTTATTCTAAATAAACTAAATATAGATGAGAGTTTGAGTGGGAAGGCAACAACTTGCCCCGCTTTCTCCCAACTTGGCCAGTCCCTTGTTCTATATTACTCACTGTGCCTAAGGAAACTTGTACACCAGCACATCACCTTGTTTGACACTAAGTCACACGCCTTACATATGAAGATTCAAATGAGAGTTTTCATTATAAATGTTTCCACTATAAAAGTGTGAAAACACATTTGAAAATGTGCCTTTTACTGTTACTGGGGGGGTAGGGGGAACCAAAAACAAATACCTTTCCCCATTGCATCATTACCTTGGGTCTGACAACAGTTCTAAGCATAACATTTTTAAAGTGCTTGTGATTTAATATTTAAATTGCTTTCTGAACAGTCCACATCAAATATATAGTGTATTAAGCTAACTTCCTTAAAATTTTCATATACTAGCTGTCACCTTCCATGTGGGTCAAACTACATATTTTTACTAAAAAGAGAATCCTTCCAAAACAGTTATCTAGTTAGACTTGAGCTGAGAAATTGAAATTTACAATAAATTTTTCATCTTGCCAACATTTACAAGGTTCATAAATTTTTTCCTTTCATTTTACATGGTATTTTCTTTCTTTATACATTTTTCTTGAATTCTAGAAAGTTAACTGCTACTTCAAGGGATCACGAAAACAAGAAACACATTTCTAACCCAATGGGAGAACTATGTAGAAGTTAACTTTTCAATTCTAATTCCCTTTAAAGTTACTCCACAGAGACTTAACAAAAATGACAGAAATTAGACACTTATTTCTTTTATTGAAATGGCCCTCTATTTCCTTCTGCCTTTGATGTATTATTTCTCTGCAGTGGTTGCTGCTGTTAGTTATTTATCGAGCTCCCATATCTCTTTCCACCATGTAAATTTTGTTCAGATAACCATCCCTTTCCTTCATGCCATAATGGAAGTTCTAAAGATGGACAGTAATTCAACAAAACAATTTTGACACTACCCAATTAAAGAACTTAATTCAGTCAGGACACAGTGTTCTCCTGGAGACTTGTATGCTAGCGCAAATAGGCACTTTAGCTGCTCATCCACTTTGCCTCCCCATCATAAGAAAATTGAACATCAGTGCCTTTTCCAGGACAAAATGAATAAAGCCCAAGCTCAGCATTCAAAGATACCTACTATCTTGCCCCAAACTAACCTTCCAGACCTCTCTCTTTTGCACAGATCTCCTGCTCTAGCAGCCAGAAGCCTGCCCTTTCAAGAACATGCCTCTGCACTTTCCCCTTCACATCCTTCCTTCAGGCTGTTCCTTTGGTTAGGGAAGCCCATCCACTCCCCATCAGCCATTTCAATTCTAATCAAATTCAGATCAAAAGTAAATTTTTCCATAAAATTTTCCTTGATGCTTCCATTAATAAATGGCACTCATCATATATTCCTTGCATCATCAATTATTTGTGCATGCTTACAGCCTGTTTTAAAATTGAAAATGCCTAGCTGGGCGAGGTGGCACCGATCTGTAATCCCAGCGACTCAGGAGACTGAGGCAGGAGGATTGTGAATTCAAAGGCAGCCTCGGCAAGTTAGCAAGGCTCTAAGCAACTCAGAGAGAGCTTGTTTCTAAATAAAATACTTTAAAAAGACTGGGGAATGTTGTTCAATGGTTAAGCACCCCTGGGTTCAATCCCTAGTACCATAAAAGAAAAAAAAAAAAGACAGAAAGAAAATGCCTTAAGAACTGCTAACAAACTTACACATATTTGCATCCCACCACTGTCTTTATCCCACCACCATCTTTCCCCAATAGATACCCAGGGTACAGAACGCTAGCTTTGTAAATATTTGCTGAACAAATGAACACATTTTATTGAAGGTGAAAAAGTGCCTCTACAGAACAGAATATCACTAAAACTGAAATGTCCTTGTGATAGTTTTTAAAAACAATCTAGTATATAGCTTAGGAATAGTTCTGCTGAAAGCAAGGAATAAATCACATGACCTTATAAGGCTGATTCTGCGAGTCAGATCAACTTTGTAAGTATTGCCTAATAATTCAAAAACAAACCATACATAAATTCTATTTACAAAAGTAGCATTATTGTAATGCATAAAGTTTAATGATAGATTTTTCTACCAAAAACTTGAGCTATTCTTATAGTAATATTTATAATATTTTTATGTATGTTCCAGGATTGTGTAAAAAGCTCATTTAGTCTTATTTCACACTTGAAAGAAGTAGGATAGAGAGAAACAAAGGCTGGCTCAAAATTAATTTGGAAAAGGATGAAATTAATTTGGAAGCTCTAACTCACAAAATGAATACATCGATGTGACTATTGTCTGCATATCATCACTAAAAATATATCTACAGAACTCCAAAAAAAATGTTATCTATAACTTTGATGGTTTTACTGATACTAGTCTTTGAAGGGAGATACATACAAAGTTTTAATATTCTTTTCTCCTCTCCTAAATGATTGTGTACAATTTAAATCTGCTAAAATTGGATTACTTTGAGATCTGTTAGGTATATTGTAAGTTCATATAAGTCTACAAAACAACTGGAAACATACTAGTATCTCCAGAAAGACACGTGGTTAACCACACTCCATAAATCATTGAACTTGCTTGTTAAATGAAAGGGTTTAAAAAAAAAAAAACTCTTCAGAATAAATCTCAGTAAACCACAGCAATCGATTAAATGGGACAGAAAACTTGATTCCACAGGACAATGCACACACAAAAGCAAAGGACATTGTACTAGAGTCTAACATCTAATGGCTATTCAAAGAAAATAAAATATGACAAAGATCACGGAGCAGAAAATTAAATTTAATAGATTTTTTTAAAAAAAAAACCCGTTAACAAGAAAACAACGATGCCTTTTTTTCTTTTGTCCTAAATATTGTTACAATCTATGTATTTTGGTGAGACAACTTAAACCCTTCGCAAATGAAGCTAGAATATAAAATAAATTCTTGTTTTCAAACGCAATACAGCACATTATGCAGTTGTTTTTAAAATATCTTTTTAAATCTGCAGATGCTTCTTTAAAAGGTTATGATAAGGCTACAATTTAAAAGTTTTCCAGGAGCCACCTAGTAACGGAAACTGATTCTAAATACTGTTCCCAGATGGACCAGTAAGAGATTCCTTATCTAAAAAAGCTCCTGCATTGCCCAGAAGCATGCCTTAGAGTCAGGCGCGCCAGCAGCAGCGGAAAGGAGCCCCAGGTAGAGTTACCTCTGACGGGAACACCTGAGAGGTGCGGGTGGCCGGGGAGGCAGCTGCTGCAGGTGGGCGCGAGCCCGATCCCCAAACGAGGAACGCTCACGGTCCGGGGGAAGTTGAGCTCCCAACACTTGGCAAAGACAAAAAGGCTGCGCTCCTCAATTGCTTCGCCGCGGGCCTGGCCCTACCGCGAGGGGAGGGCTCGAGCTACTCACCGTGCAGGGAGAGAAGCAGCAAGGGCGCCAGCGGAGAGCTCCGAGAAGTCATCCCGGGGCCGCAGGGAGCGCGCCCGACGCCGGTCGGGCTTCTGGTCGCGGCAGCGGAGGCGCGACCGGGTCTTGGTTCTCCTTGGGACAGCCCGGTCCTCCCGGACCCGCCGGGCTGAGCTGGGTTCTTCGACGCGCGAAAATGCCAAGAGTAGCTCCTGCCTCCGCGGAGGCTGAGCTGCAACCAGAGGTTCCCAGGCTAGCCGTGCGCCCAGTAACGCCACCGCCACCTAGCTGCCCCAGGACCCGTCGGCCACTCGCACTGCCGGGGGAGCCACTCCTCCCAACTCCGGCCCAGCTACTCCGCCAGCAGCCCGGCTCCCGGCCGCGCCGCCCACTCTCCCGCTTGGTCTCCAGGGCAACCGCGGCTCCAGCGCGACGCCTGGCGGCCCACCCGCGGAGCGAGCGCTGCGCGCAGCTGGCGCGACCCCGCCACCTGTGCGCCGCGCGGCCCGCTCCCCCGCACGCCTCCGCCTTCTGGGGAACCCGAGGCGCAGACGCCTCTCTCTCTCCTGCCCCAAACTTATGTGCGGATTGGTGGTGTCTGCCCGAACCCTACAGAGCTTTAGGGTGACTTTACAGCTTTCCTCAGAGCTAGCAAGTCCTCTGCTGCAGTTTTCAGATAGTTCTTTTATGCTGTTTGGCCTTTTCTCCCTCAGTCCTCTCTTTTGAAACCTAAATAATCTGAAAGAATCAGACTAGCAAAATTAGAAATCGGGAGATTTGCCCTTATAGCTCGTTTTATTTCCTGGATACCCTTTTTCCTTTCCTGAAAAGAGTATAGACACTGTACCATGCTTCTAGCTCCCCATTCCTGTCAAAAAGTCTGCCATCTTCTCTTGCCTTGGTCATAAAATTTATATCAACTTTGAGTGTTTTAAGTTTTCTTTTCTAACTTTAGCGCTCTCATGACTAATTTGAAATATTAAACTCATAGAGGGTGCTTTCATTGTGGTAGTTATTTTAGAAGGACTATTACTTTGGGGGTTTGGTTTGGGTTGGGTTAGAGAGAAAGACCTTCATGGCATCTGAAATTGTTTACTGGTTCTACCTATATCTTTTCTGATAAAACCCAATCTTCATTCCTTTTCCATTTAAGTCTTTTCTCTGTTTTACAACCCATAGCCACTTTTTGCAACTGAATCTTAACTGAGTCCCCTAAATTTAAGGACATCTTCTTAGGGACTGCCCAACAATCTGGGTCAATTTTTTTCAGAAGCATAGTTTAGGATTCTTGGGGACACTCAGAAATTCGGAGGGCCCCATTTAACAGGTACAATCCTCCAAAGGCAACTCAGAAACAAAATTAGTATCCTCGGAAGAAAAGCAAATATATAAAACGTTTCTTAAAAAACATACTTTTGAACACGGATTGGAAGATATATGGAAAATGAAAATAATATCAAGATGGTGCACTTTTTTTGAAAATGTGTCATATTTTTAAATTAAAAAGGGAATGTGTTAACAAATTCCAATATCTTTTAACAAGAATATCCTGAAAAAAATAAATTTTGAATATGAATTAGAGATGCCTCAATTTTACTCACTACTGCTCATTTATCTTTCATATTAATAACAGAAGTTTAAATTTTCAACTATGATATCATCACCAGGCTCATTTTCATCCTTTTAAACTCCAGGGCAAGGACTAGATTTTCTTTTCTCCACCCAATTCAATTTTTTACCCTTTCTTGCACATTTTCTTCTGTCTGATCCAATTCCAAGCAAGGCATATAAGTAATATAAGAAGAAGAAAAAAAGGAGCTGCAAAGCATTCACTTTCCTTCATCATAACCTCAGATGCAATTGGAGAGGTAAAATATTTTAATTAAATAAATAACCTAATATTCTATACTTAAAAGCCCTGATAAAGCAAGTTATCCCATATACTTATTAGATCAATCCATCAAATATTTACTAACTACCTGCATTTTGTAAAGCACTGAGAGGAAGTTTAAACAAAAAGCCCTCAAATCAATTCCAATTGTATCTGGGCTATATCTGTGCTATCATGAATCAGCAGAGAAAGAGAATTCTCCTGCCCCTTTGTCACCACAGTGCACTTCTGCATTGCCCAACAAAAGCTGGTGACTCAGTAAGAGGACAGAGTGCTCAGAGTTTTGTAGAGACACTCTTTTAAGAGAAAAAGAATTGTGGCTTCTGAAGGGAGAGTGAGGATGATCCCATCTCAGGAGGCAGATGGTAGATGGTGGACTCAAGGAAGCAGATCAGGAGTACTAGAAGCTTCAAGTGCTAGACACAGAAGCTTTCAAAAGAATACTATCACTGGAAACAAAGGAAAGGTGTAATTTTTAATTCACAGAGATAATACCACCCACATGTACTTTGCATTTTTTTATCCCAATCTACCTATGAACACAGTAGGAGTTGTTTAAATCCCTTGAGAATTCTGAGTGGTAAGGCAACAGATAACATTGTTCACTTGTACCACACTTTATAAATTTCAAAGTGGTCATAATTTACAGTAGTCATAAGGAAGATTAGGATAAAAGGACTGGTGAAACTCGTCATTACTAATGAAAATGGTCTTAAAGTACATGCCAGTGGTATTAACTCTGTGAATTAAAAAATCACACTTTTCCTTTCTCTCCTGAGTATACTTTTGAAACCCTCTGTGTGTAGCCTGTAAAGCTTCCAGATAAAGCTTTAAGATAATCAGGAAAAGAAAGGGAGTGTGACAGGGGTGCAGAGAATCTTCACCTCCAGGTAAAGGGGACAGCTCTAATTAAGTAGTCAAAACCACCTTGACATCAGAGAATCTTAAAACCATCTCTGGGGAACTCTGCAGTTACCTCCCCAACATTTATCTTTCCCCCACCCCACTACCGTCCCACCATAACCCCACCTCTCCCTTAGTAGCACTAAACTTTTGGATGACATTGGTCCCACTTCCACCTCTGGGAGAGATATAATGGGTCTAACTTACTGAAAAAGGAAATGGAGAAATGAATGACTGGGAGAAGGAACACTGGTAAAAGACTCTGCTATAGTTATAGTGGTCTTGGCTCATAAACATTGATAAAATTCGAATACAAGTCACCTCTAAATATTTAATTATGGATTACCCAAATTCAAAATTTTGATCTTATAAAAGCTTCTCTCTTCAGTCAGTCAAACTGTTGGACCATCTCTTTCCACAATCAGTTAATTTGCACTCAAGAATGGAAAATTAATTTTATTGTTAACTTAGGAGAAACAGAATTAAGAAAGAAGAATGATAGAGGGCATTAAAAGACTTTCCAAAGCTAAATATGAATTACTTTTGAATTAGCTGTTTTAAATTATTAATACCTCAATTTCCTCTCTTTTCATATATATAAATTAAAGGTAATTGCATATAAGTTTGAGAGATTGTCTATGGAATTTTTTTTATAAATAAGAACCTGATTCTTAAAGTTAGGAAAGATCTATTTGACCCTTGTTTGAGCCAGTCACTCATTCTGTAACTATTTTAACTCTTCTGCTAGAGCCAGTTATTGTCTAGGGTAGAACTTGGTCCTTGTAGAAGAAAACTTTGAGAGGAATTCTTTATCCTGCTCCTATTGTCAAATGTCAAGAAAAGCTCAAAAATAATAATAAAAGAGTGAAAAAGAAAATACAGGAATCAGAGGAAGGCAGCAAGCAAACCGTGTTTATTATGTGTTGACATAAATAGACCATTTAATATTTTAAAACATCCTTTTCAAATGTGGAGTAATTTATAGTCTCCGTATATTGATAGCTTAGTCTCTCTTACATCTGTTTCTTCCCACTCCTCTGGCAACTCTTACTAGATAGGACTTCCACAAGGGTAAACAGCCATCTCCATCCCCCTCCTCATATAGCTCAGTTCTTAGCACTGTTGTAAATATTACTGAAGGAAAATTTCACAACATCTTCATCCATTTCAGGAAAAGTTAGCTCTTCTCCTTGAAATCCTTTCATTCGGAACACATTTATTTTTAGGTAAAGTCACTCTCTTGTAGGGCACATTGTAACAAAACGCTACTGAATTTATTCTATTGGCAAATTTAAATAGTACCACTATGAATTTCAGGACTTGGCAAGAGTGATAACCTAAGAAGCATTTTATGTAGCATCTAAAAATTGTATGTAGTCACTTTCTTATAAGAATTTTTTTTTAAATTTTTTTGGTGGTGAGAATCCAACCCAGAGCCTCGCACATGCTAGACAAAAGTTCCACAAATGAACCACATCCTCAGACCAAGGCAAATCATCTTTAAATATTCCGCAAAAGTCTCTTTACCATTTTTCATTAAACTGATCTGCTTCAAATTTATCACTTCATTTTATATATTGAGGAGTAGGCAATCCGTTATCTCAGTGTTTTCAAATTCTTATGAATTTTTCATACAAGTTTAATTTACAGTGTAGTTCAAACTTACTTTTCCAGCAATAAAGCAAACTAGAGACCTTGACTGAACAAAAGTTATATTCTCTTTAAATTGTAAATGAATTGATGAGCTCTCAATAAAATATAGAAAAGTCAGGCCAAAAGCTATACTCAGTACAGCATCCAGGGTGATCTTATCAGGTTAAATCAGGTCACTCCTCCACCCAAGATCTACAAATGGTTTCTCTGTCCACTTGGAGAGAAAGTAGAAGTCCTTGCCGTGTATGACAGGGCCTGTGTTAGTTTTCTATTGCTGCTGTAACAATTACTTCAAACAATGGCATGAAACAACACAAATATCTTACAGTGCTTGAGGTCAGATGTCTAAAATAGCTCTCAGTGTGCAATTATCAAGGTGTTAGCAGGGCTGTGTTTTTGTGTTCCTTTCAGAAAGCTCTCAGGGAGAATCTTCTCTAGAGGCCACCTTCTCTTCTTGGCTCATGATGATCCCCTTTCTTCATGTTTAAAGCCAGCAATGTTGGGCCAAGTCCTTCTCACACTGCTTTCTCTCTCTTTTTCTTTTGCCTCTTTCTTCCACGTTGAAGGATCCTTGTGATTATATTGGGCCCACTTGGATAATCTAGGATAATCCTCATTTCCAGGTCAACTGAATAGCAACCATCTGCAACCCTAATTCCCATTCACCATATAAATAACATACAGGTTCTGGGAATTCAAAAGTGGGCATCTTTGGGAGGCCATTATTCTTCTTGCCACAGTATAATCCCCCATTATCTCTCTGATTGTGTCTTCTATCCTCCACCCCATTCTCCTCTCACTATAACAACCTCCTCAATGTTTCCCGAACAAATAGGAACACATTTGCCTCAGGAGCACTGCAATTATTCTTTCCCTAGATTTCTACATAATTCTCTTTTTACTTCTTAGGATCTTTTCTCATTGTTTGGATATAATGTGTCCTCCAAAAGCTCCTCTGTTAATGCAGAAATGTTCAGAGGTGAAATGATAAGATTATGAGAGCTGTGGTCTAATCAGTCCATCCTAGTTTGAATGGACTGACTGGATGGTAACTATAAGCAGGTGTGGCGTGGTTGGAGGAAGTATGTCACTGGGGTTGTGCCCAAGAAGGATATAACTTCCCAATGGCCCTATACCCTTCCTCTCTCAACTTCCTGGCATCGTGATCTAAGCAGCTTTCCTCCACTGTGCCCTTCAGCCATGATATTCCGGGCTCCCTTGGGCCCAGAGTGGCAGAGCCAGCCAACCGTGGACTAAATCTCTGAAACTAAGCCAAAATAAACTTTTTCTCCTCTAAGTTGTTCTTGCCAGGTTTCCATCACAACTAAAAAGTTGACTGAAACACTCATTTCACCTAAAGTGAAGTCTTAACTACTACCTAAACTGAAATAAAAAGTTTAAAAGATATTTTAAGATCCCTTTCCCTACTGTATTTTCAATAACATACTCTAATAATCTCATTTATTGTCTGCTTCACTCAATACAATCCATGAGGACAGAAATTTTGATCTGTTTTATTCGTCGCTGAATCTCAGTACTTTAAACAGGGTATAATGCATAGTAAATACTAAATAAACATTTTGGAGAGATGAATCGATGAATGAAGCAAGCCTCAAGAAGTTTCACAGGAATGATAACATTCAGAATAGAGTCTCTGACCACAAGTATAAAGGTAGATATTAATAACAAAACAGACATATTTTTTGATAACTGTACTTATTAATAATTCAAAATCAAAGAAATCATAAGGAAACAAATGTAGCTTTAAATAAAGTGATTAATATCAAAATCTGTGAAATGCAGCTAATCTGTATACTTTGAGGAAAACTTAAGCCTTAAATGTATATTAGAAAAGATGAAAGCCTAAATACCAATAAATTAATGTCCAGCTTGGAACTTTGATGAAAAAAAAAGGTACAAAGGAAGTAAAAGAAGGAAAATAATAAAGAGGAAACTAATAAAATATTTAACAAATACAATATAGAAGTCAAAAGTTGGTACCTTGAAAAGGTTAAGTTAACCAAATTCTAGTGAAACTAATCAAGATTAAAAATGAGAACTACCTCAAATATCATAATAAAAGGATATATCACTACAGATGCTGCAGGCAATAAAAACATAAAGTATAGTAATATATTTTGTCAGCAAATTTGAAAACTTTGGAAGAAATGGACAAAATCCTAGAAAATTATAACTTGCCCAAATTTGCTTAAAAATAAATAGAAAATCTGCATAGCCCCATACAGTAAAAGTAACTGAATAAACAGCTTAAAATCTTTCTACAAATAAAACTCCAAACAACTTGATCAAATTTTAGCAAATGTCCAGGGAAAAGAAATAAAATATTTTGCAAACTATCAAAAACTAAGTAAAAAAGATAAACACTCCTCAACTCATTTTATGATGCTAGCATTATATTGACAGGAATAATAATAGAAAGGAAAATAACAAGCATGTCTCCAGATGCAAATGAATATTAGCAAACCAAACCCTATATGTATACACATACACATATTTACATATATATGTATGATTATGTTAAAACATATGCATATTAGTACATTATAAACACATCTAAAATAATAAAGCACATCAATTGGATTTATTTTAAGAATATAACATTGGTTTAACATTTGAAATCAATAAATGTAATTCATGCTATTAAGATTAAAAGAAAAGAAATTATATGATCATCTCATTAGGTGTCTACTAAAGGCAAGAAGAAACCTGGCTGCCACTGTCAGAGAACATTAAAACCAGAATGAAAAACTAGGAGGTGAGTAACTACTTCTAGTGGCACTTAATTGTGAAAAGAAGATAACGCACTTAAATCCCCAAATTCTAGGCTCATGGCCAGAACTGAAATTCACATACTTTCTAAGAGTACGCTTAAGAGAACTATATCTCTTGAAGATATAGTGTTGAAATAATTAAGACCTCATAATTAGTTTCAGAAATAAGGTCTGTAGTCTCTATCACTCTCTCATTTCTTGCTGTGTCACTTAAATATTTATAATTTTAACTAACTTATTGTTTCTTTCCCTTGACCCCCACTATTTTATTTAGGGCGTGATTCTGGCAAGCAACTTTACAGTTAGTCCACAGAATAACGAATATCAAGACAGAAAAACAACCCAAATAGAAGAAGGATGGCTATCACTCCTGGACCAAATTCTTAAAACTTGAGTTTTCTCCTAATGTGGAAGAATTGAGTGATTTTTTTAAGTTATAAAAAGGATACACATATTACATACTTTTAAGTATACTGTAAGTCAAATGGTATTGGTGGATATTGCCCATTCAAAAGGGTAGACCTCAATGAAATTGTTTGAATGCTAAGCAGTTTTTAACTGCTAAGCATCAATACCCTCTCCCAATTTTCAGAGAATTTTCCAGAGTCTACCAAAGTGCAGTCCCATCACTTATGGTTTAGTCAATTGAAGAGGCTCACCTCTGGAATCTTAAGTCTCAATCAGGTGTCATAAAAAATTGAAGGTAAGGAAAATATAAGTATAAGGGAATAACAAGACATAAAGACAAGAAAGGTACAAGGAAGAATTCATTCCACTGACCAGAGGCATCCAGTGCCTGGTGTCAGCAGTGGTGCCAGAAGCTATCCAGGGAATCATCATTGGAATTTTCAAGATCATAACAGTGCTGAAGTAGTAAAGCCCAAAGAAGAAAAGCTGTTTTCTGACTCTGAGGTCAACATTCTTTCTACTATACCTTGATATTTCTTCTTTAAGTCAGAAGCCTCATTGTTAATTTGGAACTGATAATTTTTCTGTACTTTTAATACTAAATTTTTGTTTGTTCAGATCTTAGCCTGTCTTCCTTGAGAGAGAGATTTCCAAAGAGAGAAAGAGCTAGATACCACTCTCTTCAAAATTCATCAAAATTTTTATATTTAGAAAGCATGAAAAACTAAATAAATAATGCCTAGATTGTATGTGCTCTTGATAATAAACTCAGGAATAATCCGTAAAAATTGGAACCTAAATTAAAAACAGTGTGTTCTGCTCTGTTTCTATGGTAACATAATGAGGAAAAAACTAGACTGCCTAAAATATATTTTAATTTCGAACCACTGGTTCCAGTTTTAGTATCATTTTTAGAAAAATCCGTATAAATCTAGTCATTACTATTACCAAAATCCACATATTAATACCATGTATTCCCAAAGGAAGTGTACCACAGTACCTCTGCTGAAGGTTTATATCAGCCTCTCAGAGATATAACAGGTATAACCTGACAGTGTCTTGCTTTGCCTTGGCCTACCCCCAAGAAACTCTCTTCTGCTCCGGAAAGTCTCTCACATTGCTACCTGAGACACTGACAGGAACCCTGGGGCACTGTTGGGTGCAACTCAGAAGCACAAGGATGTCCACACACGTACAGAACCAACATGGAATGGGAGTCGATGGATAATCCTTTTCCCTTGCATCCTGTAAGTGTCAGTTCTTAGCCATATTTTATCAGCCTCCTTAGAAGGTTCTGGCATGACCAACAGTAACTACCCATCGACAAACACATCTTTAGTTGGCTTTTCCTTTCCCTTTTTCACTCCTCCATCAGTTACCCCTTGTCCCTGAAATTACTTTGTAAATAAACTAACTATACAGAAGCCTTTGACTCAAGATGTGCTTTTGGGGGACCCCATGCTAAGAGGTCAACCTTGGGTAGATTTATATATCTATATGTATGGTTCTTACTAAGATTTCACTACAGTTATTTTTTTAAATTTAGTGCCCAGTTATTTTAAATTATACATCATAATTATTGAAATAGTATACTTCTTCTTGCCCTAGAGATTTTGTGGGTCTCTATAACGTATCTTCCTTAATTAATTGAATAAAAAAAAAACAGAGCTTTTGTGTTTGAATTTCTAAATGATAACAGGTTTGCTCAGTTTCAAGTCTGCTATATGTTTTTATTACCCTTTGAAAAGACACTTAACCTCCCTATGCCTCAACTACCACCTTTATCAAAGTGGAATATAATTCCTACTTCACAGGTTGTTATTAGAATTCAATGAGGTAATATGTGTGGAAATGCCCATTACAGTGCTGGGCAGATAATCCACCTGGAGAGTACTGTTAGCTGCTGTTATTACCATTATTACTAGAATTGGTTTTACTTGAAAGTCTGCCATCATGAGGATAAAATATCCATTTTGTAGACTTGGTATTTCCACCTAAAATCTCTCACTGCATTCTATTTTGTAGCCATAAATAAATATTTGAATTCATTTAACGCTTAGAATCAAGGTATCACCACAGAATAAACTGAGAAAACCTCTGTATAAATCTTTGAAATAAGAGGCTTCAAGACATTCTCTCTTTAACAAATAGCTTTGCCTCACAACAAATCCTACCCTGTAGTTCCTCCAATGCTGGATTTGCACAACTCTTGCGCAGTCTTTCATCAACTGAACGGGGATAGAAAAATCCTATGATGTAAGAGAAAACTAAAAAAAAAAAATACATCATGAAAAATGCACACTCATATTGTGGTTATAAAATGACTTGATTAACAAGTGCACTAGGATAAATGGCCAGAAATTCCAGGGATCCTGCCAATGGTTCCCTACCTATTCCTATCAAGGCTATAGTATAGCACCACCTGTTGGCATTTTAGACTAAAGCTTAGTTTATTGATGAGCATCTTCTTGGACCCAGTATTGATTGGTACTTCCAGGGAAGAATTAGTGATGCCAAGAATAATCAGTGGGCATTTTTTATCACCTTAATTCAATAATACTGGGTCATGATATACAGGGAGCCACTCTGTTTTCTGAAGCAGACTGTCTGCCATTTAAACTAACTTCGTTTTACGCCACATCCTCCCTTAGAAAGTAATTACTTCAGCCTGTCCTACCCATGAGAAAAGGGACAAACATAGAACCTGGATTATCAATATAATTATATCTTAATTTGCATTATTGGTGAAGTACACTATAATAGGCTTTCATAATATTTGTTGAAACCATACTATCTCCTGGGCTCTGTCCAAGGTACTAGTAATACATTCAGTACCAAAAATTGATAGATCTTTGCTCTTATGAAATCTTCAGTCTAGTAGAAAAGACAAAAATTCATCATAACATCCTAAAAACAAAGTAACACATATTATGAAAGAGAGAGGTCAGGTTCTAAGGGGACCTATAATCTGAGATAATCAAAGTGTTCTGGAAAGAGTTCCCTTAGGATGTGATGCCTACACAAAGGCTGAAAGTTAACTAGGCAAAGAGGAAGTGAATAATTTCTAGCACAGGCCATAGAGATATTTTAAAGCAAACCTATACATTTTTTAGAATATTTTTTAATTGTCAGTGGACCTTTTTTTTTTTTTAATATGCGGTGCTGAGGATCGAACCCAGTGCCTCACACATACTAGGCAAGCGCTATACCACCGAGCCACAATCCCAGCCCAACAAACCTGTACATTTTTTTTTATAATGTTTCTTTTATTTTAAAAAATATTTATTTTTTAAGTGTAGATGGACACAACACAATACCTTTATTATTATTTTTTTTTATGTGGTGCTGAGGACTGAACCTGGGCCCCGCCCATGCTAGGCAAGGGCTTTACCAATGAGCCACAATCCCAGCCCCAAACCTTTACATTTTAATTCCTCTTTGTAAATCCTGTTTTCCTGTGACTTTTCTCCTTTGAGATAAACCATGAGTTTTGTTGTACACAGACATGGATAGAACAGGTACCTCAGGAGAAACCTCATTCCTCTGCTATAAGAACAAAAGTTACATTTTTAAATTCATGGTAAGACTTCTTTCTTTTAGTTAGATTTCAAGAGAAGGGAGAGTCCTACTTTTGCTGTTGTTCTTATTACTGTTTGTAGTTTTGTTTTAAATTCAGTAGTTCCCCTTAAATATTAAGAGACAAGTCAGGAAGATTTACACAAAAGTATCACATTGTAAGAGGACCCTGAAGATAAGTTGGAGGACCTTACATAAATAGGGTTCCAACAGCAAGAAGGTGAGAGAATACAGAGAAGGTCAGGGAGGTCAAATATGGAATTTACTTTCCGTGTGTGGTGTCATGGAGGCACTACTACAGAACAGTGGCCAGGAAAAGTCTCTTTTGTTATTGCTTGTTTCTAACAACTTTATTGAAATATAATTCATATAACATACAATTCACCTTTTAAAGTATACAATTCAGTGGTTTTTGGTATGTGTAATTATTACCCCCATCAACACTAAAACATTTTCATCATCCCAAGAAGTTCCCTGTTCATAGCTATTCCCTCCCTTACTTTTGACGCTCCACTGCCTTGCCCTAATCAATGAATAATCTACTACTTTTAAATATATGTATATATTTATGAATATATATTATAAATAGTGTATTTATAAAGCATATAAATATGTAGACTGTGGGGACAAGTGCATGATGTACTGCATACATGGCATATGTTAAGGGCTTCTGAGTGGCAAACCACTCCCCATGCTAGGCAAACCGCTTACCCCAAAGGCACAGCCCTGGGCGTGAGGCCCTGTGTTGCAGTCCCTGCGCTTGCTCCATGGCCCACTCCTCGATTGGTTGCTGCAAGGACAGTTAGCAGAAATTGCATTGCTGGCTGCCTGTAATCTGCTTAGCTACTGCTTGAGTATATACATGGTAACTGCGCAATAAAATCAGACCTGCTTCCTGCTTGGTCTCTGGAGGTCTTGATTATCGACTCCACAGCCACACTCTCTTCTACCCTGTTCTGTGGACCTCCTTGCTGGACGGGAGAGAGCCCATGCAGTAGACTACATATATAAGTATATTTATACACATATAAATATGTACATATATTTATATATAGACACACACAAAAAGATTTCTGTATTCTGAACTTTCATATAAATGGAATCATATAGTATGTGTTGTTTTTTTTTCGGTGACTGGTTTATTTCACTTAGCATCATGTTTTCAAGCTTTATCTATGTTGTAACAATGTTATCAGTACTTTGTTCTTTTTATGGCCCAGTAATATTCTATTTCATGGATATACTGCATTTTGTCAATCTATTCATTAGTTGATGGACATTTGCTTTGTTTTCACCTTCTGGCTCTTATGAATAATGCTGCTATAAGTATATGAGTTCTATAGTAACTTTATGTTTCATACTGGGGAACTCCCAGACCACTTTCCAAAGTAGGGACATCATTTTACATTCCCACTAATAGTGTTCAGAGTTATAATTTTTCTATATACCCAACATTTGCAAAGTCAAAGAACAAGCCTCACTGTAACTGGACATAATCCATTATGGTGCTACAGAAATGGTGATTTCAAGCATCAAATGAATTCAAATATTTACATAGGGCTGCAAAATACAATGCAATGAAAAGGCTTTAGGTGTAAAACCTACATGTCTACAAAATGGACATTTTATCCCCATGATGAGACTTTCAAGTTAAAACTAATTCTACTAACAATGATAGTAACAGCAGCTCATAGTACTTTCTAGGTTGACTATCTGTATGGCAGTATAATGGGCATTTTCACACATATTACATCATATGATGGTGTTTTAGTCATCTTTTTCACCACTGTCACCAAAGACCTGACAAGAACAATTAAAGGAGAAAAAAAGTTTATTTTCAGAGTTTCAGTCCATAGACAGCTGGCTACAGGCCTGTGTGGTGGAGGAGAGTGGTTCAGGACATGATAATCAGTAAACAGAGACAAAACTCTGCTCAGCAAGACAAAATATATATCCCAAAAGCATGTCCTCAGAGACCCATCCCCTCCAGCCATGCTCTACCTGCCTACAGTTACTTTCCAGTCAATTCCTATCAGAGTATTAACACACTGATTAAGACTTTCATAACCCAACCATTCATCTCTAAGCTTTCTTGCTTAGAGAAACAAGAAATTAGAATATTTCAAATTTTATTTTCTCATGAAACTTTTCTTTTAATGGGTCTCAAAATTCTCAGATTTTTGATCAAGTTGTTTTCATTAAAAAGGATTGATTTTATAGCAGTGCAACTCACTATAGACAAGATATGGAACCAGCCCAGGTGCCCATCAATAGATGAATGAATTAAGCAAGTGTGATATATATATACACAATGGAGTTTTACTCGGCCATAAAGAAGATGAAATTATAGCATTTGCTGATGAGTGGATGGAACTAGAGAACATCATCCAGAAAATCAGGGGTCGAATGTTTTCTCATGTAAGTGTAACTAGAGCAAAGTCAGGAGAGGGAAAGGGAGAGTCAGATATAATAAATATATATGGAAGATCAGTGGAGTAGAAGAAGGAGATTGAGAGGAACAGAAGAGGAACAGTAAAGGAGAGGAAATACAATTATATTTATACATTTTATATATATTTTATTTACACATTATATATATAATTTATACATTTTATATATTTATTTTATATATTTCATATGTATTTATTTTATGTATTTTATTTTTATATAATATATAATTATATATATCACATATATATGTGTGTGTGTATATATATCACAGTAAATTCCACTATTATGTGTATCTATAAAGGACAAATTAAAAATAATAAGTGAAAGGAAGACCAGTAGCGAAAAAGAAATAGGAAAAGGGAGGAGAGGAGGGATAAGGGGGCATAAGGACCCAACTATTATGTATAACTGTAATGCACCAATAAAAGCAAAAAAAAGTGGGGTATGGTGACATGCACCTGTAATCCCAGCAGCCTGGGAGGGTGAGGCAGGAGAATCAAGAGTTCAAAGCCACCCTTAGCAAAAGTGAGGTGCTAAGCAACTCACTGAGACCCTGCCTAAATAAAGTACAAAATAGGACTGGGGATGTGGCTCAGTGGTCAAGGGCTCCTAAATTCAATCCCTGGTACAGCCCCCAAAAGTATTGATTTTAAAAACTAGTTATCTTAAAGCTACCCCCGCCTCCAAAAAATGTTCCACAAAACATTGTCCTTTCCTTCTGAAGATTTTATGATGCGTTGTTATCATTAACTGCTCCTTTACTATTAAACTTAACTGGCCATTGAGACAAACAGTTGTGAGATAATTCTAACACTAAGACTGGGGTGGCAAGTGTTAGGGGTAATATTCATTTAGCCTTCTGAGCTTTCTAAGCAGACTTGGAGACTTTGCAGCTCCAGCAGCCTTCTTGTCTATGGCTTTGATGACACCCCCAGAAACTGTTGGCCTCATATCACAAATAGCAAAACAACCCAAGGAGGATGGTCAGAGAAGTTCTCAATGCTCATGGGCTTGCCTGAACAATATCGAAGATGTCAGCTTCACCAGATTTCAAGAATTTAGAACCATCTTCCAGCTTCTACTAGAGAAGAGAGACAGCGCATTACCACCAATTTTTCAAACATCTTAAGACTTGTCAGTAGGACAAGGTGGTGGCAGAATGCAATCCAAAACTTCAAGCAGCTTGGTTCCACTGGCACTGCCATCTTTATGGGTGACTTTCCATCCTTTGAACCAAGACATGTCTGCACTTGGCTCTAGTAATGTTGTCACCATTCCAACCAGAAACTGGCACAAATGCTACTGGGTCAGGGTGGTAGCCAATTTTCTTAATGTAGATGCTGATTTCCTTATACCTCTTCTGGTTGTAGGGTGACTCAGTGGACTCCATTTGGTTAATACCAACAATTAGTTGTTTCACACCCAGTGTGTAAACCAGAAGGGCATGCTCCCAGTTTTGCCCATTCTTGGAGATACCAACTTAAAATTCACCAACACCAGCTGCAACAATCAAGACAGCACAGTCAGCCTGGGTATGCCTGTAATCATGTTTTTGATAACATCTGTATCATGGGGCATCAACAATAGTCTTGGGCTGGGTTTGTGGCTCAGTGGTAAAGCATTTGCCCAGCATGTGTGAGAGGCACTGGGTTCAATTCTCAGCACCACATATAAATTAATAAAATAAAGATCCATCAACAATAGTTGTGTAATACTTTCTGGTCTCAAATTTCCACAGGGAGATGTCAATAGTGATACCACACTCATGTTCTGCTTTCAGTTTATCCAAGACCCAGGCATACTTGAAAGAGCCATTCCCATCTCGGCAGCCCCCTTTTCAAAGGTTTCAATGGTTCTTTTGTCATTCCCACCCCATTTGTAGATTAGATGGTCAGTAGTGATGGACTTGCCCAAAAATACATGTCCAATGACAAGTCTTTTCCTTTCCTATTTTGGCTTTGACGTAGTGGTGATTTTCATGACACCTGTGTTGTGAAAAATTGATTTCAAATATTTTATTTTTAGTTGTATATGTCATTTCAAACATTTTATTTTTAGTTGTATATGTCATTTCATTTTTCTTCTGTTAGGTTAGTTATATTTTCAAAAAAATATGTATTAATTTCATCCAAATTTATGGTAGAAACATTATTCATAATTGTCTTAGTGTGTTTTGATTTTTATAAGATCTATCCTCTTTTTCGATACTAAGGCAGGCAATTTGCATTTCTCTCTTTTTTTCTGTAGTGGTGGAATAGACATGGAATAACAGTAAGGGACCACCTGGATAAAATAATCCTGACAATCTTCTCATCTAAGAAATATTAATTGAATTATATTTACAAAGATCCTTTTCCAAACAATGCAACATTCATAAATTCTAGGGATTTTAAGACAGACCTATCTTTTTGGATGTCACCCATTACAACTTGGTTTGCAACAACTTTACACTTGATATGTGTAGGTGTCATCTTTTATTTATCATGCTTATAGTTCACCATAGTCCTTAATCTATGGCTTGATATATTTCAATTTTTAAAAAATATTCTTTTTATATTCTAGTCAAATGTTGCTTCTGCCTATTCTCTTTTCTCTTTCTGGGTTTTAAACATAATTTAGACTTTCTAAATATGATTCATGTGCACCAGTTTGCTAGAATTGATTATTTAATACTGAGGAAATTTCTGTGATTGTGTACCATGGATTTCTTGGAATTATCCATTATGAGAATATTTACAATGTGGCAATCGGCAAACACTACAAATTAATATTTTCCCCACCCCTACCCCCAAGCTGGATTATCAGTATAACAGTGTACACCTGTGTTATACTGTTTTTTCTTTCAATCCTTTTGTCTTATTATGCTTCAACTAGGATATTTTCTATTCTTCTGTCTTCCAGTTGACTAAATCTATGTTCTTTTGTATTGAATCTCATAAACCCCATCTATTGAGTTCTTGACTTCAAATATTTTGTTTTTAGTTGTGTATGTCATTTCATTTTTTGTAGAGTCCAATTCTTTGATGAATTTTTCTATCATTTCTTCTATTTTTCCATGCCTTCCTTAATATTCCTAACCATATTAATCAAAGTTATTTTAAATTCCTTGTTATCAACTTCAATATCTGTACCATGTGTGGCCCTAACGCAACTGTCTGCTTTTTCTTTTCACCACAAATTACATTTGTCATGTCTCACAGTATGTCTAGAATTTTTTATGGTATGGTAACTTCTGTGTTTTTTAAAAAAACATGGTTCTTCAGATAATGTTAATTGTCACCAAAAAGAGTTTCTCCTGTCTTCCTTTTCCTTGTCCTTCTTGGAATTTTTATTGAATTTTTATTCAATTTTATTGGAAGGCTGATGTGTTTCCAAATCTTCCACTCTGGTAAACTGTGGAAGATACATCTCTGCCCTTCCAAGATTCTCATCTCAGCTCTTCAGCTTCCTGTCTCCAACACTTTAAAACCTAGCAAATGTCTTGAAGGAGAGACCAGATGTATGTTTAAGGTAAGTTCCCTTCCTTGGTCGTCTTAATTTTTTAAATATCGTGAGATATAGGGGCTTTGGCTCTGCTTTTTAGAAATCTTAAGCTTAGCTCCTCGGCCACCTGTACAGCACCAAAGCTTGGCTAAGACCTGTGTGGAAAGTCAGGCATGTATCTGAAGTGTTTCAGGTTTCCTGTGTAACCACTAAAAACATTATTTATGTCTCTTTCTCTAAGCAGAATCCCTCTTACTCCCAGGGAAAGAAAGGAGCATTGTTTACCTACCTACCTGAGAGTGGTTCTTCCTTTTCTGGAATTCTAGTATTATAGACTTGCTTTTACAGCTGATACTTTTTAAAACATATTTGCAATTCACCTGGCTATTGCAATAGAAACATTAGAGTGCCACAATCTATATATCCTACTTCTTGGGAGAAGTCTCATCATTTCAATTTTTTAAATACCCTCAGTAGATTCTCATGATAGGCCAATATAAGCAATATTGACTTCATCAAAGAAACAATTACAAGGTTGAGGTCTGGGCTAAACTACCTGTAATTCTCTTGGTTTCCCCTCAGGACTACAGGATAAATGGACTCCCATTTGTCATGCCTATCAAGTTTCATGGAGGAAAAAGGAGAAAGTCCATAGAGCAGAAAAGGCATACCAGCAAAGGATCACTAACTTTAAAGAAGTATTCCCAAGAGTTCTTACCTGAAACTTCCATTATTTTTATCATTGACCCAAACTGTATCACTTACCCAGTTCTGTTTGTAAGGGAGGTTGAGAAATTAAATACTTTTTAATCTGTGTACACTGTTGCTCATGAAAATTGGGCTTGTCATACTAAGGATAAGGAGAAAATTAATATTAGGTGAGCAGCTAACAATCTCTGCGACAATTCCATTTTTAGCACTTCTTTCAGCTTGTTTCTTATCTGACTAATAAATTCTTCTCTATAATTGCACAAGAGAAAATTTATTTTCTGCTCCAAGTACCTTATCAAAAGTCAAAAAAAATCATTCTGCCATTTCATATTTGCATGCAAGCAGCATGACTTCTCTATCTACAGTGGTCCTTTATCAACGAAAAGGAAATAATTTTACTGGCACCATGTTTCTACATCATTCAGTTCCAATAAGAAATTTTCAGTAAATAATTTCTTTACTGATCTCTGCCAAACTGCTTTGGAGGATTTCGTTTTTCAACGTAACTTTTTAAAAATAAATTTTAAGTTGAAAATATTATTTTAAAATGGCTTCGTACTGAGTGACATGATAAAACGACAACTGCTTATCTTAAAGATCACAGCTTAGAATTTTTTCTTTTTTATTACTTTATTTTAATTAGGTATAAATGACAGTAGAATGCATTTTGATTCATTGTACACAACAACTTAGAATCCTCAATAAACCATGAAATTAGAGCAAGTAAGGATATGATTTATTAGTGACAATGGTTAAAAATATTTCTCTGTCCATGGTAAGAGGACAACAGGCTTTAGCTTCAGGCTGGGGTGGTAATTAAGACCACAGAAACTTTGAGGGAGTGAAATGTATTACCATGAAAATTAGTTGAATCAACTTTAAGCATTTCAAAACAATACCTTTTCACTTATGTGTGCAAATTTTCATTTACAGAACCTCTCTTGGAAATGATCCTATTTAGAGGGTAAAAGAAGGACCAGATGGCCATCGCAATTCATTGAAATTTTATAATGAAACATAATTATGACCTAAAGATATCTGACAAATATATATATACTTATGATGAAAAGGGCTTATTTCAGATAATAATAAAATACAGGTCTTTTCCATGATGTTCTGTAGGCAGCAGGATAGAAGAAATAAAAGTGATAGATATCACTATTAACATTTTCATAGTAAGTAGAAAATCAATAACCAACTTCTCCTTTTGGTTCTTTCAGTATAAACAAATAGGATTAAGAAAATTAGCAAAGGATAAAAAAGATGGAAAGAAATCACATACTTGCCACCAATTAAAAAGGTGCTACTTTGTTAACAGTTGCTCACTGTTTCAGGAGGAAATTTTTCACTTCTCTGATTCTGTCGTCATGGCAATGAAAATTGAGACCTATTTCTTCCCAGCTCTAAAATTCCATATAGCAATGATTCACTGAAGCATGAGACAATTCATGCTTCAGAGAAAAGGCAATGGGTAGGAGGAGGAACATCTGTGGGAGACCCTCCCAGGGGCTGGTGCCAGGCACTTAGCATCATCTCATTTAACCCTACCATTAAAATCAGGAAGTCTATTCAATTCATAAAGGAGGAAACAGCCTCACAAAGCACCTTGACCAAGAATACATAAGTAAAGGGAGGTAGTAGGGAATGAAACTGACCAAATTATGTTGCATTCATGAACAAATATGTAGCAACTAGGTCCACTATTATGTATAATTTTACTTTACCAATAAGTTTTTTAAAGAAACAACAACATAAAAAAGAATACATAAGTAAGTTAGTGCAGTTAGAATTTAGATGTTTCTGACTTCTGAGGTCACGCTATATTCCCTTTGTCACAGTTCTTCTAAACCAAAAAAAAATAGATAATATAATTTTTAATCCCAGGCCCTTAGCAAGAATTTCAGATGTGTTTTTCTTATTGTTTTTTGAATACTCAAAAAAAAAGTAAACTGATCCCCAACAGGAAGGCCTCACCTCCTTTCCTGGGAGCTTATGTATAGCATTTTCTGGTATTTATACCCATGCCTGAAATAATATACTAAATATTGTTCTAGTTATAAACATATATAAATCTGGAATATTTAATGGAGAGGAAAGATGCAAAGTGATGAAAGCTGAACTGATTAAGCAAGCAGCCCATATGAAAACTGACTGATGATATTTTATGCAGACTCAAAATTTAACTATCTTGGGACAATTTTTTTAACATGTGCCAGGTGTTTCACCTGGACAGCTAAAAATCAAATCTTCTGGTGTGTAGCTACATTCAATATCTGTTTAGATTTTATATGCACGTTTTTATATTTTGTTCTTTCCTTCCTTCCTCTTTTTGTTGGTTGCTGATTTGGTTTGGTGAGGTTTGGGTTGGTTTGGTTTGGTTTGGTTGGTTTGGTTTTGGGGTTTCAGATTTTTTTCCCTCTAACAGAAAACAAAGCAGTACAGAGACACCTGTAGAGTTAAAGAGAAAATTGGGGACAATGATCAGGATGCATGCCATTTCCTCCATGTCTGGTGGATGGGTCCAGGTTCCTGTGAGATCAATATTAGGACAAAACACCAAAAGAAATATATTCATGAAAGAAGGATTTAAATACAATAGGCTCCACATTTTGTCCAGGTAATTGAATGTAATACAAAATCAGACAGATATTCTCCCTTCCCCCAACTCCACCATGGACACAGCTTTGACACACAGCAGATAGAGAACAGCAATGCCCACCAGTCAGGAGGCTCACACAAAGTGGAAGAACACACAATTGTTCATGAGCACATGTGAAACACCAGAGTCAGGGAGATTCCTTGAAACAACTGGAAGAAAATGTTGAGAGAAAAGCTAAATCCTGTGAGAACCCAGAGGGCTAGAAGACAAGACGGACATAAATCTTATATAGCCACAGTTTTACTCACAGTGAGGTTACATGTTTACAGCTTTTAAAAAATCCACATTAAGTAAACAACTCTTTAGAAATAGTGAATATATGTTTTTTGAGTCAATGTAGCAGTTGCAATCTTCTTCACATTATTTATGACCACTGCTTTTGATGAAATTTGATTCTGCAATGGTTAAAAGTGTCAAGATAAACCCAGGAGGAGGATTCGTAAATGAGGACATTCATTTGACAGAGAGACTGTGGTATATGCTCCAGGTATGTATTTTTCCTTTTAATTATTATATATTGTGGGATTTGTAACCTAATTCTGTAATAAAACTATCAATATGCAAGTAGTGACATTTATTTATTTTATTTCTTGCTGAAGTTCCAGAACTAGGGACATAGACTTTTATTTCTAAGTAGTGTTATCTCTGATATCTGACCTATTCCCTACAAACCTCAAAACAAATAAGATCCGTTACAGCTACAGCCAGTGTAGTAGCCACTTTCTTATTGATTCAGAAGCACAAGAAGGCCAAAATAGCCAAGCAGCCATCTCAACTTCCACTTCAATGAAACAATTGTACCATCTCCTTAGAGAAAGCATTCTTCGCTTTGGAATGAAGGCTTTTAGATAGAAAATCTGGACTTCAAAAATTTGGGATTGTGGATTGCTAGGGAAAATAATGAGAGAAGGCAGTGCTATTTTATACCCTTGACTTCTGAACCATGAATCCTAGGGAGACAACACCATATATTAGACACTAGACTTGCAATATATACTATATGTTACAGGATATTTCTTCAGCTCTGCAAAAGTATTGCTACCTACCTTCCACCATCTCTGTCTATGCAAAAAGTCTACCATTATTTCAAGCTAGATGCTTTGAGATGGTGTTGAATATGACAAGATCAATGAATTCTGTGACCATGAGCCCATTTTTCTTTCTTTTTTTTTTTTTTTTTTTTTTTTGCTGCACTTCATTTATTCTGAAATTTCTTCCTTCGTCAGAAGCGATGTGATGTGGAATACCGTAACAGTGGATAAGGCATTCTGGAAGGCCACAGAATTCGATTTTCAAAGCACAGGAAAAGGAAAATACATGCTGAAAATTAAGTACATAATCTGTGAAGAATAATGGAAGTTGTTCCTTAATGGAAGTTGTCCAATATAATCAATTAATCTACCACTAAGTAGCTGGCTGAATATTCAGGGTCTCCTCACAAATTTATTTTTCACAGTTGTGATGAAAGATGTACCCTTTGGACCTCAAGACTTTCCTGAGGTGGAAGAAGTTTTTAACATAATAAATCCACTCTCATTTTCCAATCTTCCCATGCTTTGGATACCCTCCTCTATAATATGCCAAGGCAGATCTAGTATTTCACATCATTAATGGTGTACACTATTTTTTAGCTTGAATTTCAACATGGATTATGTAATTTAATACAGAATGTTAGATCTTCCTAATCTCTGAGTAGCAGCCTTAATTCCATCTGCAACCTTAAGTCCTCTTTGTTATGTAATGCAACATACAGACTACAAATTAGAATGCTGATATCCTTGGGACAGGGGTTGCCTACCATACCTTTCCAACTTACTTACCTCAAGTTTCTTTTTTTTTTTTAGTTGTAGATGGACACAATATCTTTGTTTGTTTGTTTATTTATTTATTATGTAATGCTGAGGATCAAACCCAGTGCCTCACACATACGATGCAAGCGCTCACCACTAAGCCACAAGCCCAGGCCTCATGTTCCTTTTATCTTCTTAGCTATTTCCTTTGCAGGCCCATTCTCCTCCACTCAATTCAAAATGTTAATACATCTTCTGTTTTCTGCCTCCAAGTGACCTCATCCATTCTTGTGACTTTAAATATCATATAAATTCTATTTCTTTGGCTAAAATGTTGTTCTATTCTTTTTTGTGTGTGTGCGGTGCTTGAACCCAGGGCCTTGAGACAAGCACTCTACAAACTGAGCTATATCCACAGCCCTCCTGTTCTCTGTCTTTACACTTGGTTCTCCTTCAAGGGGCCTTACTTTATCACTATATCAATAATAGTCCCCCCCTCACATCATTCACAATCACATCATTCTGTGTATCTGCAGTCCTTTATAGGACTAATGATATTTCTTAACTATTTTGTTGGTTTATGTATTTGTTCACTGAAGATCTCCCTAATTAGAATTAAGGTCCAGAAAGACAGAGGCCTTGCAAATGTAATATTTTGTTGTACTTGCCATACGTGCTCAAAGATGCATAGAACAAATCAACCAATAAATTAAAGAATGAATAAATGGAGCAAGAATACCTCTTAAAGACCAGAAAAAAAAATAGAAAACCAAGATAGAGTAACACCACAGAAATAAAGGAAGGAATGAATTGTCCAAAAATTCAATGTATAAAAAGCCCAAGATGCAGACTGAAATGGAGCAAACAATGCTATATATATTTATGAATATGTCATAATGAACTCCACTATGATATAATAACAATAATTCACTAATAAAAATTTTAAAGGCTAAGAAAGAGCATGGGGGAAATATCCCAATGAATCTTAGTCATTTTAGTAAGTCATTTAGTCACATTAGTAAGATATTCCAATATAATGGAGGCGGGCCAGATTGCAGTGGGCTATAAAGCAGATGGGACATAAGGAACTAGAGAAACATAGCTAGTTCTTCACATTTTTGTTTCTTTTAATTGACATAATAATTTTACATATTTCTATGGTACAGTATGATATTTCAGTACAAATATAGAATGTGTAATGATCATATCAGGATAATTAGCCTATTCATCACCTCAAACATTTATCATTACTTTGTGATGAGAAGATCCTGTCTTCTAACTATGTGAAATACTTATACATTATTGTTTACTAGAGTCACGCTGCTGTGCAAAGAAACACCAGACCTTATTCCTCCTAAACAACCTCTCCCTATCTGCCCCTCCCTGACTCTTCAGCTTCTAATAACCTGCATTCTACACTGAACTTCTATGAGATTGACTTTTTTAATTTCTGCGGATGTGTGAAGATAAGAGGAACTTATCTTTCTGTGCCTAGCTTATTTCCCTTCACATACTGTCATCCACAGGATTTCATTCCTTTTGGAAGCTTAATAATATTCCTTTGTGTATATATACCACATTTTCTTAATTCACTCATCTGTTAATGGACACCAGGGTTGATTTCACACCTTGGCTATTGTGAATAGTGCTGCAATAAACATGAAAAGCATAAATATCTCTTTGACATACTGGTTTTCCCACAGTTTGTTTGTTTTTTGTTTTGTTTTGTTTTGTTGACTGTGAAGGAAAGTAAAAGACAGATTTGTTCCCTACAGAGATAGAAAGCAAGAAGCAGAGGAAAGATATAATTTGTAAGTTCCAAAGAAGGAGACTGACAAAGAGGATGAAGAAACTGTAACCTGATCTTGAGACAAGGTCACATTCTCAGACTGAGAGATGAGATACTAGCTGTGGCTTGAGTGTAGAAATAAAAACTTGTAGAACTATTGAGGAGATAATGGAAGTGGAGCCAACTAACAACATGAAGGCCCAAATCAGGGTGAAAATGTCTGGTTTTCACAGAGTTTTTTGACAGCAGAAAAACTCAGCTCTCAGTAGTGAGGCTATGTCAACAGGTCTCAATCCCTGTGGTGACAATGATATTCCCTTTGGCGTCTGATCTCTGCAAATCTGAACAATGTATGAAGGAGGTTATGCCTAAGTCACAATTTTAATAGTCTATGCTCATAGTCTTCTGGTAATGATCTGAGCCTTGAGAAGGCTGCTACGACCCAGGTCGAAAAGTCAAGGAAACACAAAATCCTAATTATCCTGTGGAGAGACTCAGGGAAAATTTAGTGAAGATATAACAATGTGAGCTGAGCCTTAAGGAGTAAGCAATGATCCCCAGAAGGTGTATTCAGACTCAAATTACTATTCAATGACAGTCTTCCTTCTTTGTGCCAGGCATTGTGCTTGAATACACAATTTATTCTTCACTACACCTTATTATGTAAGTAGAAATAGAAGTACATAGAATTTTTATGTTCATTACAAAAAGGTTAAGTGACATCTGAAAGACACCATGTTTATAGTAATAATGAAGAAATATCTGATACAAGTCTATTTGAGTCCAAATTCCATCCCCTTTCCATTTTTTTATGTAACTTATTACAACATGAAGTGGTCTTAGGTCTTAAAGCAGCCTATTAAAAGCAAACCCCAGCCAGGTGTGATGACACACACCTGTAATCTCCATGGCTCAAGAGGCTAAAGCTGGAGAGGCTGAGGCTGGAGGACCACAAGTTCAACTTAGCAAGGCCCTAAGCAACTTAGTGAGACTGTGTCTCAAAAAAATAAAAAAACGTAACACATAAAAAGGGCTGGGGATATGGCTCAGTGGTTGTGAGCCCCTGGGTTTAATCCTTGGTACCAAATATATACATATATATTCAGCAGATGCAGAAACACTGGCATTACTTCCCTACTTTATCTGCTGTGCTTAATATCATCTAAAGCCTAATCCCAAAGCTACCAAGCAACTTTCTATACTCTGAGAAATTATATAGCATTAAAAGATACCGCCATATCTGGCTCTGCCAAAGCAAATGGTTCCATGTTCTGTTCTCTTTCATCAATGACCAAGCAAAACTGAAAAATTAGAGTAAGTTCTGATCTACCTTTATCTGCTTTATAATTTCCAGGGCTATAAGAAAAGTGAGATCAAAATAGAAATCCATGCTTATGAGACTTAATTTGCATAATCAGAAGTCCCTAAAGTATTATGTGGGACCTGATACCTGCTGATGGCTACTCTCTTGAAGGAAACATACAAGAAAACATGATTAGAAACACTGATATTCAAGGTCAGCACAATGTCACAGGCTAACAAAAAATCTAAGGCTGTAGTCACGAACAATTCTTCCCTGGAAAATCACACTCACATGGAAACAGCTTTAGTAGAAATGCAAAACTTCATATTCAACTACATAAAGTCAATAGTTTACCCTCAATCAAAAGTTCAAAAATAAGGATACAGAATTTACACACCATTTATCATAGGCTGACTCGTCAATTTTCCATAGACTTGAATTGGCTGCATTAAATAATTCAGACAGCTATAGACAGTTCCCTATTTTTGAGAATCACTTGATATCCTGAAATGAGGTGATGGCAGTGTGGAGAACCCCATCCTTCAGACTTCAGCTTCTCCAGGATTCTGGCATACTCCAAAGACTGACAACCACTGAGATTCACTCAGTGCCTTCTAGTTCACCTCCATGCCATTTCACAGTCCTCTGGCTAGGAACCTTCCTCAGGCCCAGAGACACTGGAAAGAATGAACCCAATATGTTATCAAGCCCAAAAGTTTTAGGGGATTCTGAAGAGCCCAGGATACAGATTTATTAAGATAGATTCTAAACTTCATTAACATGGACAACTGCAAAGCTGCATAAACTATCACATTTCTCTGAACCTTCTAGGGGACTGTACCACAAAGAATCTCAATAGATGATATATCTGATAACAGTGATTTCAATCTGACAAAAGATAAAAGCAAAATTAAAATGGCAAAGGCATAACTAGTTAGTTACTTTTCTTAGTACTTTCCATCTTATCTAATTGAATCATCCCAATTTTGAGGTCTATGTGATATTTTTGTATAAGAGATAACCACCAATTCCTCTCTTCCATTCTTGTGACTTTAAATATCATATAAATTTTATTTCTTCTGCTAAAATGTTGTTCTACTCTTCACACATGGTTCTCCTTCAAGAGGCCTCACTTTATCACTACATCAATAATAGTTCCCCCACATCACTCACAATCACATCATTCTGTGTATTTACAGTCCTTTATAGGGGGGGCCTAGGCAGGCCTATGGCACAAGATGAACAAGGGCGACCAACAGGGAAAGCCCTGGGGGCGAATAGCAGGGGGAGTACACGCAGCAGAGCCCAATGCACTGCAGTGACATCCCAAGGGCATGAAAAGCACGTGGAGTGCAAGCAAGGGAGGGGTGGGGCACGACACTCTGAGGGTGGCCAAGCTTAACCTGCTGAGGCAGCAGTGGCCATTCAGATGCCCAGTGCAAACAGCGTAGGGCCATAGCCGCTCTGGCTCTTGGCCCAGCAGCACTCAGGGCCAATGTCACAGCTTTTAGCCCTGGGGAACCAGCCAGGACTACCAATATTCTAACTTCAGATGGCCAATATGAGAAGCACTCAAAGTGGGACAGCGCAGAGGGTGGGGACCCCAGAACTGCAAGCAGAATTTCGAGTCACACGGAAAATACAGACAAATGGCTCTAGCCATGCGGCTGGGACGACGCCAAGAGGGACCCTTTGTGCATGGGCTTCTTCCAAGCCCCGCCTCCCAAGCTTCCTCTGGGTCTCCACACCATCACTCAGGGGGCCTTCCGCCTGTCTTCCAGCTTTGCCAATCCTGCTCCTTGCAGTCTCTGTTCCTTAAAGATGCGCGCCCAGCTACAAAATTTTCTTTCCTGTTTCCAAGTGAATGCTCGCTGCCGAGGAATTTGTTTTGCAGACAAAATCCAAACCAACAAACTTAATTCTTACCCGATGCTGAGTTAAACTAATTTCTAACCCCATTAACAGGTTTCTCCAAGGAACTTGCTGTCCTATTCACTCTATAGCTATGCTACTAAGGAAGAGTTGCAAAAAATTATTACGTTGACAAAAGGTGTTCTATTTATGTTTTCTCATACATTAACTTTCTTTCTAGGGATTCTAGAGGTAAATTTTACACTTAACTGAACAAAAAGCTGGCAATCTAAACTGTTTAATCTTACAACATTCACGTGATGGCCAAATTTTTTATTTTTCTGATTTCTAAATATATAAACACAAGGATTAAATATGTATATACACAAAACTTATATTTTAACTACACTACATAATGTCCAAGTTTACATAGATAAGAGCACACTCAGAATATTTAAAGTAAAATAAAAATGGGTCAAAATACTTTAAATCGCGTGATTTAATAAAATTCAATTCAAATTGGAATTAAATAAGAATAAACTATGTCTTCGTTCTTAATACATATTTTTCCAGCTGGTTAAATAATCTTATAATTTTTAACTTATGGGATAATTAACATTCAGGTCTATTTGCTTCTAACAATTTCTCTTCAACAGGAAATGCATAACTCATTATTATGTACATTTACCTGATGCTCTGCTTTTTACAGTTAGGGATAAATCCACAATAAATATTTAATTAATTATATAAATATCTTTTCAAGAGATACTTATTAACTTATAAAGTTAAGATGCAATCATCAAGTAATCTTATCTCCAAACTCTTGTTTAGGTTTTCATAAACTGGTAAATAGATATAATTCTATGTACAAAGGTGTCCAAAAAACTTTGGCTACATTTCCACTGAAATATTTCTTCTTATTAAAGCAAAATAATTTATCCAGATTCAAAGATTTACAGGAATTGTTCCAAAATGTAACCAGAAAGAAGAATTCTAGAAGGAAAGAAAGAAGTGCTTCCACAGAGAGAAAAGAAAAATTGGAGAGTCCTAGAAAGAAGAAAGAAAACGTCTTTGGGTAAAAAGGTCTTTATGTATTGAAAGCTTTAATGATAGAAAGAAAAATATTTTTCTAGATAGAGAAATCTTTATTTAATAATATACTGAAGGTCTAAATAGGTGATGTAGAAGGTTTCAGTAAATAACAGATTTGTATATGGCTAAATTGGTTAAAAATATATGAAACAGTCCATTAAAATATTTGAGGCTTTTCCCTAAAAGCAAATATTAATGTGCTAATATAAACCAAAATTTTAACCTACACATTGAGATGATAAGAACTTCTCAAAACATTAATCTACTCTCATTCCAATAGAATAATTACTTATGCCTAGTAAATTTTATTACTTAAAAATTTCATTTTTAAGGAATCAAGATTCATACATTTTTAATTAAATGGCAAATGTTTTCTAATACCACCTTGAGTTCCAAGTTTCAAACTTCTCTTTGAAAGTAAAATTAATTGATTTAAAAGCATCAATATGATAATTATTGCTAATTCTTATATCTATTGTTATCTCTGTTTCCTAAATATGTTTCTTTAAAGTATAAGACTTAAGAGAACATTTTATCAAGCTGGTGTTCTCCAAACTAAAGTTGCATGGTAATTTTAGACTCTAAGGATAACAAATTTTATTAAAAATTTATTTATATTATTTAGTGTTCTATAATTGGACCTATTATCAATAAGACATATTATAGAGCTTATATGTTACTCTCTACACTGGGAAGTAAACTTAACTATATTTTAAAAAGACAATGGAGATACACTACCTTATTTAAAGGGTAACATTATAGGATATAAAATTGTTTTAACACCGTCTCTCAAGAAGGGATTAAAGGTTCTCTTAATTTGTCCATTTCATATTCTAGATATAACATTGAAATGGATCAACTAGTTTATATTGACCCAAAGGATTACATATCAAAGTTTATAGACTGATATTCAGATGAGAAACTAAAATTAATTTCAAGATTAAAATACCTTACCTAACTTTTGCCAAGAGACCCATTATTACAAAAATTAAGAAGTATAGATAAGAATCTCTTAGGGTTCTGCCGTTCATAGTTAACTGCTGTTGGCATCTAATACATGGCCTTTTAGACTATTTTCTATACACATGGATATATATATTTTATATAAAAATGGGATCATGTTGATATTTTCAGGATTTGTAGGATCTTTTAAAATTGTACATTATTGATGCTCTTTTGCAATGTTACTTTTAATGCCAAATTTTCTATCATATAGTCCCTTTATCCAAAATCTTTTTTTTTTTTTTATCCAAAATCTTATTTTAAACATTTGAGTTGAACTGACAACCTTAAATACGGAGTTATTAAAGATATTCATATAACTATATAAATAAAGATTGTTTTGGTATAGGTCCCTTGAGATGTCATTGCTGGGTCAATGCCATATAAAATTCTAATTTTTTCTAAATAATTCATTAAAACACTGTCCTAAGCAATGTTACTGATTCACTTTTACATATAAATATTTAAGGTACTGATTCCCCATATTTAGATCATCATTAGATTTAATGATAATAAATTTTTTCCTAAATTGGTAAGTAAAAGGCTATTCATTCTTCTATTTCATTTCTTATTATTAGTAATAAATGAAAAAGATTTTTCCTATGCTCCCTAAACATATATATATATATTTAATTCTAAAAAGATGCCTATTTATGCCTTCTATACCTTTGTAGAGGCCACCTCTTATAGTTAAAACTCTGCCTCTCATGTCATTCCAAGATACCCATCCAAATTCATTTAAAGTTGGTTCATAGGATTATACTAGGCCACTGTATACAGTTTAAGGCTGGGATACTCTGAGTTTTATCAACTTCAATTTAAAAAAGGGGGGAAAACAGAATCCTATAGGTCCCCACTAAATCTCATAAATTATTTTAAAAATTTCTTTAAATTGTGATACTAAAAGTCTTACTGCTGCTGAGCAACACATGAAACAATGGGATAAATCAGGTTTCAAAGGACAGAATCTAAAGCTGTCATCATAGAAATGGCTGAAAATCCTGACACAGGAAGGTAAATCTCCAACCACAGCATTTACAGCTATGCAGGCCTTGCAAGCTATCAGGTAAGTAAAATCTGTGAGAAACTTCTATGGACCTACTTATTCCCCAAATACACCTTTAATATGCCTTGCAATGTTGCCTGGAGAATCCATCCCATTATTTATCAATGATACTCATATGATGGATGGTCTTACAGATACTCATATTACATCCATCCTTGTGACGACATTTAAGCATACTTGCTACAGTAGGAACCTAACTACATGTTGGTCCTATAATGAACATACTGGTATTTAGAAGCAACTTCTGAGGAAAGGACAACATAGGAAGGACCTAGACCAGCAAATCATACTGATCCTTAGGACTTAACGATTATATCTGGACAGCTGCTAAAATAGAAAGATTATTGAAATAGAATTTTCTCATAACAAGCCAGTTATTTCCACAGAATATCCACCAATATTTTATTGCCCTAATCATTCTACAATAGAATTTGGCACCTTTCCTAAATGAATATGATGTACAGATGCTTTGCCAGTACAACATAAAATCTAGAGGTAATAGATATGTTTTGGATTGATCTTCAAAAAATTGATCAAAGACAATTATATCAAGATGCCACTTTCTACAAAAGATCTAAAGCCAAGAAGGCTTAACATGGAAGTACTGTCACTGAATGTTTCACTTCTACTTCTTAGAAGAAATTTGCAAACAACCATGTTTAATTTGGATTCTTAATTTAGTGAAAGTTCTAAGCAGCTAGAAATATAATGGAGTTATATAAAACTATTTTCAGGGTACAAAAATAAGATTAGATATACTATCATTTGACTCTTTAAAAATCCTTATGATTTAAATTACTCCCTACTGTTTGGATAGTATTTCCAGCCATATAACGAAGGCCAAATTAAAGCCTGGCAAACTGATTGACGTTACACTAGAAAGGTCAATAACTCACATTTGAATTTATAACTGTCATTTCTTATTTGATGATAATTTGGGTCCTATGTATCTTAATGTATTCTTTCAGGCTTATATCTGTCTCCATCTTCACCTTGTTTATGGACATAATCCATTTTTTCATGGCTATGACCTCTGAAAGTTTCATTGGTAATATTCTAACTTTTAGGAAAGATGATATCAAAAAAGATCTCTGATTTAATTGTTGCCTCATTTTCTCCATCTTACAAATGACCCCATATCTAACTTTATAGGCAGGAACCACAAGGAGGGTTCCTGCTGTGGCCTGTGAATCTATATTTATTCCTCTTAGGTTTTAATTTTTTGAGACATAATAGATATCCTGCAAATTGTAAAAAATGTAATCTAACTAAGCTCATTTTCTTAATAATTTGGTTCAAAATATTTCTAAAGTCCTATACACTGAGGTAAATATTGATAAGAGTTTGCAACTGGATTGAATATTTTAAAAGCCATTATTATAAAATATAAATATCAATAATAAGCTTTCTGCTCTCAAATTCTAACAAAGGCTTAAATGCCATGCTAAATATAAGTATGCCTGTATTAATGCAGCCAAATTTCGTGCTTTCCAATAAAATTTGGAAAAAAATAGAAATCATCTGATGGATGTTTGGCATAACAATAATAAGGGCTTAAACCTTGTGGAAATACATCAAAGCACCCAGGAAAGATGATCAAAAAAGCAGGACCAATCACAATGGGCCCTGCATCTCTAGCTGGTTGAATACTTTGTAAATTGATTGGCTCCCAGCCTGAAAACATGTTGAAACATTCTACATGGTGTGTTTATTGAAATGATATGTTTGCTATTAATTCTTTTTATATCATAATAGTAGATCGTGATGCCCTCAGATCAAGGATCTAGTGACTCGAAGTTATAACCCCTTGTCTGCATTTATAAATTAGGAATGGGAGAGATGTCATGAGCCATTCATGGGCTGTGTGTGGATTATGTTGTGCATAGCAGCCTAATGAGTGGATAGGTCTGGCATTGGGAAACTCCTGTGGCACCCTCACAGGGATTGATTGCCTGATACAAGTGAATTTCCCCCTCAAGACCTGAGATGGGTGTGACCTGCCTAGACACCAATCAACCTGCTGACTGCAAGACATCATGAAGCAAGACTCTACCCATGAAACCGTATCCCTGCCTTTGACGTACCCCCTTAAATAAACCATCAGAGCCATTTTTTTTCTTTGCCTAGCTCCAGAACCCATGTGGACTAGATCTATCAGGGGCTTTGCCTTTTATAAATATATTTCTAAATATTTGTGTTTTGTTGTTCACTAATTATTTGAGAGTTTAAGTTTTAGGGTGGCTTAGATTCTCCTGGCAGGAAGAATCCCCAATGAGATGCTGGCTGTCGACCCCGATACTTAGCTATTACTCTCTTTGACTATACTGTCCTACTAGTTATAAGTGGTATTTTTCTGGGGTTTTTGATTTGCATTTCCCTGATTCCTAATAATATCAAGCATCTTTTCATATGCTTATTGGCTATTTATACATCTTCTTTGGAGAAATGCCTATTCAATCAAGTCCTTTGACCAGTTTTTTAATTGGTTTGTCCATCTTCTTGAAAGTTGTCTTATTTAGTTATAGAAATGCTTAATATTTTATAGATATTAGACACCTAAAAGGATAAATGATTTACAAATAGTTTATCCCTTTCTGTTGGTTGTCCTTTCAATTTCTCAGCACTGCTCTTTGATATACAAATATTTTTAGGGGCTGGGAATGTAGCTTGGTAGCATGCATGAGCCACTGAGTTCAATCCCCAGAACAAAAATAAAAACTCACAAATATTTTTAGTTTTGAAGTAGTCCAATTTGTCTCTACATCTTCTGTTGCCTGTGCTTTTGGTGTCATATTTAAGAAATTATAATCCAAGTTTATAAAGATTTAAACCTCTTTTTCCTTCTAAGAGTCTTATATGTTCAGGCTTAACATTTATGCCTTTGATCCATTTTGAGTTAATTTTTGTGTGTGGGGTGAGATAGGAATCCAACTTCACTGTTTAGCATGTGGATATCCAGTCGCCCCAAAACCATTTCATGAAAAGACCATTATTTTCTCATTGAACATTTGGTCATGCTTATCAAAAAAAAATAACCATATCTATGAGCACATCCCATGTACAACTTCTAAAATCTCAAATAATATTCCATTGATCTATATGTGGTCTTTTTGCCAGAATCATGCTGCTTTAATTCCTGTAGCTTTGTCATCAGAGAGTATGAGTCTTCCAACTTTTCTTTTTCAAAATTGTACTAGCTAGTATGAAATTCTAGGATCAGTTTGTCAATTTCTTGCCAAAAAAGAAAAAAACATCAAACATCTGGGCTTCTGGTAGAGGTTGTATTGAACCTCTAGATTAATTTGAGGAGGACTGACATCTTAACAATATGAAGTCTTCTGATTCACAAACATAGGATGGCTTTCTATTTATTTAGGTCTTCTTTCATTTTTTCAGGAAATACAAATCTTTCCTGGGAATCAGAAGTAAGAGATTCTAGAACATTCAAAGGAAAAGTGGCCTGAAACTTTCCCATTTTCCAACTATTTTAGTGTACTTACTTATGTTCCATGAGATTCCTATTTCCTTACAGTAAATCTACTGTCCTTAATCTGACATGGGTGGGTTTCTGCATCTTGCAGCCAAATGGTCCTGGGCCAGGGCATTATCTATCAAGATTAATAAGACTTTAAAAAGAAACTCTCATGTTGTGTCCGCCAAAAACTGAAAAATAAATACTAAAAAATTCTCTTTCTCTTCTCTCTCTCTCTTAAAAAAAAATTTTTAAAAAAGAAACTCTCAAAAATCCAAACACTTGTAAATGGCAGAGTTGAGATTTAAATTCAGGTCTAGATGGCTCCAAATTCTAATATTTTTCCCATCCCTATTATCGTTCTTTGAGAGTCCTTGAATTTAATTGGTTGTCAATATACCTTTACTAATTATACCAAATTACAGACCTACTAAGTACATACTTACCATCAAACTGCCCATCTGCCTCCTTGAACAACTTTTCTTAAATTACATTTCTAATTTTACATATGGCTCTCTAGCCCTGCTTATTCTTATCTCTTAGTTATAACCCTTAGAATTTTCTTTTTTTTTTTTTTTTGGTTTTCTATGGTTAGTAGTTGAAGCTTTGATTCTTCACATTCTGAGCATTATGGGAAAAAATACCCCTGTATTCTTGAATATTATGTTTCTATTAATATATCCAGCATCCTGTGGCTTTTAATAATAGCATGATTCTATGGTAACTCTCATCTTGCTCCAAAAAATTTACACACATTTGCAAACCACAGCTTTAAACCAATCAATATGACAGTATGGGAAAAAGGAAGCACTATCTAAACAATTTCAGCAGACAGATTTTCTTCTCTTCTTTCTTATTAACAGTGGGAAGTCTTCTCTGGTAACAAATAACATTGAAGAGACAAAGACCAGAGGGTAGGGAAAGAAGCCTGAGATGGTGTATTTTTAGTCATTTTGATTAAATTATGGAGATGTGAAGTTGATAATTTATTGAAGGGGAACAGGGAAGTCTATGTAAATGTTTGCAGATGAATAATTAATGTGACTTTCCGACATCACTAGGCCTTTAATTAAAGCCACTGTAAAACAAAGCAAGAACCAAAGAGCACAATTATTATTGCAGCTAATTGTAACTTTCCTATCCTAAGTAACATTTGCGAGTCCATACTTAATTTGCATCTTTAAAAGGAAGAGACTCCACACCTAGGGTGACAGTTGCTTTTTATCCCAGTTTAACTACTTCCCTGCAGACCAAAAATCTATTAATACATTAATGAATTTCCTCCTACTAAATTATTACCCAGGAAGTTTGGGGATTTACTTGTTGGTTTTTTAAAAATACATATTAATTTTCACAAAAGTGACATATTTGTGCTTCTTAACAACTTAGAAGGTGAAATGAATACTCCATTTCAACATTAATCACTTAGTGTATTCTTCCACCTGCTGTTTACAACACCTGGTTGAACATGTGACTGCCAACAACGCATTCTTCATCTCCTTCATGTCTTTCTCTTTATTATCATTTTTCTTTATTATTCACTTTTCATCCTCATAGTTCCATTTTTTCATTCATTTCCCTGTTGCTTATTTTCAGTCTCCTTTTTCCATCTCTTTCCCTTCTGTGTTTTTTCTCTCTCTTTCCTCCACATTAATTTGGGACTCAAAATTAGTATACTTCTTTTTACATCCAAGAGGTTTATTGCATAGCTTCATAAAGGTTAGGGAGTCAGAAAGCGCCAATCCCTTCTGTGCATCTGGAGTTGTTTTTGGGGGTCAGACATCTGCAGTAGGGGGGACAGATCCTCAATACCAGCAAACAAGTTTGTCTAACTTCGAGCTCCTTTAGTGTGGCTCTATGGCTTGTTTGACGCTGTGACCTTGTAACTAATCGATGGTGCAGGGCACAAATAGCAGGCCCCACAAAAGGGTTAACCTGCATTGAATATATGAATAATTTATCATGAGAAATAGAACGTCCAAGGGTATTTATTCATCTCAGCTAATCAACATGATCACTTCTGAGAAATCAAAATCAAATTAATATCAGAAGATAGCCTAGATTCAATCAGGAAAATGATCCTAAAAGATTTTAAAGGATATTTTAATAAAGCCGGAGCATCCTGGTAAATTACCTCATCAAGTATGGCATGTGCCAGGAATATATAGGCCAAGCTAATGATATTAATAGTTATAATCGACCAGTGGTTCGGAGGCTGAGGCAGGAGTATCAAGAGTTCTAAGCTAGCCTCAGCAAAACTGAGGTGCTAAGCAACTCAGTGAGACTCTGTCTCTAGAAAAAATACAAAACAGAGCTGGGGGTGTGGCTCAGTGGTTGAGTGCCCTGGAGTTCAATCCCCAGTACCAAAAAAAAATAGTAATAATAGATTTTTAACTTTAATATGAAGCTGGGGATATCACTCCATGTTAGAGCATTTGCCTAGAATGCTAAGGCCATAGGTCGATACCCAGTACCACACACACAAAAAAATTAATCTGAATCCCAGAAACATGGAATAGTAGATGCATAGTTTTCCCACTTTTCAAACCTCCACATACAGCAAGAAAAGCAATTAGATAACAAAGTCAAAAACTTATGGACAACATTTATTTTAAAACTGTACAACAAGGTATTCCTACAAACCACCAAATACAAATGAGGAGAGGTGAACCACCAACAGGTACAAAACTTGTTGGCATCGGCATCCACTTAGTAGGAAAAAGAAAGAATCCATTAAGCATCTTCTGATGGCTTTGACAACAGAATCTTCTTATTTTTACCCAGTCATATCTTTCAGGAAGGAGATGCTGACACAGAGTCAGGAATGCTACCAGAGAGAGGAACAATGAAGAGTAAACCACGGGAGTGCAGTTGAAACCCAGCAGAAGAGGAAGAAAGGAACAAAAATTACCGGACCCAAGTAGGGTAAGTGAACAAAGGCAGAAAATCTCAGAAAGAAAGCAGCTGTGTTTGTAACACCACATAAAAGGAGTCCTGGAAAGTTACAAAATACTTTCCTCAAACTCACATCATTTTACAAGTTCAGGAAAATCAATTTCACATTTAAATAAGCTAAAGGAGAGTATCAAAGTAAAAACACAGACAAAATGATTATTTTAAAATGACAATAATCTCTCTCTCTCTCTCTCTCTCTCTCTCTCTCTCCACACACACACAACACACACACACACACACACACACACACACACACACACACCAAATCATGGTTCATGCTCAAATCTGAGAATGTGTAATCTTTCTTTTAGCTGTATTCCTCCTTCACACTAAGAACCTAAGAACCGTGGACTATGAAAGAGCTGTGTAAACAGAAAGCACACTTAATTTTTTAAAAGAATTAAATCCAGTGATTCACATAGATCTATATGGGTCAGATTCAGTAAAACACTGAAACAGTCATAGGGCAGCCTTGCCTGATTCAGTCAGTAGAAAGGTGCTATCTGAGCTTCATCTCAACAAAATCTTTTGTTTTATTCCTAAAACTTCAGAATTCAGGTGGGAAAAAAGGAGTACCTTTATTGAGACTCGAACTCAGACCTACAGTGCTATTTATTTCCACAGGATGTGTCATTTATCCATACGTGATTGTTTTTTGAGAAGAAAGCTTGGATAGGAAACAGTTTGTTATCATGATGAAGAGTGCAGGGGTTGTGTTAGAACTGCCCAAGTTCGCATGCATTAGTACACTGTATGCGTAGTATGGTACTTAACCTTTCTATGCCTCCTTTCCCACCTATGAAATGGGAAAACTAATTCCTACTTGTTAGAGTTGTTGTAAGTAATAACTATATTAATGAAAGTAAAGCATTTATAACAATACCTGGCACACTGTCAGCATCCCATGTGCGCTATATATCATTATGTCTTATACATATCTGTATCCCCTAATTATTTAGTATAAAAATATTTAAAAATTATTTTTCTCTAAACAGGATTCTCTAAAACAGGAAATATGTATTATTCAGCTTTGTATTCTTAATAATAACACAGTGTCTAGCACAGCATAGAGCTTAATCATGTTGTGGGAATAAATGAAGCAAGACATGGAGTAAAAAGCTAAGGTAAAAGCTGTTCTGCAATATAACACAATTTCCTTTACTAAACATAAAAGCTATTCTAAGCCTTAATTTATACTTCACCAAAAAGCCATCAAACTATGTTTTTTAAATTAATGGCAAAAGTATATTGTCCAATCTTGCATTGGAAAATGTATTTTTAAAAAATTCCAAAGCCTAACTATTGCCTCAATCAATTGGTGAATCTTTGCTGCTCTCTAGTGGAAGAAAAATGTAAAGCACACAAAGTTGATAGCCACAATAGGCTGAAACAACTTCTTAAAAAATCAAAAACAACTTTCTACTCAAGTATTTTTCTAAGTACCCTATCTTATACATTTTCAAAAAATTCCAAAATTTGTATTAACGTCTCATGTTAACAAATTTGTTTGCATTTATAATCTAGTCCTTTTGGAAAATCAGGGAAAATGTTTCACTTTAAAATTGACACCAACTGTAACAAATTGCAAAATAAATATGATGCAAAAACTGGGGAGGGGGAAATTCCAGGTGAAAAATACCATTTAGAAGTATAAGCCTCAAGGGTCTCTCATTCCATTATTGTTTAAATGTTTGCAATTAATCCATCTGTTTTCTAACCTCAGATTTCAATACAATTTTAGATCACTGAAATTCTGCAAAGTGTTAAAAAAATAAATTTAAAAAAAAGTCCTCAGTTCGATCCAAAATTTTTCTGAGTGCTATGTGTATGCCAAATTTGATAAGGAAAAGTTGTTGGAATATACTAAAATGAAAAGACATAATCCCTATATGTAAAGAGGAAGGTTCGTGGACACGAATGCCTCTAAATAAAATAGAAAGCAATCTGTCAGAATATTCCTACTCTGCTGGTGATATAAATTCTGACATGGTAGTAAGGGGAAGATGTGTAATAGGAAAGCTTCCTAAAGTAGGTGGTAAATGAATGGGCTCTTTAAGGGTGGGTAAATCTTCAACAACAATAAACAAGAGAAAAGTTATTTCAGAAAGTGAAAAAATATATAGGAGTGGAAAAGTACAGATCATATGTTGGAAAAGATGACTAGTCAGGAATAGCTACAGTGGCAGATGCATTCAGAAAAGAAATCAGAAACAAAGGCCACTTAGAAATCAAGGAGGGCCCTGAATGCCACCATGAAATCTGGACTTTGATCTATCTGCACTGAAGAGTTGTTGAAATTTTACAGGAGGTCTCAATGATTTTAGAAAGGAACATTTGGTTGTAATTCAGAAGATAAATTGAAAAGGGTTGAGGATATAGCTCAGTTGGTAGAGTACTTGCCTTGCATGCACAAGGCCCTTGGTTCAATCCCCAGCACCACCAAAAAAAGAAAAAAAAGAAGAAGAAGAAGAAGATAAATTGAAAAAGAAAATGCTAGAAGATCATGTGGTCCAGACACAAGAATCTGAACTATAGGTGTAATAATGGCAATAGAGAAAAAGACACAGTTATACAAAGTGCTTCAGAAGGACAGCCCAAGTCACAGGTCGGTGGATTAATGCAGGGTGTTGAGTAAGAGGAAAGAATTCAAATAAGGGAGAATACAAGGTCTCTGAGGTGTTGAATCTAAGCAACTAGAAAGACATTGAAGCCAAAGAAGCAGAAAGTACAGAGATGGAGACAGTTTGGCACTGATCCCTGTGCATTGCCTATTTGGCACATGTGGTTAGATGACAGTTATTCTAGTATCCACTGCTTAGAAATATCATTATCATTTAAACAAAAAAGAGGAGATCAAAACTACTTAATTTCACACTCCAGCTTATTTAAATTTGTAACAAAAATCTAAAAGTCACATAATACCTCTGTGTTTTGTGGTACAATTGTTGATCAATAAGTTCCTATCACCCATTTATTTATTTTTATTTTGTTTTAAATTGATAATAATTGTTCAAATGAATGGGGTACAGCATGGTATTTCTATACATGTTTACACTGTGTAGTGATTGAATCAAGGTAATTAGCATATCCATTATCACAAATATGGACCATTTCTTCGTGGTGAAACATTCAAAATCCTCTCTTCTAGCTATTTTCAAATACTTTATTGTTTACTACATTCACCCTACTGTGCAAGGGAAAACCAGAACTTATTCCCCTCAACTGTAATTTTGTACCCTATTGACCAACTTCGTACCTGACTTCACCCCACCCAGTCCAGCTGCTGATAACCGCTATTCTACTCTGAACTTCTATAAGACCAACTTTTTAAGATTCTACATATGAGTATTTGGCTTCTTTCACTTAAAATAATATCCATCAGGTTTATCTATGTTGTTACAAATGATGTCATTTCATCTTTTTATGAGTATATCACATTTTCTTTCTCCATTCATCCACTGGTAAACATTAGAGTTGATTCCATATCTTTAGTATTGTCAGTACAGTTACAATAAATATGGGAGTGCAGATGTCTCACCTCCATACTGATTTCCATCATTCCTTACATAACAGCTTAAATAGCCTTTTTTAAAGAAAAAAATAACTTAAAGTAATGCTTATATCCATGGTACAAAATTTTAAAATTACCAAAAGCCATACAATAAAATATTTCTACCAGGTGTGGTGGCACACACCTGTTATATAAGCTCCTTGACAGGCTAAGGTCAGAAGATCACAAATTCAAAGTCAGCCTCAGCAACTTAGCAAGACTGTGTCTCAAATAAAAAGGGCTGGAGATATAGCTCAGAAGTGGAGACTTACCTAGCATGGGCTAGACTCTGAGTTCAATTCCCAGTACCACATGAAAAAGAAAAAAATTTCCTTCCCACCCTTGACATCCAGTGCCATAGTTCCCTTAATGAGAGAAAATCAAACTAACCAAGTTCTGTGTTCTTCAGGAAATAGTTTACAAATGCAAAAATATATGTGTAAATGTTGGTTTTGTTTCCCTGCCCTATTCACACTCTTCTGCACCTTATTCTGGCACATACTCATTCTTATATATTGCGCTAAAATCTAGCTCACCAGTTCCAATTGATGGACACATATTATTCCCAATTTGGGGGGCAGCAGAATACAACAGACACTAGTATTACTGTATGTATATACGTGGCTGTATAACCAATGTGATCCTGCAATCTGTACACTCTGTACACGTGGAAAAATGAGAATTCATACCCCATTTGAATCAAATGTATGATATGTCAAGATCATTGTATTGTCTTGAGCAACTAATAAAAAATAAAAATTAAAAAAAAGAAATGATGTTGCAATAAACATCTTTACACATACCATATTTCTCACATTTGTAAGTATATCTGTAGCCTTGTGGGTAATCCCCCATTGCACTAGATGGTATTGACTGACTCCATACTATTGATGATTGAATAAATTTTTATATTTACTTTTAGTTTCCACCTTCCTCTTCATTCCAAACAAATTTTAGTCAATTAAAAGATTTTTTCTTGTCTTTAATTTTAAATATATTTATCTTCTGTTATCTATGTTTATTTCTTTATCAGCTTTAAATAAATTTTAGCTTCCAATCATAAAGGGTACTTACACCCACCACATCCCATTTTTTCCTCCTCTTTACTATCTTTTGTCTATTTTATCATATCCATTTTCAGAGTTTATAAACTAGATTCCATTCTAATTCCAAGTAAACTCCATCTTTTTAACAATTATTTTGATTATAAACACATAGCAAGTGTATAAATTAATGGGATTCACTGTGATATTTTCACACATGCATACATCATGTCCAACCACCCTTCTTTCTAACCTTGACCCTTCCTTCTCCTCCCTTCAGCTCCCTTCCCACTCCTAATTTCACATTCAATCATACTATGAGTGCCTCATTACCACTCCTCTTGCCATAATATCTCTCCATTTATCTCTTTGCTGACATTTTCTGCTGTAAAGACTCATGGAAATTATATTCTCTGGGTTTTTTTAATATTCAAAGCTAACTGGTTTCTTTATACTAGGAAAGATGATTTGGTTGGAAATATGTTTCCTGAGGCTACACTTTCTTTTCTTGAGAATTTTAAGTATTATTCTATGATTTTATAGTATTGTTTACTGCTCTGAATAAAAATGAACCTGTCTGAACTTTTTCCTTACATGCAATTTCATCTTTCTGCCTAGTAGCATGGAGTCTTAATCTTTGAGGTATAGTAATTTTGTTAAGAATATGATGTCAGTGTTGACAATCTATGCCAAGTTTTCCTGAGATACAGTATGCCTTTTTCATATATAAATCCAGGGCTATTTATATTTCTAGAAAAAAAATCTTGAATTATATAATAAAGTATTGCATCCCTTCCACTCAATCTAGGAAAAAATGCCATATATATATATATATATATATATATGCCATATATATATATATATTGCATGGCAACATGGTTTGTCAAAATTCTTGTGATTTATAGTAGCTGTTTTTCTGATGAGAGTTTCTGCCCTAATTTCTTTACTGTTCCTTTTCTCCTTTTTAAATTTCATTTATATATATCCTATGATTATCCTTTTTTCTTACTGCTCATGTTTGAATGCAATGAATTATTCCTATGATCACTCACGACTGATAGGAGGATTGTAAGAGGACAGAATCAAGAGCCTGTTCTGACTTAGCAGAAATTCCCCTGATTCGTGATGCTGTTTCTTATGACACAGTGTTATGTATATAAGCTTTCTCTCCTTTTACTTCTCTCCAGTCAATAAGGATCAATTGCTTTAGGGCTGCACTCAATGTAGAATCTCTGTCCTCCAGCCTGTCCCACCAAGAAGGTAAAATATATAATGTAGATATGGCTTATTAGTGGGGTTCTTCATTCATCCCCATCAATCCTGCTTTTCACTCATAATAAGTAGGAATAGAGATGTTCCCACTGCCACAGTACCACTATTCCAAATAAGGAATTGCTGGGGGTTTTCCCTCAGGGAAAGTTTTCTTTGCCAGTTTTGCCTGAAAAATATATAGAGAGATATAGATATATAGAGATATACAAAGATATATAGATATATATGCAGCATTTCTCCACAGTTTTCCCTTTTCTTCTTTAGCCATAACTGCTCCCAGTAAAGCTTTCTCATGTTTTGTGGCTCAAGGTTATAGAATTAATCTACCATCGCTCAAAGATGGAGCTTGCAAATGCAAGCTGTTTCCTTTCTTCTGACCTTGGACTGATTTCTGGAATAGGAGGATAGTGCCATTTTTTTTAACTTGGCCATTTTCAAAATGGAAGTTTCTATAATAAGGTCTTAGCCTCCCTACTTCCAATTTTTTTCCTCCTTCTATCCATTTTCCCAATTACAACCAGAAAGGTCTAAAATGCAAGTTTAATCAGGTCAGTATCCTGCAAGATATCATTTGATGACTCTGCATACTGTTTGGATAAAGGCCAAATGCCTCTGTGATATGACCCCTGTCTACCTCTTCTGCATCATCTATTATCATCCAGTCCCTTACTCAATATAACAGCATATTGAATTTCTGTTAGTTATTCAAACACCCCATGATCTGGTCTGCTTGCAAGCATTCGATACGTGCTTCTTTCTGCCTGAAATATTCCTCTGACACTGAACACCCCCATGCACTTCTTAACTATTAATAACCCTTCAGCTCTCAGCATAATAATAATGAGCTACAGTTTTTTATTATTTACTAAAGCACTGTGCTAAGCTATTTATATGTAGTAACTTATTTATTTTCACAGCAAATCAATAAGGTGAATACTATTATCGTCCACATTTTAAATATGAGGAAACTAAAACTTAGGACGGTTAAAATATTTGCCAAGGGGCTGGAACTGTGGCTCAGTTGTAGAGTACTTGCCTCACAAGTGTGAAGCATCGGGTTCAATCCTAGCACCACATAAAAACAAATAAAGGCATTGAGTCTATACACAACTAAAAATATATATTAAAAAAATTTTGCCAAGACAATAGAGCCAGTAGATAAAGGAGCTGCAGGCAGACTTCAGCACTCCAGAGGACCTATAACAACAAACTCCCTAGCCATATTATTTTTATATCACTTCTTCCCACTTTTCAAATTTGGGTAGAGTGTGTAGGTGTGTGTGTTTGTGTGTGTATGTGTGTGTGTGTGTGTACACACAAAAGTATATGCAAATAGTTGTTTGTACTTCTCCCATCATAGCTTTTAGCCCAATGTATTATAAATACTTATTTTTTATCAAAGTCTTCTAAAATATGAAATTCTTTGAGTGTGTTGGTCATTTTAATGGCTGTGACTGAAATACCTGACCAGAACAACACAGAGGAGTTTATAAAGTTTATTTGGGGATCATGGCTTCAGATCATGGTTGACTGACTCCATGGCTCTGGGCCTGAGATAAAGCAGAACATCATGGCAAAAGAATGGGGGAGGAAAGCTACTCAGCTTATCGCAGCCAGTACACAGAGAGAGAGAGAACACGAGGAACCAGGGACCAGATATAATCCACAAGGGTGCACTCCTCATGACTTACTTCCTCCATCCATGCTCTACCTGCTTATAGTGATCACCTATCATCCATTCAAATTAATCCATAAAATGGATCGACCCACTGATGAGATGATAACTCTCATAATCTAGTCATTTCACCTCTGAAAATGTTTGCATTATCTAATAGATGAGCTTTTCAGGGATATCTCCTATCCAAACCGTAATAATAAGGTTACAAACCATAAACTATTTTTCTTTATTATTGTATCCTACATTGCCTGACACAGAGCAAGAGCAAGTGCCTTTTTTTTTTCTTTTTTTTTTTTTTTTTTTGTACCAAGGGTACTTAACCACTGAGTCACATCCTCGGGTAGGTTGGTTTGTTTGTTTGTTTGTTTGTTTGTTTTTCCTCTCTCAAGGAAGGATCTTGCTAAGTTGTTTAGGGCCTCCCTAAATTGTGGAGGCTAGGAGTGAACTTGTGATCCTCTTACCTCAGCCTCCTCAGATGCTGGGATTACAGGTATGTGCCACCACATATGGCTCCAATAACTACTTTTTAAATTTAAATTATCTTTTTAACCAATTTAAATGTTAGAACTAGCTTCCCAAGAACAGAGATAATTAGTTAAAACAACACCTTTGTTTTCTAAGCCCTTCTTCTCCCTCCATACATCACTGGGTATAAAGCTTTGGAGATGCTCTTCTAGACTTAGGAGCATCTTTGACTGATAATTAAATCAGTCCTGTATGGGAACATTATAACCTACTCCCAATACAGACGGACAGCTATCTTCTCTTCACTTTTCTGTTTTCATTCTAAGTCTACATATTTTTATGAATAGTATTTTTAAAATTTTTAACTCATATATAAAAATTGTGGAGTCCGTATTTATGGGGTACCGTGTGATATTTCAATAAACACATTGAATAATATGTAAGCAGGGTGAAATCAGGTTAAACATATCTCCTCAAATGGTTATCTTTTCTTTATAGTGAAAACACTCAAAATCTTTTCTTCTATCTTTTTGAAATATAAATTATTGTTATTGATAGTCACCCCAACACACCAGAATTTCATGTTTCTAACTATAACTTAGTACTCATTGATCAAATTCTCCCCATCCCTCCCAATTGCTGTCCCCCACTTTTCCAAGCTTCTAGTAGCCACTATTCTACCTTCAACTTCTACAAAAGCAACTTTCATAAGCTTTACATAGGAATGAGACCATGAGTATTTGTCTTCCAGTGTCTGGCAGATTTCACTTAACACAATGATCTCCAATTCCATCCATGTCATTGCAAACGACAGGATTTCAATCTTTTTATGGATGAACAGTATTCCATTGTGCATATGTACCACATTTTCTATTTTTTTAAACCACATTTATCCATTCATCAGTTAGTAGATTCTTAGGGGTTTTTTTTTCCCATTTCCTTGTTATTGTGAATAATACTGCATTAAATGTGAGAACACAAATGTCTCTTCAACATACTGATTTCATTTCCTTTTGATATATACCTGGAAGTGGGACTGCTGAGTCACATGGCAGTGACTACTTAAATTTCGGAGGAACATCCATACAATTTTCCATAATGGCTACACTAACTTACATTCTAACCATCAGTGTGCAAAGGGTTCCCTTTTCTCCACATTCTTACCTTCTGTCTTTTTGATAATTGCCATTCTTACTTAAGTGAGATGATACCCTCTTGTGGTTTTGATTTGGATTTCCCTAATGATTAGTGATGCTGAACATTTTTTCATATACCCATTGCTCATTTGTATGTCTTCTTTTGAGAAATGTCTATTTAGATCTATCGCTCATTTATTAATTTGGTTATTTGTTTTTTGGACTAGTGAGTTTTTTTGAGTTCTTATATTCTGGATATTTACCCATTGTCATCTATATAGTTTTAAAATATTTTCTCCCATTTTTGCTATGCAGAAAGATTTTATCCTGATGGAATCACATTTGTCTATTTTCATTTTTGCTTCAGGGGCCTATGGGGCCTTGTCAAAACAACCTGTCCGTTCCAATGTTCCCAAGCATTTCCACCATTTTCTTCTAGTAGTTTCACAGCTTCACATCTTACATTTAGATCTTCAATTAATTTTGAGCTGACTTTTGTAACTGGTATGAAATAGGGGTCTGTCTGATTTCATTTTCTTTTTTTTAATTTTTTTTTTTAGTTATTGACAGACTTTTATTTATTTTTATGTATTCACATGCAGTGCTGAGAATCAAACCCAGTGCCTCACACATGCCAGGCAAGTGTGCTACCACTGAGCCCCAGCCCCAGATAATTTCATTTTCTTGCATATGTATATCTAATTTTCCAAGCACCACTTATTGAAGACTGTCCTCTCTCCACTGTCTGTTCTTAGCATGTTTGTTAAAAATCCCATGTACTGGTTTACTTCTGGGCTTTCTATTCTGTGCCACTGATCAGTGTGTCTTTTTTATACTAATGTCTTTTTTATGCTATTTTGATTACTACAGCTTTGTAGTATATTTGAAGTCAGATAATGTCACCTGCTTAGTTCTTTTATTAAAATTGCTTTGGTTATTTGGGTTTGCGTGTGTGTGTGCACACGCATGCATACAAATTTGAAGATTGTTTTTTCTAATTCTCTGAAGAATGACATTGGTATTTTGATAGGGATTGCATTGAATCTACAGATTGCTTTGTGTTTTATAGGCATTTTTTTTGTATTTGGACTTGAACCCAGGGCCTCATGCATGCTAGGCAAGCATTCTATCACTGAGCTACCTCCCAGCCCAGTATAGGCATTTTAAAGATATTATTTTTTTCCAATCCATAAACATATATTTTCTTTCCATTTCCTATTTTATCTTCAATTTCTTTCATCAATGTTTTATCATTTTCATTGCAGAGATCTTTTACCTCTTTGGTTACATTTATTCCTATGTATTTTTTGTAGCCATTATAAAAAGGATTGCTTTTTTCTTGATTTCTGTTTCAAATAATTGCCTATTGGTATAGCAACACTACAGATTTCTTTATGTGGAATACCTTTTGAAACGGAAAATGGTGTTTTGCAGGACTAAGAAATGAAAGATGTTTAATATTTGAAGAATATGAGAGGCAAAGCATCACCAAAAACACCAGCTAGGGAATCAGAGATAACTGCTAATAGTAAATAAAACCTTATCAATTAAAATCACTTACCAGTTCTAGAAAAATAGTCCCACCAGAGCAAAAGTTCCACCAGAGACATCTTTTCGTATCTGAAAAAGATGAGGAAGTTTAAGTGGAGGAAGTCTATGTTGTAATAACATAATATATGAATTCTGTATTTTAAAATTTAAAACTGGTTGCAGTGGCATATGCTTGTAGTCCTAGCTACTTGGGAGGCTGAAGCAGGAGGATCACTTGTGCACTTGTGCCCAGGAGGTTTTTTCTTTTTCTTTCTTTTTTTTAAGGGGGGGGTGGGTACCAGGGGTTGAACTCAGAGGCACTTAACCACTTAGCCACATCCCCAGCCCTATTTTGTATTTTTTTTAGTTAGAGACAGGGTCTCACTGAGTAGCTAAGAACCTCAGTTTTGCTGAGGCTGGCTTTTGAACTTGTTGATTCTCCTGCCTCAGCCTCCCAAGCCATTGGGATTACAGACGTGTACCACCACACCATGTGAGCCCAGCCCAGGAATTTAAGGACAGTCTGGGCCACATAGCAAGACCCTGTGTCTTAAAAATAATAATAATAATAATAAATAGTTGCTTTTAGGAAAACTCCTTAGTTACAAGATATAGAGTCATGAAACATGTAGAATTTTAAGTACACATGAACATTCTCTAAGATAAACCACATGCTAAGCCATAAAACAAGCATCAATCAATTTTAAAGAATTGTTTCCCATAAAACAGGCACTAACTCGATATGGCTTTGAACATGGGAAATATGGCTTGTATGGAATGAGATGTGCTGTGAAGATAAATTAAACACAAAAGAGTATAAAATCTTAATATAAAAATAAGAATGTCAAATATCTCAATAATTTTAAATATTAAATGCTTGCTTACTAAGATGTTTATATTTGGGGAATATTTATTTTAACAAGGTACATCATAATTTTTTTAAACGCATACAAGGCATGTTTTCTCATTATAGTGAAATTGAGTTAGAAATTAGCAAAAGAAAAATTAGGAAATTCAAAAATATGTGAAAATTAAACAATACATTCCTAAATAAACCAATGGATCAAAGAAGAAATTAGAAATTACCTTGATATGAATTTAATGCAACCACAACATAACAAAACTTATGAAATGCAGAAAAGCAATGCTTAGAGAAAAATTGAATAGCTGTAAATATTTTAAAAGAACAAAGGTTTCCAATCAACAACCTAAACTTTCACATTAAGAAACTATAAAAGGAGAGCAAACTATGCTAGCACCAAGAAGAAAGAATGAAATAATAAATAATAATAACAAAAACTAAATAGAGGTTAATGCACCAGAGAATATAAAAATGAGAGGAAAATAATTTTGAATTGAGTTTTTGAAAGATCACAAAATTACAATTTTTTAAACTATATTAACCACATAAAAATCAACAAGACTCAAATTGGGAATGAAAGAAAGGTTATTATTATCAGTCTTTCAAAAATAAAAGTATAATAAAAGAATACTATGTAGAAGTTCATGAATTAAATAATGTAGGCTGAGCATGATGACATGCATCTATAGCCCCACTACTCAGGAGACTGAGGACAGAGAATCACTTGAACTTAGGTGTTCAAAACCAACTTGGGCAACATAGTAAGACACTATCTCTTAAAAAATAAATAAATTAGGTACTATAGAAGAAATAGACAAGTTCCTAGAAAGACAAACACACCAAAACTGCTGTGCTCCCATGTTCAAGGCAGCCTTATTCATAATATCTAAGATATGGAAAGAGACTAACTGGACAGCAATAAATGAGTTATGCTGTGGTTGGAATGTGGCCCCCAAAATCAATGTGTTTGAAACTTAATCACCAATGCAATAGTGTTGAAACATGGGAAGACAGAGTGATTAGGTCATGAGAATATCCCTCATGAATGCATTAATGCTATTTTCATTGGAATGTTTGATTACTGCACCAGCATATTCCTCATGAGAATGAATTCAGTTCCCTTGTTCTCTTTCTCTCATGCTCTCTCCTCTTCTCTCACCCCCTAACCCTCTGCCATTGGATGACACAGCAAAAAGGCTCTCATCAAATGCCAGCATCTTGATATTGGACTTCCTGGCCTCCAGAACTGTGAGAAATAAATGCCTTCTCATGGTAATTTACTGAGTCTGTGATATTCTGTTATAGCAACCCAATTATGTGTCTAATAAAAAGATAAAATGATGAATTAAAAATAATATTCAACTATATGTTGTTTGCAAGAGACTCACTTTACAGGCAAAGACAGCCACAGACTGAAAGTAAAAGGATGGAAATTGTTATACCATGCAAATGGAGCCTGAAAACAAGCAGCAGTGACTACTGTCATATCCAACAAAGCAGGAGTCAAGCCAGAATTAATCAAAAGAGCCAAAGAAAGTCACTTCAAACTGGTAAAGAGAACAAACAATCCAACAAGAAGATATAACAATAGTAAATATTTATTTCCCAAACATCAGTACACCTAATTACACAAAAGGGACACTTTTCAATTTAAAGACTCAGAGAAGATAGACTCCTGTACAATAATACTGAGTGATTTCAACACATCTCTCTCACCAAAAGATAGATCATCCAGATATAAACTCAGTAAAGATTCTTCAAATCTAAAAAATATTATAAATCAAATAGACTAAACAAACATCTATAGAATATTTTATATAACAACAGTCTAGTTCACTCTCTTCAGCTGTTCATGAAACCTTTTCTAAAACAGACCATAATTTAGGTTCCAAAGCAACTTTTAGCAAATATAAAACATCAACATAATTCCATACATCTTATCTGATTATAAGGGAATGAAATCAGAAATCAACACAAAGACAAAAAAATCTACTGAAACTATGTAAACAAAGACTAAACAATATGCTTTGGGATGATGAATGGATAACAGAAGAAATTAGAAGAAAATTTTTTAAAATCTCAGAATTTAAAAAAAATAGTTATACAACACACCAGAACCTATGGGACACTCTGAAGTTAGTTCTAAGAGGAAAGTTTATAATTTGGGGTACTACATAATAAAATCAAAAAGATCCCAAACAAACAATCTAATAATGCATGTCAAGGCCCTTGAAAAAGAAGAAAAAACCAATCACAAAACCAGTAGAAGGAAGGAAATAATTATGAAGAGGCAAAAATCAATGAAATAGAGATTTAAAAGACAATAAAAAGGATCAACAAAACAAATAACTGCTTCTTTGAAAAAATAAATAAGATTGACAAACCCTTCCCTAAACTCACAAAAATAAAAAGGCCCAAATTAATAAAATTAGAGATGTAAAAGGAGAAATCACCAAAAACATCACTTAAATCCATAGGATCATTATGAACTATTTTGAGGATTTATAATAAAGTGGAAAAAAATTCAAGAAAAAATGGATGTATTTCTAGACTCATAAGACTTGCCAAAATTGAATTAAGAGGAAATAGAAAGCCAAGAGAACAATAATTAACTATGAGATAGAAGCAATAATAAAAAACCTTCTAATAAAGGAAAGCCCAGGAGTAGGTGAATTCTCAGCTGAAGCCTATCAGACCTTTAAAGAAGAACAAATGCCAATGCTCTTCAAATTATTCCATGAAATAGAGGGGGATGGTACACTTCCAAATTCATTCTATGAAGCCAGTATCACCCTTATACCACAAACAAGACAGGGACACGTCAAAGAAAGAAAACTATAGACCAATATCCCTGATGAACATAAATGCAAAAAGCCTTAAGATATTAGCAAGTCATATTCAAAAACACATTAAGAAGATTTTGCATCATGACCAAGTTGGTTGCATTCCAGTGACACAAAGATAGTTAAACAAATGCAAAACAATAGATTCACCATAATAAATACAATTCACCACATAAATACAATTAAGAACAAAAATCATATAGTCATTTCAAAAGATGTGAAGAAAGCCTTCAACAAAATTTAGAATCTGTTCAAGATAAAAAACACTAAAAAAACTAGACATAGAAGGAACTTACCTCAACATCATTAAGACTATATAGGATAAATATAAAGCCAACATCATAGTGATTGGCCCTAAATTGAAATCACTTCCTTTAAAATCTGGAACATAATAAGAATGTCCATGCTCACCACTCCTATTGAATATAGTACTAGAAATTCTAGCCAGAGCAATTAGGCAAGAAAAGGAAATAAAAGGAAAACAAATAAGGAAGAAGTTAAATTATCACTCTTTCAGATGATATATATGATCCTATACTTAGAAGATACAAAAAGCTCCAAGAGTTTTTAAATAAATTAAGAAGAGTAGCAGGTTACAAAATCAACATAGACAAATCAATAACTTTATTATATGCCAATAATGAAAATGATGGTTCCATTCCAAGTTTTCTAAAGAATCTCCATACTGCTTTCCAGAGTGGTTGCACCAATTTGCAGTCCCACCAGCAATGTATGAATGTACCCTTTCCCCCACATCCTCTCCAACAATTATTGGTTTTATTCTTGATAACTGCCATTTTGACTGGAGTGAGATGAAATCTTAGAATAGTTTTGATTTCTTTAATTACTAGAGATGTTGAACACTTTTTCATATATTTGTTGATTGATTGTATATCTTCTTCTGAAAAGTGTCTGTTCAGTTCATCAGCCCATTTATAGATTAAGTTATTTGCTTTGGGTGGGGGGGTTGTTGTTGCTGTTGTTTTGGTGTTAAGTTTCTTGAATTCTTTATATATCCTGGAGATTAGGGCTCTAATTCATTTGGAAAAATAATAGACTCAGAATAACCAAAGCAATCCCTACCAAGAAGAATGAAGCAAGAGGCAGCATCACAACACCAGACCTTAAACTATAATCCATAGCTCTAGTAACAAAAGTGGCATGGTATTGGCACCAAAATAAACATGTAGATCAATGGTACAGAAGACACAGAGACAAATCCACATAAATACAGTTATCTTTTATTAGACAAAGCCACCAAAAACATATATTATCAACAAATGGTGTTGGTAAAACTGAAAATCCATATGCAGCAAAATAAAATTAAACCCTATCTCTCAGCAAACACAAAACTCAACTCAAAGGGGATCAAGGATCTAGAAATTAGACTAGAGACCCTGCTCCTAACAGAAGAAAAAGTAGGCCCAAATCTCCATCAAGTCAGAAGTGGCTATAAAAAGTGTATTCCCCCAAAATACTGAAAGGCAATCTGCTGACATCTGGGTCAAAAGATGAAAATCAAAGTAAACAACAGACATGTTGACAGCTTAGCAGGAAAAGCTAGGAGAGAGATCATTTGAATAATTAGAAAATTGCAAGTTTCCTGCATGTGGCCCAGAAAAGGATACATGCTCAGAAAAGATCTGAGAAACCCTAATTTTCTACCTCTGGTTGGTTTTAGGCTTATTAGTAAGCAGAAAGCAAAAGCTAAAGCAGAGTTATAGGTGTAGCCAAAGCACTAAAGGACTTCCCCAAAACAAAGCCAATCTACAATGACTGGAAAAGATTCTTCTGTTTTTTATATTTAATTCTAGGCATTCAAGAAAATCTGTCAAAACACTAGCTGACTACGTATTAAAGGAAGGAAGGTTTCAGGGCTTGGGCTGTAGCTCAGTGGTAGAGTGCCTGCCTCAAGCCTGCTTCACACATGTGTTGCACTAGTTCGATCCTCGGCACCACATAAAAATAAATAAAGGTATTGTATCTACAACTAAAATATATATTTTTTTAAAAAAAGGAAGGAAGGTTTCAGAAACTAAAAATGATGAAAACTATGGGCTTTACAAAAAGTTTAGAAAAACTATTGAACAAACAAAATCCATACCTACTTAAAAAAAAAAAAGAGGGGAATAACATGATTTCCAGAGCTATTATATTATGCTATTACATTATAATATACAAGATGTTCAGTTTCCAACTTTAGTTTTTATTATGAAACATTCGAATAAAGAAACAAGTAAGTGTGGCTCATTCCCAAGAGAAAATGACAGAAACTGTCATTAAGGAAATACACAAATTGAACATACTAGACAAAAACTTTAAATCAATTGTCTTAAATAGTTCAAAGAGTTTAATGTAACTATGGATGAAGGGCTCATGGAAATCATGAAAATGATGTCTTAACAAATGAAGAATAGCAACAAAGAGATAGAAATTATAAAATGGAACCAAATAAAATTACCAGAGCTGAAATGAAAAGTCCTCTAGAGGATATTAACAGCTGATGTGAGGAGGCAGAAGAAAGGATCAACAAAATAAAGAAAGGTCACTTAAAAATATTATGTCCAAGGAGCAGAAAAGAAAAGAATGAAAAAAAATGAACACAGCCTCAGAGACCTACAGGACACGATCAAGTATACCACATATACACAATGGGAGCTCCAGAAATGGGGGAGGGGCATAAAAAGAATATTTGAAGAAATGATGGCTAAAAACTTCTCAATTTTGATAAAAGAAACAAATCTACATATCCAAGAATCTCAACAATGATGCCGAGAAGAATGCACAAAACAATGCATCATGGCACATCACTATCAAATGTTCAAAAGTCAGACTTTAATTTTTTAATAATATTTAAGATAGTTATATTTGTATAAAAACAGGAATATAATATAAAAGAATTAAATCCAGTGTCCAAAAATAGACCCAACTATATCCAGTCAAATGGTTTTCCACAAAGGCAAAAACACAATAATAAAAGAGAAAAATTGGATATACAATGTACATTTTCTAAAAATCTTCTAATCGTAACACAGTTATCTATAATAGTCTTTATTTTTTATTCGTTCTTTTTAGATATACATGACAGTATAGAGTGTATTTTGACATTTTATACATACATGGAGTATAACTTATTCTAATTAGCATCCCATTCTTGTGGTTGTACATGAGTGGAGTTTCACTGGTCGTGTGTTCATATATGAAAATAGGAAAGTTATGTCCCATCCATTCTACTGTAAAAGTCAGACTATCTGAAAGAGAATCTTGAAAGTAGCAAAGGAGAAGTGGCTCCCTCACAAGAACCTTCAGGATCAACAGACAACTTCTTAGCAGAACTCAAGGAGACAAGAAGGCAGCAGGATGAAATATTTAAAATACTAAAAGAAAATACTGTCAACAAAACTGTTCTGCTAAAAATACATTCAGCAAAACTATCATTTAAAAAATAAAAGAAATTAAGACTTTCCTAGGTAAACAAATCTGAGAAATGTCATCTATAGTAGGCCTGCCATACAAGAAATTTTAAAGAAAGGCCTTCAAGTATAAACAATTAGATAGCAACTCAAAGCTATATGAAGAAAATAACATTGATATAGAGTCCTGTGTAGGTAAATTCAAATGCCAGTGTTATCATATATTTGGTTTTCATCTTTTATCTTTTGTTATATGATTTAAATTATAAATGCACAAGACAAAAATTACAAATCTATATTAATGGACACACAACGTATAAGGATGTGATTTGTGATAATTTAAAAGAGGAGAAATAGAGCTATATAGGAATAGTTTTGTATACTATTGAAGCCACTATTAAAAATAAGTGGCTTCAAGTTTAAGAGGTTAATTATAACTCCCTGATAATTACAAAGAAAATAATAAAAATTATATTCATAAAAGGAGTAAGAAATTAATTAACATGGTACACTACAAAAATCTATTAAACACAAGGAAAGTAGTGGTAGAGGAATCACAGAACCAAAAGAAGATATAACTATAGAAAACAAATGGTAGATTGGCAGAAGAAAGTCCTTCCTCGTCAGTAAATTCTCCAAAGAAAAGGCACAGATTGACAGAATGGATTTTTTAAAAAAAGGAAAAGAAAAGAAAAAACAAAAATATGATCCAGCTATATACTGTCTACAAGAGAATCTTGTTAGTTCCAAAGATACAAATAGGTTGAAAGTGAAAGGATGGAAAAAGATATCCTATGCCAACCGTGACCAAAGAGAGCTGGAGTTGCTATACTAATAGATAAAATATAGACATTAAGCCAAAAACTGTTACAAGAGACAAAGAAGTACGTTATATATTGATAAAAAGGTTCAAGTACACAAGAAGATATTGTAATTATAAACATATCGCACCAAAGAGCAGAGCTCCAAAATATATGAAACAAACACTGACAGACTTTAAGGGAGAAAGAGAAACAATTCTACAAAAACAGTTGGAAATTTCAATACCTCATTTTCAATAATAGACAGAAAATCTAGAAAAAAAGACCAATAAGCAAATATAAGACTTGCTGAAAAACACTGTAACCAACTAGACCAAAAAAACACATAAAGAATATTCCACCCAATGATAGCAAACGCACACTTTTTTTTACAAGGATAGTTAAATACCTTTTTAAATCATTGGTTATTTTTAGTTATACCTAACAGTAGGATTCATTTTTTACATGATTATAAAAGCATGGAATACGATTCATTCTAATTCAGTTCTCAGTACTTCTCCTTTCCCTCTCCTTCTCCCTCCCCCGGTTCCCTTCCCTCTGTTCTACTGATCTTACTGCTATTTATTTACACTTTTTTAAAATTAATGTCTTGTGGAAATACATGATGGTGAGATTTATTGTGGTATAATTATTTATCTATGTAGGAAAGTTAGGTCAGATTCATTCCACTATCTCTCCATATCCTGTCCCTCCTCCTCCCTTCTCTTCATTCCCCCTTCATGTACTCCACTGATGTTTTATTTTTTATCCCCTCCCCCCTTTATTTTGGATCAGCTTCCACATATCAGAGAAAACATTTGACCTTTGACCTTTGTGGACTGGTTTATTCCACTTAGCATGATAGTCTCCAGTTCCACCCATTTACCAGCAAATGCCATAAAGTCATTCTTCTTTATAGATGCACAATTCACAATAGCAGATCTAGGGAACAAACCTTAAATAGATGAATGGATAAAGAAAATGTAGTGTACATACACATTCCTATCTTAGAATATTTTCTAGGATAGACCATTCAGCAGGTCACAAAACAAGACAATAAATCTTAAACGATTAAAATCATGCAACTTATTTTCTCTGAACCTAGTAGGACAAAGGAGAAATCAGTAATAAAAAGAAAACTGGAAAATTCATAAATATTTGGAAATTAAACAACAAAATGTTAAACAATTTGTCAAATAAGTCACAAGGTAAATGAGAAAATACTTGAAGATGAATGAAAATGAAAACACATCACACCCAGAAACATAGGATGCAGCAAAAGCAATGCTCATAGTGAAATTAATAAACACCTACATTAAAAAAAGAAGAAAGATCTCAAATAAATGAAGAATAATTTTGTAAAATATATACATATCTAAAGATACAGGCATATGGATTTGCATCAGGCTAATTCCAGAAGGATATACATCAAAATATTAATAAAAATTACTTGAGTGCTGAGAACATTTTTTCCTTTATACTTATTTTTCTTGATTTTCTTCAATTATTATACTTAAATTATAAAATGAAAAAAACAGATCTGCTATACCAAACCCAATACCAATACCAATGTCTTTGAAGCTGCAAATCATAGCTTATACCTCTTACTCTAAACACAGTGTTCATATGCTCCACACATTCTCAAATTAATAAAAATGGCAGATAATTCACAAATGTATATTCAACAAACACTTCTTGAGCACCTATTATGTTCTAGGCATGGTTACATAAATGATTTTATTTCAGTGTGCCTAGTGACCCCTTTCTGTTCCTTAGTACCAAGGTTACCACATATAGATTGATCACAACTATTTGTGATTAGATTTTAAACCTCATCTCTAGTTGCTAGATGCAATTAAACTCCTATTGATGGAATGCCTAACCATCTATGGCCTGCCTCAGTGATTCTAGGCTTTAGAAAATCAAAGCAAAATGTCTCATCAATCACCACCTCTTTACTATCCTGCTCCTGATTACAGAGGGCCTGCTGACTTTGAAGGAGCCAAATCTCAAAATCTGGACCCCACTGTGGCCACCACTATGAGCGCAAAGTCTCTACTTGTTAAATATTCCTGCTAGTATCTTTCCTCTACTTTCTTTACTCCCTCCTTTCAGGAACTCTGGTTTGGCCTCCTCCTAAACCTTCTTTCTGCTGTAAGATCACTGAATGTGTGATTTGAGAATCCATTCTTACTGGATCTCCTCGCCTTTGCCTGGTGGTCCAGGCATAAATTATCCATCCAATTCAGCAAGAAAACACCTGGGGGCCTGAGTTTCCAAAGGGGCTGCTTGTTACAAAGGGGATGGGAAATAGCTGCTAACCTGTCCCATGAGACAGAGAAGAGGCTGGGAGTGGAAGGACAAAAACTCTCCCTTCTACATTCTTTCACTGTAAAGAAAAAATCCAAATGCTTTGGTAACATGAGAGTTAGATCTAAACTCGTCCTGGTACCCTGAAAATAGCACGGGCACTGTTTTGTAAAGATAGTACTGAAAAATAAATTCTTGTTTGTTGTTGTTGTTGTTTTGGGGGGTGGGATTGTTTTTGTTTGGGTACTGGGGATCAAACCCAGGTCACTTTACCACGGAGCTACATCCCCAGCCCATTTTATTTTTCATTTTGAGTCAGGTCTCACTTAGTTGCTTAGGGCTAAATTGCTGAGGCTGGCTCCAACTTGTGATCCTCCACCTTTGGAGTAGCTGGGATTATAGGCATGCACCACAGGGCAAGGCTAAAAAAACATTTTTAAAGAAGAACATGTGGCCACATCATTCCAATATCGATAAGAATCTAAAGAATAACATTTAGATTCTAGCATTTTAGATTTACTAGCACGGTGCCCAACACTAACACACCGTGCCACACAACTCTAGTAAGACAGAATTCAGAATTAGGAGAAGCAGGACTTTGGTTTGATAGTAATGGTGACCTCTGTTCAGGTACGTGGCCCCTTTGTGGTGTGGGGGTGTGAATTAGAGGAGTGGCACCTGTGAAGGTCTAGTTCTCACACCACTGCGCCCCTCCGTGGGTACGCTGGAGGCATCCACATGGGCCCCAAGGCCTGAGTGCTGGAGATGGTTGGGGAGCCCTGGTTGCCTGGGAGTGGCAGTCTCGCTCCTCAGTAGAAGGCGCTGCTGGACTTCCCACTGCAGTCAGCAGCCCTGCAGTCCTGCAGAGAACCCTGCAGCCAGGCGCTCACCCGCCCACCCAGGCAGGAGCCCAGGCGGGAACAAAGCCCAAGGAAGCCTGACTCCAGGAAGGTCTCCAGGACAACCGAGCGCCCCGCCCACGGCGCCTGGCAACTGAGACCAGTCAGGGAGACCTCAGAGAATGGAGGATCCTGAAGAAGAGGATCCAGGAGACGCCCTGGAAGAAGAAAGCCCAGCCACACCCCCAACTGCGGGCCACACTGATAACCAGGAAGAAGACAACCAAGAGAACCAGGATCAAGAGAAGGCATATGAACAGACTCATTACAGAACAGCTGACCAAAATGGCCAAAGAGGATCTGGAGCGCCTGAACCCTTCATGTCTGACCAAACTAACCAAAAAGATTCTGAGCACCTGGAGAATAGCTCATATGATCAGGCTGACCTACAGTCATCTGAACAGACTGATGACAACGCATACGACGAAGTTAAAAATGTAGCAGCTGGGGAGACTGATGGCCAGGTGCCTGGCTTGGCTGACGAAGGAACTTCTAAACAGACTGAAAGAAGCTCGTCTAGACAGGAGGAGAAAAGAGCTTCTGAGCAGTCCGACCAGGCTGAAGGAAGAGCTTCCATACAGATTGACCACAGAATGTCCAGCCAGACTGAGGAAAGAACTTATGAGCGGACTGGCGATAGATTGTCCATACCATTTGATCCAAGAACTTCTAAACAGGAGGACAGCCTAGCTGAGAAAACTTCTGAGAAAGTTGATCAAGTCGACCATGTAAAGACCCTCTACAATATTGATGACCAAGCCACTGAAGGAGCTGAACAGCAGACTTTTGACCAAGCTGATCAGCTTAAGGTTGGCAAGGATGATTACAGTAGACCTGAGCAGGCTGAACGCCTTGTAGACAAAGAGACTTACCCTAAAGACTACCAGTATTCCTATGGGTCTGAGTTCAGAGATGACAAAGAGGCTCAAGACAGACCACAGCCCTGCACATTTGGGGATAGCGAAATATACCTCAAATCCGCACTTTCAAGTGAAATAGAAAAAGGAGGTATAAGCCCTACGCAATCCCACTACCCAATTGATACCAGATTCACTGGGCATTTTCCAACAAAAGACCAAAGTTTTTACCAAAGATTGCCCTCTATCTCAACTAAATCGGATGACATCACTCAAGAAAAATATGAATCCGCAGAATTCAGTCCTGTAGGTTAAAGGGGCATTTGATACCTACAGTGGGTGGAGGGGAAGAAAGGCCTGTGGAATGAGGGTAGGGATAAGGGGTGAGAGGACACATGTTGGATCAAGAATGAGGATTAAACCTACATGTTGTGTGTGAGCCATAAGTTTCAGGAAGGGCAGGAAAAGAATAGGAAGAGATGAATTTCTTCCTCTACTACTCTTAAGGTCATTCAGGAAGGATCAAGGAACTAGGATTTAGAAAACCTAAGTTTCAAATTCTGTTCTATTACTAACTCTGTGGAATTAAGTTACCTCCTCTCTTTAGGTTTCTACTAAGGGAAGAGATTTGGATTTGATTGGAGATCCCTGTGAAGGGACAGTATTTGAAGTAGATTGGAAATATCTAAGGTGTCCGCCAGGACTTTAGGTATATTATATATTGCTCGGAAGATGAGCTAAGACACATTTCTCTGACTGCTGCTGTTAAGATATTCTGTCAGTATTAGATTTCACTGGTTGTGACAACAGCAAAAATTGCTGGAGCTTTTTAAATTTATTAAAAATTCCTTGGGGGACTATTTCAATTTCAGGATGATTATTCAGAATCTGAACAAGAAAAGAGTTCTCATATGCCCAAACAAGGTATATATAAAAAGAGATTGCCTCCTGTAGTTTATGAAGATCCTTATCAAGTTTCACTTCAGTACATGGAGAAGCACCAGATTCTGCAAATATTCCAGGTAAATCTCTCAATCTTTCTCTTTAACTGTGAGTTTAAAATTAGTTGTGGGGGCTGGGGCTGTGGTTCAGCAGTAGAGCACTTACCTGACAACGTGTGAGGCACTGGGTTTGATCCTCAGCACCACATAAAAATAAATAAATAAAATAAAGGTATTGTGTCCACCTAAAATCAAAAATATATTTTTTAAAAAAAGCAGTTGCTAAGTATGTGTTCAATCAAAATACATATAAAATATATAATTGAACGATGTGAGTACATTAAACATATCTGAATATTTTACACATAAAACTTGCCTGATTGTTATTCCCTGCAAATGAGAAGTATATTTTCTTTATTTTAATTTTTTGTGTTATTCAATAACAACAAAAAGGTATGGAAGTGAATCTTTGAAATTTGATATATCCTATCTCCTTTAATATTGCAACATAATTAACATAATTTTCACCCTTTAGAATCAAATGTCTCAGAAGAAAGGCTATACATAAGGTTACATTGTGTTTTCAATTTTTAGTTAAAAGTCTTTTCTTTGACTATTCTTCAAAGCAAATAAAAATTTATTTATCAATCTAGCAAGATCACAATTATCTAACCAAAAACTTCTCCAAAATTTCTCACTACCTCTATCACCTTAGAAACTACTAGAAATATCCATTTCTATTTATTATTAAATTTTTATTCCTCCAAATTTTATTTTAATCTGCCTAAGTTTTTCAGTAGTAAGAAAGTAAGTTGTCACTTTGTAGAAGTACTTTAATTTTTTTCAAAATGCTATGGTATATGTTAGGTTCATTGGTATAATTGATCAGTTATAACCTAGCTGCATGACTTCCTCTTAGAACCAAAATGTGATGTCTTATGCTCTCTCAGCAGATCACTGAAAATTTAGTCTATGAAAAGCCAGAGGACCCCCTGAGTTTTATGCTGTTTCAGGTATGGAATAGGAGAAAAAGAACAACCTTTTCATTTGCATTATTGTGAAAGTACATATTTGTTTTTACAAAACAAAACATATACAACTCTGAATTTTCATCCACTAAACATACTTCTATTTACATTCAAGTATTTAAAAGATAGAACATTGCCACCCTCCCGGAAGCCCCTTTTCCTTCCCTCACAGTTCTTACTCCCCACAAAGTAATTGTTCATGTGATATTTACAATAATAGCTTCCTCACTTTTCTTTATATTTTTACTGCTAACCATGAATCATGAAACACTTCTGTTTAGATTTGTCAGTTTTTCACTGTACATAAAGGGAACCATATATAGCATATATTCATTTGTATCTTGTTCCTTTTGCTCAAAATCATGTCTGTGAGATTGATCCATCATTTATGTGTAGCTATCCTTCATTCATTTTCATTGTTGTATGGTATTCATTGTGTGGAATATTATGATTTATCCATTACATTTTAATGGACATGCAGATTGTTTACAACTTGCAGCTATTACAAAAAAAACTTTTTTGCTATGAACATTCTTGTATGTCTCTCAGTGACACATTCTCTTGAGTATTCATTCACCTTGAAAAGCAATTGCTAGATTGTGAGATATGTATTTGCTTAGCTTTAATAGATTGTTTCAAACAATTCTCTAAACTGACTGATTACACTTCCACCAACAGTGTATAAGAGTTTCAGTTGTTTTCTATCCTTACCAATGCCTACTATTGTCAGTGTTTTTAGCATTAGCTGTTTTGGTGAGTTTCATTTTGCCTTTTCCTGATTACTAAGGCAATTAATTGCATACCTTTTAATTTGTTTATTAGATATTTGGAAATACTTATTTTTTTACTATTTGAGACCGTTTTCTACATCTACTGGTTATGAGCTCCTTGTGATTGTTTGTTGCATGTATCTTCCCACAATCTTCTTTTCTAGCTCTTAAATATCTCTTTTAACGAACAGATTCTCTTTAATTTTAATATAGTCAAATTTAATATTCTTTGTCTTTACAATTAGTACTTCTGGTGACTTGTGAGAATTCACTCCCCACTCCTGACTATGGTTTTCTATATGGTTGTAGAAGTTATTTGTGTGTGTGTGTGTGTGTGTGTGTGTGTGTGAAAGAGAGAGAGAGAGAGAGGGAGGGAGGGAGAGAATGTGTGTGTGTTTGAATATAAGTAAACTTTTTAAATTTTATTTATTTTAATTAGGCATATATGACAGCAGAATGTACACAACTGCATCATAACTTTACATTTCTATGGTTGTACACGATGTAGCATCACACCATATGTGCAGTCATACATGTACCTAGGGTAATGATGTCCATCTCATTCCTCCATCTTTCCTGCTCCCATGGAAACTCCCTACCTTCCCTCCCCTTTGCCCAATCAAAGTTCCTCCATTTTCCCCATGCCTCCCCCCTCCCCATTATGGATCAGCATCCACTTATCAAAGAGAACATTTCGGCCTTTGGTTTGGGGGGATTGGCTTACTTTACTTAGCATGATATTCTCCAACTGCATCCATTTACTTGCAAATGCCATAATTTTGTTCTCTTGTATTGCTGAGTAATATTCCATTGTGTATATATAGACCACAGTTTCTTTATCCATTCATCTACTGAAGGGCATTTAGGTTGCTTCTACAGTTTAGCTATTGTGAATTGAGCTGCTATGAACATTGATGTAGCTGTGACACTATAATATGCTGATTTTAAGTCCTTTGGGTATAGACCAAGGAGTGAGATAGCTGGGTCAAATGGTAGTTCCATTCCAAGTTTTCTAAGGAATCTCTATATGCTTTCCAGATTGGTTGCACCAATTTGCAGTCCCACCAGCAATGTATGAGTTTGCCTTTTCCCCAACATTTATGGTTGTCTGTATTCTTGGTAGCTGCCATTTTGACTGGCATGAGATGAAATCTTAGAATAGTTTTGATTTGCATTTCTTTAATTGCTAGAGATGTTGAACATTTTTTTCATATATTTGTTGATTGACTGTATATCTTCTTCTGAGAAGTGTCTTTTCAGCTCCTTAGCCCATTTATTAATTGTATTGTTTGTTTTTTGGTGTTAAGCTTTTTGAGTTCTTTATATATCCTGGAGATTAGTGCTCTATTTGATGTGTGTGTGGCAAAAATCTGCTCTTAAAATGTGGGCTCTCTGTTCACCTCATAGTTTCTTTCGCAGAGAAGAAGCTTTTTAGTTTGCATTTATCCCATTTATTAATTCTTTATTTTATTTGTGTGTTTTTTTAATGGAGAGGGTTGCTTTCATTTGCTTGTTTGTTGCCTTTCTCATTTATATTCACGATCTATTTGGAATTGATTTTTTGGTAGGGCAGAGGTGGGGTCAAGTTTCATTTTCTTCCAACAGATGTCCAGCTGACCCCAGTGCCTTTTAGTATAAAAACTATACCTTCCAGCTGGGCACGGTGGCACATACCTGTAATATCAGTAGCTCCAGAGGCTGAGGCAAAAGGATCACAGTTCAAAGCCAGCCTCAGCAAAAGCGAAGCACTAAGCAATTCAATGAGACCCTGTCTCTAAATAAAATACAAAATAAAGCTGAGCATGTGGCTCAGTGGCCGAGTGCCCCTGAGTTCAATCCCTGGCACCCCCCCCCAAAAAAATCATTCCTTTCCCACTGTTCTTTATTTATATCATATATAGTATATTTGTTGATATTTCTGTTTCACAACAAGACTATCTTAATTAGTGTGCACTGGAACAGTCTTAATATCACCCTATTCTTCTTCAAAAATATCTTGGATATTCTTGGACCTGTGCATTTCCTTATCAGTTTTTAGAATTATTTGCCAAGTTACACAAACATAAACACAAGCACACACTAGTGAAATTTTATATTGAGATTGCGTTCAATCAGATTATTTGGGGAGAGGTGACAGTTTTAAAATGAGTATTTACAATCCTTGATCCTTTCATTTATTTGGGTCTTCTTTAAATTCTCTCAGTATATGAATTATTGACATAAATGTTTTTCATGACTTTTAATAGTCTTATTTATAGGTATTTAATGCTTTTTAAAAAACAATTCACATTTATTATTGCACAGATTCTTAGAAGTCCAAGCATAGCAGAGCCAGTTTCCCTGCTCAGAGTCTCATAAGCTGCAAATCAAGGTGTCCCTAAGATGTATTTTCTTTTCCTTTTTTTTTTCTTTCCATAATTTTTATTGATGCACTATAATTATACTTCATGGTGGGATTTGTTTTTACACATTCATGCATTTACATGATATATCAATATAATTTTTATCAATATTGTTTCCCTCTTCTCTTCCCTATCCCTGGTTCTTTCCTCTACTAGTTTTCCTTCACTTTCCATGAGATTTCCCCCCTCCCTTCTTTTCCTTTATACTCTCTAGCTTCCACATACGAGAGAAAACATACAACCCTTGACTTTCTGACTTTGGTTTATTTTGTTTAACATAGTATTCTCAAGTTCTATCCATTTCCTGAAAATGACATAATTTTATTCTTTTTTATGGATAAATAAAATTCTATTTTGTGTGTATATATGTGTGTGTGTATATACATATTTATATACACATATGTATATATACATAAATATATATATTTATTTATACCACATTTTTCTTTATCCATTCATCCACGAACAGACACCTAGGCTTGTTCCATAATTTGGCTATTGTGAATTGTGCTGCTATAAACTATAGATATGCCTTTATCACTATAGTATGATGACTTTAATTCTTTAGGGTAAAATGCAAGGAGTGGTATAGCTGGATTAAATGGTGGTTCCGTTCCTTGTGTTCTGAGAAATCTCCATACTGATTTCAGTTCTGGCTGTATTAATTTACAATCCCACCAACAATGTCAAAGTGTCCCTTTTTGCCCTCATCCTTTCCAGCATTTATTATTGTTGGTATTCTTGACAGCTGCTATTCTAACTGGAATAAGATGAAATCTCAGTGTAGTTTTGATTTGTATTTCTTTAATTGCTAAAGATGTTGAACATTTCTTCATCTATTTGTTAGCCATTCATATTTCTTCTTTTGAAAAGTGTCTGTTTAGTTCATTTGCCCATTTTATTAATTGGTTATTTGGGGGTTTTGGTGGTAAGTTATTTTGAGTTCTTTATATAGTCTGAATCCTCTGTCAGAAGAGTAGCTGGTGAAGATTTCCTTCCATTCTGTGTTTTTCTTCACATTCTTCATTGTTTCCTTTGCTGTGCGGAAGCTTTCAAATTTGATGTCATCCCATTTATTAATTTCTAGAAATGGAGGAGTTCTGTTGAGGAAGTCGTTACCTGTACGTATATGTTGGAGTGTTGACTCTACATTTTCACTTAGGAGTTGTATAGTTTCTGATATAAATCCTAGGTCTTTTATTCATTTCAATTTGACTTTTGTGCAGTGTGAGAGATAAGGATCTAGTCCAATTTTTCTACATGTGCACAACCAGTTTTCCTAGGACCATTTGTTAAAAGGGATGCCTTTTCTCCAACATCTACTTTGTCACTTTTGTCAAGGATCAAATGTCTCTTTCTTTGTGAGTTTGTCTCTGTGTCTTCTATTCTGTTCCATTGGTTTTTGCATCTGTTTTTTATTCCAGTAACATGCAGTTTTTGTCACTATAGCTCTGTAGAATTGTGATACCTCCAGCCTTGTTTTTTTGTTTTGTTTTGTTTGATTCAAGATTGCTTTGACTACTCTGTCTTTTCTTCTTCCAAGTGAATTTCTAGATTTTTTTTTCTAGTTCTATGGAAAATGTCATAGGTATTTTGATGGAGATTACATTGAAACTCTATATTGCTTTGAATAATATGGACATTTTATCAGTATTAATTCTGCCTACCCATGGACATGGGAGATCTTTTCATCTTTTGATATCTTCAATTTCTTTTTTCAGTGTTCTATAGTTTTCATTGTAGAGGTCATTCACCTTCTTGATTATATTCCTAGTTTGGGGTTTTTTTGTTTGTTTGGGTGGGTGGTTGATTGGTTTGGTTTCATTTGTTTTGTTTATGAATGGGATTGTTTTCCTGATTTCTTTCTCAGCAGTTTTATTATTTGTATAGGAAAGTTATTGCTTTTTGTATGTTGATTTTGTAACCTGCTACTTTGCTTAATTTCTTTATAAACTCTAGTAGTCTACTGGTGGAAAGCCCAGGACAAGGTGAATTTCTAGATTGGATCTTCTAAGTGTAGGGTCATATATATCACATGAAAGAGTGATAATTTGACTTCTTCCTTCCCTGTTTTTATCCCTTTTATTTCCTTTTCTTGCCTAATTGCTCTGGCTAGAATTTCTAGTACTATATTCAGTAGGAGTAGTAAGCATGGACATCCTTGTTTTGTTCCATATTTGAAAAGAAATGATTTCAGTTTTTCCCTAGTCACTACCATGTTGGCTTTGGATTTATCCAGTATAGCCTTAATGATGTTGAGGTATGTTTCTTCTTTCTCTAGTTTCTTCAGTGTTTTTATTATGAACAGATTCTAAAATTTTGTTGAAGGCTTTCATTGCATCTTTTGAAATGACTATATGATTTTTGTTCTTAATTATATTTATATGGTGAATTACATCTATTGGTTTGCATTTGTTAAATCATCATTATGTCTCTGGAATGCAGCCAACTTGGTCATGATGCAAAATCTTCTTAATATGTCTTTTAATATGATTGGTATTTTGATGGAGATTACATTGAAGCCTTAATATATTAAGGCTTTTAGCATCTATGTTCATCAAGGATATTAGTCTGTAGTTTCCTTTCTTTGATGTGCCCCTATCTTGTTTTTGATATGAGGATGATATTGGCTTCATAAAATGAATTTGGAAGTGTACCATCCCTTTATATTTCATAGAATAATTTGAGAAGTATTAGCATTTGTTCTTCATTAAAAGTCTGGTAGACTTCAGCTGAGAATTCACCTTGTCCTGGGCTTTCCTTTATTAGAAGGCTTTTTATTACTGCTTCTATCTCGTTGCTTATTATTGGTTTGTTTAGTTTTTCTATATCTTCTTGATTCAATTTTAACAGGTTATATGTGTCTAGAATATGTCCATTTCTTTTAGGTTTTTCTATTTATTGCAGTACAAGTTCTCAAAATAGTTTCTTGTGATCCTCTCCATTTCTTTGATGTCTATAGTTATTTCTCCTTTTTCATCTCTAATTTTATCAATTTTGGCTTTCTCTCTTTTTCATTTTGTTAGCTTAGTTAAGGCATTATCTATCTGATTTGTCTTTTCAAAGAACCAACTATTTATTTCATTGATCCTTTGTATTGTGGTATTGTGTTTTTATTCTCTATTTTATTGATTTTGGCTATGATTTTAAGTATTTCCCTTTATCATACTGGTTTTTAGATTGGTTCTTATTCTTGTAGGGTCATAACATATATCATTAGGTTGTTTACTGGAAATCTTTCTAATTTTCTTGCATAGCTACCCACAGATATACACTATACTCTTAAAACTGCTTACAGAGTGTCCCACAGGTTATAGTATGTTGTATCACTATTGTCATTTGTAATTTTTATTTTCACCCCTGATTCTATAATCCATTCATCATCCAGAAGTGTGTTGTTTTTATATAGTATGTTTTTTATAGTTTCTGTACTCTGGTGATTTTCTTTTCTTTTTTTCGTGTTTATTTCTAACTTCCTTCTGTATGATCAGGTAAGATGTAAGGAACTATATCTGGTTTTTTTTGTATTTGATAAGAGATTATTTGTAGCCTAAAAAAATGATCTATTTTGGATACAGTTTCATGAGCAGCTGAGAAGAAAGTGAATTATGCTGTTGTTAGGTGAAATATTTTTAAAATATCTGTTAAGTTCATTTGATTTATAATATTTTTTAGGACTTATAAGTATTTATTGAATTTATGTCTGGATGGACCTATCTGTTGGTGAGAGAGGTGTGTTGAAATCATACAGTAGTATTATTGTATAGGAGTCTGTTTGAGTTCTTAGGTTAAGCAGTGTCTGTTTTATATAATTAAGCTCACCCATATTTGGGGCATAAATGTTTACAATTATTATATCTTCTTGGATTTCTCTTTATCAATATGAAGTGATATGATTTTATCCTTATAAAATTAGTTAAAACTTGTTTTGTGACCTAATGTATGATATATCTTGGAAAATGTTCCATATGGACTTGAGAAGAATGTATATTTTAATGCTGTTGAATGGGATGGCTTGGGTATGTATGTTAGACACATTCAGTCTAATGTTTTGTTGAAGTCCACTGGTTTCTTATTGATTTTCTGTCTGGTTTATCTATGCATTGTTTAAAATGGAATGTTAAAGTCCCCTACTTATTTTTGTAGTCTCTCTTATCTTACACACATCTATTAGTATTTGCTTCATATATTTAGGTACTCCAGTGTTGGGTAACATATACACTTAAAATTGTTATATCCCCCTGATGGATTATTTCACTATTATATAATGACCTTATTTGTTTCTTTTACCATTCTTTTTTTTTTTTTTTGGTACCAGAGAATGAACCCACATATTTTCTTAACCACTGACCACATCCCAGCTCCTTTTTATATTTTATTTAGAAACACAGTCTTGCTAAATTGCTTAGGGCCTTGCTAAGTTTCTTAGGCTGGCTTTGAACTCATGATCCTTCTGCTTCAGCTGCTGGGATTACAGTTATGCCCCACCACACTAAGCTCTCTTACCATTCTTTATTTAAAGATTATTTTGTGTGATAAAAGTGTAACTATCCTGCTCTCTTTTTGTTACTTTGCCTTGAATTTCTTGCTCTATCCCTTCATTCTCAGTATGAGTGTCCTTAAGACTAAAGTGAGTCTCTTGTAGGCAACATATTGTTAGGCCTTGTTTTTTAATCCATTCACCTAACATCTGTCTTTTTTTAATATTTATTTTTTAGGTGTAGATGGACACAACACAACGCCTTTATTTTTATGTGGTGCTGAGGATAGAATCCCGGTCCCACCCATCCTAGGGGGGAATGCTCCACCTATGAGCCACAATCCCAGCCCTAACATGTTTCTTTTGATTGGAGAATTTAATCCATTTACAGTAAGATAATTATTAATAGGTAACAACTTAGTACTGGCATTTTGTTAATTTTATTGACTTTTTCATAGTTCTTTTGTTCCTTACTTCCAATCTTGCTTTTTCTTTGTGATGTTGTATTTTTGTAGTAGTATGTTCTGATTTATTTCTTTTTATCTTTTATGCATCTATGAGATGTTTTTTTTCTTTGTGGTTTCCATGAGACTTATGTGATATATTTTATATATAACACCTTAATTTAAGCTGAGAGTATCTTAGTTTTAATGGCATACAGAGATTCTACAATTAAACTTCTCTCCTTGTATACATTTTGTGCAAACAATAGTATACTTTGCATCTATTTATACTGTATAATTATTGACAACTATGTTTTTACTATATTTCTGAATTTGGATATATATTTACCTTTATCAGTGAGTTCTATGCTTTCACATATTTTCATATTGTTCACTTATCATCTTTTCATTCCAACTCAAAGAACTCCATTGAATATTTTATGTAAATAAAATGTTGTTTAGAATCTTTCTTCCTTCTTTCTTCCTTCTTCTTTTCCTGTGCTGAGGATCAAAACCATGAAATTGCACTGCACTTGCAAGGCAAGTCTATCACAAAGCTCTATCACAAGGCTCTATCACAAAGCTACATCCCCAACGCATTTCCTTCGTTTTTTAAAAGAAAGTTTGGCCAGGCATAGAAGCACATGCCTGTAATCCCAGCAACTCAGGAGGCTGAGGCAGGAGGATTACAAGTTTGAGGCCAACCTCAACAATTTAGCAAGGTCCTAAACAATTTAGTAAGACCTTTTCTCAAAAATAAAAAGGTAGAGGGATGTGGCTCAGTGGTTACGCACTCTTTGAGTTCAATTTCTGGTACCAAAAATAAATAAATAACTAAATACTTTCACGGGTGTATTAGCCATTTTCTGTTACTATGCAAATAGCTGAAAAATCATTGATTTACAAAGGGAAAAGACTTATTTGGGCTCATAGTTTCAAAGATTTCAGTCCATGATGAATTGATCCCATTGTTTTGGGCCTGAGGAAGCCCCTCATGACGGAAGCATGTGGCAAAGCAAAATCTGTTCCTTCAAGGCTGGGCAGTGACAGAGAAAGAGAGGAAAAGGATGGGTCCCAATGTCCCCTTCAAGGGAAATCTCTAATGACTTCTCTCTAATCTTTACCTCTTAGAGCTTCCACCACCTTCCAAAAGAGAGGAATCAGCAGTAGTTAATAGAAATAGCATGTGACCTTCAAAGCCCGAAATATGTTTTATTCAGCTTTTTTCAGAAAAAAAAACAACCCATCCCTTGTTTTGACCTGGTAGCCTAATTGTCAATATGGTTTAATTTAGAGATCTCATTTTACTATTTATTTGTTCCCTCTACTTTTATTTCTTTATCCCCTTTTTATTGTCTCCTATTGGATTATGTAATTTTACTCTTACACTTAATCTATTAGATTTTTAGCCATACCTTTTCTCATGTTTTTAGTGATTGCTCTAGGGATCACATTATATATTCCTAACCTTTCATAGTACACTTAGAGATAATATTGTCCCACTTCACATCAAATGGGAAAACCTTATAACCATAGAGGTCCTTTTGTTTCCACCATCCTTTGTCTTATGTGTCACTTTCTACATACATGAAAATACCCACAAGACATTGATAGCGTTTTTTCTTTAAATAATCATATGCATTTTAAAGAACTTAAGAGGAAAACTATAGTTTTTTACATTTACCTAGATAATTTGTGTTTCTAATCCTCTTCATTTTTTGGTGAATTTCCAGCTTTCTCTCTGAAAGTATTTTCCTCCAGCCTGAAAATATTTTCTTTTAGTATATCTGCTATTACAGACTTCTGGCAATAAGCACTCATGATTTTCCTTCATCCAAAAGTTTATTTCACTTTCATTCTTGTAGGACAGTTTTACTAGATATAGAATTTATCCCCCACCTCTAACTCCTCAAAAATGTGCTTTTGCTCTCTTCTAGCCTTTGTCATTTATGAGAAGTTCATAGTCATCCAGATTATTGTTCCCCTGTATGAAATGTCTTGTTCTTTTTATGATCTTTTTATCTTTTGTTTCCAGAGGTTTGATTATGTTATTTATTGGAATTTACATTTTGGGGGATAATTGAGCTTCTTAAATTTATACATGTATGTCTTTCACCAAATTTTGTAAGTTTTCTATCATAATTTCTTCATTATATTTCCGTGCCCCTCTTTCTCACTTTCTCTCTTCCCTTTTGACAACTCACATTACCCTTCTGTTAAACTTTTCAATATTGTCCCACCAATTTCTGAAGCTCATGTTTTTATCCAGCTGTTTTTCTCTCTCTTCTTCAGATCAAATTGCTTGGCTTTATTTGTAAATTCACTGACTCTTCTGTCATCTATATGCTGCAATTAAGCTCATCCAATGATTTTTTTAAATTATTTGCAGTGATAAAATTTCTATTTGTTTTTCCCTACATTTTCTATTTCTCATCTGATACTTTCTGCATTTTATTCATTTTCAGTGTATGCTCCTTTTTTCACAAGCAAAGTTATCATGACTACTTTAAAGGTACCATAGTGGTGTCTGGTAATCTCAATAATGGGATCATCCTGGAATTGGCATCTGCTGATTGTCTTTTCCATTTGGTTTGCATTTTCTAGGTTTTCTATAAGATAAATTTAGACAATCCTGGAAATTGTGAACATTATAGTGCATAGATTGAGTTCTGTTATATTCCGCTGATGACTGTTAATAATTTTGTTTTAGCTGGTTGTTCACATGGTTTAGATTTAAACTGTAAGCTGTGTCTTGCTTTCTATAGTTAAAAGGTCATAGATCAGTTTTCAAGCTTTTGCTGCACTACTTTGAATGTGTTCTATGAGTGCCTGTTTTTTAACCAACCTCTATAATTTACATTGGTGTCTTCTCTTTGTATTGTACATTCTATATGTTTTAACAAATGTATGTGACATGTATTTATAGAATCATTCAAAATATGGTCACTGTCCTAATAAGCCTCTTAATATTTTGCAATAGAGATATTGCATAGAGATTAAAATGTATATTCTTGATTTATTAACTTCTAAATTATGTGTGCACAAAGACTTCTTCTATATTTTAAATCTCAACATATATAAACCCCAAAATATGGTTATTCCAAGTTAACTAAAATTGTAAATGGAAAAAAATTCTTTTTCATTCTTCTTAGGTACAGGAAATGCTGAGAAAGAGAGACAAAAGGTGAACCCTACAAAGAATGAATCTCTCTTCAGTACTGTTGAAGGTCATCAGTGTTAATACTATGCTCTGTTTAGCCACTCTGAAAAATGGTTTTTCAATAGGCATCGATGGTGACTTTGCTTAAACATGTTCTTAATCTTTAAGTAAAAATATGTAGGTTAACTTTGTAAAATTAGTATAACAGTTATAGATAACTCTGGGTAATCATTCAAAAATTACACATTATAATTATCCATACTTATCCTCCCAAAGCTACTTACCTGAATAATAGCAAGTTCACGAATAAAATACTATTACAATTCATATGTACTTTTTATAAGGCATATCATGTCTCCAAACTGTTTACAAATTTTCAATCAGAAAATGTGTAGAAAATAAGTGATAATGGTACTTTTTGTTCTTTTAATAGAAGTTTTTATTGAAATAGCTCATATTTCTTAAGGACTACAACATATTTTCACTCTTTTCCTTTTTTATCACTGTCTATTATATTCTACCATTAAATGAATGGGATTTAATCTTCTCCTAGGGGTATCACACTTCTGATTTTTAACCCACAGCAGAATTCAAACATGTTATACTACTCTGTACACACCTGTGGGTGAGGCAGACTGTCACTTCCTCATTACCTTTATCCCCTGAAGAGTATCTATATCATGTGGAATGTGTAACCAGTCCAACTGGTATTTAACAGCAAAAAGCTTTAACTTGGTCTGCCTGGTATGAGAGTTATCTGCCCAAAAATCATAGCTGAGATGATCATCTGAGACTACTTTTGTGAGCTGAACCTTTCTTTTAATTTCTATTTGAACATTGAACCAGACTTGATTCTTTATATTGCTTATGTGGTGACTTAGTGTGATTATATGGTTGCATTACAGTGAATTAAGCTTCTGTTTGAACAGTCATACGCAAACACTATTTATTTTAAACATCTGACCTTCGTTTCTCATTAATTATACCAAATAAAAAACTTCTTATAACTTTAATGTTTATTTGCCTTTTACTTTCAGTTGTCCACAAAATGTGCATGTGCTTATACTCAATAAATGCTTCTCCACACAGACAGATAAGGTACTTGTCTATGGATTGTGGGCCTACAAAACTGGGTGAAAGCTAATAAATTTGCAGCAAATCTATGGGAGAAGTTTGAGTGACATAACTAAGGTCATAAATAATCAGTTGCTTAAACAAAATAGCTCAAAGATTGAGGGGCCAATATATTTATTAGTAATCTGAAATGTGGGTGTTATTAATATCTGAAATTAATCATTTAACTTAGTTTACTGTGTTCAACCCTACTATCAGATATTCTAACAAGTTTCTTAAAGGAAAACATCAAAGGTCCAACCATACCAGCCACTTCACACCTTCCCATTGACCCTCTTTTATGCCTTTCAGAACTATCATTTTTTTTTTACCTTTCGGTGGACCAGAGGAAATGGGCTTGCTATGATCCACTGATTCCATCTGAATATATTTAGCTGAGAAGAGAAGAAAGAAAATGGAGCCAAAACTTCACACACAGTGACTTAGGCTCATTACTCAAAGCATTGCCTAGTATAGAGAAGATCAGCTAAAAGTATACAGTGTTCAGTTCTCAGGTCCTAAGCAGCAGGAAGTAGTTCTAGGCCGGGAGTAAATACTAATAGGTGAGAATCTTGAGTGGAACTAGCTATCAAACAGAAGAGAGAGGATTCTCAGAACTGGGCTTTTTAGAGTAAGAAGGACAGAGGACATAGACAACCACAAGAAAAAGAATGGGGAATAAAATTCCAATGTCAGAGTAGCCACAGATTGAAAGACATGACCTCTCCTGAAGGAATCTTTCAAGGATGCTGTGACAGAATTATTCACGAAGATATGAGATGTTAGTGTCTCCAGTGCTGTCAAGTAAGATAACATATGTAAAAGCCCTTAGAACAGTGATTGCATTGTAAGTCCTATTTATTAGTGTTATTGCCAACAGGAGTAATATTCGTTGTACCTGAGCAATCCTGAAAACCTCCTTTGCTCCATTCCCCAGTCACCCTCATTTCCTTGCAGTAATAGAATGTGAAGTTACTATTTTCCCAAAGCCTAGTCCCTCACCTCTTCCATTTAAAGAATAAATATGATATCACTCATGTAGGAAACAGCTTTTTGTCCATGTGGACCAAAATACTTAACAAGACAACTTAGAGGAGGAAGGTTTATTTGAGCTGCTGGTTTCAGAGGATTCAAGGCACAGACATCATGGCAGAAGAGCATGGCAGAGGAAAGCTTTTCAGTTCATGGTAGCTAGGAAGCAGAGAGGAAGAAGCCAAGGACAAGATATACCTTTCCAGTACATCCTCCCAGTGACCCACTTCTTCTAAATAGGTCCCACCTCCCAGTAGTCCATTTAACTATCACTGGATTAATCAAATGGGTTAATCCACTGATGAGGTCAGAGCCTTCATAATCCAATCATTGCCTAAAAAGCTCTACCTCTGAACCTGTTGCATTAGGGACCATACTTTCAACACATAAGCTTTGGGGACGACATTTCAGATCCAAAATATACCAGTTGGTCTGTAGGGAAATGTAAATCAAAACCACAATGAGATTTTACTACGATGACTTGAATCAAAAAGACCTTCAATGATAAGTATTGGAGAGAGTGTGGAAAAATTCAAATCTTCATATGCTGCTGGTGGGAATGTATAGTGACGCAGCTACTTTGGAAAATAATTTTTAAGTTCCTCAAAATACTAAACATTGTGTTGTCATATGATCCAGAAAGTCCACAACTAAGGTTGTGGAAAACTGAAAACATATTTCCTCATGAAAATTTGTATACCAGTGTACCTACCACTGCATTCATAAAAAGTGGAAACAACCCAAATATTCATTAACTGAGAAGAGAATTTAGAAATCTACTATATCTGCACAATGGAACATTAGTCATCCTTAAAATGATCCTTCAAATAGAGGGAAAACCTGTCACATTCTATAACATAGGTGAATATTATGCTAAAGAAAATAAGCCAATGACGAAAAGATAAATATAATATGATTCCATGTACTTTAGGTATCTAAAGTAATCTAACTCATAAAAACAGAAAGTAGAATGCTGGTTTGAGGGACTTAGGGAGAGGGGAAATTCATTCATGAATATGAACTTTTGGGTTTTGCAAGATGGAAAAATTGTGGAGATCTGTTGCACAGCAACATGAACATAACACTACTAAATTGTACACTTTAAAAGGTTATGATGGGCTTTTAAGATGGCAGAATAGAGAAGGTCACTTTCCTGGATGCTCCAAGGCAGGAAACCAAGAAAGCAGGTAGGCAGCTTCTCAGCAAGGTGAGTGAACAAAACAAAACAAAACAGAAAAACAGGGGTGTACTTTACTGGAAATTAATACTGGACATTCAAAGGAGATGAGTGACTCAGGAGGTTGGATATGATAAAATAAGGAAGAAATCACCAGCCACGGCTGGAGGCACCAGAGTGGTCCTTCCATGAGCAAAGTAGAGGGATAAGGGAATTACAGGAACCCGCATTTATAGGAGGCCTTAGGCATATCTGTGTATGGAGCATTTAGAGATCAAAGACAATGCCCACTAAACTGAGAGACAACAGTGCATGATGTCCTTGTGTGGGTAAGAAGCGGCATCTCTCCTGTGGAGGACAGAAGAAGGAATCATTCTGTAGCCACAGCCCAGGGCCCAGAAGCTGGAGAAGCTGATTCCTGGCAAACCTAAGTTTGGCCAGAAATACAGGCCTGGCAAAACCACACTGCATGACACAGAGTGTGCCTAAGTGACCAGGATAAAATCAAACATGGACAGAGGTTTACACAGGGGCATATTGGCAGTGGAAACCACCTGGCTCGCCCTGTCCCCCTCCAATTCGGCAGCTTGCAGAACCTGCTGGGAGAGAAGCACCTGACCATGAATTCCAATAGGTGGGGGAAGGAGAGATTCAGTTTGGAGACTGAATATGAGACCAGGAAATGTGGGGTCCCCAGGTGATATAGTGAACTAAGAATTGGCTGCTCCACCACACAAGTGGAACCCAGGGGAGATCTGGGGTGCAGTCTTCCAATGTGGACCAGCAACTGCTGGGTCCTTGAGATGAGCTGATCCAAAATCTCCAGAACAACTGGCATTCCCTGAAGAGCCTGGAGCCTGCCTAAACCTAAACCCCACCTCCAGAAGTTCCGCCTATGGGATTACCGCTCACCCCAGCAACCTCACCCTGAGGGTGGAGCAAGCATCACACTCCAGAAGAGCCACCTCACTCTGCTGAGAAGGAAAGCTGAGAATCCTTTGAATGCCAACAGAAAAAAAAAATTCTTTAGCTCTTCATTCAGATGATTTTTTCCCCTTCTTTTCTCTGTTAAATTGTGACCTTAATGTTCATGGACATTTATACATATTTATATTTTTTTCTCATTTCTAGCATTTTTAAAGCCAGTTTTCATGGATCAATTTGTTGAGGACCAGGATATTTAATTAGTATATTTCAGTTTTGTATTGTATTCTTTTATTTTTAAAATTTTTTTACTTTACATATATATTTTCTCACACTTATCTGTTTCGCTTGATTCTCTTCTGCTCAGAGGCGATTTCTACTCTTCTCTCTTTCATGCTTCCTTTGTTTACTTCTATCTTCTGTTCTCCTCCTTCATAATCATCATCTCCTACATCACTTCTTTTCTTACTATGTCCACCACTCAAAATTGTAAGCCCTTTTGCAAACTTAGTGTTTTAATTGTAGGCAATAACTGATAATATCATTTCTGTTTATTGTGACATCTATCATTGTAGACATCATAGCAGGAACCATTTGGCTTAATGATTTGGCTTAATGCTGGATATTGTTTACATTGGTGGTTGTAATCATTTGTCTCCCCCTAAACAGTGAGGTACTGGAAACCTTCAGGGATGCTATAAGTCCACAGGATAGAAACTCAACTGTCTCAGATCCACACTGTTAGATGGGTAGACATACAAACAACATGAAAAAGCAAGGGAACAAATCACCCCAAACAAATGAAGATACTCAATAACAGAATCCATTGACAACACAGTGGAAGAAATGTCAGAGGAGTTAGAATGTACATGTATTGATCTGCAAAGTAAATGATGATGTAAGGAGTGAAATCAGACAGAAACTGCAGGAAGTGAAAGATCACTTCCATAAAGAGAGATTCTGAGAAAAATCAAGCAGAAATCCTTGCAATGATGGAATCAATAAGCCAAACTAAAAATTCAATGGAAAGCATCACCAACAGACTGGATCACTTGGAAGACAGTTTTAGGCAACAAAGACAAAATATATAATCTTGAAAATAAAGTTGACCATGGAGAAAAGATGTTAAGGATATAAAATAAATCAATTGCATTCCTATGCATCATAAGTCAACTGAGAAATTAGGAAAACTATCCCATTCACAATAGCCCCAAAGAAAATAAAATATCTGGGAATCAATCTAACAAAAGAGATGAAAGACCTCTACAATGAAAAATATAGAACACTAAACGTATATCTAAAAACATCAAATAAAACTTTCAAAAGTTATGGTAATAGGCCTGGGTAGAGCACTTGCCTAGCATGCGTGAGGCACTGGGTTCAATCCCAGGCACCGCATAAAAAAAAACTAAATAAATAAAATAAATGTATTGTGTTCATCTACGACTAAATATATTTTAAAAGAAGTTACCATAGTAAATTTTATGTGCTTTTTACTACAACCAAAAATGTTTTTTTAACTTTATAAATTTTTTATTTGTTCTAATTAGTTACACATGAAAGTAGAATGCATTTATGTACTTTAACATATCATACATAAATGGGGTATAATTTCTCATTTTTCTGATTGTACATGTTGTAGATTCATATTGGTCATGCAGTCATTTATGTACATAAGGTAACAATGTCTGTTTCATTCTACTATCCTTCCTATCCCCATATCCCCTACTCTCCCTTTACTGCCTTCTATCTAATCTAAAGTAACTCTATTCTTCCCTAGTGCCCCACTCCTTATTGTGAATTAGCATCCACATATCAGAGAAAGCCTTTGGTTTGGGGGGATTGGCCTATTTCACTAAGCATGATATTCTCCAATTCCATCCATTTACCAGCAAATGTCATAATTTCATTCTTCTTTAAAGTTCAGTAATATTCCATTGAATATATATATACCACAGTTTCTTTATTCATTTATGTATTGAAGGGCACCTAGGTTGGTTCCATAGTTTAGCTATTGTGAATTGAGCAGCAATAATCAATGATGTGGCTGTGTCACTGTAGTATGCTACTTTTAAGTCCTTTGGGTATAAACCAAGGAGTGGAATTGGTGGGTCAAATAGTGGTTCCATTTTTTCTGAGGAATCTCCATACTGCTTTCCATAATGATTGCACCAATTTGAGTTCCACCAGCAATGTATGAGCATTCCCCCACATCCTCACCAACATCTATTGTTGCCTATATTCTTGATGATTGCCATTCTGGCTGGAGTGAGATGAAATCTTAAGTGGTTTTGACTGGCATTTCTCTAATTGCTGGAGATATTGAACATTTTTTCATATATTTGTTGATCGACTATATTTCTTCTTCTGTGAAGTGTCTGTTCAATTCCTTAGTTCATTTATTGATTGGGTCATATGCTTTATTGGTGTTAAATGTTTTTATGAGGCTACAGATGTTGCTACATGGTAAAAAGTTAGTCTAGCAAATGCAAGGCCCTGGGTTCAATGCACAGTTCTGAAAAAAAAAATCATGGTAGAGTGATATATCCAATACAATGGAAAACTACTGAGTATTGATTGTAGCAAAAATCACATAAAAAGAATGAAGTATAGATACATGACTGTAACATGGACAAGCTCTCTAAAAGAAGCCAGTCACAAAAAGCCACATATTATATGATTTCACTCATATTAAATGTCCAGGATAGGAACATCCATAGAGACAGAAATAGATTAAAGGCTGTCAGGGTTACAATGAGAAATCGGGGTGACTGCTAATGGGCATGACATTTCTTTGGAGGATGATGAAAATGTTCTGGAATGAAGTAGTGACAATGGATGCACAACTCTAAATGTTCTGAAAACTACTGAATTATACATTTCAAAAAGATGAATTTTGTGGTATGTGAATAATATATCAATAAAGCTATTATATGAAAACATGTGTGGAGCTTAATATTTTTAAGATTCACCTTATGACAGAAAAGAGGAAGGAAAATCACTGTGAAATCCAAAAATAAGAATATCTGAACCTCCCAGGAGAATTATCTTCCTATTTCCCTCATTCTTTACAAATTCCCATGTTTCCGTGTTCAATTTTTTTTTAAAGTTAACCATCTACTATTTCTTGACTAGTAACCCATGATCACTCCTCTTATTCCCATTGCTCTTATTAAACTAACCTCTGTATTAACTCTTTCCAACCTATTTTTGTGAGTCTTTAAGTCGTAGGCATATAAGTATAATTATGTCTTTTGCTGGTTTTGTGCACTATGGTTCCAGGTGACTACACATATCTATGCTTGAATTTTCATTTCAGTTATTTAACTGAAGGAGGAGTTGGGAGGCTGGGGCTGTAGCTCAGTAGTAGAGCACTTGCCTAGCACACACGAAGCCTTGTGTTCAATCCCCATGATTACAGAAAAGGTTGTGTGGGGGGAGGGGGGTATTTAATTAAGAATATTGTAAATACTTCTAAAGGTAGTACTCACAAAGAATTGTGCTTTGATAAGTGGCAAACAATATTAGTGGACCAATGCCTTATTAGGCTCTCAAAAGATTTTCTTTCTTCTTGCAATGTTGACATCACTTGTGACAATCTAATACCAGGTGGAAATTGGCAATGTGGCCTATTATTAGGAACAGCTAGGATTCCAATAGGCAAAGTGACATTGTCTGCCTAACTCTGTTTTAAATTTTTTTAAGAAAAAACTCTTCAAATTCCATCAAAATTACAGTAAAAGTTTATGAAAAGAAGTGAATCTATAAACTCAAAGCAAGAGAGAGACCAGAGAATTTGATGGTTTCTGGAACAGTACTGATAGATACATCAGGGCACAATCTACTGATTGTGCTGAGAACCCTCAAAGATAGCTAAGTCGAAGGAGAAAATGTTTCTTCCAGGTAGAGCCTCAGAGAGCTCCAGACTCTGTGTAAGCAGATACATAGAAAGAGCTGAGCTGGAAATAAAGGTCTTCTATTTTCTAGTGACCTTTACATCTATTTAGTCACTGTGGTAGATGACCAGCCACACCTAGTCATCACCAAAACTACCCCACCTACAAATCACTCATGTAGACAAATCGCACTTCCAGAAGTGACGTTGAACTTGCAGAATTTTATAGGGAAGATTTGTGTCTTAAAAAAAAAAAAAAAAATTGGTACAGGGTATGCACGAGGGGTGCACTATATCCCCAGCCCTTTTCATTTTTTATTTTTAGACAGGGTTTTGCTCAGTTGCTTAGGGTCTCCCTAAATTGCTGAGGCTGGATTTGAACTCACTATCCTCTTGCCTCAGCCTCCCGAGTCACTGGGATTCCAAGCATGTACCACCATGTCCAGCAGAATTCTGTGAGGAAAAAAAAATAGTGACAATTATCCAACCACACATTGGTCAGATAACTTGTGGGAAACCCATGCGATAAAATTCTGTCCATCTAATTAATGTTGCTGTTATTATTTGGATGGTATAATTGGATCTACCCCACATTGTGTAACAATATACATATACATAAATATCATATGTCTACATAAAAAGAGAGTCAAATAAATAGACAGGCAGATTGAAAGGAACAAAAGAAGAGAAAAATTAGGAGAATAAGAAATCTTGAGTTGTAAATCCTTTTCTAGCACAATGCCAAAGGCAGAAATCATTAAGGAAGGCATATAATTAACTTGGAAAAAAAGTATAGGAAAAATCAAAAAGGAAATGATTAGCTAAGAGTGACAGTTACAAAATACAAGTTATATCAGTGTATTACCAAGTATGTAACAAGTTCCTACAAATCAGTTTTTTAACACTATACACACACTCCCAATTAAAGAGGGCCAGAAATAAGAATGGGAAACTTATGGAAGAAAACATGTAAATAACCAAAGAAATAGAAATTTTTTTTAAATTAGATACAAATTAAATGACTTTTGTAGGCAAAGTTTTGTTTTTTGCTTTAAGATAGTATTTCAATCTTACTTGTAATACTAGTTGCTCAGGAGGCTGAGGCAGGAGGATCACAAATTCAAGGCCAGTCTCAGCAACTTAGCAAGACCCTAAGCAACATAGTGAGACCGTGTCTCAAAATTTAAAAAAAAAAAGAAAAGAAAAAACGTGGCCAAAGCTCCCCTGGTTTTAATCCCCAGGACTAAAAAAAATTAAAAAGTACATTAAAAGTGCAGAGAACTTTCTTACATTCTTACACTGTTGTGGGGGAGTAAAACTAAAATGAACATGTCCTATAGTAAGAAATTCTAATTCTAGAAATTTGTACTAAGGAAATAATGAAAGTGTTTTCAAATTTTTATACAAGTATATTTTCTACACCATTATTCAACATTAAAAATTTTCAAATAACCCAAATTTTACCAGAGGGATTCAGCCAAATAACAACACATCCATTAAAATCATGTTGCAAATAATCACATGGGAGCATGTCAGTACCAAACTGTCAAGTGAAAATAACTGGTTTTGGAGACTGTAAATATGGTTCCAGTTATGTAAGAGAAGTGCAAAAAAGAAAGATAGGAACTGCCATGAGAGTAAGTTTTTGTTCATTTTAGTCACTTTATTCATTTAGAATTCATGACACAGTAGTCCCTGGATCAGTTTCTGAATGGATGATCCTTCACAAAAAAAAATGTCCATCACTGGACAAGGAAATAAAGGTGATTATTGTCTATAATAATTTGTTATCAGAATAAACATCATTTTTAAAGTAAAAAAGGATTAAGGCAGTATTTCAGAAATGGAGCGATCATCACATGCCTGGCTCTTTGATCACACACTTTGGGCTCTTCTCAAGGGGTACTTAATGCCGTGAACCCATCCAACGCCCAGGACTGAGTAGAACTCATTTCACCACAAACTTCCCAAATTTCTTCATTCAAAACTCTTCTACTTTGGGTGATTCCTCACAGGCAAGGAAGAAAAGACAACAAATAAATAAGAGCAGATTTTGATTCCTTTGGAGAAGGAAATAAAACTTTTTTTGTGAGAAAAAGCAACTGGAGTGGAGAGGACAGAGTACTTTAGACGCTTGAAGGTACTTTGGGGCAACCAGGAAAGGCTTTTCCGACAGGGGGCGTGAGAGAGGTGCTGCTCCTGATGGGTCAGGAGAGTCAGCCCGGGCAGCAGCTGGCAGGAAGGAGCTTCCACTGCAAACAACAGCAATTGCCAAAGCTATGAAGTTGGAGCACACGATGGGTGAACATAGCGCTTAATGAAGATGGAGTCCGTACTCAAGCAACTTCTAAGCCATGGCAAGGCTCTTGGACCGTATGCTGAGTACAGAGGAAGCCACTGAACTGTTAAGGAAAGAAACAAAGCCTGACTTTCGTTCTGAAAAATCCTCAATGTTTTTGATGAAAAGAGTGGATTTAAACTATCACAAAATCTTCCACACTCAATATCTAATAAACAAAAGTTTTAAAATATATATATGCATACATACATACACATACATATAGTGAGAGAGAGAGAGAGAGAGAGAGAGAGAGAATCAAATTAAGAAAGGCCACAATTTAATTCAGTGTTTTTAAAAAATGGATGGTCAAGGAAAGAAGTTTGCGGGGTCAAGGTACGATGACACACAGAAGCACCACGGTGTTTATAAGAACTTGTAAACTTACTATTCCCCTTCAGTCTGACAGTGTTGCTTTATCTTTCTGAATGTTTAATGGAGCCCTGTGGAAAAGAGTGAAGACATGGGGCTGCCTCCTTCTGATGGATGTGCAGAGGGAGGCTCAGAACTGAGAACTGGAAAGGAGACCAGCAGAGAACAGAAAAGGGACTGGGGCTGGGGGCAGAGGGCGAGAGAAAGGAAAGGGGAAATACAGGGGAGCCACACTGACAGAATTGTATTGTCATACTATGGCATGTACAGATGTGTAACAACAAATCTCACTATTATGCATAATTAAAAGGCACCAACAACACAAAGTATGACCAAAGTGGGGGGTGGGAGGGACTGAGAGCTAGACCCAAGGCCTGGCGCCTTACAACATCAGGCCAAGGAGGCAAAAAGAGCAGGGACTAAGAAGAGAATATGATATTTTGGAAACCAAAAAATGGAAGAAGTGCATGGATGGAGCAGGCAGCTGATCAATCACGGTTAAGTAACTGAGTAAATGAAGACCGAGGAGTTTTGCTGAATTTGGCAGAAGAGAGGTTATTTGCACTCGAGGAGAAGTTTCAATGAAGTAAAGAATGAGGCAAGAATGAATTTGGTTGAAGATGTATGGTGCCCAGTAGATGAAAACAAACCAGTTGATCAGTATCTCTAGATACTGAGATCACTGTTGGTTTTGCTTGGAACTTCTGAGATCCAAAATGTAAGGCATATACAACATCCTCAGGTATACCTCTAAAAAGTTTATTTTAAAAGGTTATGAAAGGGTCTGGGGCTGTAGCTCAGTGGTAGAGCACTTGCCTTGCATGTGTGAGGTACTGGGTTTGATCCTCAGCACAAACTAACTAAATAAATAAATAAAAATATTGTACCAACTACAGCTAAAAAAAATATTTAAAAAACAAACAAAAAAAGGTTATGAAAGAAGATTATATATTTGGGGAAAATTTGCAAAGAAAGCAAACCCAGTAGGAGATAAAGTGATTTGGGGAGGCCTTAAGGAATTGGGTAGACATGGGCACATCAAGCGCAATGTTGGTAGGTTTGATTGCTGTTTTTAAAAGAGAAGCTGAGCTCAGGTGAGTAAGCTGGTCTACGCTGCAGGCAGCCTGAGTCCTCTGGCAGAGCTACCTACTCTTCAGCAAATTTTGCAAAAGATGTCTTCTTACCTGTCCTAGGAAAAATATTCTATTTTCTATAATCTAAGTAAGCAGTTAATAGTGGGGGAAAATCACATTAGTGACTTAAAATTTTAATACCATTTTAAGAGTTGCACTGATCATCTCATTACACTCCAACAGGCTATGGGGACAGGTCAGTAATGGTCTTACCTCTAAATAGTTCTGCAACCAAGGGCAGTTGACATCCTCAATTTTCAATCCCATCATCTATAAAATGGAGTGAACAATAATAGTACATTCTTCACAGGGCTGTTGGGAAGAGGAAATATGACATCCCTGGGACTTTAAGTACTGATAACATGCTGGATAACATTATGATTTGAAGTCTTCCTGAAGGTGGTGACTAGGGAGAACAAAAGGCATTAACTAACCCACATTCCTCATTCAGAGAGCTTCCAGAAAGGAAGGACCTTCCAGACATTCTGCCACCCAGTGTGCACTGCAGATGCCTCCCTCCCCCATAAGAAAGTAGACCTGAAGCAAGGGATCTGGATAGGGAAAACAGTGTTCATGAAGAGAAACAGGCCAGTGGTTTCTTGCTTCAAAGAAAAGATCGAAAAGTTTGAGGGTGTGTACAGGACCAACATCTCTTAGCCCAGTTAGATACCACATTAGTCGCCAGGTTTGCTAACCTGCCTCAGAACTACAACCCAGAAGGAACATGTTGGAGGCTGGTGGTGATGGTGGTACAGCCAGGCAGATGGGGCAGGCATACCTCTTTAGATCCAGGTTCCTACAGTGTGTAGAAAATGGATTAAGCCTGAGAACAGGGGCATGGGAGTGTAGGTGGGAGACTGGAGGGTACAGAATGGCTACAAACCAAAGGAGGGGGCAGAACCCCCCCTGGTGCCCAGGGGAGCTGGTTGGGTTCAGTGAGAACTCTCATTAACCAGTCCTGAACCCCTCCACAGTGCCGCTAGTAGTGAGCTGCGAAGTGAAGGACCCACAGGCAGGAACAAAAAGCAGCCTCTTACGGTCCTGTCGGAACAAGACGAGGGTGTGTTTACCTCTCACAGGAGCACATTCAGGGACATGGCAAGGGATTATTAGAGAGAAAAACTGCTCTCCCCTTTCCTGCCAAACCACTGGAGTTTCCAGTTTAAATTGTGGTGATAGAAAATACCCCAAGTCTTTCTAACAGAACTGAGAGTTTTCACAATGATAATTCACTGATGAGTTCTGGAATTCAGGAAAGAAGTGATGGAGGGAGTCACCAGCCAGAGGAAATGGAGGGCGTAGCAGAACAGAGTTAGAAATCAATTATTGGAAAAATAAACCTGTCATACCTCCACATGAAGGCCTTGAAATTTCACATCATTTGCAGTTATCTGAAGACTAACTTTACTTTCCCAGATAGTCCCTTGTCTCTGGTTACTGGCTTTTATGCTTACCCAATCTATTTTGAAAAGATTTTCAAAACTTTCAATTTTTTCCCTACATAATCCTAGAAATAGAACAGAAAATGCCTCAAGCATGAATGGAAACTTGCTCTTGTTTACTTCCTGCTATTTCATCACAAAGATTCCACAAGAAAACATGCTCTTAATAACTTATGTTTCTTTTTTTATAATTAAAATTTGTCAAATCACAGAAATATTTTTTTTAGGGGATGCTGGGGATTGAACCCAGGGCCTTGTGCATGTGAAGCAAGCACTCTATCAACTGAGCTATATCCCCAGCCTAAATCACAGAAACTACTTTTAAAGTGTTTTTTTTTTAATTTAGCAACTAAAATAGTGCCTGGCACATCATAAGTTTATAATATATTATCATACATATTTATTATTATTTATTTAACAAATATTTGTTAAATAAATAACCAAATTCATTTCATGGCATTAAATATTTTTCTGTAGCATTTTTTTTTGGGGGGGTGGTACAGGGAATGAACATAGGGGCACTCAACCACTGAGCCACATCCCCAGCTCTATTTTGTGTTTTATTTAGAAACAGGGTCTCACTGAGTTGCTTAGTGCCTCACTGATGCTGAGACTGGCTTTGAACTCATGGTTCTCCTGCCGCCTGGCTATGGCATCATTTTTAATTGTTGCATAGAATTCTATTGTGTGAATTACCATAATTTATCTAAACAGGCCCTGGAGAGCTAAAGGAGAATTGGGCTTGTGATGGACACAGAGATGGTCCACATAGTCCCCTTCAAGGGGGAACTTGTTGCCTCATGACTAGCATCTCTGGTATCCCCAGTTGTCAGTCCCCACCAGGAATTGTCTCAGCTACAGAAAGCTTCCTTCCCAGGGTGACTCCTATTTGAAGGACAGATCATGGAGAGGCCCAAGGCAGAACTCCAACAGGGCATCTTCCTCCAGAGGTTAAAGGTGGGTGTTGCCTGAAGCTGCCCTACATATATTGCCCCTGGACTTTTCTCCGCCCAGTCCTATTTCTTCCTTCTCCCTTCCAAGGGTGCTAATTTCAGGGCACTCCCTAATAAATATATGGCACAGTAAATTGTCTCAGAGTCTGCTCCTGAAGAACCTAAACTGTGACAGATGGTTCTGACCCTCAAGGAAACTCCCAGGTCTGTTAATGAAAGCATTTCATAATTCTTACATGATAGCCCTTACCTATTACTAACACCAGGTTAAATTAGCATAGTGGTATATTGTGATATGCTATAAGCCAATTAAAAAGTAATATCCTTAGGGCTGGGTCTGACACAGGATAGCTCCAGAAAGAAGGGGGAAAGGGAAGCAGCGAGAAAGGAAGGGAGGAGTTGGACATCATCAGATACTTACTGGAGCCTTTCTCTTTGCTAAATTTCTCTGAATCTGTTTTCAGATACATCTCTTGCTCCTGGTTAGTCTTTGGACCACTCACAGTGTGAGCATAAGTTAGGCAATTACTATCTCTATACTACCTATCTCCACTCCCCCCACTGTAGCATTTGAAGAAACTGAAAATGGACACAACCCTGTACAGGTAAAAAGTCTCAGCCTCATTATGAGAAGTAAGGACTAACAGGTCTTTTAATACCTGAAGACAGAAGTAATGATCAACCACACTAACAAAAACAAATCAAATACAAATAAAAAAACTAGCCTGGTACAGTGACACATGCCTGTAATCCCAGTGACTGGGAAGGCTGAGACAAGAGGATTACAAATCTGAGGCCAGCCTCAGCAATTTAGCAAGACCTTGTCTCAAAGTAAAAAATAAAAAGAGCTGGGATGCAGCTCAGTGGTGGAATGCCCCTGGATTTGAACCCCAGTACCAAATACAAAAACAAAACCCTGAGTTTGTATTTGAGGAATAAAGTCCAGATTTAGGAGGAATCCAAGTGATAAGCTAAACCCTGTCAAGGTGTCAAGATGCTTCCCGGGATCCCTCAATCACACATTCCAAGGCAGCAGAGATCTACCAAGTGAGCTTCCTGTCACTCCCTGCCTCTCTGCCAGGCAGGTTCAGGCAGCATCAGGTTCAGCCCATGTGAGATGCCTCCTCCCAATCACAGACCATCCTTCCCCTGGACCGGAGGTTTAAAGAATCGCTGCAGGCTAGCAAAGCACCCTGGGCTGGTGAGGACTGCAGAGCCCAGCAGTGCCGGAAGGAGGTGGCAGCTCTGTGAGTACCCCCTTGCCCTGTGGGAAGCGTCTGCACCCTCCACGGTTGATTAACTTTCCTGGGAACGAAGTTAGCCATCTACTAGAGAAAGGGGAAGAAGTTACATTCTTGATTAATAGAATCTGCTACTTTTGTAATTTAGGATATTGTAATTGTTCTGATCTCTTTTATTTTGAACTGTACAAATTGCTCTCCTGAAACCTTTGATATCTTTGGCCTGTTGTCAGAACTGAGACCAGAGTCCTAGGGATGTTCTTCAGCTCTCCTGATTCCAACTTCAAATTTCCCCAGGAACCCTCGGGCTCCTGGTTAACTCTCTGATGGACCTAGCCTTTGTAGACCTCCTCCTCCACAACTTTCTTGTGGAATCAGAAAAACAAAAGAATATCTAAGGAAACGGTCATGTTCTTTCTTATATCTCATAGCCTAGGCGAGAGAGAGTTTCCTGATCTTGTTAGAAATCACTTGGTCTTGCCAACTAGTAATGGGATTTGTGGGGCAAATTATTCATGGTGCTTCTCTGAAAACAGTTCTGTTCAATATACATTTTGGTTGACATAATTCAACAGATAAGCTTACCTAAACAATGTTATTTTTGCGTAATTTATTCTTTACACTTCAGCAATTCGTTGATCTTATTTAGGATCCACAGGTCCTAAATATATTTTTGTCCTAACATTCTTACACAAAATACAAGTTTCAAATAATGCTAGTACTATTTTGTTTGTGTTATAAGTCTCAAATTCTACTTCTAACTAGTTTAAAGATTTTTAAGACTTTTAAGAATTTGTATTAATTTTAACATATTTTTTAATTGAAGACAATGTTTATTGACCATTTCTTGACTCAGTGAAGTTCAAAAACACAACAGAAAATAACTCAAGTTTTATGTATATATGTATTTAGGTATATTTGTATTATAAATAAAACTTCGGTTTTGTAGTTTTCAAACTTTGTGAGGAAATAGTTTTTCTTTTGATTAAACTTAATATCAAAAAGTAATAATAATTCTTATTTTGCTTTTTGCTGACAACAGACTGTTTTGTTTTCTGATAAAATAAGCTTAAAAATCAACTGACCAATTTTGTTTGTTTGTTTGTTTGTTTGTTTTAACTACCTGGGAAGGATGCTTAGACTTTTTGAAACAAAGAGGAACTTAGATACCATTTAGTTAAAGAAAAAAAAAAAAAACAGCATTTCCTTTTTACCTCTTCTGCTTACATTCTCAACCAGACCAAATACCAATCAGCCCTAGAATCTGCTGTACCCTGCTCTGGAATCTGGGCCTGATGGCCACGCAGCCCATCCACAAACCTGATAGGCCACCATTGCTTAACTGGGACAGAGACCACATTGCCCTGATCTCACGGCCCCCTAGGATCTCCACTGTATTCCTGCCCTGGACCTGGGCATCCCAATGGCATTGCTGACACCTCTGGGCACTGGAGCCATTGCTTACATCTTAGTTCTTGATTTCTGGTGGGTGGATGACTGCAGGCATCACAGGGAGCACCAGAAATCCAGAGCAGGGATGACCAGTAGAACTTTCCATGATGATGGAAATGCTGTAGGCAACAGCTACTAACCACACTAACCACATGTGGCTATGGAGTGCTTGAAATGTAGCCAGAGAACTAAAGAACTGATTTTTTTTTTTTTTTTACTTCTATTGAGGTGAGTTTATTTGACTTAAGTCGCATGTAGCTTCTAGCTACCATATAGGTCAAAGCAAGTTGAGAGAGCTATAAAGTAAGAAAAACAAAACTCACGGATACTGTGAGCTGTGGGTATCACACCATGGAAATAAGCTTCCCTTTTCATCCTTGTCAGGTTTAAGCAGACTTGTAAATTGTTCTGATCTGAAATCTTCACACCCACTTTTGTATACAATTATTTGCCCTTGTCCTAGGTTTCAGGGTTAAGGCTAAGACAACAGCATATTGTGATTCTTTTTTTCCCCCCTCTCCTATTTCCCATTTATTTATTTACTCTTTGGTTAATCCAAATTTCTCTAGCATGAGTAGAATTTGAGGTGTGGTTTGCGTGATCTCTGCTGCAACAAACTTGGGTGAGGAAAAGAGGTAATGAACTTGAAAAAAATGATCTCATGCTTGGTGGGTGAGTCTCACTTCTTCTTCTGCTTCAAGAATTGGTTTGTTTAGTGAGCAATTGTTTTTAGATCTATTCAATGTGTCTGGAATCCTCAACACCCTGGATGTGAATAATCTGTATAAGAAAACAAACTGAATGAAAGTATAAGAAAAAAAAAGAAATACATAGATAGCCTTTTAAAAATCCACCCTTCTCAAAGCAAAGGAACTCCCAGGGTGTTGAGCAATTTTAGTAAATCATCGTGGTGCCAGGTCACTGGGAAGTTTTTCACAGGGTGGGGTTCACGGGGGCTATTCCTTGGCAGGGAAAACATTTAAGGCGAGTCGCTCACTTCAGTCTGTGGCGTATCATTTCTAAAGTGGACAGTCACTTCTCTGCTTTCTGTCCACCATGGTTACTTCCCATTATTTTAAAAGTCACTAGTCCCTTTCTAGCCTGCCTGGTTAAAAAAAAAAAAAAACTAATATACATGAGGGAAGCATTGTATTAGAATAACAGGAAAAAGAGGCAGAAGACCACATATTTGAAACAGCCCCAGCATACCATGGACTAACAGGGAAGGCAAGAAGGGAGGGTGCCTCACATCACCAGGAGTCAGTCTCTGACCACACAGAGACACACCCATGCCTTTAATCTTCAATTTAGGTCTCGGCTACCTTCTGCCTTCTTCCTTCGCCCTTTGAACATAAATATGAGGGATCTGATAAAATCATTCCCAAAGAGGCGTTGACATTGGTGGCTAATGAGACTCCATGCGTGTCTTCTGAGTGTATTTGTATTTTAATCAGCAGCAAAGCAGTGATTCTGTAATTGTGGCATTTCCATATTAGGGTGAAGAGTAAGGAAGATTTTGAGTAGAGGGAAAGGGTAGAAGGCTTTTTCCTTTGACTTAATTTCTAAGATAAAAAGCAAGCTCAAGGGCAGGGGATTGGGACTTTCTCTTAATGTTAAAGAGACATAAATAGAGGTGGAATCTTATTATCTTAAAAGGAAGAAAGTAGCTAGGAACAGTAGTACAATCCTGGAATCCCAGCAGCTTGGCAGGCTGAGGCAGGAGGATCTCAAGTTCAAAGCCAACCTCAGCAATTTGGTGAGGTCCTAAGCAACATAGTGAGACCCTGTCTCTAAATAAAAAATAAAAAGGGATGGGAATGTGGCTCACCTGGGTTTAATCCCCAGTAGAGGAAGAAGAAGGAGAAGATAATCTATTATGCAATGAATGGGCACATGACCAATAATGGCCCTGGAATAAAAGACACTTTAATTTTTCCCTAAATTACAAACTTTAGTAAGACAAAATAAACTAAGAATATAGTTATTGACTTTTAGGTGTGGCATTCAACATATCTACAGGGTTTATATTTTTTGCTTTTTCAATATAATTCTTTATCAAATTGGATTTTTTTAATGTACAAAAATCTGCTCCTTTGTGCGTTCTCCTATTTTGTGCCTCAAACTAGATCTAATATAGACACGTAGTAACAGCGCCCAAGATTTAAGAAAATTTATGAGAGGAAAATTCTTTAAACAAACTTGGGTAAGGAAGAGAGATAACAAAGCACTGGGCTAGCTTGCTGTGGTAAGAGGATAGGGGGGAGAAAAGCCAAACACACATGTCCACAAACAGGACCTAGATTAACTCCCCAGGAAATCTGTTTGCCAAGGACAGAGAGAGTATCTAGGGAAGAATTGGTAACTCTGGACAAGGGTAGTAGAAGAGGTTTTTCAGTTGGGCTTCAGAGATGGCAAAGAATCCAAGAGGAAGAAAAGGAAGGGATTCCAAAGGGAGGAACAACCAATTTCACCCTGGAGGCATGCTCAGGACGCAAGGGGAGCAGGGAGGCTACTTGGAACTGGGTGGTGCGTCCTGAACACAGCTAAGAAGTTCATACTTAATCTCCTAGGTTGTCCATCCTCTCTGCCACTGACTAGAAGAATGAAATGGTTGGGTCTGCCCAAATACTGTAGAAACAAGGAAAGGGAGGTCATTGGTTTGTCTCCAGGAGCAGAAAAGAAGTTCTCAAATTTGAATGCACTGGAATAGAACAGAAGCAAGTTTGAATTGGAAGAGATTGGTCAATAAGAGAGAATGGGTGGACAAGTGAAGTCACCTGGTAGTAGGAAGTGAAGGAGCCAGTGGCTGAGTGTATGGGTAAAGAGACAGCTATCTACGACAGTTCTTTGAATTTAGGGTACAATGAGCCTTGGAGGTTTTTAAGCAAAGGAGTGAAATAAAGCCAGAGCTGTGTATTAGGACAGTGGATTTCAAGGTTGATTTAGTGACTGGCACGTGAAACTCTTGCTTATCTTTGTGGAACACCACCAAGTGTTGATATACTAAGTTTAAAATAATGAAGCAGATCACGAGCCTACTTTGTGCCTCAAACTAGATCTAATATAAACAGGTAGTAACAGCACACAAGCTTTAAGAAAATTTATGAGAGGAAAATTCTTAAAATCACAAATGTTGCTCAATAATTTTTTTCTAAAATCAGGAAATGATTACAATAATTCAATTTGCCCCCCAAAACATGTTGCCCCAGTCAATGGAACTTCCATGCTCTCTATAGGATTGTTTGAGGACCTCTGCTTTAGAAAGTTCACTCCAAAAGCATTGCATGGAATGGATAAGGAAGTTGTTGAGTTCATTCGAACTAGAAACTATCAGCTGGCAGTAGAAACCGGAAGGGGTAAAATGGTCTCAGAGACACCAGAGAGTGATAATTTTGGCTTCTATCAAAACCATAATCAATCCAAATCAGGAGAGTGCATTAGACAAGGTTCTTCACAGAAACAGAACCAATAGAAAATACATATATATGTACATATAGGAAGTGTGTGTGTGTGTGTGTGTGTATACATCTGGATATGTCTGGATATGTATATAGATATATAGAGATATATCCTATCATCTGTCATCTATCTATCTGTATCTAGAGAAAGAGAATTATCTGAAGGATTGGCTGATGTGATTTTGGGGACCAATGCATCTGAAATCTATACAGCTGGCTGGCAGTCTGAAAATTCGGGAAGAGTGGATGCTGCTCTCTATGTCTGAAATCTGCAGATTGACAACTCATGCAGACCTTCTACGTTGCACTCATGAGCCAGAACTGCTGCTTCTTTAGGAAACATCAATGTTTGGTCTTAAGGCTTCCTTTGACCAGAGAAACCCCCTGCCCCCCTATTATGGAGGGTAATCTACTTTATTCAAAGTCTACTGACTTAAATGTTAATTGCTTCTCAAAAAAATATCTTCAAAGCAATACCTAGACTGCTCTTTGACCAAAAACCTGGGTACCGTATTCAAGCCCAGCTAATGCATAAAATGAACCTTCCCAGGGTATTCCTTACAATATTTCCTGACCAGGCCAGCAAAAACAAAACTCAAGAGGCACAACTTCTCCCAGGCCTAGAGAACAGATTTACATTCTGTGTGTATGGAGAGCAAGGCCCCGTTGTCCTTGCCTTTTGTGCTTTCTTCATATCTGTCCCTCTCTGGAAAGGCAAACAAACTCATAATGTCTTTGTTTTTTTTTTAATATCTATCAATGTGGAAGTTCACTGAAGTTTTTATTTTTTTAACGTATTTTTTTTGAATTTTTAATATTTATTTTTTAGTTCTCGGCGGACACAACATCTTGGTTGGTATGTGGTGCTGAGGATCGAACCCGGGGCCACACGCATGCCAGGCGAGCGCGCTACCGCTTGAGCCACATCCCCAGCCCGAAGTTTTTATTTTTTAACCTAAAAATGTTCATTGGTCTGCCCTCATGCACAAGCATTATTGGCCCTAACAGAAATCATGTCACCTTTCCTTTGGTGTACCAGCAACCCTTCCTAGAGAGTCAGTCCTCCATCTTGTGTTTGAGGGAAGCAATTTTCCAGGAAGATGTCCTCCACTGAATGGGAGTCTCTTGACACAGAGACTACATAATGTCAGCTTCCACACTGTGACCAGCGCCTTCCAGCTTCACTCTTAGGTATCCTAGAAGTCCTTGGATAATTGCTATTTTGTTGTTGTTCTTCTTTTTAGGTACATATGACATAGAGTGTATTTTGACATATTATACACACATGGAGTGTAACTTATTCTGATTAGGATCCCATTCTTGAGGTTGTACATGATGTGGAGTTTCACTGGTCGTGCAATTCATTCTACTGTCTTTCCTATTCCCATCTCCCCTTCCTTCTCTTCATTCTCCTTCTTCTAATCCAATGAACTTCTATTCTTTCCTCCCCTCCCCCTTTATTGTGTGTTGGGATAGGCTTATTTCACTTAGCACCATCTTCTCTGTCCATTTATCGGCAAATGCCATAATTTCATTCTTCTTCATGGCTGAGTAATATCCCATTGTGTATCTGTGCCACATTTTCTTTATCCATTCATCTGTTGAAGGGCACTTAGATTGGTTTTATAGCTTAGCTATTGTGGGTAACTGCTTTTTAAGATCAGTAATTAGTTCTGAGTGCAACTTTCTTTTTTATTAGTTCTAGATCCCCAGTTTCCACTGTGGAACTTGCCATGTGGTTTAAGAATGTATACCTGGTGAGGGGATCCTCTGTGATCCCAGGCTCCCTACTGCACTTTTGTCCCATCCAAGGAGGCACCATTTTGATCTGTTTTTAAATACTAGAGTTCCGTATTGAAATCATATTTCCATATTTCCATTGAAACTATGGCTCTGTGTTTTAAAATATTAAACCACTACATTGGGCGCCTTTGCCATTCCTTGGTTTATCAGCTCTTGCCTGTCTGCTTCAAGGAGCTGAGTAAAGAAAATTAATACTGTCTATAATTAATATTATATTTTAATTATAACATAATTAATATTATATTAAAATTCCACATATATTCTCATTTAATTTTCACAGTACCCCATGAAAACAGGTATTACTATTTCCATGTAGAAATGAAAGTCAAAAAGATCTAGTAACTTCCTGGGGGTCCAGAACTATAAAGTGGGAAAGCGAAGATTCAAAGCCAGGTATACAAAGCTCACGTTCTTTCTGCTTCGCCTCACTCCCGAACTTCTTCTGCAGTCAGCTCTAGGCAAATCACTAAGTTGTATATTCACCCATCCTTCCATTCATTCATGTAAACATTTATTTACTACTTTTTAAATATTGTAGTTGTAGTTGGACACAATACCTCTATTTTGTTTATTTATTTTTATGTGGCACTGAGGATCGAACCCGGGGCCCTGCACTCTCAAGGCAAGCGCTCTACCCCAGAGCCACAACCCCAGCCCTTACTGACTTTATTTTTTATTTAACTCAACAATTGAGTACCTATTCTGTGTCAGGCACAGTCACACTTTGGACCTAGAAAGGTAAGTGTAACAGAGTTCCAGTGTCTTCTGTTTTGGAGAGTCTTGCAGTCAAGTGTAGGAAGCCCTTCGCAGATGGATACTAAGAAAAAAAGAATGTGAAAGGTGGAACAGAACAGAATCATCTCTGAATAATTTCTCTTCCAGGAAGAAAGGAGCCTCCAGCCCATAGTAAACCTCAGAGGTCATCTCTGCATCCCCTCTCAGTCTGGAGCAGAGGCCATAGAGCTGGCCAAAGCCCGAGGGTTGAGGCCCAAGGGCGGGAGCTGACTGTTCAGGAATGCGGGTGGAATGCACAGAAGGCCCTCCCACGGGGACGTGCAGCCTGGTACCTGACTCTCACCACACCCCAGCATGACTGGGAAACTCCCCCCCACCACCCCAGAGAATTTTTTTTTCCCCTATGAAGCCAACCATGGAAAATAAAGGGAAGCAAAGATAGATAACTGTGTATAAAGGCATCCATTTCTCCCCAGTGAAGCAGTCCCTGAGCAGGGAGCAGAAGGAAAGTGGATGGGAGGTTGCTTTTCAAACTGGGAACCCTTAACTATGTCACCATTAGAGCCTCCTTCCTATGCCCCAAAAATCTCTGGTGCATAAAGCAAAAACTTAACTCAATAATACTCTGCTCTTCCTAAATATCCCCTGGCTATTATTAATAATTTCTCATATTTGTAAATAATCTGAGTTTGCCAATGGCTTCTGCAGCTCTCATTCTCATTTGGTGATCACCACCATCCTGTAGGGGGAACAAGTTGTGTTCCGCCCATTTTAAATGAGGAGGAGGCTCAAGAGGGTCATTGTCCAAGGTCACACAATAATAACAGGCAGGACTAAGACTTGAACCTTAGTATTCTGATGTGCAGGCCCCAGTGTACTCACCATTAGTCCACAGACTCCAGACGACACTGAGCTCCCAGAAGCCTACATCTTGACATCTGTCACTTTGGGGGATCGAAGCAAATGTCAACCTAGTCTAAACTACAAGGACCGAGGACAAGTTATGAAATGCTGACTCTCCCATTGACTTCACATTACACCTTTAACTTCCAAGAATTCTGACCCCAGGGAGCAGTGGAAAACCTGTTTAGGGAAAGAATATAGCTGAAGCATTGGATTTGGGAGAAATGTGAATATATAGTGCAGTGTTAAAGGGCTGAGGAAACAAAAAGCCAAAGAAGTGGGTGAAGAAAGGTCTGGTGTTTCTGATATTTGCAAAACCAGAGTCTTCTAAGCAGGGAAAATATGTTTGTTCCCTTGGTTCTTGGGATCCGCAAGGAAGCAAGCCCGCTGCTGCTTTTTCTACTGAGAGTATTGGCAGTGTGGCAGCACTTGTAGACTGCAGTGCTAGGTAAGAGATTTGGAGCCTCAGAGCAGATCCAGGTTTAAATCTCAGCTTCTGCACCTTCTAGTTGTGTGACCTTAGGCAAACTAATCCCTCCAAGCCTCCTTTTCTTCATCCTCAAAATGGAAGCAAACAGATTCTCCCCCTAGATCTTTTAAGAAAGTGCCCTGTGCTGACACAACACCAGTGATTTGAGCCCCATGAGACTCATTGAAGACTTCTGCCCTCTGGAACTGTAAGATAATACCTTTGTGGGGTTTTAAGCCACTAAGTTAGTGGTAATTTGTTATAGAAGTGGTAGGAAACAAATACAGATTTTGGTTAAAATGCCCATCCCTCAAGTCTGTTGAGAAGATGAGCATAAAGATCCTAATTCAGTGCCCACTCAATGGCAGCTTCTGTTACTATTTTTGTTACTTTGGAATATAGGTGAACTTTCTAAGTTATTAGTGCCCCTGATGCCAAAGGCCTACAGGAGAAGGAGAAAACATACAGTGGAAAAGAAAAACTTCTAGTAGCCAGCAAATTCAGGATATCTGCCCATCCTGTGTTCCTGCCTTCCATAAGCCAGCCCACAGCTGGGCTGCCTCTCTGGCAATTCCTACCATGTCTGTTGAGGTTTCTTTTGTGCTTTTTTTTGCACAAACCAGGCTCCTATCTGCTTCCTTCCTTTACTCTCCCCTCATCTGCATTTTCTCACCCTAACTTTGACCCTTGGAATTCTCCCTTGGTGTATTCATTTGCCCTTCCCTCTCTTTAAAAAATCTGTGTGGCACCATTTGACCCAGCTATCCCACTCCTTGGCCTATACCGAAAGGACTTAAATCAGCATACTATAGTAACACAGCCACATCAATGTTCATAGAAGCACAATTCACAATAGCTAACCTGTGGAAACAACCTAGATGCCCTTCAATAGATGAATGGGTAAAGAAACTGTGGTATATATACACAATGGAATATTACTCAGCATTGAAAGAGAATAAAATTATGGCATTTCAGGTAAATGGATGGAATTGGAGAATATCATGCTAAGTGAAGAAAGCCAATCCCACAAGACCAAAGGCCAAATGTTCTCTCTGATAAGTGGATGCTGATCCATAATGGGGAGGGGGGGAATTAGGGAACTGTGATTGGGCAAAGCAGAGGGTGGGAAGGGGAAGGGGCATGGGGGCAGGAAAGATGGTGGAATGAGATGGACATCATTACCCTAGGCACACGGATGACTGCACATATGGTGTGACTCTACCTTGAGTACAACCAGAGAAATGAAAAATTGTGTTTGTTTTATTTGTGTACGATGAATCAAAATGCATTTGTTGTCATGTATAACTAATTAGAACAAATTTTTAAAAGGAAAAAGAATCAGTTGGCTGAAAGTAAAAAGAAAAAAAAAACTGTGTGGCAGAGTCATATTTGGAAAAGCATATATTTTACTCATAATTGACTAGCTCAGGGTTCTGTCGGCTCCTTTCTGGACCAATGGAGTCTTGAAGGCGATCTATCTAACCCTTTCCTTTTTCTCCATATCCCTCCTGCTTTCCCCCTGTTATTCATATAGTTCATTTTGTTTAAATGCATGTTACTTTAAATTTCCTCCAAAAAAAAATGCTTCTTCATTCTGTTCCATAAGTCAAATTAATCACCACAAAGAGGCTGCTACCTGAAAAGTGGATGCATAATCAGCATAATACTGGTCAATAATGGTGCTGAATTTTGCCTCTCCAGATTTTTGCCCTTTTCTCTCTATACTTCTGTTATCTGAACTTCTATCTTTCACAGTCTAGTTTAGAGAGTAACCCAACTGGTCAGAGATAATGTCTGTACATACCAGGAATGAACTTCACACGCAACTCATCTATGTACATGAGTAAAATTCTCCTTTAGGGGACTTTGTGCTTTAAGTTCTTTAATGTAGTAAGATTCCACTCCATCTACTGTGCAACAACACTGGAAAGAAAGGGATGGCATTTCTCAGCGGAAACTTCACACAGGGATCGTGCAACAATGATACAGAATCTTCCATTCCTCAGTGAACTTTAATGGAGTACCCATTATGTGCCAAATTCTAGCCAAGAATACACATACATTTTAACTCCTCAAGTTCCTAGTTTCCCAGGAAAACAGCAAAAGGAAAATATTTATAGATGCTTCAATTTCCCAGAAAGTGACTAAGTCATATATTATAGTGCAACAGGGGAGTTAAAATTTAGCAAGTCCTCAATCAAATAAAAGCCTTGCCTCCCACTGATTCTGGTCTACAAACCAGGAATTAAGCCTGAACTGGCTACCTTATTGTCTCCTGGGGGGCTTGCTCTTCTGTCTCTACTTCCTAACTTTCTCTTTCCCTGGAAAGTCACTCATCCCCAGTTTCCCACTTCCTCCTACACATTCCCAGGTCTACTCCACTGGTCAAAAGCAGACACATTCTGCAAGACCCACGGCTCCTTTCCTCAGAACCCTCAGTATTTTGTGTCTGCAAACCACATGGAACATAACTTCCCTACTAAAACACAAAAGCCTAGAATAAACAATCTCCCTTACATTTCTGTGTATACCTCACAATGCAAATTATAACATTTAATACCTTTTGATTTAGACCATGAATACATGAATTGACTAGTTGATTGATTAATTGATAAACTATTAAGAGATGGGGATGACTTTTCTCAAGATGTACTAAGCTCAGAAGCCCAAATGATTGACCTAAGCACTCACCCCTATGTTCCTTCCAGGTAATTCTCAGAGAGGCTAGAAGTCCGTGAACCTGAACCTTTTGCATCATTTCTGGGAGCCAGTGTTAGCTGCAGGGAAGTGCTTGGGTCCTAGAGTCATACAGACAAGGACTTCCCAAAAGCTGAAGATATTCATCTCTGCTGTTGCTTTTTGGATAACCCAATTTAAGCTTTAGTTTTCTGATCTGCAAAACGCAGCTGCCTCCTCTCTTTTCTTGTTCTACCTAGTTGGCTTATGAGAATTAGGTGTATGAGTGTGAAGCATGCCCTTTTCTCTCTATACTTCCGTTATCTGAACTTCTTTCAGCAGTCTACTTATTAGTATATCTAGTAACACTCTCTGTGACATTTTATTTGCCAAGTATTTTTTAATAACAAAATATTCATAAAATAATGGTTTTTAACAGAAACCCACAGTTCATATGAAAACCAATCACTAACTCTATGAGTTTATCTTTGGGTTTCATTCTGTCCTGGTAGGTCCCTGGTAGAGGATATGCAGGACTCTTGGTGTGTGTCAGTCCTGCAGTCCTCACCATCTCAGGTCTCCTGTTTATTCTTGAAGGGCCTCCGTTCATCTCTCAGAAGTATGCCTCCTGTACCTCAAAGGCACTCATCAGACTCTGGAAGCCTTTATTTTTCTTTTTCTTGTTTATAAAGTTATTGTGATTACTAAGCTCACTAATCAAATATCCTCCATTACTTTAAGATTATACATGCCCCAAGTTTGGATGTTTTGGGACACAAAAAGGCAATACACCATGTCATGATGTAGTCATGTTATAGATACTACAGCAGTATTTATCTGCTCCTACTAAAGCATAACATTCTCAACTGTGTCTTCAGCTTGTGAGAAATCCTGAAGATGGCCAAGGATGATTCCACTGTCCGTTGCTTCCAGGGCCTGCTGATTTTTGGAAATGTGATTGTTGGTGTAAGTAATGAGAATTTTCAGAAAAGTCTGCTCTTCCTGTAAGCATGAGTTTAGATTAATCAAAAGAAAGATTTAAAATGAAAATAATGACTTTTGCTTTCAACTTTAAAGCATAAAAATCTAAAAGAAGTCACATCCACCACCACGGCCAGTATCCAAACATACCTACCACACATGCACTTCAGTGCTTCTTTCAGATTTCATCTTGGTCTGATTTGGGGAATCTGTTACTAAGGCTGTTAGGGCAAATATCTGCATCTTCTTGTTCTCCAATATCGGGATGTGGGAATGTCTTCTAGGTCAAGCTGTGTGGGTACAAGGGAGAGCACTCGTTTGGGAGTCAAGAGACCTGGTTCTTGGACCAGCTCTGCCTCTGACTTAATGTGTAACCCTGGACAAGTCATCACCTTTCAGGGCCAAGATGTCTCATCCATGAAATACAGCCAAGATTCTAGCTCTCACTGATAAGTATGATCAGAACCACTTCAAATATTACAATACAGCAATGCGGGCAATAAGGCAGTGTGGGAGGGCTGGGGGTGAGTGGTAACCTTCATACAAAAAAGGCACCATCTAGGGCTGAGGGTGGGGCTCAGCGGTAGAGCGCTCACCTAGCACGTGCAAGGCTCTGGGTTCAATCCTCAGCACCACATAAAAACAAAAAAATAGATAAATAAATTAAATAAAGGTGTTGTGTCCAACTAAAAATAAATAAATAATTTTTTTTTTTTAAAAAAGGGCACCATCTAGGGCTGGAATGTTGCTTGGTGGTAGAGCAGTTGCCTAGCATGCATGAAGTCCTGGATTCATCCCTAGCAATAATAAAAAAAAAAAAACAGAAGCCGTGTCAGATTGTTTTTCTAAAATTATCTAGGTATTTTCCCAAATAGGAATAAGACCAAGAGACATGTGAAAGAAAGTAGTATCCAAGGGAGACTGTATATGAAAGGAAGGAGCAGGATGGAACTAGCTGTTTGATTTCCTGGTAATGAGGAGTTGAAGTCAGTTGCATAAAAACTGTGCAGGGGAGGGAGTCAGTCTGTCTCACCCACTCCCACCTCCATTCCCTTTCCAATGCTGTGCTCCTGGCCACCTGCCTGACACCACCCACTCTTGGCTTGCTCCCAGATGTGTGGCATCGCCCTGACTGCAGAGTGCATCTTCTTTGTATCTGATCAACACAGCCTCTACCCCCTGCTGGAAGCCACCAACAATGACGACATCTATGGAGCTGCCTGGATCGGCATGTTTGTGGGCATCTGCCTCTTCTGCCTCTCTGTCCTAGGCATCGTGGGCATCGTGAAGTCCAACAGAAAAATTCTTCTGGCAGTAAGACCTTAAAACTATAACTGTTTTCATGGACCCATTTCAACAGATTGTTTCTTCATCACTGAGCACAATGCCTGGGCTTTCCATGACACACGTAGGGGTAGAGAGTTCCAGATGAGGGTGAAAAAGCAGGGAGGTTCCTTGCAGTGACATCATCCCTTGGAGCAAGAACATTCTCCAGAAGTCCAGAAGGTTCTCATACAGGAAACCCAAAGGGAGATACCTGGGGGTGACTCTACTGATTATTTTCTAGATCTGTGCTTCTCTAACTGATATCTGCAGGTGCCCAACATATACAGCCAGAAATTACATAGGACCAAAAAAAAAATTGTGAGAACTTGTTTATTAGATTTTTTGCCCTTGACAAGAAGTAGTTTAAATACTATTTTAATATTAATCATTAATATGTAAGGACATAAAATACCAAGTAGCCATGAAGATTTCAGAGAAAGCAGGAGGATTTTTGAAGATTTTTGAGCTCAAGGCTGCTGGATTTATATGAGGGCCTGCCCTTCCCACATCAAGAAAACCTTGACAAGCCCCACTGCAAGTGCCCCTTCCACTCACACCCACCTGTGGAGGCTCTAACCCTGTCCCCAAACCACATACAGCAAGACTGTGACCTGCCTTCATAGATGGAAGCAAATTTGAGGCCAGCAGAGATAAGAAACCTCTAAGTTGCACCTAGATCTCTACTGCCTGCCCCTATGCACCAGGACAGAAGTTTCTTGTGTTGCCATGGGAAAACACACACACACACACACACAACTCCCAACCTCTGAAATAACTTTCCTGCCCAAATGCTCAGGGTCTGAGTTCGACTTTTAGAAAACAAGTCCCACAACTTTAGGTACCTGTTGGTTTACTTTTCCTGTAAGCAAACCACTGTCCTGGTACTCAGGGAATGCAGACCCTTGCCATTCTCTATTTCCTTAGTGTGAGTTAGTTCAAGGGCAAATGCACTCACTTTTGGGAGGGTGGGGAAAGGAATGCAAGGAAGAGGGAGAGGAGAGGCACATGTCCCTAAAGACAGCCTTCACCTGCACCCCATGCCACCCTTCCAGAGTCCCATAGAGATGTCCTGAGGCTCTGTGAGAGGAGCAGCACATCTCTTGACAAGGATCAAGGTGGAGCCAATACAGGGAAAAACAGTTTAGGGCCGGCCTCTGAAGGTCCCCTGACAGCAGACAGAGGTTTTTACCATCCAGGTGGCGTGGGCAGTAGAGGATTCTGTTCAGAAAGCTTCCCAGGAGCAAAAGAGGAGGACGTTTTACCCTGCCCTCCCCCACTGACTCTGACCACAGTCCCCCTTCTCAAAAAGGACATGAGGACCAAAAGTGCACGTGTAAAGCCGAGGAAGGCAAAGGCAGAACTCTCACCTAGACTTAAAGGACATCTGCTGCCTGGTATTTTCCAGCTAGAAATAGAGATGGTGTCACAGGGAGGCATTATGTGCCACCATGGGTATGCAGCCCATGTGCCCCATGCACATGCACAACACAAACCCCACCAGTACACCTGGTGAGCTCTGCTTTATTCACATGAGTGACAGGATGTGGGAGGAGGATGCCACTGAGACACTGTGTGCCTGGCTACTGGCTCTTCTCTGATATACCAAGGTCCTGGTTACGAAGGACACCAGATGTTCAACAGATGCTGGTTTATCTTCTTCTGACCTCTGAGATTCTGAAATGTTCTGAAAAGCATAAAGAAAAATCTCTTAATTAGAGGAGATTTTTAAGGCTCTCCATCATGTGAGACACACTAAGACTCTGCCTGCCCCTGAGCCTACACACACATGTGCACACACATATCAATTCACTCTCTTGCATTTGTTTTTCTCAGTTAAACTAGAAATTCAGGAACTGGATGAGAAAGCTCTATCCACCCTGATCATACAGTGACCTCGAAGATGGAGGTCTCTTCCCCCAATGGGGATTCCAACCTGAACAAATGGCCACTTGTTCTCCTGAGAAAATCAGAGGGTTTTGCTGACCAGCACAAAGCCTTGCACCCAGCACCTAGAACGAAGCCCGATTCCAACCAGCTGATCAAAGAAGCCTTGTGTGATAACTGCATGAATGTTCAGATGACTATATTTAGGTTAAAGTGCTGGAAAATGATAGCCATCATTTGGGGAAGTCTCTTTTGGGGGATAAATGTAATTCTTTTTTCTCGTATGTTTCCTTTCCAGTATTTCATTCTGATGTTTATAGTATATGGTTTTGAAGTCGCATCTTGCATCACAGCAGCTACGCAACGAGACTTTGTGAGTATGCTCCCCAAAAGCACAAAGCAGAAATGATAATGAGTCGCCATTACCATAATAACATAATAGCTGGCATGCATTAAGCTCTTGCTGTGTGCCAGGCATGCTAATAGGCACACTAATAATAGATAGTTAATTTTACTTAATACTCATAAACCTAAGAGATAGGCAGTATCTCCTGTCATTTTATAAATGAAAAAATAATAATAATGAGACATAAGAAGGTAAAGCAAGCTGGGTACAGTGGCGCATGCCTGCAATCCCAGCAGCTTGGGAGGCTGAAACAGGAGGATCACAAGTTCAGAGCCAGCCTCAGCAAAAGTGAGGTGCTATCTCTAAATAAAATACAAAATAGGGCTGGGGATGCGGCTCAGTGCCCCTGAGTTCAATCCCCAGTACACGCCCCTCCCCCCAAAAATGAAGATAAAGTAACAAAACTCATCTGAAGTTGCACAGCAAACAGGTGAGAAAGAGCAGAATTCTGAGCCCAGGCAACCTGACTCCCAGGGTCCAACCTGGTAACCCATAGGCTCATCTCCACTCTGACCCATATTCTACCTCAGCTAAGACTTATCTTTCTTTCTTCTTTTCTTACTGTTTCCCTACCCTATGCCGCTCTATAATATCTGTTCACCCTGGTCACAGTAACCTCTTTGAAGATGGGGGTTTCTTCCCCACATAGGGACTTAAGCCAACCAGGCAGCCTTAGCCCACTACACTTGGCATCACTGAGTATGGTTTTGCTCTAAGAGAATGTTCAGAGTCCTCAGCAAGAGGTGAGAAGAATATTTTCCCTTCTTTGGGCACTAGTATGCTAACTCTCCCTCTTATTTTTGCCTCTGTCCCTGTAGTTCACACCCAACCTCTTCCTGAAGCAGATGCTGGTGAGGTACCAAAACAACAGCCCTCCAAGCAACGATGACCAGTGGAAAAACAATGGAGTCACCAAAACCTGGGACAGGCTCATGCTCCAGGTAAGGTGGGTGGTCCTGGGGAGATGCCATTTTGTAGCTAGACCAGTGGCCAGGTGGACATGGTTGGGAGTGAAGTCAGCATCTCTAGGGGGCTTTCCTCCAGAAAGAAACTTGTGACAGGCAAGGTCATCTATGCCTCTTATTTACTGGTGGAGACAGGGGTGCACGAGGAGAATGTTGAACACATGACTCAATGGAATCCCTAAATATATGTTTAATTTCAAGTCATGATGTGGATTCGCTTACCTTCATAGCAAGTAGATCAAAGAAATTTACATTAATCATGTGCTTTACTTCTTAGAAGGCAGGTCTTATTCACATTAAAAGAAAAATGTCTACTCAAATGGCAATTTCTGCCTATCTTACCTTTCTGATACATTTCTATACCTCCCATGTGTCAGTTCTGCTAAGGACAGGGGATATAACTTGATTTAATCACCCAATTTTTTTTTCTAACTGGCAATCATACCATCCAGTTTATCTCAAATACCATCAGAAGTCCAAGTCTTCCAGAATATGACCCCCATATTGCCATATGCATATAAATTGTTATCTTCTACATACCCCTTAATGTGACCCAACTCTCCCTACCCTGCTCCTGCTCCCTACCCCACCACCAACTTTTCAGCAAACCCCCTCATAATGTCCACTCCTTCTTTGAACTCACCCTTTTCTCTCTTGCTTTACTAGAAACTCAACTGCCTCCTAGTGACTACTTTCCCTTCATCCTCTCACTTCCCTCCCACCATATGCACCAGGGGAACTGGAAATTAACTAAGAGTTAATTTCCAGTGTTCTACTTGGCTGCCATACTATTTCCTTCCTTCCTTCCTTCTTTCCTCTTTCCTTCCTTCCTTCCTTCTTTCCTCTTTCCTTCCTTCCTTCATTCCTCCTTCATGATATCAGTCTGTATGGCCCATTACCCTTCTTTATTATGATTATTTATCAACCACCTTCCAATCAGTCATTCCCTTCTTTGGGGACTTCAATATCTCACTCACTGTCCACTCTTCATTCATATTCCTGTCATGGGTCTAGGGTGAGACTTTGACAACCACATGGATGACTCAGAAACACGTGATCTCTCAATTCCCTGTCCTACACCATTCCAAAGGTCTCCTCCACCTCAGCTCAACCACCTTCTTCCATGGCTATCGCTAGTGTGCTAGTGTGTCATTACCAATAATTACGCTAAGAAAACCCCACTCTGTCCACTGTCTTCTATTTTATCTTCATTTATATATATATATATATATATATATATATATATATATATATATAGAGAGAGAGAGAGAGAGAGAGAGAGAGAGAGAGAGAGAGAGTAGATGGACACAATACCTTTATTTTGTTTATTTATTTTTATGTGGTGCTGAGGATCAAACTCAGTGCCTCACATATGAAAGGCAAGCACTATATCGCTGAGCCTCAGCCCCAGTGCCTCTTCATTTAATCTTATATTTCCATCCCAATAATTTTTTTCCTTCAGGATCTCCAATTAATTGGCCATCTTTTCACACTATATCACCCTTTTCATTTTCTCTTCCCTCCTTACCTGCCCCTCATCAGCCTCCTTTACTCCCTTACCTGTTGCTGTTCATCAGGGAACTAACTGACCCCCACAAGTGGAATACAATTTTCACCCACTCTTTGGCTACACCCTAAGAGCTAAACATTACACAACCCTGGTGACTAATTTAAATCTAAATTTTTGACCATAAGGCTCAAATAGGCACTCTATATTTCCTAGTATTTTTTCTAGTGAAAATTCGTTTTCTAGTATTTCATATATTCTCCCCTCTCTTTACATCTGAAAACTCTCTCCTCCCCCTTACTTTCAGCTGTTGGTTTCACTTCATATTCTATTAAGAATTTAGAAGGAAGCTGGGCATGGTGGTGCACACCTGTAATCCCAGCAGCTCAGGAGGCTGAGGCAGGAGGATCTCGAGTTCAAAGCCAGCCTCAGCAAAAGTCAGGTGCTAAGCAACTCAGTGAGACCCTGTCTCTAAATATAATGCCAAATAGGGCTGGGGATGTGGCTCAGTGGTCAAGTGCCCCTGAGTTCAATACCGGTCCCCACCCCCACACACACATGAAGAATATAGAAGGAATCAGACAAAAACATCTCATCTCTATCACCAAATCTGCCCGTTAACATGTTTTTGCCCTCGTGTGTTTTTCCTTCTCTCTAGTGATGACAATTGGACTGTCCATTATCCAAATCCTTGCTTTTTACTCTATACCTCTCCTTCACTTCAACAATCTTCCTTGCTCTCATCTGCTTCATTAGTTTCCCCCAAAAATCAGCCTTCAAGAACTCTTCAGTTGTATATGTATTTTTAAAAATAAATAAATAAATAAACAAAAAACTCTTCTCCACATTCACCCACCATTCTGTCCACAACTCTTTTATTTCATGGCACATCTTGAAAGAGATGCCAACACTTGCTATTTGCATTTTCATGCCTCTCATCTGCTTTCATCCAACTATACTTGGCTTCTGACCCCACCACTCCACCAAATCAGCCTTTATCATCGTACCAGTTACCTCCATCCTGCCTACCCCAATGACTAAGTTTCTGTCCTCATCTTATTGACATCCCATCAGCATTTGTAAACACGGGCTACTCCTACTTGACCCCCTTTGCTCGGTTTTCACCCTTTCCCAACTAAGTGTTACGGTACTACAGGGCTCAATTCTAGACTCTTTTTTTTTTTTTTTTTTTTTTTTAAAGAGAGAGTGAGAGAGGGGAGAGAGAGAGAGAGAGAGAATTTTTAATATTTATTTTTTAGTTCTCGGCGGACACAACATCTTTGTTGGTATGTGGTGCTGAGGATCGAACCCGGGCCGCACGCATACCAGGCGAGCGCGCTACCGCTGAGCCACATCTCCAGCCCCTCAATTCTAGACTCTTAACTCTTCTGTTCCTACCTAAATCCTGGTCTGAAACAAGCATGGTTCAAACTTAACCATTTTTTCCCCAGAATGCTCCAGTCAAATACAGAAGAATTATTTCTCTTGATCAAATATTTCCAATTCTCTAGTGGCAAAATTGGATACCCTATAAACATGATTTTTATCATCAAGTTTGCTAGGGTACATTTATTCTAAAAGTTGAGAGATACCGGTAGCTTAAATTTCCTCCCTTGAAACATTTAGAGAATTTATGATAAAGAAGAAAAGTGATACGGGTTGCTTCATCCTCTCTATCTTGCATTCCAGCCAATATAAGGATATAAGTTACGTGCCAATTGATCTTCCTTTTCTGTGACGAGGCACAGATACATGACACCAGGTTTTAACACTTTTTTTCCAGTTTATTTTCTTCCCTTATAAACGTAATACACAATTATTCAGAAAAATGGTAAAAATGTAGAAAAGCAAAACAAGAACTACTTATAATTTCTACACCACTAATTTTTAATTTTCTGCATTTAAATTTGCTCATGTGTAATATTAGAATAATGATATCTCTCTCACATTGTTGTATCAAGATATTAGTATTAATAATAAAGATATATTAAGGGTTTACTATGAGCCAAGCACTGTACCAACCCCTTAAGTACATTATCTCATTCAATCCTCACAAAAACTCTGTAAAGTAGATACTATATTTATCCCAGTTTTGCAGTTAAGAAAAATGAGTCTTAGAGAGTTTTAACCATGTCAAAAGCTACAGGGCTCATTAAAGGCTAGTAAAGTAAAAAATGTGAAAAATACTTTGCAAACTCTGAATGTAAGTTATTGATGCCTTCAACTCTAGTTTGGGAATATTTTAGTAAACGTAAGATATGGTATACATTCCATATCTTCTTTCTCTCTCTAAAATTTAATTGCTACATTGATGGCTCTAGGAAAGACCATGAAAAAGAATTGTGTATCTCTTATCCACTGGCAGGATCACTGCTGTGGCGTAAATGGTCCATCAGACTGGCAGAAATACACATCCGCCTTCCGGACTGAGAACAATGATGCTGACTATCCCTGGCCTCGGCAGTGCTGTGTCATGAACACCCTTAAAGAGCCTCTCAACCTGGAGGCTTGCAAACTAGGAGTGCCTGGTTATTATCACGATCAGGTGAGTCCCCTCCCCTCCCAAGAACTGCCAGAAGGTTCTCTCTATGAGAAAAAGATAATGGTCACAGTAAGTACTAGTTTCTCAGTAAGGAATTCTGTCTTTTTTTTTTTCCTAAACTCATGGTAATTGGTTCCTTTTTTGTGAAATAATTATGAATGCTAATCTATAATTGATATGGACACATTTATATTTTAATAAAATAACAAAACAGGAGAATTGCAATGGTAAAATCCAACTTTGTTTAAATGTATATTTGTATAATGTCTAGAATTGGTATTTCAAGAAACAGTTACATAAAACCAAGATTTGCTCTATTTTGCAAAGTGTATATATTAGAAGGAATGATACCAAAAAGAATGTTTTGCTAGTTTCAAAGCAATGGCAATTGCAGAGGGCACATGTAGTAATTATGTATCCACATTTCTTATTCATTGGTAATATGAGGCAATCTTAATAAAATGTTTGATTGGTAATTTGGGTCAAAGATGGTTTACACACAGATGGTTTATGAAAAAGTATCTCCAGGCAGATGAGGATAATATGATGATGATCGTGAAACATTTACTGAGTTCTTACAGATGCTGTTCTGCGTGCCATACATATACTAACACCTTTGATGCTCAAAAGTAGGTGCCTATGTGATCTCTATTTTCCAGATGAGGAACTAAGAAACAGAAATGCTAAGCAGTACCTTGCCCAAGGTCACACAACTAGTAAAAGGTAGTCAGAATTCAAACCCAAGCAGTCTGTCTCAGGGCACCCACTGTAAGCCAATAGACTTGGTAATTGTACCCAGAAGCCCTGTGGAGAGCTCCCACAGATCTGTAGCCACCTAGCACAACATTACACACTCAAGCTGTGCACTGCTTTGGGAGTTAGCCCTTTAAGGAAACCTGATTGGATGCTGGTTTATTCAATAATTGGAAAATGTCATGCTCTTTAGTTTAGGAGTGAATGATACAAACTGCCTGTCTGAGTGACAGGCACTGTACTGCTGATCATCACACATCTAGCAAGGTGCTCAGACTAAGATTGAATACGTTATTTAGGGAACGACATCAGAATGATGGAGATGAGTCTGAAGCGGTGTTCTGAGCAACCCACATTTAGCTGTACAGCAGCTTTGTTCTGGAATTGTTTTAACCAGTTATTTTCAGAGTTATAAAAATTAAATTTGTTGCTTATAATAACAGCATGAAATATAACTATCACCCTCACAACTTAAAAAGTGCTTTTAATATTTCAACATTGGAACTGGCTTATGCAAACCAATCTTGATTGGGTTGTAATTACTTATACACTGTGTCACCTCTTTAAGACCAATAACAGACTGATTGGCCTTCAGATGGTTGGTTTCTTTCATAGCAACACTTTTTTCTCTAGCACATATAATATTCTAAGTTATGAAAACAAGCCTAACACTGTGCATTTTCTCAAGTTTGGATAGATAAAAATTTGAGGTTAAATAAGGTTTAACTCTTTCTCTTCTCACTGCTTTGGGACCTCCACAACAACTTTGACCACCTTTCTACACCTTCCCTTTCAGTTCCTCGGTCTCATCTGCCTTTGACATCTCCACCTCCACCACCTACCAGTGAATCACAACCACAAATAATCATCACTCAGCCTTACTCCTCCACCAAATTCCTTAGTTCTGAAATTTCTCCTGGTCCCTGATTCTCTATGCTTCTTTCTACTTCCTCAACTTCATTCATTCTTTGCCCTCAACATACTTTCTGATCGACTAGTCATTTTTCTGATTCTCCCTATCTTGCTCCCCCAGCTTCACCCGCATCCAATTCTCTGACTTATATGTCCTGCTAATTCCCTCCTAGAAATCCTTTCCAGAAAGCTAACTGTGCCACTCAGTACCTACTATATTCCTGCTATTGCATTCAATACCCTGATCTGTCATGTTTGTTCCTTATTGTTTTCTCTGAGTTTCCTTAAAGACTTATATTATTCATTTCTATGTCTTGGCATAATACCTGGCACAAAGCAGGCACTCAATAAATGCTTGGTGGGTGAGTGAATGAAGAAGCAAAGGGCTGTCTTTTTTACATTCACACTGTAGCTTTTTAAGGATTGCAGTGGGGCTGGGGATGTGGCTCAAGTGGTAGCATGCTTGCCTGGCATGCTTGCAGCCCGGGTTTGATCCTCAGCACCACATATAAACAAAGATGTTGTGTCCGCCGAAAACTGAAAAATAAATATTAAAATTCTCTCTCTCTCTCTCTCTCAAAAAAAAAAAAAAAAGATTTGCAGTGCACAAATGTGCTGCTACAGACATGAAGACTACATAGTTAGCAAAGCCATCATAAGTGTGGTAATGGTAGAAACCAACCAGAATTTCACAGGTCAGATGCAAGTATATATATATATATATATAATGCTATATCATGCTCCATATGTTTCAGAAATGCTACATGCAAATACTGATCACTACACCTTAAGAATAGTATGATGTAAGGAAGTGAACACCACCGAAATGATTACAGTATGTGAAAACATACTAAAGGGAAGAGATGAAAAACTGGGACTTTACTCTGTGAGCTCCGTGAAGGCAAGACCTATTTCTGTCTTGTCACAGTTAAATGCCCATCCGGCACCAGGCACCTGGCCTAAAAGGCTCTTGTATATGTTATTAGATGAACGATCACCTCCCAGGACCTTCAGGAGGATGGGAGTGTTTTGTGAACCTTCAATTGTATTGTAAAAGATGCTGTTGTAATCATTCCCTAATATCATGCTCCATTTGCTCTATAAATGTTTACTAGGTGTCTTCTATGTGTCAGGCACTTATTCTTCGTTCTGGAGATTCAACAATGAACAAGACAAAATCTCTGCCCTTGTGGCACTTGCCTTCTTGTATGGGAGACAAATAGTAAACATGGCACCAAAGAAGTGATAGAAATCCAGGGGGTGATAAATGCCATGAGCAGCAACAAAGCAGGGTAACCATACAAAGAATGATGGGGGAAGGAGGTTTTCACTCTAGTTGTCAGGGAAGGCTTGGTCAGGATGATATTTGCAGAATTCTGAATTAAGTGAGAAAATGAGACACTGGAAGATTGGGGGACAGAATTCTAAATAAAGGAAGCAAAAAACGTTAAGGCCCTCCAGTGGGAGGATTCTTAGATTTCTGGAGGAACACCAAGGAGGTCAGTCTGACGGGGTCATGATGGGTGAAGAGTGGCTATCAGGCAAGGATGGGTCTAGATCTTATGAGTTCACTCAGGCCTCAGGGAGAACAATTGGGAGGCCATTGTTGCAATCCTGAAGTGAAACCCTGGGAGGCCAAGGTGGTACCAGGGGGAGGAAGCTTTTGGATGGGATACATTTTTAAAGCCAAACCAAAAAGATTTGCTCAAGTGTTGGATGTTGGCTAAAGAAAAAAAAAAGTTAAAGATAATTTGAAGATTTTTTTCACTAGGCCATTTAGAAAATGAAAATGCCTGTAATATAAATGGAAAAGAGTAAAATGGGAAAGAAATCAAAGAAAAGCTAAGTGAGGACACGAATGTAGATTAACAAGGGACTGGGACAGAGTCATGAGGACAGAAGCTCAAGTGGCCATGTGTGGTCACTGAATGGAGCCTGAACTTGGTAAGCCTAGGGTATCTGCTGGAATATGCTGACATTTTCTGGTGAATCTAGCACATTTGCCTCAGAACCTCATGGTCCGTGGCATTGACCCTTGTTACTGAATTTCCTAGGGATTCCTTATAATTCCTAGGGCTTTAGTAAAGGTTGCTCAGACGGCAGTTCTATCCTTATTGTTCCAGGTGGCTAGAACAGAGTATGCCATGTATAAATGCTCACTGAATTGTGGCATGTAGGAATAAATGAATAAAAAAGTTAATCACTCTTGCATATGTATCATCTCACTGGAATCCAATAATGTTGAAATAATGATGTCAAATGAGAATTAGGGAGCATGATGTTGGGCGGGATTCCTTTAATAATACTTTTAAATGTCTACAGAAGACCTCTGATTTTCATAACCAGAATCATTTTTACTTTTAAGTAAAATGAATGAACAAATCAAAAAGTAATTCTGCCCTTTGGGGAGGAGAAAAAAATTCAAATTTTATTGAGCATGTATTATCCACATATTCAATATGGGGAAAATATTATATATATATAGTAACAGTTTTGCTAATAAGACTGAGGGATAAAGATACAAATAAATGTGACATAGACTAATAATTCAACAGTGTTACTTATATTCCTTTAGCAAAAGACTTCTAGTAGCTGACTGTCCACAGGGAGGTGGAAATAGCCTGGTTGTGAAACTGGACTTTGGAGGGCATCCACCCAAGTAGTAATCTTCTTTCCCACTGATCTCTTACATCTTTTGTCCTGGTTGCTCTCACACCAATGTGGATCATCCCCTCCAGGGCTGCTATGAACTCATCTCTGGACCAATGAACCGACAGGCCTGGGGGGTTGCCTGGTTTGGATTTGCCATTCTCTGCTGGACTGTGAGTATCCTCTGGCATATGTTTTATTTCTGAAAGGGTGATGAAAAGGAAAAACCTTAAAATTGTCACTGGTTTTCTCAACCACACTAGAAGGTCAGGAAACAGAATCTCAAAGCTGAAAGCTAGTCAGGAAGCTACTGACAGCAGAACAAGGACAGTGGGCCCCCCTTGAGGTGTGGGGAGTTAACCTCCCTACCAAGGGATATGCATGACTAACCAGACCTTCTTTGGCTTCCAGGGATGCACTTGCCTCTGGGGTGCGACTGCCTCTTTCCCCTGCCTAGACTTCTTACTGAACTCCTACCTGCTGCTCTAGGCTCCAGACCTCAGTAATGCATTACAACTAGACCCCAAAGACTGTCAGTTATCTAGGTGGCTCCTGCCCAAGCCTCATCCACCTAGTTCCTTCCAAAAGGCTGCCTCCTTTGGTCTCATCATTTAATACTGCCCTCTCTATCGGCTGCACATGCAAACAGGAGATGAGAGCTGTGGTTCTCAGCCCTGGATGCACATTAAAGTCTCCTGAAGAGCTATAAATAAACAAACAAACAACAACAACAACAACAATAACAAAAAGAGCTTGGATCTCAGCCTCTGAGATTCTGACTCAGTTGCCCTGGGGGCCCAGGCTTTTTTCCCCACCTCAAATGATTCCAATTTGCTGTTGAAGTTGAGAAACATTGCATTTAGGGAGCAGTCCCAAACTTTTGTCTCATAGCCCCTCGACATTCCCAAAATGTATTAAGGACTTCAAAAAGCTATTACCTATATAGCCTATATCTACTCATATTTACCCCCATCAAAAATTAAGATAGAAAAATTGAATATTTGTTAATTCACTTTAAAATAATTAGTAGGAGGATGGGGATGTAGTTCAGTGGTAGAGTGCTTGTCTGGCATGCCCACGGCCCTGGGTTCAATCCCAGCATTGTCCAATAACAACAACACAGTTATAATAGTAATGACACAATTAACATAAAGGACATCTTTTGGTGGGGAAAAAATGACTATTTTACAAAACAAAAAAATGAGACTCAGTGGCATAGTGTTTGTCTGGCCCTGGGTTTTATCCCAGCATGTCAATAATAACAACAACGATGATGAAGATGCAGTTACAATAATCATAATGTAGCTAACATAAAGAGCATTTTGGTGGGAAAAGTAACTATTTTACAACACAAAAAATGGGGAAAAATTGCATCATTTTATATTCTTCAAATCTCTTTAATGTCTGGTTTAGTAGAAGACAGCTGGAGTCTCTCTTTTGGTCTTTCATTCAATCTGTTGTAATATGTTGACAGGGTTGAAGGATGTGAAGAAAATACATCCTTCATGTAGATGTATAGTCAAAACAGCAGGGATGCTTTAATAACCTTATCTGAAGATAATTGGGAATATTCTTTTGATACTTCACCAAATTCCACAACTTTCTTAAATATCTATTGCCATAGAGAATCTGAAACTCTGTTAACAAACTTTTCATGTTATTTCATTGAATATATTACATTGGTCTGTACTACCCTTTGCATAAATCTTTTACTATGCATAATTCTATAACATCAGGAATTGGCTATTTGGGGAAATATTGGTTCATTGTGTTAGGCATGTCTGCCAAATGTTGATTGATGTTTTTATGCAACACCAAAAGATCACTTCATTGATATCACCACATTGGAAAAAGATCTCAGGCAATGGAACACTGTCAAGCTCAGGGTAACAGATCAGTTTTCCAAAGATCTGATTTTTGTTTGAAAGCTCAAATTTATTGCTGAAAAAAAAAATTATCAGTTGTTTTCCTTGAAGGGACAGACTCACTTTGTAAATCTTTGAGATAATATCTGACCAAACATCCAACTCTGAAAAACCATAGCCTATCTATTAGTCATTTTTTTTCCAGTAAAAATAGTGCTTCATAAAAAATGTGGCTAGGTCAGCTCACAAACAAGTTACTCAAGTGTTTTTCTTCCAGACAACCATATTTCACTATGCCACAGGACTGTTGTAGGCATATTTCTCTTTTGTCACACAGAATATTTAAAAGATGTGTACTCAAAGGTCAAAATGAAAGAAAATTCCAGTTCTTACTACTCTGTTGAGGATAATTTCTAGTAAAACTGGTATTTGTTTTTTACTGCAAGTACATGACAAAAGAGAATATATAATGACTACTAACATATTTTAGCTCCTCTACCTCAATTCTTGCTAAGGCCACAGCCATTTTTTACCTTACACTGCTTTTGCACTAGTACCAATGTCAAACAGTGAAAAGGCCAATGAACCCTAATAATTGTTTAAGCAGTCTTGAAATAATTGTTTAAGCATCTCGAAACCCGGAAAGGGTGTTTAGGTACCATAATTTGAGAAGTGCTGGGTTCAGGGGAAGTAAATTAAGTGAGGCAGGAAGGAGAGGGAAGTCAGCTCCTTCAAGGGTGTCTTGTGATCCCTTGGTCCGCCCCCTTCAGAGTTCCTACAACACTCTGTGCATAACCTGTTGTGGAACTACCCTGCTGTGTTGCATTTGACTGCCCAAGGGTTAGGGATCAGATGCTCTTTGCTGTCAAGGACCTAGCATAGCCCATAGTAAGGGTTCAATAATTTGTTGAATGAATGAAAGGTATCAATAGTAAAATTTCTATTCAAGTCAGTTGGTGGGAACTGTAGGATGACGTTTAAAGGTTTTTGAGTATCTTAGATCTCCAGACCAGTTGCACCTCTTGATATCAAGTGGTATATAGTAAATTTTTGCAATTCAGAAGATGCAAGGAAGGGACCTAAAGGTATTGAGGATGTTCTATGGACAAGGTGCCACATCAAATACTTTCAGTATTAAACCTCCCAACAGTAGCTTGGTAGGTAGTCAGTCTTCCATCTTTCAAGGACAGTACTTGAGGAGAGCTCTTGGGCATGTCCAGTTCACTGCTGACCACAAAGGGTTTTCCCACAGTGCTTAATCAGATAAACTCCGAAGCCAACCACCTGGCTCAGAACCCAGCATCCATAATTCTATGACTTTGATTAAATTCCTTATCATCTCTGTGCCTCAGTTTCTTCAGAAGTTTTTGGAAATAGTAATGCCTGATGAATATAAGTTCCCCTAATAAACATTAGCTTCAATTATTAGTATTACTCTTACTATTGTTGTTATTGTTTCATTCACTTCTCTAGCTCTGGTGTAGGTAGAGAAGGTGCTATATTTATTTTATAGATGTAGAAATTGAGGCTTTGGAAAGTTTGACCTGGCTAAAGTTCCCTGGGAGGAGTTGCCAGACCTAAAACAGAACTCAGATATTCCAACACCTTGACTAAGTCAGTTTCCTTGGGTTTGGGGTTCTGTAGCATTCATCAGGGGCAGCTATTCTAGATCATAGGCATCAGAGGAAAAAGGAGAAGTCGCTTGGAAGAAGAGTTCAATAATTAGAAGGAAAAAACTCTCACTCCAAAATGGTAGCTACTAGATATGGGACCTCATTGGGGACTAATTAGCCCCGACATCAAGAAGAAAGAATTTCCCTAGGAGGCTAACTTAGCATAGAAATAAGAAGAGCAACCTCAGAAGTCAGAGTCCAGGATGGCACTTGGGGTTGGAAAGCAGGAAACAGGAAGGCTGCCTCTGAGAGGAGGTAATAATTGATGCTTTAGATCAGAATGGACTCTGTCATATCTAGGTTGTGGTGTTGCTTAAGGTTGCTCTTAAAATCAGTGTCACCTAAGCCTGAAAGAATCTAACTTTATTTTTTTCTCAAGTAAATATTTCTATAAATTGTTTTGTTTTGTTTTCCCCCTTTCTATTCTAGTTTTGGGTTCTCCTGGGTACCATGTTCTACTGGAGCCGAATTGAATATTGAGCATAAAGTGTCACCACCATACCTCCTTCCTCGGGTGACTCTGGACCTGGTGCTGGAACCCGTTTTCTCCCAATAGTCCGCATTCGAGTTCCAGTATAACCTGTGCACGTCTAATCTCACATTGCCAAGTCAGCTGATATGGAGAGCCTTTGGACTCTCAGGATCTTGCAGTTCTCAGGGCTAGTATTTTAAGTCTTTGTCTAAGATTATGCAACATTTTTATGCACTGTAAGACAGAGAGGATTTGGAAAGTGGAGACTAGCCTCTCTCATCCCTGTTTATTTTTAATTTGGAGCATAAAAATATTCAAAGAAACTATATTGTCACAGTAAGCCAGCTCTGTATTTGATTAACAAATCTGCCTCTATTTCTCCTTGTTTTCTTAAAAAAAAAAAAAAAAAAAAAAAAGCTTTCAGGCTTCCATTTATCTCAGTATTGTCTGGATGAGAGAAGGAAGCAAAAGATTGCTGAACTGTGTCTTTTGCCTTTCGATCCAGGGACCTGTGAGTCTCTTGATAAAACTTTGGGATCCTTTTATTTTCCAGAGCAATCCGTGATCTTTAGTTAATGATGGTTGAAATTCCCTGTCATGCCCTTTGGAGTGATACGCTTAGTAACATCAATTCTCCATTAATTAAAAGTATGTGAACTTTGAGGACATCGAAGGGGCCTGATATATGTTGACTCAGTCTTTAACCTGAACAGTCTCAACTTGAAACACCTTTCCAATAGGTGAGATGAAGGCTGGCTAGTAGAACAAGGTGATTTATAGGGATTTTTGTTTGCTGTCAAAATATTTCTCTTCTGAATTGTTTCATTTGCAGTCCTAAAGGAAGTTCCTATAACTCAACATCTGTTTGCCTGATCTTATAAATAAAGAGGGTTTTAAAAGTTGTTTACTTCTTTTGTTTATACTGGCGCCCTAACTGGTCCTGTGTGAGTCTAACAAAATCGATTTCTCAACAGAGGAGCCTACTTCTTGGGAATTAAAGTGGAGGAGATGGAAACTGCGCACACAGGGTGCGGTTTCCTGCTATGGGCTGACCCTGATGGACAGTGAAACAGTTGGAATTTTGTGTTTATTGTGACTTTTCACTCCTGCTCTCCTTACCCAAGAAGTGCTTTTCCTCTTCCCTTGGAGAGAGTGCAATTGTCTGACACCAAAACAACTGTGTCCCTTATGAAGAAAATGTACTTGTCATTGGGGGACAGCTAATTCAGATACGCGGAGCACCCCCACCTACACCTTTACCAGGTTCTTGTTAGGCTTTGGGGCAAAGGAGGGAGGAGCAGAGGGCACACCTGTTGGGGGCACCTGGGGGCCAAGCCAGGGCAAGAGTCTGATTTCTGACCCTGATTCCCCAGCTAGGAGACCAAAGCCAGCTCTCCCCACCCCAACCCATCTTGTCTCTCCAGGACAAAGACATCTTGGGGTATGGGAATAAATCCACCTGTACTTGGCTGACTGTTTCTCTCTGTGGTCTCTTAGGAAAGGGAAGGAGAAGGAAGGGGCTTACTTGGGCAAAGCTCCTATCTTCCTTTCCATACTGCCTCCTGCATCTTGTGCTTTTTGCTTCTGCAAAAAGTTTGTACATCTATAAAATAAATAGGTTTTCCTGTGCCTTAGGCCACTGGCTCATTCCTGCTTCAAATCCACTCCAAGGCTTTATGCTCCAAAAAGTTCTCTGCCTACAATATTCCCTTTCCTTTGTTGACTGGATCTCAGCCAGGTCAGGAGAAAGACTTTCAGAAAACTCATTCCTACTGTGAGTGACAACTAGTCCCAACTCTCTTAGTCTCTTCAGATTTTTCCTTGATAAAGGAAGACAGATTCAGCAATAGGAGCAGGAAGGATCTGCTGTGGGGCAAGAAAAGGCACTTGCTGCTCCTTAAATCTTATCACTTGACTTCCCTACCAAGAGATAACCAGGAAGAGAAAGGGGTTAGCCTTGGCTCCCAGGTCCCCTCTCCAGTTAGCTTCCTGCCTAGAGCCTCAGCATCATCCTTCAGAGAAGGTACAAATTCCACAGGCTTGGTTCCTCCTAAAACCAAAAGAAGCTCTGAAACCCAGGGACCCACCATGACCAGGTCCCCGGAGCTTGAGAAGGATACACTTTTCAGCTGAGACAGAATGTAGACCCAAGGACCCCACTGCAGAAGCCAGCCATCGTCACTTCTGAGCTGAGCTCATAAGAATTTTCAGCTTAACTTTAGGGCAATTCTATTCTCCTGGTTCTTGCTGCCACCGCTTCACCCCTTGCCTGCAGACCCACCCTTCAATCTCTTTCTTCTGAGTCCTGGAACTGAAAATGGGGCTCACTACAAGCCCTGGACTCCAAGCCACAGCTCAGGAGGTCATGGCCCAGGCCTCCCAGACCAGGGAGGCAAGGGAAAGCAGAGTGCTTGTCTGTAGGGAGCTGGCAGTTTGCAGGCTTGAGACAAGCCCAGACAAAATCATTTTGTGAAGCCTCCTCTTATCTGACAATCAGCCTACTTATCAGGTGGGCAAAGAACAATTGCTATTTAACACCAAAAAGGTGTCAGGCTAACTCTGGAGTGAGTTTACTTGATTGTAACACCAGACAGACCATCCTGTGGGCTGTCTCCCCACCCCCACCATTCCCTTCCCCCAGACGGCAGGACCTGCTCCTGGCAGACTGTTTACATCTAGAAAGCCCACTGCCCTGAGTCAGCCCAGAACTTTTTTTTTTTTCCTGTATCAGCCAAAATACACAGAATCTGTTTCTATTTGAAGCAGCCAATCAGATGGTTTTTGGCTACCCATAAAGGAAAGAAGAAATAATATTATGTAAACTTGAAAATCTAATCTCCTCTCAACCTCACACCCCCACCCCCCACCCCAATCAATCTGGTTGACAAGCTGTGTTGTGGTCCGGGAATTGGAAACTCACCTGGTGTCTCATTTCTACTAAGACTGAAACTTTTCTCCTTTTATATATAATTTTTTTCTCTAGTTTCTCTTCCCTGTTTTACTTCACTTGAATCATTTTCAACTTCTACTAGGCAGGATCAAAGAAACCCAGCCAAGGCTAGTGGTAGGCTGTGGAGTTTGCTTTCATATGTGAGATTTTTGTCATAAGGCTCAAGTGGTCACATCCAAGGAGGAGATCCAAAAACAACTTGGAGAAAGATAGCATTGCTTAAACACACATATTGCTGCTGATCCTTCTTCCCTCAGCCCACAACCCCAAGCCCCTTACACACACACACACACACACACACACACACACACACACACATTTAGGAGATAAATAGTCAAGTTCTGGGGTTAAAGGGAAATAGCATAGTCATGCCCTACTGCCTAGTGGTCTCTACCCGAAGCTCCTCTTGAGAGGAAACAAGAACCAGGTATGCCTATAATCCCAGCTACTCAGAAGACTGAGGTAGGAGAATCTCAAATTCAAGGCCAGCCTGGGCTATTTAGCGAGACCCTGTCTCAAAATAAAAAATAAATAGGCTGGGGATGTAGCTCAGTGGTAGAATGCCTGACTGATTCAACCATAAAAGAAGGAGGAGGGAAAACATGGAGGAAATGAGAGCAGCCCTATCCCTCTGAAGCAGGCCTAGACTCTGCTAATCTCCTACTAGACATAAACAATCTCACAGAAAACCAACCTCAGCCAGGTCATGTGAGACAACCATAAGATGAGGCAAAGCGAAGGTCAAGCTTTGCCCAAGCACAAAATTTGCCCAAGTTCATTGTATGTCTAATATCAAATACCAACTACCTACTTTCTTGACTAAAATGAGTGACTGCTGAATCTTACCAAGGTCAGGAATGTTCTCCTGCCAGGGTCCCTCTTTCTGTACAAGCAAAACTTAGTTAGAAACACACTCATAGACTAACTCTGGAGTGAGTTTACTTGATTGCAACACCAGACAGACCATCCTGTGGGCTGTCTCCCCACTCCACCCCCACCATTCCCTTCCCCCAGATTGCAGGTCCTGACAGCATGTGGTATGAAGCAAACCCTTCTTCCTAAGACCCTCCCCCAGTGACCCAGCGGGAGCCGAAAGCCCCCATAGGTTCTCTCCACCCCTTTTATTGACTCACTCTATGGCTCTCCCATGGGGCGTTGTCCTTTCTGCAATGGGTCAAGTCCCATTTTGTTTTCACAATAGAACTCTTGAACTTATTCTTCCTTTCTATCCAAAATTGTGTGTCCTTTGGCCAGATCTAATCCTATTTATCTACAGTTGGGTTCCTAGGGAGTTTTGGCTGAAGGGTACTGACTTTCTCTAAATAATTCCATCCGCCGCCCTTATTTCCTGTATTTGTTGGTTTATTTATCTATCTGCTACTATGAGGTGGTTAAAAACATGAGCTTTGGAGCCAAAGACTTGGCTCTAAATCCCAGCGGTGCATGACTTTGACAAGTCGTTTCTTAACTTCATGGGGCCTGCTTCAGGAAATCAGGCCTACCCTCACAGTGCACGGGGAGGATTCAGTAAGATACGTACAGTATGCATCAGAAAGGCTAACAGCCCAGAAGATATGCCTAACAGGAAGGTATAACATAAATCTGGCCTGAAGAATTCTGCTTGGCCCATAATCCATGGGAACACATCAATTAGTGCTGTTGCTTCAATTTATTGAGATAAGCTTAATGATCAAATACATTGGTCCAAATTTACTTGCCATCAAACAATAGCTATGAGTAATAATGTTCCAGTAAAGCTCCTACTTAATAGTGGAAGAATGTAGTAAGGTCATCAAGATAAGGCATTTTAATGAATACTTCTCAAGTTCTCTGTATTGTTTCTAGAATCTTAGCAACAGAATGAGATCTACCTCTCACTGCCCTCACAAGGAAATTCTATAATCTCTTTACATGGTGATATTCTTGGGGGGGGGGTGCAATATTAGTGTCAAGAGAGATCTGAACTCAAACTTTACCTCCTTAAAATTTACCAATTTTGAGGAATTAACTTAAATCTGTTTTATCTTTGCAGCACATAAACATAGGGGTATGTATATGTGCATACATTACACACACACACACACACACACACACAAACACACACACCTGTGTGGCTATTAGAAAGTTAAAATTTAAAAACACAGGGAAACTGATCTGTACTAAGCAATTATTATACTCCACCCTTTATCTACCTTTATTCCAAGCCCCCAAATTGCACACTTACACACATACCACACACACACACACACACACACACACACAACTATATACATTCAAGGTTTGATATTTATTTGAATTCTCAACAACTGCCAATGGAACAATGAAGCCTTTACCTGTACAGGTGTGCTCCCTGAGGGTGGGACTTGTAAGCTGCTCCCTTGGGTATATCTTAGAGACCTAGCAGAACCTCTCAGCAGGTGTAAGATGGCTATCCATATATCAAAAGGGAATAAAAGAGGCAACAGTTTAAAATGTCTTGGCAAAAAAGAACTTAAGAATGTATCCAAAAATGCTCCATCTTGTGCATGTTAAGTTAGGCTCTTGACAGGGACTATATTATATATAAGAATACATAATACTACTCAATACATTTGAATGAAGTGGAAGTTTTGAGTCTGGCAGAAAAATGTTTGTAAGCTCCTTCAAGCGTCCATTCAGAGCATTTGGGGACTCCCAGGAAAATTATCCAATTGGGGCTTGGATGGAAGTGAGGAGGCTAAGGACAGAATTACTAGGGAAAGTCTAGAAATAACTTCAAAGATGAGAACTTACATGTATATTTAAAAGTCCAGAAGTACCAAACCTCTGTAGAGGGTAGGACAGGGATATAGATTCAGGAAAACTATCTCAAGTGAAGAAGTAACCCAGATGGAGCCAATGTGGTGTAATGGTCTTGAAGCCAGAAGACCTGAGTCTGGCCTTGACTCTGCCATTTTTAAGCCATGGTATTTCTGGCAATGATCCACCTGTTGTGGACCTCCATTTTCTCATCTGCCCCTCTTAAGAGTCAGCAGCATTAATTAACAAAGTGTGTGTAAAAGCATTACAATCTATAAAGTGCCATAAAAGAAATAAAGGCTAATGTAAGTGAGAAATAAAAATTGTAAAGTAACACACTCCTTGTGTTAGGTAGTTGTGATGCCCAAATAATCCTTAGCAATCATAGCAGGCGTAACTATCTCTACAGTATTCAAAGTGTTCAACCTCCGGATGGCAATTGAAAATGAAAACATGCAAGGCTAGAGGTGGGAAGATGTTCCTTTTCTTTGAGGTCAAACTCCGCTGCCCAGCTGTGAAGTAAAAACAAGGAGGATGACACCCAGTTGCAAGCAGGTGGCTACAAGCCTCCAGCTAGCCACTGGGCCTTGAATGGCCAGAAATAGTCAAATGGCACAAAGTTGGCATGGAAGTCTTAAAAAATTACTTCTCATTCCAATAAATTTTTTAAGAAGTCAATGAAATGACTTGAATTAACTGGATCAAAGCATAACTGGGTGGCTTCCAACATTTTTTTAAATGCAAATGCCTTATTAATAAACAAAAAGCAGGGAACTTCTACATATTATTAACTACATTCTGTTTCCATTTGGTAAAAAGAGTTCTCAAATATGAATCTTCAAATTCCCTTTACAGGGCTGGGCTTGTAACTCAGTGGTAGAGTGCTTGCCTAGCATGTATGACACACTGAGTTTGATCCCAAGTACCACATAAAAATAAATAAATAAAATAAAGGTATTATGTCCATCTACAGCTAAAAAAAAAAAAAAAAAAAAGAAAACTTAAAAAAAAAATTCCACTCAGACATCCCTGTCCTCCATTACCCTCCCCAACCATGTCCAGGGACCCACAGCCTCCAAATTGCAATCTGTTAATGCTTTCATAATTGTGAGAATTGGAACAGAGGCCATTTCTGCAGAAAACAGATGGAAGGTGAGGAAGAGGCTTACTCACTACAGAGTATCCCATTACCAAATCTCCCAAGAATGACAGTCTTGTATAAGGATGGGTAGAAAATATGGAAACCATGAGCACTTTACTAAATTTAACTCCCCCCCCCCCAAAAAAAAGCTTTTACTCCCTAGGCTGAGTTAAAGGTAAACCAGGCTATCTATAAATGTCATGTCTATAAAATGTATTGCCCTTTCAAATTCCCCTCCCCGCTTGGGTGTTGACTCCCTCTGTCTTTCTTGGGCACTCCAAACCCTCCTATTCCCTTTCCCTGCTGGGAAGATTTAGATATTATGAACACATATTGGCTGGCACCCACTCAGGTTAAAGTTTAACGGTGAAGGTGCCATGTAATCAAGATGGATTGAAAGCCCCTGGAGTACAGTTGCATAATACTTGCTTCAGAACATACTTACATTATTTATATGTCCATTCATTCACCTAAGCAAACAAAATATTCTCACAGCTGTTCCAACCCACTAATAGAATGGTTTCTATTACCTTCCTTTAATTCTCTCCCCCGTAGTCCTGACTCCATTCCCAGGAAGCTCAGTAGTACGGGTGGCTTCTCTCCCAAAAGACTGCTGTTGCCCAAGTCAGTGCCATGGCCCCACCATAATTCCAAATTAAAAGTTTCTCACACCCTGGACCCCTTGCTTTATGTAACCAATCAGGTGCACCCCCAAAGCCAGACCTGTGTTCCCAATACTGATTATGGGAAAGGAAGAAGCATAAGAGGATGAGAACAAAAACCTGGAAAGACCCAAGGAATGAGACAGACAAACCCCCATGGAGCAGGCTACACAGGAGGTTGTACACAAGAACCCGGGAGAGGAACAGCAGCAGGAAAGACAGTGGAGGGTTGTAATCTAATTGTTCTGTTTAAAGAATTACAGGTACTAAAATGGATATGTGTATGGTCTCAAATGACAGTAAAAAACAAGACTGAGCACCCAGAGCTTTTTCGTATTTTACTAGAGAATTACTTCAGAGATGTATTATTAGTTAACATGTAATTTATAAACTGGTAATTCATACCCTACATGTACAAAATCATTTTACAAAAATGCTTTAAAAACTAGTAGATAATGTGTTCTCCTGGGCTCTTCCTGGAAGGTGCATCTGGGGGGTGGGATCCACTGTGGAGCATTGGTGGTGGCCAGTACAGCTGTTGCAGGCAGTTCATCTGACACTATGTCCTCCTGCCACTTCTTCAATCTCAAGTTCACCACCTCTTGATTCTTCACCTTTTCTCTGTGGCCTTCTTCACCCCTAGGACCCACCACTTCACAGGTGACCAAGCAGAATAAATGAATAACAGAAACACATCTCCGTACCTTGCTATATTGGATGAGAACAATTCTAGACCTCTGAGACATCAGAAATCTTATTTCCTATGGCCTTGTATCTCATAATACAACACTTTAAGCTTAAATAAATCTTCAACCAAAGTTCTCAGGTAGCCTCCACTATACTCCGAGAGATTTTTGTACTTAATCCTTCAAGTATCTGTATTATAATATTTAACCTTCATGATCAAACAACTAAGAAAACTGTCTTGCTACAGTGGTTTTACATTCCACATCATTAGGAGCTCTGTGAAGAAAATACAAAAAGGAAAAAAATTCAGCCCAATATTTAGCTGCAACATGTTCTTATTATGTGCTACTAAGAAAAGTCTCTAGGCCAAAATCATTACAATCAAATAATCAGTTCTTTCAAATGTCACCAAAAGATGCAGGGTCATGCACCAGCCCAGAAATCCACTGTGATGTTGATATATAAAGGATTGTATTCCACAGAGAGCAACTTATAAGAACAACTCGTCAACCCATCTGTTCTCCAAACTCGTGACACCTGGTGTAGGAGCTTCATCCTAAAGATAAGAACAAATGTGAATGATTAAAAAAAGAATTTAACATATGTCTCCATTGCTTTTTGCCTTACCCCAAAATGTGGCAAAAGTATTCTTACAAATTACTGCACTTGTTGGGTTTCCTACTGCAAAACAACTTTGTCTTTCCCATTCAAAATAGGAGACAGCAATAATAGCCATGTATTCACTTGTCAGACCCCACATAGGACACTGAGAACCAAAGAGTTGCTGCCCACAGTGAGCCCCAGTCTACAGGACAAAAGGATTTACAAAGACCACTAATACAACAGGATGTAGGTCACCCACTCCTAAAAGGTCTTTGGATGAGCTTCAGAGGATCACTGAACCCTCCAACATTGTTGGGAAAGTTTTGTGTCTGTAGGTGGAGAAGGTACAGAGCTTTCCTATGTCTCCAAAAAAGGAAGGATATGAGTACAGGAGGATGAATGAATGAGCTCCTAACCTCAAATGGAAATCTGGGAAGGGGTGTAGAGACTGCAAATTTCAGTCAGGCTTAAAAGAGGTGAGATTCACTAAGAAGGTAAGGAAAAGACACTCCAGGCAGAGTGACCACCCTGGGTAAGGTGCACAGAAGCTCAAAAGAGCTAAGGAATGTGGGAGGAGTGGGCAGTGAATGGAATAATAGGTCTCTAGGAGTTTAGCAGTGAAAAGCAACAATAGGGACAGGGATTGAAACTAAGGGGGAAGAAACACAGTGTGATTTCATTTACATAAAGTTGAAGAAGATGCAAAAGTGAACAACCATTTGTTCCTGAACATGAGAAAAAACAAAAACAAACAAACAAAACAACAACAACAACAAAAAACAAGAAACAAAGCCAAAATAATTATCACGAACACAAATATTCAAAGAAGTGTCACCTGGGGCAGGGGTGGGTATGAAGAGGTTTTAAGGAGGCCACACAGGTCATGGGCATACATCAAGGGTAAGTATCAAGAATGTGCACACTTTTCAAATAATTTATAGGTATTATTTTGTAACTATTCAATTAATTTTGTAACTATTCAATAATTAATTTTTATAATGAAAAAAATTCACATCAATGGATAAAGACTGTAAAGAGAGGAAAGTCAAAATAGCTCTCTAGGTGACATTTGTTAGAATGACAGATTTTAAAAATAGGCAAGAAGCCCTTTAATACTATTCCAAAATCTAGGAGAAAAAAATCTGAACAAAGAAATAAAAATTCCTCAATCAGAGCCACAAAAGGAATTGTCTTATTTGCCAGGATTCTTTGGTGAAAGGGCTAATTCCTAGGGCAGGAAAGAACAAAAATGAGGTTAGAATCTTTCACCTCCCCAGAATTCAGGGCAAAAAACTCTCAAAGACTGCCGTGATTCTGTCAAAAGGATTCAGGAGCCAGCTTGGAGAAGATCACACTGGACAAAGATGAGACAACTTGAGTATCAAAAAGAACAATAATCACATCCTGAAAGATGCCAGAGAACCATCTCATTGTTCGGAAAAATGATAAATCAATGCTTGGTTCTTTCTCTTTATTCTGCCTTCCCTATAAAACTGTACTCCAGCATATTCAAACAGATGAAGAAGGCAAGTCCTTCTCTGAAAAAAATTTAATAATTGAAGGAATAACAGAATTAAAGTGTTACAACCCCTGATTAAGTCACATATTTAGGCAACAGGCATCAGTGGTGCTGAAGCTCACTAGACGATAAACAGATGAGCAATCTCACAATTAGGGGACCAGGTTGACGATACCTGAACCCACAGATCAATTCTCCCATCATAAAAAGGAGGTAACACCATGGATAAAGTGTTCTTCCCTGAAACTAATATTCAGAATCAGTTCAAGTTTCCTAAAACCTAGAAAAATTCCCCACTTATAAGAAAATATACAGAGGTCACAGGAATATATTAAATTATATCACCAGAATGCAACTGGCAAAACCCACAATGTAGAAAATTCTACCGGAAAAAATGACCTTGTATGATAAACAAATAAATTATAAATTGTAAGGTATTAAGAGAAGGAGGAGGAAGGGAGGAGAAGAGGGGGAGAGAGAACCTCTGGATTAAAAAAAAAAGCAAAAAACCATCCAAATGCATTGTGGACCTTGTTTAGATATTGAACTGAACAAATCAATTGTTTTTTAAGTATTTATAAAATAATCAGAGAAATCTGATAACAGATTGGCATTTGATGATACTAAGGAAGTACTGTTCATTTTATTTTAGGTATGATAATGGTCTTATAGTTCTTCAAAAAACAACTCTTTATATTTTGATAATGTACAATGAAGTACTTACACCTAAGAGGCTATAACACCTGTAAATTTGTTTCTAAAGAACCCCAAAGGAGGAGGAAACAGAGGGGGACGAGCTGAGGCCATGAATTAACAACTGTCAAAGTGAGGATACCATGAACTCTTCTCCTCACTTTTGTTTTTGTCTGAAATTTTGATTAATAAAAGGCCTTTAAGAAAATTAACTGGCTTATCAGCACAGTCCTACTGACAGGGACTGGGCCAGCAGGTCGCCAGGCACGTGAATCTAGGGCTTACCGTTCCACATTCACCTCGTTGCCCTGGTCTCTAGTGTGGAAGATCATCGTGTATTTACCCACTTCAGGCTTTGGCCGTAGTATTTTCATTTTATGGAGCTCAACCCTAGAAAAATAACAGAGGAGATTTAAAAAAAAAAAAAAACTATCCCATTTATCAACCACAGAGCACTTAAAAAAAAAGTCACCTGTGAAAATTCACATGAACAGCTTGATTGGGCATCAGAAAAAAAAAAAAAGGCACAACACTTAAAATATTTCAGAGTTTCTTATAATAGTGGATCCTCATGCAATAAGCCCATGAAATAATGACACGGAACATTTACTACTGGGCACACAGGAAATATGTCAATTTACAGTTAATCATTAAAAAACAACAAACAAACAAAAACTCTTTATTAAATAAATAGGGACCTGAAGAATAGAATCAAGTCTATTAGGATCCCTAATTAGTGTTACCTTGTTTTAACCAAGAAAGGAATGACTGTTAAAGCCACAAACCTAGGTTCAAATCTAGACCCTTTTATGTATAACCCCAGTAAGTCAGTTCACTGTTCCAGGTCTCAGTTTCATCATCTGTAAAATGATAGCCTCTCTATGAAGTTGATTTGAAAGACTCACATAATGTAATTCATATGGAACATGAGCTGCAAACTATAATGTTCATGTAAGAGCAAGAAAAGGTGGTGCTAAATAATTAGTAAATAATTCTCAACCCGAAGCACCAGGCACAGTGGCACATGTCTATAGACCCTGGGGCTGCAGGGTCATGAGCTCAGGAGTTTGAAATCAGCCTGGGCAATAGAGTGAGACCCTGTCTCAGAACAAACAAAAACTCAACCAAGTTTTATGTTCAAGTCATTTTGGTTTATGCACAGCATTAGTTGAGAATCATTCTGAAAGCCATGATATTTTTTTCTTACTGAATGAAACCAAAACTTTGGGCTCCCCTCTACCTTGAAGCTGAGGAACAGCAGGAAAAGAGGCAGTGAGGGTATATAACCAGCTGGGCAGTGAAATGGATTTGGGGGGAAAATGGGTACTGGTTACCTCTAGCCCTTGCTTCTCTTGCCCTGAAATCTAGCAGGCACCCCCGTCCAGGTCATAGGCCTTGATCACACACTTGCCCATGGGTAGGGCCACAGAGCCATCAGTCAGGGAGTCTACCCCGCCTGCCAAAAACACACCAGAGGCCTTCAGCCTAGACATGGGAACAAGGCCAGCATGTAGACTCCAGCTTTTTCATATCAAAGCAATGGAAAATTTCTGATAGTCACACATCTATTAATTCAGAACCTCAGCTTAGAAATTTCCTTTCCAAGAGGCAACAGCAGGAGGGAAGGGGTCTCCTGTCAGCCAGCAAGGTCCCATGATTCTAAGTCTAACATACTGGCTGCAGGCTCTTTAATAATTACTGATTTCTAGGAGGCAGGGAAACTTCTAACCATCAGGCCACAAAATCCAAGGTGAGAGAGGAGACTAGACACCCTGAGCATTCCCTATGAGCCCCCTAGAGCAGAAAATGGTCTGAGGGAATCTGAGGGTAATTCCAACAGCCTGGAATCAATCCTGCAAGCCAGTCCATCAGCAGTCCCTGCAGCGTGCAGGAGAGAAAAGACATTCCTGCCTACTACAGAGAGCAGGGTTCCTCAGAGGCTACTGATACTCTCTGCTCTGCACACTGAGAACTGTGTCAGGCTCCCCCGAGGTCTGAGAAAAAGCACAAGGCTTATAACAGGCCCTTCTCTACACTGCAGACTGCAAGTGTGGTATCCCTCATTCACTGTTGCAACCATTGATGAGGACTCAAAGCCCTCCACCAATATTTCTACAGCCCAAACAGGAATAAACCATCTTCCTTCACTTCCAAGATGCCCCTGGCAAAGAGCTTGGATTATCCTGCCCTCCCTCGGTGCTCTGTCAACCCTTAAGTGCAAATCTGCAGCCTCTTGCCCTTCTGGACTGGCATCTGTAGGAACTAAACATAAATGCAGACTTCCAGAGCCACCACTGATAGCAGAGCCCCTTGAAGGGGACCTTTCTCTGTTGTTCACCTGAGTCTGAGGTCATCGTCTTCGCCTCCCCATCCCCAGTAGTTGTTAGAGAATCCATTCACCTTGAAAAACTGCTGTCTGCTTAGGGCAGTAACACCCCCAAAATATCCACTGTAACGTAACCTGGAGTAAAAGAGAAGAGAAAAGGTAAGAACATTAGTACAAAGCCCTTTTACTTCCCACAGATGCTTCAGAGGTCTTTGATTTCAGGGTGGGCCTTCTAGGAACACTCAGGTCCCACCCACTCCTGCTTGATGTCCACCGCCCAGCCTCCTGGCCTCCTATCACGCCTTCATTCCTCTGTCTAGACATGTGCTCACCTCTGCTCACTAAGCAAAGTGCCACCCACCAGTTATTCATACCTTTGTGTACAGAGCTCTGTAGAGATACCTAAATGTGCACCATAACATCAGATCTAGACAACAGATTTCATCTCATGCAATAACCCAGCAAACAATAATGGCTGCTAAGGGAACTCAGTTAAGAAGGATTCTGATGTTACATCCAGGCTCAGCATGAATGAGTGTCAGGATTTAATATATGTTACTTTTACTCTTTCAGGGGACAGGTGGAGAACAAAAGACAGTGCATACACACACACACTGTATGTACATATTCTGCAAATCTCCAACTCAGAGTCTGCTTCCTAGAGAATCCAACATACCCGCTACCATCCCTGAAGTTTCTGGCTTGAGCAACTAGGTAGAAGATAACTGCCTTTTATGAAAATAGGGTACACAGAACAACAATTTGGTTTTGAGAGGAAAAGAGAAAACTATGTATTGGACAAACTGAATTTGAGATAGCCCTGGAGCTTCTGCCAGTAGGCAAGGATACAGGGTAGAAGCTCACAAGTGAGCAGGTAGCTACAGTTTTGCTTTAGAAATAAGCTACCAGCAGGTAGTGCTTGAGACAGAGGATCACCCAAGACAAAGCAGTGTTGGGAAGAGCTTGAAGGGTGGAACTGTGGGCTGTGAACTCTGAAGAACCATTGGGAATACTGACAAGTAAAAGACAAAGAGAGAAAACCCAGGAAGGAGACCAGAAGACAATAGTCAATGAGCACCTTCCAGTCATGTAGGACTCATGTCTTATCAGTGGACAAATCAGCAAATCTGAGAATAAAGATAACCATTAAGTATAACACTGTAACAAGTCAGAGAGGCTAATGAAGGCAGCTCAGTAACTTGGCCATCCCTGAATAAAAAGATGAAACATGGAGGATTTCTAACTTTAATTCACTTCAGCTCAAAAGTTCCAGGATCAATTAAATATCGATGTTTTTCCAGATAAGAAGAAAAGCCAAAAGGGGGGAAAAAAGTCAATAAATATGTAGACACTTGCCATCTAAAGATTTGTATCAGAAATCTAGTTTGCAGCTCACTTGTTTGTTTCTATGTTCTGCATACAGACTGGAACCCTGCTTGGCTCATGGTAAAAACAGACTTAGCTATATACCTCCAACCTAAAATTCTGGGAAATGGCATTTTTGCAACCTAAAGTAAACAAAAGGAAATAAAGGGCTAAGAAGGTGGCTGTTATTGATACCTACTAGCATTGACTATAGCCATGGTTATCAGACTCTGTCTGGCTGAGAAGGGGTTCTTAACTACTTGTAGCCGGCAGCTTCATTAAGACCCTGTTAGTAGAACCACCACCCAGGCATAACCTGCCAGGCACCAAGAAGCAATCTCCAAGAGAGAACCGGCATTGATGCTTTGGAAGGAATCTGTCACAACCACCGTCCACCATGTGCAAAGTGGTTGGTTAAGCATGGTGATACATTAGCCCTCCAAGAGTTTATAATCCACCAAGAGAGGTGAGCATGACAAGGGTTTTGAGAAAGAGTTACTACTACATTGGAAAAGTGGGGCCTGGAAGGGTTCAGACAGAAAAGAATGGGAGATGTCCTGGTGGCCAGAACTCCATGAGAAAAGCACAGGAGGGAGAAGCACAGTTGCCTGAGGATCACCTGAGACAAGCTTAGGTGGAGTGGAGAAGAGCAGAAGAAGACAGGGGAGAAAAGGTAAGGACCTCTTGGTTTTGGAGTTTCCTGTTAAAGTGGTAACTGTCTCCATGTTTATTGATCTTTGCTTTTGTTTTTTCTTTTTATATGGAAAAGTATAAATATTTAATTGAGGCTAGAACAGGCTTATGTATTTTTAAAGGGCTATAAAGGCCCCAAGGTGAGGAAAATGTAGTCATAAAATAACAGTAGAGTCCTTATAGATAGCAGGCAGGTGTCAAAGGAATACTTGGCAGTAAAATTTGCCTCAGGCTAGTCCAGGGTTTCTTTCTAGCTTGATCAGATTCTGAGACACTTGGGGCAAGTTACCTTAACTTCTTCCCTTTGCATGGGTGCAAGGGAAGCCACTTCTATATGCTCACCAGGCTATTAGAACAGTAAAGTACGTAATTTAAGCTCTGTGGTGCAGTGACACACACTTCCCAACAGGGGGCAGACACTTGGCTGCCTGCAGCCAGACTTGCCAGGCATCAGTGGGATATTCCCCAGGATAGCAAAGGTTAGGTAGAGGGGAAGGAGTGACCTCCTACACTGCTTCCCATCCCTCTCCCTTGCCACAAAAATGAAGTCCTTCACATCTTCACATGATACAATAAGAAAAAAATCTAAATGACAAACTAGAACCAGAGAAGAAACTAAATCAGAATAGAAGATTAAGAAACACAGGACTGAGGATATAGCTCAGGGTAGAGAATTTGCCTAGCATGTGAGAGGCCCAGCACCACACCCACAGGAAATACACCAGAACTCTGACCTGCAAATAAAATTATTTTTATTTTCTAAAAGAGGGCTAAGATTTGGCTCAGAGCTTCCTGCATCCAGACCAAAATGGGGAACACATTCAATTACCTGATTTACATTAAGAAAACCTGTCAGTTACAGGGAAACAAAGGTTTTCTGATATCCAGTTATTAAAAAAGTAATTTAAAAAAGTCTGGCCAGGTACAATAGCAAATTAAACAATAAGAGTCACACACTGGACTGTGTATGTAGCATCTGATGGAATCCATGATAAGTCAACCTCAATTCCCAGCAGGATTGCTCAAGAACTCAGCTTCTTTAATGTTCAGCTTAATACAAAAACACAATTTAGAATCCCAACCCAAGGCTCCTCTGTTAGGGTTTGGATATGAGGTGTCCCCAAAAAGCTCCTGTTAATGCAAGAATATTCAAAGGTGAAATGATTAAATTGTGAGAGCTATAACCTAGTTTGAATGGACTGTCTGAGTGGAAACTCTAGGCAGGTGGGACATGGCTAGAAGAGGTGGGTCTCTAGAGCCAAGCCCTGGAAGGGTGCAGATTCCCTGTGGCTCCTTCTCTCCTCTCTGGCTCTCTGCTTCCTGACCCATCCTCCATGAGCACAGCAGCTTTCTCCACTGGGCCCTTCCCATATGATGGGCTGCCTCGCCTTGGAACCAGAGCAATGGAGTCAGTTGTCTATGAACTGAAACCATAAGCCCCAAATACATTTTTTTCTCCTTTAAGTTGTCCTTTGCAGGTGTTTTAGTCACAGTGATAAAAAGACTAATCAAAAAACTATCCTTAAACAATCCTGTGATTGTTCAGGAAAAAACTGGGTGATGGAAAGTTTAAGGTTATCATCTCTGGCAATTGTCTGGGGTAAGATCTTCAGTATTTAAGCAGCAATATCACATTCATTCTACATAATAAGTGAACAGATGGTGACATGCTTCTGGGGTGAGGGGGAGGCCCAGCTATGACATAATGCTTTTCTTCAAAGCAAAACAAAACTTCTATAGACTAAGATTCAGAAATAAAGATCAGGTTCCTCAAAAGAGAAAAATCTTGTGATTCTCTCCCTGCACTCTGGCCCTGCTGCCTCTACCCACACATGGCACATGGCACCTCTTCCCTAGTGTCTTCCCTCCTGCCTTGCTCCAACCAAAACATTGAAGACCAGTTGAACTGAGCGACCTCCTGTCATTCCTCAGCTGTAACTATGTTTCAACAGCTCCCCTCCCTGCTTCCACAGGAAATCCAAATTTCTTATCAGACTAAGCAAGGCCTACATCTCTTGCCTCTCCTCCTAGTCATTCATTCTAGAATACTACCAAACTACTGGCATTTCCTCCAATGCTGGACCATGCTCTCTGGCATGTCTGGAACCCTGCTGGAAGCTCCTATTGATTCTACCAGATTCATGGGCCACAGTCCTGGGAAAAGCTTAAGACCCTTCCTTGGGTTCTTAAAAACACTGTGCTCTCGCTCTAGGTGTTGTTTCTATCCCAGGGATTAGCTAACACAGGGATTAGGCAAGGTCAGCTATGGTCACTGTTACTAACGATTGCTCTTAAGTGGTCCACAGTAAGAGAGCTAGGCTGGAAAAACAACATGGAAGCCAAGACCAAGCGAGGCATCAGGAGATCCCATTTCCACTTCACACTCGCTCCCATCAGGGCTGAAGTAGTGTGCATACAATTAAGTAAGCACAGAGTTTCATTTGTAGAGAAATTTTCTTGGTTACTGTTGCCCCTGGTTAGGCTTGAATAGGAACTGGTATAAAATAAGGTTGAAAAGCAGCTCCACCCCTTCTGGGGAGGGATGAAGAGATGTAGCACCTCACTACATCTTCCCATAGTGGCTTTGAGAGAAAGGAACTTGTTCTGGGTGTCCTGGGCTCAGCCTCAGTGGATATGCCTTTTCCCACTTTTCCTCAGAAGTCTAGAAAGTAGCAGCAGCTTGGAAAGAGATGTCCTGTCTCACAAAGAGACCTCAGAGCTGGCCTAAGGGTCATCATCCTGCTGCCTCCTACAGGGAGAAGTCAGGGATTAACGGATAAACTGACAGAGAACATAAACTCATGGGGAATAGCTTGTAAAGTCCCATGGGGGTGAGCTGCCACCATCTGCAGCACTTATAATATATTCTCTCCTGCACTTTCCCTTTTGTCTCTATGATCCTCTGTCAAGGTTGTTATTGGATTTTTTTCCTTATTCTGATTCCCATTTTGTACTTTAGAGGAAAATGGACCATTTTTCCTATTTCTTGTCTTTCAATGACGGTCAGATGCTGTGTTCCACACAACCTTAACTACCACGGGGCAAGACTCAACCTCAGCAATCCACAGGCAGAGCCACCTACCTGTACCCAGTGCTGTTCCTGCCAACCACCAGATGCTTGGGCTGATCCTCACACATGTAAAGGTTATAGTCATTCTCAGGCACCAGGTCCACATCATGAAAGATAAAGCAGTCCCAGTTTTCTTCCTTGAGAGCTTCTAAATAACCCACATTCAAGAGTTTGGCTCGATTAAACTTTTTAGTTCCAGCCTATAAATAAGGGATATTAAAACATGAAAATATCCTGGAATAAGGTTTCCTATTGTTCCCGCTCCAATTCAGGAGTTGGTATTTTTCTTGTTAACACACAAAACCGTACTTGTGACATTAAGATCTGACAGAATAAATGTGATGACAATAAAGGACCACTGTTTTTTTTTTTTCTTTGTGTTTCACACATACTCGTATTCTGTAGCTTAAAAACACTCTGGAAAGTTGTCTGTGGTGGCACAGAGCTTCAGTCTAGCAGTGAAGAGTTCTGGAGATGGGCTGCCTGCACAATAGTGAATATTCCTAACACCACTGAACAGCCTCCTTAAAATGGATGAGAGGGCAAGAATAAATAAAAGTGAAAAGAAATGGCTGACATGGTAAATCTTATATGTTTTGTCACAAGGAAAATTCTTTAATATAGTTTCAAAATATAAATAATTCAAATAATCAATAATGTATTGTACATCTAAAATTTATTAAAGGAATAGTCTTGTGTTAAGTGTTCTTATTATAATAAAATACTTTTAAAAACTCAAAATTCTCAAAAATATTTTTATTTATTCCATTTAAAACTACAAAACATCAGACAAACTAGTCACGCTAATTAAAGGATAAAGGATATAAAAACATAAAAAGCTCCTAGTCACTGCTTCACTGTTAACTCTTGGCTGATCCCAATCTTAACCACTATGAGGAATCAACACTAAGCTTCCAAGAGATTTAGCTAATAGCTTGCCAGAAAGGATCAAGAAGTCAGGACCTATAAACAGAAAAGGTTACTGCAAATATTTCTAATCTATTTAAAAGTTTATTGGAATTACTATAAGAAAATCCTGTTTTATTATTATTTTTTAATTTTTTTTGAGAATTTTAATATTTATTTTTTAGTTTTTGGCGGACACAACATCTTTGTATGTGGGTGCTGAGGATCGAACCCGGGCCGCACGCATGCCAGGCAAGCGCACTACCGCCTGAGCCACATCCCCAGCCCCCTGTTTTATTATTAATGACAGAGGCTAATCTTCATGGTGAGTGGCCTTATAGAAAGAGAGTCAAGATTTGTCACTGAGTAAAAAGTTTGACCTTTGGTAAGATCACCAAAGTTATGGTATGAAATATTACCAGTTAATGCTGTTTAATATAGTTTAACGGTATTAACTGTTAAACTATATGTTTCAGTTATTATATGTTTCAGTTATTAACTTTTTTGTAGTATTAATTTTTCACAGCCAACTAGATCAAATATATTCTAATTTGATTAATAGTTTATCACAATATAAGTGCAAGCCATTCTCGGAAGTTCCCAGAGCATTTTCCTGAAAACAATTATACAAATCAAACGTGTTTTCATTCATAAAAATAGTGTTACACCTCTAGGCTGCCATCCTGAGTAAGAACTCAGAATTAAATAAATTAGTTTTGGCCAACAATGTTAAGAATAAAAATAATTTTAAAAGAAAACAATTGTAAAAGTTTGGTTAAAGTCCTTAAATATGTACATGGATGTACTAAAGAAGCACACTAATTTTCTGGAGCTACAGTTGTATCACAAAGAATACAGTGCACAGCTAATCCTCTGAGCTATCAAAAGTTCTACCTCAAACAAATATCACCAGCTAAAACCAATATTAATTAAGTTGCTAATGATTTTGCATGCATTCTTAGATTTTGTAAGGGTTTGAAGGAGCATCATTTGGATAGCCCAGGATTGATTCTAAAAAGCATAAACATGGATGTTTAAACTGATATTTTATTTTACGAAATTTTAACATCAAACAGGCATCTTAAATCAATCACTCCACTGATCTCAGAGGTAAACTCTTTAAAAGTAGCCCACAGTTACATATTTTTCCTGCTAAATGATGCTTCTTGAAGCCAAATAAGTAAGTCAAGAATTTTGAAATTAAACATATGTGTCTGACAAAATAAATAGTGGCAAAGTAAAAAACAAAAATGTGAAGAGTCACAGAACTGAGGGCTATTTACATGTGGCACTCTATCAAAGTTCTCTGTCTAGATCTCCACTGAATAGCTATACTTAATAATGGAAAGCTAAGCATCTCATCATGTAGTATATAACAAATGCAGAAGGAAACATCATGAAGGACCAGTAAGCCTCAGGGAAATTTTAGGGTAGGTGTTGGCTAAATAGGAAGAGCTCACGAGAACAGGCTTCATCCGGAGGTTCATTTTAGGGCAGTAAAATATCCCAGAATGTGGTCTCCAATTCTTGGGATAAGAATTTCCTCTATTGCTTTCAAGAAGATGTGAAGTAAGAGAACTCTCCTTTGATAATAGTTTGATGACAGTTTACCCAAGACAGTCAATGGGATCAAATGGCCAAAGCCCTTAGAGGGGGGGAGAAGCCCACGGGCAGGGCCTGGGGCAGACACACACCACCCCACTCACCTGGTGGATGATGTAGATGCCATACTCCAGCTGCTGCCTCTGCAGGAAGGGATGAAGGTGTTCCAACAGGTACATCAGGTGCTTCTCTCGGTTCCGGTGGGGAATGAGGATGGCGACCCGCTGAAGAGCTTTACACTCCTCAGGACGATACCGGCCTCTGTGCACCTTGGGGTTTTTAGCCTGTACTTCTTCTAAAGTGAGATCTGGTTTGAAAATAAGCTTGCTCTGGCCTCCTACAATAAACACAGGACACAGATCAAAACAGAAGCTACCTCACTAAGTGCCGAAAGGCTTACATGAGATAACACAGGAGAAGAGCTCAGGCTGCTGCCTGGCGCCCAGTGAGCACTCTGAGTATTCACTCATACTAGTACATTTTTCAAGTCTCATTCAGTCAAGAACTATAACCACAGAAACACGTGACAAGGAGAACTGGCTACAAATGCTCATCAATTCTGCTCTATGATACACTGGAAGTAGGAAATGGAGACTGTGCTGGTGACCCAAGTGATGAGCAAAGGGCTGAGCTACAGTAAGTAGACTCTTCAAATATGCTCTATCTTCTCCTTTTCAAAATTCCAGAAGGAAGGTGAAATCTCTTGAAAATCAAGAGCATTACACAAAATCAAGCTCCTGGACAAAGCCTCATGTCCACTTCTTGCCTAAACCCCCTGAAGGCAGAGCACTGGAAAGAAGTAGAAAGCAGCCCCTCCTCCAGGCCCAGTGGTGACTGGTATATGCCACACTGCAACAATCCTCCCTCTGTGCCACCAGAGCAGACGTTTCCAATCAAGCATAGCATTTATTCAGTGGGTCTAGAAACGACTTGACCAGATGAAACCTAAGGCCATCCATGATAACCAATTCTGTGCCAGTTTTCAAATATCAGGCTGAAGCAGCCGACTCTCCTCATTTGACCTGAATTAACAAGATCTACATACAGACTGGTAAGAGAGAAGGCAGAGTTCTACTTAGGGAACTGTGGTAAGGTCCACTTGCAGAGCCACCTTTAAAACAATAACAAAGACAAAAACAATCCACATATACTGGTCAGACTGTAAAACCTCAAGAAATTTGAAAGTTGTACTATCTCTCTCTGAGCAAAGCAGTCACTGGCCCTTCCTATGTCTCAGTCACCATGCCTTGCTGCTCTGACTATTCCCGATGTTGGTCATGATGGTTAGGCCAGGCTCCACTATCTAACAGTGCCTTAGGGTTCTACCCAACAGCACTCAGATAAGTAATAGCCTCAAGACAACCAAAAGAATTTCTGACCCACAAGAACCTTCCTGAAGAGTCTGTATATGAGACAAAGAGTCAATAGTCGCCACACCCTAAAAGTAAATAATAAGCAGCAGAGTTACATGAGACACACACTATAGGAACTGCCCACAGCTACTGAGCTGCCCAGGGTTGAAGGGGTGGCCACTGAAATGGCTTCCCATGTGGCCTGTTAATAAACCCCATCAGTACCTCACCATGCCTCTGTTCTTGCACCTTAAAAGAGCTTATTGTGACTGGCTTGATGTCACTGGTCCCTTGATGTCACTTGCTCACCTTCTCACCGTGTAACTTTCATGTGCCCTAACCTTTCAGTATCCACTTTCACTTAGTCCCTCTCGGTTTCCCTACCAGTTCCCCAGAGCATCTTCTTCAGTTCTCTCCTTTCCTAGGTTGCAAAAGGACCATTTTAAAACATTGCTATTTATGTCACCCTCTTAATCCAGTACTTGTTCCATTTGTGTCAATGCTCATCTCTTCTTTATATAAGACTTTACTGCTTAAATACATTGAATAGATTCATATTTTAGTAATTCATTTTCATATCTCAGTATGTGTAATTTGTAAATGGAACATACATCAAGAATAACACTTTGGGGGCTGGGGCGTCAGCTCAGTGATAGAGCACTTGCCTCGAATGTATGAGGCCCTGGGTTCGATCTTCAGCACCACATAAAGATAAATGAATAGGGGGCTGGGGTTGTGGCTCAGTGGCAGAGCACTTGCCTAGCATGTGCAAGGCCCTGGGTTCAATCTTCAGCACCATATAAAAATAAAAAAAAAATAAAGGTATTATGCCAAATTACAACTAAAAAATAAATATTGGGGCTGGGGATGTGGCTCAAGTGGTAGCGGGCTCACCTGGCATGCATGCGGCCCGGGTTCAATCCTCAGCACCACATACAAACAAAAAGATGTTGTGTCCACCAAAAACCAAAAAAATAAAAATAAAAAAATTTTCTCTCTCTCTCTCTCTAAAAATAAATAAATAAATAAATATTAAAAAAAATATATATATATATATAAGTAAATAAATAAGGGCTAGGGATATAGCTCAGTTGGTTGTTTGTTTGCCTAGCATGCACAAGGCCCTGGTTCAATCCCCAGCACCACCACCAAAAATTAATTAATTAATTAATTAATAAAATAAAGGCACTGTGTCCATCTACAACTAAAAATATATGTATTTAAAAAAATAACAATACGTTGATTTTTCCATGACTAAAAGGAAGTAACAAATCAATCTGAATACAAGACTGTGATTCAACTGAAATGAAGATGGAGGGACTGAATACCTGTCTCCCCTCTTAAGTTCATGTGTTAAAGACTTAATCCCCAATGTGATGGTATTTGGAGGTGAAGCCTCTAAGAGGCAACTAGGTTAAGATGAGGTCTTGAGAATGGGGCCTCCTTGTTGGAATTAATACTGTTCTGAAAAGAACAGGAAATCTGGATCTCAATCTGTGTGTAGTGTGTGTGTGCATCCACTTGTGTGTGTGTGTGTGTGTGTGTGTGTGTGTGCATGCATTTGCAGACCAAGGAAAGGCTGTGCAAGAATATAATCAGAAGACCACCCTCACCAAGAATCAACTGTGCTAGACCCTAATAGTGAACTTCCAAAAAGCCTCCAGAACTGTGAAAATTAAATTCATGGGATTTTGTTACAGCAACCCAAGCACACAGACTAAGACAGAGGGTCTGCCACTTTTTTTAAAAAAAATACCAGGGATTGAACCCAGGGTCACTGAGCCATTTCCTCAGCCTTATTTATTTATTTATTTATTTATTTATTTATTTATTTTCCCATATATTTTTTTATAGTTGTAGATGGATAGAATACCTTTATTTTATTTATTTATCTGTTTTTTATATGGTGCTGAGGATCAAACCCAGGGCCTTACAGGTGCTAGGCAAACACTCTAACCACTGAGCTACAACCCCAGCCCTCAGCCCTTTTTTAAAGTATATTTTATTTAGAGAGAGGTTCTCACTAAATTGCTTAGGGCCTCGACAAGTTTCGGAGGCTGGCTTTGAACTCATGATCCTCTGCCTCAGCCCCCCAAGCTGCTGGGATTACAGGTGCCCACGGGTCCTCTGCAGCCTCATGTGCAGCTAAGAACAATGAGCCCCTAAGAGCCCTAGGCCACCCCACAGAGAGTTCTTTAAACATATGTAGAGAGTCAGAACCACACCACAGGCCAGGGAGGGAACTGGACTGCAGAAAAGTAAAGGATCACTGGGACTACATCCTGCTGGCTCACCACAGAACAACAAGCACAAGCACAATGGGGCACACAGGGACATAAGAGTAACTCTGGCTAGGACAGTCCCAGAAGTCTTTGTGGAACAGGAGAAATCTAAACTGGATTTCTGATGGCTAAATAGGAATCTACCAGGCAGACAAGGATGGAGGAAAAGCATTCTCAAAAAAGAACACAATACAAGTAAAGGTTCAGAGGAAGTGTCTGGAGAACTCGAAGCACTTTGAAGGTCTGTAGGATGAAGATATGTGAGAAATATCACTGAGTGAAGTTTTTTCCTCTCAAATTTATTGTGTTCACTAAAACCAATTTACTATGCATTTAAGTTGAAAGTCAAGACATCAAAGGGAAATCAAAACACACATGACATTTAAGAATAAACACTAAAGATAACATAGAAAAACTTATTTCCTGCTCCTAGGCTCCATAATTTTTGGGTCAAAGAGATGTGACACCATAGAGGCGCGAGTGTGCCTGCATTTCTTTACTTACCCGTCTGTGAGAAGAACATGCCCAGGCTAGCCCACTGGTCTCAGGAGAAGGATGAAAGACCCATGGAGCCACGCCACCGCCCAAATCAACGAACTGTATTATTATATGCAACAGAGAGACTTTTGTGGTTGGAAAAGAAAATCGGGTATGCTCACATAATGGAATACCACACATCAGTGAGAATGAACAAACTATAACCACAAACACCCATGTAAAAAGATCTTACAAAAATTATGTTAAGCAACAGAAGTCAAGCACAAAAGAGTACACATAACGTAGCACCTCCAATTTGTAAAGTTCAAAACCAGGAAAAATATCATGAATAGTGTTAGAATCTTGAAGCAAGTTTAGTGACTGAAAGAAGCATGAAAACTTTTGGGAATTCTAAGAAGATTCCATTTCTTCAACTGGGAGTGGTAGTGTATGCCTATAATCCCAACTACTCAAGAAGCTGAGGCAGGAGAATTGTAAGGCCAGCCTGGACAATTAAGCAAGGTCCTGTCATAAAATAAGATTTGTAAAAAGGGCTGGAGGGTAGGTCAGTGGCAGAGTACCCCTGGGTTCATTCACCAGTGATAGGGGACAGAGAGGTGCAACTGATGGGAACATGAGGTTAAGGGAATAATTCTATAAAATGGGCCCACTGTGCTGACCTCCACATCCTTTCTTTTCCAAGAAACCTGCAGCCCTGCCTGGCTTAAGTAGACAGGATATGTCACATTCCTCAGCAAACTACCTGGTATCTGCAGGAGAAATGCAGGCCTGAAATAATGTTGATAAGAGGTATCCAAGTTACCCAGAAGGGGGAGATTTTTATGACCCTTTTCTTAGAAAAATTTATGGTTAAGAATCCAATTAGAACTAATCAGTATGGGTCAAGGTGACCTAGAGTTGTCATGGCAGTGGGAACTTAAAAGTCTGATATTATCCTGCTGACAGTCAAAAATCAAGAGGCAGACCCGGGCAGGAAGCTTCTCTGGAATCCCCAATAAAACTAGAGTGCAGGGGAGGCCCACTGTCCCTCTCCTCTCTGAAAAGTGTCTCCTTTCCCTTTTCCTATCCCTTCAATAAACTCATGCATATTACTCTGAGTGACATGTCTGAAATCTTTCTGATTTGATTGCAAGGATTGGGGTTTGGAGGGTGGGGGGTGGTCTTCACACTGCCTCAACTTCCTGGAAGGCTCAAACCTGTAACATTAGTATCAAGAAATTAAAAAGATTCAATTTATTAACTTACATGCAGGTTACAGAGGTATCTTCATTTTGTGAAACTTAACCAAGTACACATCTATTTTTATACTTTTCTATATATCCTTTGGAGCCAAAATAAAAATTTTACAAAGTACTTGTAAAAACGAAAAAAAGGAAACACTTACTGAGGTCTGGAGATATATAAGGACAGTTGTCAAGTTCTGCTTTTTTCATGGAGGCTTCATTAGTCAGAGTTTCTTCCTTCCCCAAAGCTATGGCCTTAAAGTTAGCCATGAAATCCTTTGCTTTGGGAATCTCTTGAATAGCACCCACAAAGTAGTTACTGGTGGCCCATCCGACCACCGTCAGGCATAAGGTAAAAAGCAACAGTAACCGTAACTTGTAGGAAAGGTGGAAATGCAGGTTGAAGCCCATGTCTTCAATTTTATGAGTGATATGTATCTTTCTGCTTTGATCCAGATGAGGAAGCTTCAAGTGAAATTTTTCAATCTGACTGCAAACTAAGGACAACAAAAGATGCAATGGCTGCTTCTGCCCATTAGTTCTGCTCCAGTGATCTCTAAAAGGCAATCACAAAAGACATGTTGCTTTGAATGGAAATCCTATCCTGAAATGATTCACTTCAGCATAAACTAAACCCATCCCCAATGGACCTTGACTACAGTATCAGATTTTAGAGATAGAAGGCTTCAAACATCTAGACGTTACTGGATTATTGCCCAGGCTGTCACCCAAGAAGAGAAGCCACATCCAGATGTTATACAGAACAAAATGGTAAAAGACAGAAGGGGGAATGGCATCATTTCTGAGCTGGGGACAGCCTAAATTACAGCCCAAGTGGCTCTCTTCCTTAGTCGCTCCTTCCTGGCACAGCCTTTAGGGTTCACAAAATGTAAAAACTTGTATGGAAACATATTTGGACCCTGTTAGATCTCCCAAAGTCTCGTGTGTTGAAGGCTTGATCCCCAATGTTCAGAGGTGTGGCCTCTGGGAATTTCTCTAAACACAATGTTATAAATGGACCTCTAATCTCATCAGTAGATGAAATGGATCAATGGATTCATATTCAATGACATTATTGGGTGATGGTAGAAACCTTGGGAGGTGGGGTCAGGTTGGAGGAGATGGGTCACTGGGGGCATGCCCTAAAACGCTATATCTTGTACCCAGCCCCCTTCCCCTCTCAATAATGCTCCCCTTGCCATAGCTACCCCCTGCTTCCCAGCAGCCATGAGGTGAGCAGCTTTCTTCAGGCCCAGCTAATAGTCTGCAGCCTCTGAAATTGTGAGCCAAAATAAATATTTCTTCTGTTAAGTTGATTTTCTCAGGTGTTTTGTCACAGAAACAGAAAGCTAACACAAACTCAATAAGAAAATAAAGAAAAATACCAATGTTCTTTTGCCTTGTGAGCTAGAAAAGCATGGCCCTTAACAATAGAAAATGAATGTTATATTCTCAATGAGACACTGGAATAGGGCCCACCCCCCCCCCCCCGCAGTGTAAAGTTGGATCTAAGGCAAGAAACCTAAGGGAGTCCCAACACAGGAGGTCAATAAGAAAAACAGGTAGAACTACAATGTGGTATTTCAGATCAGGGGTTTGGATTTAGACAGAAACTATAGCTCTACCACATATCAGCCACATAATCTTGGGTCGGTCACTTAACCAAGCCTTAGTTTCCTTACCTGTAAAATGGGGATCAAAATAAAGAAATCTATCTAGAAAAACTATTTGTATTATATATTCCCATGGTTTGGATGTGGTTTGCTCCCCAGGGTTCATGTGTTAGAAACATAATCCCCAGTGTGACAACCTCGAGAGACAATGGGACCTTTAAGAAGTAGAACCAGACAAGAGTTGGTGAGATCACTGGGGGCACTGCCCTTGGAAGGGATTAGGTAGTTCTCATGGGACCCATTTCTCTAAACACAATGTTATAAATGGACCTTGAAAGAGCATGTTTACCCAGGAAGTAATTAAAAAGTATGGCCTGTGTTTAGGCCCTATGAAGGCATCACAAGAAGTAAATGGTGAAGGCAATAACAGCTAATGAGAAGAGCCATTGATTTGTGCATTTACTTGTACCATCATACACTGTGGTTAAATCACTTGTATAAATTCTCAATTCAACCTTGAGACACAAGTTTGTCTTATTTTATAGATGAGAAAACAAAGGTTTGGAGAGAATAATTAACTTCCCTAAGACCACATAAACTAATTAAGGGATAAAGCTCAGGTGCTCAGTTCCAAAGGCTGTGCTTCTGCCACATCCTGAATTCACATGGACACTTTCTCTCTTCTCCCCTGATGTCGAGGTGGGCCCAATACATACAATATGCAAGTTCCTGCAGTGGTTCCCCCTACCTCTCCACATCCTCCTGTCCCTTTCCTTGGACCTATCTGTTCAGATGCCTTCCTAGAGGTTTCTCTTCCCTGCAGATGACAGTAAGTCTTTAGGTTCCTGGGACAAATCAGACAACTTCTTATGCACTTAATTACAGGAAGCTTAAATACAGGGTTGTCTTTTTTTTTTTTTTTATAAAAACCTCTTGAATAATTTGGCCCCAGGAACATTGCTTTTCTAAGAGCTATTTATGCAGACACAGTCCCCTGAAAGAATCATTGAGTTGAAGGAATTTATGATCATACTGTTACTGTTTTAGTCAGCTTTTTCACTGCTGTGATAAAAGAACCCAACCAGACAACTGTAGAGGAGGAAAGGTCTATTTAGGGGGTCACAGTTTTGGAGGTCCCCATCCATAGACAACAGACTCCATTCCTTGGGGCTCAAGGTGAGGAAGGATCATTATGGCAGAAGAGTGTGGCAGAGGGAACCAGCTCACATGATGATTAGAAAGCAGATAGAGAGGTCTCCACTTAACAGATACAAAATATATATCCCATAGCCACGCCCCCAATGAACCATTTTTTCTCTAGCCATACCCCACCAGCATCCAGTTACCACTCAGTTCATCCCATCAGGGATTAATTCACTGGGTTAAGGCTATAACCCAATCATTTCTCCTCCAAACCTTGCACTGTCTCACACAGGAGCTTTTGGGGGACACCACATCTAAACCATAACAGTTACTATCATGTTAAAAGCAAGAAGGACCATAAAGAACACATGTCCAGCTCCCTCATTTTGTAGAGGGGGAGGCATGGCTTAGAGATTGAAAAACCTATCCTAGGCAAAGAGTGTATCAGAAATGTCTACACCTTTTACCCAATTTTGCTATGAACTAAAAACTGTTTAAAAAAATTTTTTTAAACCTACCCTAAAAGTAAAGAGCTATGAATAATCATAAACTAATATTGCTAATAAATTTGTTCAAAAACAAGGAACTTATTCTAAAAGCAAGGAGTCATTATGAGCAATTGCTGATCCTACTTCTTGAGACTACATCTGACCCCAGTTAAGAATAATCAGCTACCTATTTTTATAAGCCTAAGTGTCCTTCACGAAACTAAATGTACGAAAAGCCAGCATGAAGGAAGTTCAAGAGAGAGATTGCCTTGGTTCCTGTGAGTAAACAGAGGTGCAAAGACACTGTCTCCCCAGAGAGATCTCCACCCTCCTCCCCTGCTTATGGGCTAAATGACTGGGGGTTACCACTCAGTATGTTTCCCTACCCATAAAATGAACTCTCACTACAAGGCCCAGAGCTATTTTCTATAAACCTGGCTGTATAACCAACGTGATCCTGCAATTTGTACATGTGGGAAAAATAAGAATTCGTACCCCATTTGAATCAAATTTATGATATATGATATGTCAAGATCATTGTAATGTTTTGAGCAACTAATTAAAAAAAAAAAAAAAACTGTCCCGAATGTCAGGGGGAATCATGACTGCAGAGAAAAAAATTCAGGCAACGTAAGTTATTTTAGGGCAACACTCACCACCCTTTTCCTCTCTAGATGTCTGCCCTAGAGTTAGTTGGAAATCATCCTGCTTTTGCATTTTTTGTCTTTCCTTCCCTTAATTCAGGCAGTCTTTTCTGAGTGCCTGCTGTCTTTAAGCACAGGGTAGGCACCAAGGGAACAGAAAGGGAAGCAGAGCATAGTTTTTTTGTGCTAATAGTTTACTTCAATCTTTTCCAGATCAATCCATTTGTTTTCTAACTAAGCCAGCCCCAGTCCCACTTGAAAGCACGGGGAATACATGAAACAAGACTGGAAAAATATTGAGAAGTACTGAAGGTACCATAGGAGACAGGAAGGACACCAAGCGTCAACTCCACAAATATTTACTAAGCACTCATGCATTAGTGCAAAAGGGTGTGGTCTTCATTCAGCAACTGAGAGCACAGAAACCAGCATTCCAATGTCTATGTCAATCTCATCAGTCTGCAGATACAGGGTGTCTGAGTGGGCATGATGGCCCAGGCACACGGTACTATTCCCCTGAGACTCCCTGGGGCACCAGTGCTACTCCATTTACCCTTGCAGAATTCCTGGGAGCTGATTATTTGCACACTCATTGTCCTACCTTCCTTAGGCCTCTGGTGTTCACTGTCCCAATTATAGCTCCTTAGAAGGCTTCTGAGTGATCACTGCCTGATCCTTATGCACCCCTTGGGCGGTGGACAGGATGGATATGGTGACAGCTATTTACAGGTACAAGTCACTATACTCAAAAGACTGAGCTCCAAAGGGCCCTAACTAGAAGCATTTAAGCAATAAAATAATGGTGACACTGTATTGTAGCCCAAGAATAAAATGACCATTCATGAGTCAGTACTAATACAAATTATCACAAAATAAATGAACAGGAAAGAAAGGGCAGCTGTCCCTTACAGGAAACTTTCAGTTAATAAGGAAGTGGGAAGTGGAAAAAAAAATCATGATTAGGCAAACATCACAATAATAACTATTGCAAACTGCAGACAAGACTCACCAATGTGTACTAAGGTTAAAGGAAGAAATTTTGAGGATCAGCAGAATTTGCTTATTCATAAAGTATCTCTCTTGGCTATTAACTACAAAGGGAAAGGCAGTAACTTTGTAGTGGAGAAACCCAACAATGTCACCTTAAGGAAGTGACTGAGGTTAAAATCCTGTGAACTGGTAATATGTCACACCAAGCAGAGAACATCACTTCTGTAGTATTTATGCCAAAACACATGGCTTCATAACAAGCATAAGAAAACATCAAACAAATATTCCACAAAATAACTGGCATTCTTCAAAAAAGGAAAAATTATGAAAGACAAGGAAAAAAATCAGGAATTATTTCAGATTGGAGGAGATGAAGGAGAATTAAAAACTAAATGTGATGTGGGATACTCAAGGGACTATGGAAACAAAACCAAAAGAAAAAGAAAAGACACTTGTAGCAAAACTGTTGAACTTAAAATAAAGTCTATTGTTTAGTTAACAGTAGTGATAAATGTACCATGGTTATGTAAGAGGTTAATAATAGAGAATAATAGAGGAAGCTAAGTAAACACTGTGTCATTTTCCCAACCTTTAAGTAGGTCTAAAATGAGTTAAAAATAAAAAGCTAAAGGAGAATAAAGTCTGAGACAGAGTATATCCCAAGTCAATATAAGGGAGTACATTAACTTAATTCTCCAAGAGAATCACTGTTTTTTGTATTCCTAATGCCTCAAACCAACATGATACGTAGCAGGTGCTCAATTTGGTAAATAATGAATGATTTTCTAGGAAACGTTAGTTGAAATATATTAAGGACACACCACAATTCCAGCCTAACTACTAAAAGAGATGACATAGTTTAAAAAAAAAAAGAGGGAGGCAGGATAAAGTTAAATAAAGAAAAATTAATGGATGTAAAATTCCATCTTCAGAAAAAATTTTAAATTAAAAAGTTTCACCCCAATACTAGCTCACTTTGGTTTACAAACACCAACCCTTTTCAAAGGGTAGTGGACCCCATCTCTGATAAATGGCACTCTCTCTGTCTTGCTCACCACCTTCTGACCCTCTGCCACTGTGTATTCAAATAGCTAGGTCTGGGACTCAGGAAAATGCAATTTTAACAAGCTCCTCAGGTGAATCCTCTAGGCAGTAAAGTTTGAGAACTACTGAAATAAGAGAAAGGACCTGGAAATAGAGCCTTCAGAAATGTTAATTTTCCTATATATGAGAAAACCAAGACAGGTGAAAATGAGATTGATAAAATTCATTGAAATAGCTTTTGATTCTGTCATTTGGGAAATAACCAGAGGGGTTGACCTTGCTAAAATAACCAGAAATGGAAAAGAATCTGAATATTAACAATGGGGATCTGATGTGATTAATTATAGCATATCCACATGATAGAATACATACTTTCATTAAAATGGGATTTGAAAGTACTTAAGTATAGGGGAAAGTGCTAAGTGGGGGGAAAAAGAATATAAAAATGTATATAAAGTACAATCCCAATTCTGTAATCTATGTAGGTACATATCTTCTATATTAAAAAATGCCAGAAAGAATCACTAGTAAGTCATCTCTCAATTATGAATTAGGGAAACTTGTTTCTTCTGTAACTTCTAATTTACCATGGTTTTTATAACAAAAACAATTTTTTTCTGATAAAATGACTACATAGTTTTTCTTTAAAAATGTATTTAAAGATGACACATTAGAAGGATCATGACTTTTAGTTACAAAAGTTTGACAGCAATTCATTCATATAACCTTTAAGAAAACCTATTCTAAATGGGCCCAACAAGTCCCAATCTCAAAGAAAAACCTCAAAGGCTTTCAGTAAATTCAATACTAGAGAACCCTGTGGTCTTGGCTTGAAATGCTTATTCTTAGGCTCTAGAATTTTTTTATTTTATTATTACTTCTTTTTTTTTTCAAAGGTCTAAGTTGGGGCCAAGAAATCTATATTTTTAAAAGGAACTCAATTCATGTCTGAGACATGAAGGCAACTTTGAGAAACCATTGTTCATTAATGGCTTTTTTAAAAAGACTAGAAAACAACAACTGACTTGTTTTCGATGTTCCCATTCTGAATAAGTATCTTCAAAGAAATAATCAGTTCTCAAATTATTTGCAGGCACCTCTGAATAAAGCACATAATATTAATAGCTCAGCTTAAAGTAGATACTAAATACTTATATAATCCCCGAGCTGGTTTGATTGCCCTCTCTACTCATTCCCCCTCAGGCTACAGAAGTGCAGTTCAAAATTTCTCTTTAAGAGATGTTTTCAATCAGAGCAAAGCTACAGACCCCTCTCAAAAATGCATATATCAGGGACACAAAGTTTCTGCAACTTTATAGAGTTTCCAGTGTCCACAAAGTCTAAACCTGCTCTACAAGCTCAAATTCAAAAACTCTACCCAAACAAGCACTATCTCCTTCCCCTAGGGAGACATTCCAGTACTTCTGGCCACGTTCCAGAATAGTCCTCCACGCCCTCTTTTGAATACCAATTTCTCAACATGAACCCTGAATCCTATTCATTCCAATCTAAGATTTCTTGACCTTCTTGTATCATCATGTTCTTTTCCTTAAAAAAAAAAAAAGTAGCTGATTAATGTTTAAAGGAGAAAAACCACGTCTTCTCAGCTCTCAAATTTCCACCTTCTTCCAGCTGCCATTCATCAAACAGCCAGATCTACCAGTGCACTCAAGCCTTGATGTCCTCATCCCTCACCCACTCTAGAACACTTTGCAACAGAGTGCACACCCACCCTCCTTAAGGCTACCAACCCAAAGGCCTTCCCTTGGTATACATCCCCCTGGGCCTTACCCCACCCCCAAGCCTATAGTCAACCTAATTTATCTAAAGCAAAACAGAACAGCAAGTGGCACCAATCAACAGATGCCGAATAGAGCCCGACTGAGGGCAGAGGTCTCTGAAATCCTTTAAAATCCACGTGACAAACCCTTCCTGAGAAAGATCAGAACTTCTGCGCGCCTCGCAGGCCCCCAGGCTGAGATCAGTTTCCCAGGGAAAACGGTGAGGAGGGGGTTCTCAGGTGAACACGCCCGCGGGGCAAGAGGTGCTGAGAGGCGATCCTGGAATCGTGATGCGGAGCCGCTGGGGCAGCGCCCTGGGTCCTTCCCTACTGGGCAGCATCCCATCTACCCTCCCGGGCCCGCAGCAGAGGCTGTGCGCTGCGGAATGCCGTTACCTGAGCCTCAGCCTCGCGCCAGGCTTGGCCTCCGCAGGCCCCTGGTCCGGTCCGCTGCTCCGGTAGACGCAGGACAGCCCCAGCAAAGCCAGGCCGCGCGCCCGCCCAGACCGAGACTGGGGACAGACCCAGTCCGCCACCCAGCAGTCGCTGCTCTACACCCTCCTCCCCGGGATGGCGCGCCCCAGAGCCAGCGGAGGCCGCGCGTACTCGCAGATGTAGCGGCGACAGCGAGCACAGCCCAGGGGAAAGGGGAGGTGGCAAGGACCAGCCCCGGGGACCGCCCTCCCTCGCGGGAGGCGGCTCCCGAGTGCGCGCTCCGCCTCCCGCCCGCTCGGCCTTGGGGGCGGGTCTGCCCAGTGTTTCGCGGGTCTGGCGCTCCACCCGCGGCCACGCGGACCCCACCCGGGCGCTGGAGAGAGCAAGGGGAGGGAAATGTCCATCTCGCCCCTGGGTGATCGTAGAACTTGTGTCATAGTGGAGTAAGAGCTGGGCTCCCCAAATTGCATTTCCGCAAATGTTCACAAAGCCCAAGGAAGGGGATTGGAATCTTCCCCCTTTACAGAGTAGGAAACTGACCTTTCGAGGCTAATAAACTTGCCTTCTATCACCCTGACTGGTTTCTGCCTTCTCACCTGCGAATCTACCAAATTTCTCCTTTTGTAGGAATATTAATATTAAATGAATAAAATTAATGAAAAATTAATTAAAATTTTTCATTAAAATTAATGATTTTAATGAAATTAAAATCCTAATTTCTTTTGTTATAGAAAACCAAAACAGAATTATGTTTATACTAAAGATTTGAATGAGACATTATAGTGGGTTCTGCTTAAACAGACAGAAAAGCCAGCTAGATTCTCCGGGGCATCCTTCCTAAGCACCCCACCACAAAAGAAAACTGGAAAAAATTAGTGCTGCGGTCATTGTACCTAACCGGGAGCCCTGGGACTATACTGAGGCCTCGTGTCAATAGTAGCACTTGACCTGGATTTGAATTAAGAGACTACTGCAATAAAGCCAAGACCTCTGGAGAGCCTAAGCCCAAATCCCTAAATTCTGGGCCAAAACAATATAAACTCCCTCTAGAGGGCGCATTCTCAGAGAATCAAGCCAATTTTTTTTTTAATTAATAAGCCCCAAAAGCCATACATGACTGACAGCAGAATTTGTACCCAACTGATTTAGATCCCCCAAAGAAAGTGAGAAGAAAAACTTTTGACAAACTGGATGTAACATAGTTTTTTTGAGCAAAGAACGATAGACAAATCAGGCAACACTGAAGGAGTATGGTGCAACACAGGGCAGAAATGGCTTTTTGTGATCCAGCTTAGCGGGGAGCGCGCGGGGCGGGGGGGGGGGGGGGGGAGGGTGTAGGGGGAGCGGTGATACACGCTTGTAATTCCAGCCACTGGGGTGACTGAGTAGGAAGATCACAAGTTCAAGGCAAGCCTCAGCAGCTCAGCAAGACCTTGTCTCAAAATGAAAAATAAAAAGGACCCAAGACGTAACTCAGTGGTAAAGCACTCCTGGGTCCTGTTCCCATAAACAAAACAAACAAACAAAAAGACTGGACTTAGAAATGATACAGTTTCCCTTCCATTATTCCATTTATCCCAGCAGCCACAGGCTAGGCCAGATTTAAGAAGAGGGAAACATACTCCTATAGCTCAGGGACAAGAATGTCAAAGTATTTGATGTTATTCTGAATCTATGCTACAGATATTTATTTCTAATTTTCTCCATAATATCTTTACAGTATCTTTTTCTCAATCCAACAGCACACATAAAGAAGTCTCTGTCGTGGGTGGAAGTGTACCCTCTCACCCCCAATTCATAGGTCAAAGTCATAACCCCCAGTACCTCAGATGTGTCTATATTTGAGATAAGACATTGAAAGAGGTAAGAAAATATAGAGTCATCAGTGTGGGACCTATTCCAATATGACTGGTGACTTTATAAGAAGAGAAGATTAGGACACAGACAACACTGACAGAGGAAGACCATATGAGGGCACAGCAAGAAGGTGGCTGCCTGCAAGCCAAGGTTGCCTTAGAAGAAACCAAAGCTGTTGGACATCTTCAACTTGTACTTCCAGCCTCCAGAATTGCCAGAAAATGTTTAAGTCATTTTGGTATTTTATTATGACAGCACTAACATACAAGTAGTCTCCTTTAATCGGAAACAGTTTGTCATCTTTTCTTGGCTTTCATGATACTGATGTTTTTTAAGACTACAGACCGATTGTTTCATAGAATGTTCCATTTGGACTTGTCTTATTCTCACAATTAAATTCCAGTTATGTATTTAACTATGATAAAAAAAGATGTTATATCCTCAGAACATGTGTGATGCCAGTTTGCATTATCAGTGACCTCTAGAAACGTTCATGCTTGCAATTCTGAACCACCAGGTAAACATCTGACTACTCTGAGACTACCATATAGTAGAAAGTCCATGTTAGCCATGTGGAGAACCTAGGTGAAAAAGAAAAGGAGATGCCCGGCCACTTCCCAACTATTTCAATAATCGCCCACTAAGAGTCATTCTAGCAGAAGTTCCAGATATCATGGAGTAGAGAAGAGCCTCCCCTGCTCTGCCATACCTGAATCCTGACCACAGAATCAAGAGATTCAAGAATAATAAATTATTTTAAGACTCTAAGTATGGCAGTCATTTGATATACTGCAATAGTTAATCAAAACACATCACATATTAGATAATAATAGTCTAGCCACATTAAATGTCTCAAATTTGATCATTGTATTGTGGTTGTATGAGAGAATGTCTTTTTCTTAGCAGTTATTTAATGATGAAGTGTCTTGACGGTTTAATTAATATGAAAGAAATAGAAAGGACAAATGTAGGAAAATGTTAACAATTGGTGGAGCTAAAATGTATAGTTTGTTCATTGAGTAATTTTTGCAACTTTTCTAAGGAATGAAATTTTTCAAAACAAAAAAATTGAAAAGGGGAAAAAAGACCAAATCTCAAAAGTTGGAAAAAACAGTAAATGGACATCCCCTACTGGTTATGATTAAGTAACAGAAACCACACTTACCATACCACACATACCACACTAAGGCATCTTTAAACACACACCACATCACACACATACACACACACACACACAATGTAGATCAGTTTACAAGACATTTGATATCAGGTAACAAAGGATGGTGGTGATCTTGGAGAGACAGGAAGCAAACAAGGTAAGTACAATTTTCCAGCTTACTACCTTGAGGGAGTTTCCAAACTGCAGCAGAGAGAGAGAAAACTGAGGCAGAGGCTCAAAGGCTCCCTGGATTAAGGAGACAGATCCTAGGTTCCAAAAGACCAAGACAGAGTTCCCAGGATAAAATAACAGAGAACAAATAATAGGTGGGACAAATAGCAAGATGATGTACTCAAACCTAATCATATCACTAATTACATTAATCTAAAAGCATATAAGCTCCCCAATTAAAAGGTAGAGAATATTATATTGGAGTTTTAAAAAAAGCAAAACACCACTATATTCTTTTTACAAAATTACACTTCAAATATTAAGATTATATATCAAATAAGATTAAAGTAAAAGAATGGGAAAATATATACCATGTTAACACTAGAGGATGAAACTAAATGGTAGGGTACATGTTTAGCATCTGCAAGGCCCTGAGTTCAATCCCTAGCAACAAAAACAAACAAACATAGCCCAGGAGCTGAGGCAAGAGGATGGCAAGTTCAAAGCCAGCCTCAGCAAAAGTGAGGTACTAAGCAACTCAGAGAAACACTGTCTTTAAATAAAATACAAAATAGGGCTGAGGATGTGGCTCAGTGGTTGAGTGCCTCTGAGTTCAATCCCTAGTCCCCAAAAAACAAACAAAAACAAGGACAACAAAAGAAACTAGATTAGCGACTTCAAAATCAACAAAATAAATTTCAGAGTAAAGAAAAAGGTATAAAGAAGGTAATTTTATAATAATAAAAGAAGGGATCATATATTAAGAGAAAATAATTCGGGGCTGGGGATGTGGCTCAAGCGGCACTTGCCTGGCATGTGTGCGGCCCGGGTTTGATCCTCAGCACCACATACAAAGAAAGACGTTGTGTCCACTGAAAACTAATAAATAAATAAATAAATAAATATTAAAATTCTCTCTCTCCCTCTCTCTCTCTCTCTCACTCTCTCTTAAAAAAATAGAAAATAATTCAAACATTTATGAACCTAATAATAAGAAAGCCTCAATATATATGAAGTAAAAATTGTTAGAACTGTGAAAAGAAATGGACGAATCTATGATTATAGTCAATATTACAGATTGGATGTGAGGTCTCCCCAATAAACTCATTTGATAGACAATACAGGAATGTCCAAAGATGAAATGATCAGATTATGAAAGTTGTAACCTGATCAGTGGACCTACCCATTTGATGTATTAATAAATTTGTATGAATTACTGCGTGGTAACTGTTGACAGGCAGGGTGTGGCTGGAGGAAGCATGTCACTGGGGGTCAGCCCTTGGGGATTATTATCTTGTTCATACAATTTTTAAAAATCTGTGTTACTGACTCAGCGTATTTTGAATTGTCATTTGAATTTCATTTAGTAGCAGTGAAAATGATGAACGCATTTTCATAAAATAAAGATGTCTTTGCATTTCCTTATCTATCATTATTCCTTCTTATAGTTTGCCCATTCTACTATTGGTTTATCTGTCTCCCTAATGGGATTCATGGTATTATAAGTGGCATTTTAAAATTTAAATTCCAAATTGTTTATTATTAGTATGTAGAAATTCAATTCATTTTTATATAATGATCTTGTGCCTTATAATGTTGCCAAACTCACTTATTTTGATAGCTTTTTATCTTTATTTCATTGGAATTTCTACAGAGACAATAAACTAATAGACAGTTTTTTCTTCTCAATCTGGATTCCTTTTATCCTTTTAAAAAATATTTTTTTTTTTTAGTTTGACATTATGATGCATTACGCTGATTGATTTTTAAATGTTAAAACTCTCATTTTTGGAATGAATCCTGCTTGGTCATAATCTAATTTCCCTTTTAATTTGTTAAAATTGCATTTAGAAAATTTGCATCTATGTACAATATTGGATATTGGATAGAAGCAGTGACAAAAGGCATCCTTGTCTTGTTCTTGTCTTAGTGGGAAAGCATTCAGATTTTCATCATGAGCATGAGGTTAGTTGGAGATTTTTCATAGATGCTTTTTATCAGATTGAAGAAATTCTTTCACATTCTTAGTTTTGCTGAGAATTTTTAGCAGGAATAGATACTGGATTTTGTTAAATGCATTTGCTTCTTTCATGCTCCTTTGTATAGGAGCATGTATAGAACATATATAGCGTGTATCAGAGCATATATTGTATTTAAGGATATTGGATTGGTATCCTATCTTCTGAGCCAAACACCCTCTATTCTGTAGCAAATAATATTTGCATAAGCATGAACTATAAGCCATAAACGAATTTATTGATTTTAATTGTCAAATCAATCAACAGATAAAATGCACAAAACTAATTATACATATAGGAAAAAATGCAAATGTCATAAACCCTCACATAAATATAGAAACAAGAGAAATTGGTGGGTTGATTAGGAGACTGGGGTGGAAGTCAACAGGCTGGAAAAGGTGAAGAGTAGTTTGGGTGTGCTGTTTTCTCATACTGCCTTGTAGGGAATCAAGGGTGACTATCTGTTACAGTTTGAGCATAGTGTGTCCCTGCCAATCTCACACTGTGGCTTGGTCCCCAGTGCAGCAGTGTTGGAAGGTGTAGCCTAATGGGAGGAGTTTGGGTCATGGGAGACAGAGTCCTCATGAATGGACTGATGCCTTTCTGAGTGAGTTCTCACAGGACTGGATTAATTCTCACACGACTGAAGTAGTTACCGAGAGAGTGGATTGTTAGAAAGGGAGGCTGAATCTCCCCGTTTTACTTCTTTCTTAGGAACTCCCTTGCCTTTTCTTTTTTCTGCCAGGATTTGAAGCAGCCTGGGGCCCTCACTGAATGCATCTACCCCATCTTGGACTTCTCAGCTTCCAGAACTAAGAGCCAAATAAATCTCTTCTTTTTATACCCAGACTCAGGTATTGTATTATAGCAACAGAAAGTTGACTACGACACTCTCTGTATCGATAGAGCAGGAATTCAAAGTTTAAGCACAGCATTTAAATTTATAATGATAACCAAAAGGAAAGTAGAGAAAAAAATATAATTTACCAAACACATAAAGGGGGAAGGAACTGGAGAGGTAGTGTAAATGAGCTATATTTCTCATCATTCATAGCATGGAGTTAGTAGACACTAAATACATAAATCCAAGAAACAGTGGTGTAAGCATAGGAACTAAAATTTTAGTGCTAACCATCAAAAGAATTAAAAACAAAGAGTCTGAAGCAGGAATCTACCTTTTTTCTCTTTCCATTTAATGCTATTTTGTACTTTAAAAAGTTTTAAGCCAAACACATATATTACTTTTAAATAAATATTCCTTTTTTAATTTTATCAATTTAGTTTTGTTTAATTTTAGGCTTGAGACACATGAGGAAAGTATAATGTGTCTATTTTTAAAGTTTTATGGTCTGAACATTTATGTTTTCCAGATAAAGCTAAACCACTTCACAGCCTGTCTCCGCATGGTGCTATTTTCCAAAGAAATACTAACCCACATCCAAAAATAACAAAAAGGCAATTTAAATCTTCTCTGCAATGTCATGAAAACATCAAAAGGGGATTCCATTCATAATACAAAACAAAACCTCTTCAAACCTTCTTTCTCTGACCCTCTTTCAATATCTCACACCATATGGTAGCTGGGCCCAAATATCTTTCCTCCTTTTCTCCAAAATTTTACAAAACATATCCCACACAGTCTCTACTCCTCTACTTTCCCCCGCCACCCCCATCCCCCGCCCTGCCTATTTTCTTCACTCTCTTCACTTTTTGCCCCATTAAATATAAATCAAACTGCTCCTGGTGCCCATTCCATCCCTTACTACAAAGATCCTTCTTCTTACTCTAGGAAATTTAGCATCAATATAATAGTATTTCTAAAGAGAAGCCAAATTTGAATTTTAAGAAAGTCTTTCCCAAATAGGTAAGACATTATCTGCTGGAATCTAGTTGCAAAACCAGAAGTTTTCTACTCTAAGCATATTAAAGATAGGCACTGGATTTTATTCGTCTTCTCATTCATTGAGCTAACAAAGCTCACACATATGGTGTGATGCTTCACACACCACATGCACATTGAAATTGTCATTTTGAACGAAGTTTTTCTGAGAGAGGATGTGGAGAAAAGAGGAAGGAAATGAATGTTGACTGAGTTTCTACTATGGAACAGGCATTGTGCCTGTACTGTGATGATACATCACTGAACCTTCTTTTCTCTATCAGTAATTCTTAAATAAAGCAAGAAAGGTACACGTGGAAGAGTACATAAAATTTGAAAAGGCTGCCATGTGATATTATTATTCTCTACTGTATGTGCAAACACACATAACATAAAACATTCTTATACACCTGACACGTATAAACTAAGATGCTTTTACCAAGAGGGAAGTGTTTTGATGAAGGAGAATGATTAAGAATAATTGATAAAAACTGTGGGGGGAGGTATGTGTATTACCTATGTGTATTTGTTTTTTTCCATATTTTATTAGTGCATTTCAATTATACATAATGATAGGATTCATTGTTACATATTTGTTCATGTACACAATGTAACAACCTATCTTGGCCTATATCTTCTCCCAGTATTTCCCCCTTCCCTCTTCACCTCTCATTTCCCTCTCCCTTTTCCCTGCTCTATTGGTCTCCCTTCTGTTTTCAAGAGATTCCCCTCCCTTTCATATATGTATTTGTAATGCATGCACATTAAAAAATGCCCACTAGATGGCAAACCTACATCTCAAATGTCAATGAGATCCCTCTTCTGGAAGCCTGGGACACTTCAATAACGCAAACCAAATTCCTGAAAGGCCAAGGTATACAGTTCAGGGAGTATGCAAATTAACTTTATGATGATGGTCTTACAAACAACTTATAGGAATAGAAGCTACACTTATAGCTCCATATCTAGACTCTGCCATGATGTATTTTTCATGTAAAATAGCAGTTTATGCAGATAAGTTAAATTCCCTTACTATATTATCTGATTTCATGTCTTGGATTCAAAACTAATCATAGGACTGAAATGAGTGACAAGGCCAGGATCTGACTCCAAGTCACTCTAGAAGTTGGCCATCCAACCAGGATGTTTTCTACTTCTCAGCAAGCTGAGAGGGAAGGAGCCAAGGAAGAATGTTGTGTTCTTCCCTGAAGCTTCCCACCTTCCTTCCTGCCAGCAACATCACTGACAGATTTAGCTGATACTGAGATGCTGAAAATTCTCTATGGCTCCCCACTACAAGACCCATCATGCACTTCACTCTCTAGCACACATGTATTTGGCTCCTCTCTCAGCACCAGCTAGATATGATACCACTCTCTCCCACACCCAGCCACACTAACTTGCTTTTTTTTTCCCCTGAGCAAGTCCCAGTCTCACATTCCTCTGGGTCTCTAGAGGAAAACCTTCTCCCCTAGATCTGTAGGAGCAGATCCACTGAAGTCTCCATGAGGATCACTTCCTCTGAGAGGCCCTCCCTGACTCTTCCAGCAACAGGACACTCTAACTTGAACACATGCACCATGCTCCTTATCTCACGATGTGCTTGGCTTTCTTGCCACTGGAGCAAGTGCTCCTTGAGGACATGGATGGTGTCTTTCCAACTTTGTTTCCCCAAGGCACCAAACCTCTGTCAGCCTGACACACAGAGGATGCTCTGTAAATTTATTGATTGACTGGCCAAGTCAACGAAAAAAATTCCGTGTAAATAGACTTCATAGACTCAAAAGTCTCAGTGTTCAGGCCTTGGGATATTTAAGGAAGATAAGGGAGATAACTAACCAAATTTCTGGTTTGACTGCATCCTAAGTAATTACATCACAACAATTCTATTTTCTCGTAGGAGGAGACGGAGGAATAGGGGCCAGAGCCAGAGAGGCCTATTCAGGGAGGCTTCGGGGCTTACAGTGGCTTCACAGAACTTTCTTTCTCTGGTGTCCCCCACAAAAGGTTTTGATGTCCTTCAAAAGGTAAAGTACAGTAGTCCTCACTTAATCCAGTTACCTATGGTCAATTACAGTATTAAAATATTAAGTGGGAAATCCCAGAAATAAACAATTTGTAAGTTTAAGTAATATTGTGTATTGTTATGTAGTTGGCTTATTTTATGTTGTTAATCTGTTATTATTCTTAATTTATATATTAAACTTTATCATAGGTATGTGTGCATAGGGAGAAACATGGTTTATATAAGGTTTGATATTTTCCACAATTTCAGGCAACAACTGGGGGGCTTGAAATATATCTCCTGTGAATAAGGGTGGGGGGGCTACTGTCTGTGGGAAGAAATCCTTGACCTCCCACATCTCACCATTCTCTACAATTGGAGGTGAGTTCCTGGCTGTTTATGTAGCAATTCTCCTTGACCTCCATTGGAACGCCATGCTAAAATGAGCATTTTTTTTGTGTACAAAATTGTTTAACATCCATACCAGCTGGAGATATAAGTATTTCCTTGGGGAAGGAGATACCAAGAGACTTCTGAGAAAACTTAGGCTGTTTCCAATTTGATCATTAAACAAGCAGGTTCCAGTGCAAGACCAGGGGTGGTTCTTTTCCTTAATTATGTTGGTTGTACTAACTTGGTAGGGCTGCCATAACAAAACACCACAAACTGGATGGTTTAAACAATGACAATTTATTGTCTCACAGTTCTAGATTTTTGAAGTTCAAAGTCAAGGTGTCCACGGGGGGGGGGGGGGGGGGGGGCTGTGAGAAAAATGTGTTCCATGCCTCTTCCCAAGATTCTGAGGGCTGCTGGTAATCTTTGGTGGTTCTTACCATGTAGAAGAATCACTCCAATTGCCTCCTCTTTACATGATATTCTCCATGTATAAGTGTCTGTGTACATAATACTCCACTTTATATGACATTAGAAGCCTATTCATATTATATTTGAGGCCTTTTCTATTCTGGTTTGACAGCATCTTAACTAATTACATCACAACCATTCTAGTTCCCAAATAAGGCTACTTTCTGAGGAATTAGGGTGTTGTGGTTTGGATATGAGGCATTCCCTAAAAGCTCCTGTGTTGATGTAGGAGGCAAAATGATTATATTATTATTAATGATTATCAAGCCATCTAATCAATGGATTGATACATTTGATGGATGAATAATTTGAATGGATTACTGGGTGGTAACTGTAGGCACGTGGTAACTGGAGGAAGTGGATTACTGGAGGTATGCCTTCAGGATTATACATTTTGTCCCTGGTTCCTTGTATTTCCTCTCTGCTTCCCATTTGTCATGAGCTGAGTAACTTTCCTCAACCATGCCTTTCATCCATACTGTTCTGCCTCACCTCAGGCCCAGAGCAATGGAGTCAGCAGACTATGGATTGAACCTCTGAAACTGTGAGCCTAAAGTAAACTTTTCCTCCTCTAAATTGTTCTTGCTAATAGTTTGGTCACAGTAAAGCAAAGCTTACTAACACAGAAATTGGTACCAGGAGTGAGGTCATTGCTGTGACTAACCTGATTATAGGATTCAGAAACTTTTGGGACTAGTTTGCAGGAGGAATCTGGAAAAGTTTGAAGAGGCAGGCTGGAGAAAACTTAGAATGCTGTAAGTAGAGCTTAATGAGCAATTCTGGTGGGAGTTCAGATAACCAGAATGCTGAGAGGAATGTAGACAGTAAAGGCTGTGCTCATGAGGTTTCAGAAGGGAACAGACACTCTATTGGATATTGGTCTACAGGCCATTCATGTTACATTCTGGCAAAGTACTTGTTTACATTTTCTGAGGCTGAATTTAAAGGTGATATACTGATTAATTTGGCAAAGGAGATTTCAAGGCAGCACAGTGTTCAAGAATTGGCATGGCAGCCTTTAGCAGCTTCTTGCTAGTTTTACTGTGATAATCAGGAACAAAGAGTGGAAAGGAAAGATTTGGGGAAACTTGCAGTTTCACCAGAGAATAAGCACATGTGAAATTGGGACCAAGGAAAGCATGTTTGCTGAAGAGATTACCTCCACTACAGAAGTTAAACACTTTGTACAAGACAATGGCAGGGTATCTCAGGAATTGGCAAGACCACACCTGTGGCAGGCTCAATGGTGTAAAAGTGAAAACTCATTTCTGAGACTATGTGGGTACCCTGATCACACAGGGGTGTCTGGGAAGTATTTCCCCAAGAATTCAATTCATTGTGCTCAGCCACTCCAGCACTCAGAGGTTGCTACATCTGTGTTCCAATGGAGTCTGGCTACTGCTTGAGCAGGTGGCAGACCTTGGCATCATACCATGGTGCCAGTTCTGTAGGAATGAAGGATGCTGAAGTTGGGCTGTGTTGGAGGCCTCCACTGAAAATTCACAGGCCTGAGAATACAGGAAAAGTGTGGCAGGGTCATAATCCTTGCATGCAGCCCCTAAGAGGGTGCTGCATAAGGCTGTAAAGGTGAAGCCAAAGCTGGAATGGAGGACTAACACCCCCCCCCCCATTAAGAGATGTCAATAACATGGACCATCTGCTGAGGAAAGCTGCTGATTCAGAAGCTGCATGGTTCAGAAGCCTACATGAGAGAGAAGTCATGTGGACTGCAACTGGCTAGGCCATGGGGTAGGGCTGCACAAGCCCTTTGGAGCTCACATCTCATCACCATGTGCCCTAGAGGCTGGGCATGGAGTTATGGGACCTAATGTTTGCCTGGCTGGGTATTAGTCTTGCTTTTGTTTCATCCCTTCTTTCTTTGCTCCTATTTCTCTCTTTTGGAATTGGAATGCTTATTCTGTGCCATCATATATTAACATGTAACATTTCTTTTTTCTTTCTGACTAACACATAGAGGTTAGGTCTACAGCATATGAATTTTTGGGCAACACAATCCAACCCATAACATTGGCCATTTTTTCTAAAGAAAAAATGAGGGGTGGCTATTCTTTGGCATATGTTTTGAAGATGGAGCAGAATGTTTGCACTAGAACTGCCTGGAAATGTGGGAAATCATTTTAAGAGTAAATACAGGTGTTTTGGTCAACTTTTAGGCTGCTGTGGCTAAAGGACCCAACCAGAGCAATTATAGAGGAGGAAAAGTTTATTAGGGGCTCATGGTTTCATGGTTTCAGTCCATTGACAGTTGGCTCCATTCCCTGTGGTTCAAGGTGAGGCTGAAAATCAGGTGGAAGAGTGTGGAGGAGGGAAGTAACTCAAATGATGATCAAAAAGCTGAGAGAAAGATATCCACTTCCCAGATATAAATATATATATACCCCAAAGCCATGCCCCAATGCCCCACCTCCTCCAGCCACACCCCAGCTGCCTTCAGTTACCACTCAACTAATCCCATCAGCTGATTAATTCACTGATTGGGTTAAGGCTCTTACAACCCAATCATTTCCCCTCTGAATCTTCTTGCATTGTCTCACACCTGAGCTTTTGATGGATGTCTCACATCCAAACTCTAACACAAGCTTGCTCCTGATTTCTAGAATGTTTTAAACCATCCCACTGTAGATACCAATTGAAGAAGTTCTGCTGAATACATAGAATTAGAACTAAAACCTGTGGCTACTATAACTTATCAAGTTCCATGAAATCAGGGAGACCCTCCCATGAAATCAAATTAATGTGCAACATATGGATATAAATATGAACATAGACAAACAACATAGATATAGACATACGTATACATGTATATACACTACACACACACACACACATACACACATATGCACACACCTTAGTTTGAAAAGGCATACACATAAATCAGCTTTTTTGTGTATTTAATGAGCTTCTTTTAGAATCAATATGAAGAATTAAATATTTATGCATTGAATATTGCAGAAAATAGAATGTTCCCTAAAATATATGTGGGATTTTTCAAGTGTGATTTTTGATTACAAACTAGGACCCCTTCCCCACTATTCCCAAACCCCTCAACCTTGTAAATATACATCCCAGAAGTACAATGAAAAATAAAATTACATTATCCCACTAACAAATGTTCATAATTTTAGGGATGAATTCAAATATCAATGGTAACTTTTATCTGTAACCTGTTATAACTCTTATCCCCATATTAATTTCTGTATACTATGTGTCCAAGGTAGGAATGAAAGCAGATCCTGGGATTGCAGAGATGTAAGAAGAGTGTGAGCCACGATTAAAACTAGTTCCCAAAGAAACACAGAAAGAAATGTACCTTTCATGTCAGGAAACTGATTAAGAAGAGGCAGTCTTACTCTCTCTCCAGATTCCAAGCACTTAAATGTTAAAACAAATCATCTCAAGCCATGTTGGAATTGGGCAAGTTATAAATAAATAAAAGAAAATTAAATAAACTTAAAGTCCTGTAAATGTGTTTTATGTGGGACAAGGAACCAGGATGGGGAAAAGAGACACCAGAAAGTTGGATAAAGACAGGAAGAAACAGAAGGTTTGCTCTGTGAGAAAGTAATAAAAATCACTCTTGTTTACGTATCCAGCACTTACCTAGGTGTAGGCCAAGTACTGGGCATTTTCATTAGCTTATTTAATCCTCACAGCAAAGTTATGAGGTAGATATTATCACCCCTACCCAGATGGTGGTGAAACTGAAGTTCAGAGAGGTTAAGTAATTTGCCTGACCAAGGTCATGGAGCAAATAATAGGCTGATCCAGAGGTGGAACCCAGGGCAGTCTGAGCCCACAGCCCACGTGCCTAGAGCCGGGAGGAGCAGGTGGGGATGCACAAGCTTACAACAAGTACCTCTATAGCACCTGTCACCGAAAGGACTGAATAGGAAAACCAGGTATGCAGGGGAAGACCAAAATGTAAGGGGAGGAGCATGCTGAGGCAGATTAAGGGGCATCAAGCCTAACAACAACTGTGTATTGGGAAAACAATTTTGCTCAAGAGGGCTATTTATAGGGATGTTTTTCCTCAGCACTCCCTCCCCCCATCTCCTCCCTTTTGTGTTAAAAGGCGCCTGGCAGATTGGTAAAGGGTTACAGGCAGTGTACAGGAAACTATGGAACACAATGAACGGGGCGGGGACAGATCCCCACCCACCTAAGAACATCGGTTGCTACAGCTTTCAGAGACCCTGGAGGGAGACAGATGGAGCTCCGAACCCAGCTCTGCTCCTTCCATGCCTGTCTTTCTCCAAGCCAGAAAAAGGGCAATGTGCCCAAATAGGAGGAGAAGAGAATAAAAAGGGAAACAGAGGTGGAGTGAGGCCCAAGATTATTGAAATAAGTCATTTTCTACCCTGGGGGTTCCCGTGTTCTACAAGGAATGAAGGATTTTTTTACCCAAAGGCTCTATCCAGTTTGGGAACTTCCAGATACATGGGGGTGGGGGGCTTTGTCTCAAATCCAGCTGTTGACAAGGACCTCAGAACCTATTGCTAGGTCCTCAGAACAGACCCTGCCAAATTGCTTGGGGCTGCTGCCGAGGAGATCAGCCCCTACATCTCTCCTTCTGGGCCACAAAAATAGAGGCCTCAAGCCAAATTCAGACTTGGAGCTAAAGGCTAGACCCTGTGGAGATTCAAATGTGGGTATAATAGTAATCTAACCCAGGACATGTTTCTCCCTCTGGCCATGTGAAGGAAGGATCCTGCTGCTGTTTGGTAGTGTCCAGAGCCCATGGTGGATTGAGACAAGGGGGTCTTGTGCAGCCTGGTGTGTTCATCATTTCTGAAACACTAAAGTCTCATTTAATGCCACAACTGTGCAAATGGATCAAATGTCTTTATGGTGTTTGTTTGTTTTTGTTGTTGTTGTTTTGAACAATACAGTATTGGACACACACAAAAACTAGAGTATAGTTAAAATATTGGTGGGGAAATTTTTATTTCTCAATTTCAAATACTATGTTCAGATGTCTCATTTCATCTCTAGTCCTACCCTCTCAATTTCTACTTGGCCCTGTATTTTATATCATGAAAGGACATTTCCTTCTGAAGGTCTGATATGGTCCTTGATGTGTAGAGAACTATGTTTTATCTTTCTCCAAAAGATAGTTTTTACCCTTACCAGCTCCCAAACTTATAAAGCTGGAGGTGACTTGGATTTACAATCTCTTTGACATCTAGTCTTTCAAATAAAAGTCTGAGCTTTTAAATTAGGAGATGGCAGACCAATCAGTTGATGTTTTGTTATAGAAAGTAAGACTTCATTTGTAACCAAGTCTTTCCTTTCTAAGTATGCTCTTACCCTCTACCCCTGTTACCCCCAAATGACAGACTGGTGGTAAAGTAACTAATTTATGTTCTCAGGGAGTGAAGCAGTGCCTCCAGTTTTTTTTTCCCCTGACTAACGCAGTTTTGCAGCTTCCAGGAACTGAAATGAACTGAAATACACAATGTGAGGGAGAGAGCAGGGAGGGAGAGATGAATAGATATTGCAATAATGACTTGGTCTGTTCTTCAACATTCAGGCTGGGAGTGGCCATTTAAAGTCCCCTCTCCTCCATTCTTAACACAGCACTGCTCTGCCCTTGGAAGCTCGTTTAGAAGCAATGCTGGCTTTCATAGTCACGGAGATGGTGGAGCAATGGGAAGTCAGTCAGTTGGTCAGGGTGGGAGACTGATTACAGTTCCCATCCTTCTCTTCCATCAAGTTGGCCTCTCCTCCACTTGGACTTACAATCTCTGTGACATCTGATTAGGGATTGGTAATGTGGAGCTCCACATTCCCCATACTGTCTAAGGAAAAGTGTTCAACGTCACTTGGACATTTAGAAGCAAAAATTTGCAGTATAACCTGGATTAGAAACACACATATAGGGAAATGCAACAACAGAGTCTGGGGTACAAAACTTTCTGGAAGCCTTTTTGTTTTAGTTACCCTCATCCTCTACTGGCTTCAGAACCTCAGGGTATTGATAGCTGGGCTGAGGTCAGGCTTAAGGCCTGTCTGAAAGACACCACTGGCACACCACATCAAAGTAGATACCACACAAACACCTTTAAAACAGGGGCAGCTGTGGAGGTAGGAATGGAGAGGAAGTGGGGGAAGAAATGTATTCAGCAAGAAAATGAGGTAACACTCCAGCATCCTAGAACTTGATATTCAGAACACACTCATGGCAGTCCATGGCCAAGGAATCATATATGAACATTTAAACAAATTACTAGGAGATGGGGGAGAATGCTAAAATTGTCCATAGTCAAGTCTATTTTTATGGGCAAACAGGGTAAAAGAAAAGTTAAGATCATGAGTGATAATAAAACGTCCCAATACCTGCTTTGTGTCTTCTATATCTATTTATTTATAGCGAAGGTGATTGCTAGCTAGCATTCTGGGTGATGAAGGGAGCAGATGGTACACTTCAATAGGCATCTGTCCTCAACAGGTAGAAATAAGAGGGATTGTAAGCAACCACAGAATTCTTCGGTGGTTTCTCCCTGTGAGAAAAGTGCTTTCCTAGCAAGTCTGCACCATGACAATGGGCTGAGGGCATAATTTACAGTATCACCAAATAGCTTATTTTCCCTTAAGTTAACATTCTTACGCTATCTCCATATAACCTTGAGCCCTAGGAAATCTGCAGCCTGGTGGAAAAACCCTTTGGAACCCAAATCTGAATTTTTTCCACAGTCCCATAGAAGAATCACCTTAGAGTAAGAAAGGGAAAAGAGAAATGAGAAAAGCAAAAAATAAGAGGAAGAAGGAAAGAGAATGAAAAGTAGAAAAAAGGTTTCTAGGAGAAAGGTGAAATTCAAATTTGGCATCTGTCACAGGTCATGCTCAACATTGAGAGGGGACGGGGAACAAATGGGAAGGAGCACATTTTCCAGATCCCTAAGTGAGGTTGTCACTGTGTGATTTTATTATCTGAATTAATAGGCTGTGAATTCATCACATCATAATGATCAAGGGTTAACAAACAGAGATTTTTTAAAAAACCCACCAGTGCACATTTCTAATAAAATTTGTTCAATCAGAATAGGCACAATGAACACCTTGCCAGGGACTCAATGTTATCTCCACCCTGAACCCTTAACAACTTGAACCAACTTATTGTGAATCAGGGACCAAAAGATCTCTGGGGGTGTTCCAAGTTAAAAAAGCCTATGAAGATGGAGTCCTTTGGGGAAATTCTAAATAAAGCATGGAAGAATCTGACGGCTGATAAGGTTGGTAACTAGCCTTATTAGTTCACACAGGTAGCCCCATTTCCCCACAAACTACATCTGCTAGATTCAGTGGTGGTTAAGGGAACCTTATAAATAGCAAAGTTACACTGTGAAGTGTTTTGATAATTACTTATAAGTCATTATTCCCATATTTAGCTAATTGACTTTACTATGAGAAAGGCCATATTTAATAAAAACTTTATGGAATCAAAAGTTGGTTCACATTTCATAGCATCTGTTGATTTGTTAGTATTATTCTCTCAGTGTAAACCTCCTAATTTTGGTAACTGTACTTCTTATGTAAGATTAATATTTGAGGAAGCTGGGTGAAGGGTAGATGGGAATTCTTTGACGATTTTTTGAAAAAAAAAAGAATTATAAACTAAAATTATTTCAAAATGAAAAGGTAAAAGAATATTTTTAAAGATTTAAAATGAAATTCACAGGCCTTAACAATTTATCCATAATTTGTGTCCTGGGGGTCTAGACCCAGGAAAAAAGTGCCATTCTGCCTCTCTCCCTTGCTGACAAAGTGATGAAATCCATTGTGGATCAGATGAAGTAATACATGCTAAAGTAAACTCCTAAACAAATGTTAATAGTGATAATTATAGTCTCATTACAAAATGATTCTCTATAAATAAAAGGAGGAACAAGCCATTATATCAAATGCCATACTGGATATTCTCCAAACAGCTCACAAAATGCTTAAACATTGCTGCCTTGGCAGTAGGAAAGAAAATGGAAGGATTTCAGTGAGCAGTCATATAATAGCAGTGCTCCAGGAGGATGTGTCAGGCCTTCAATACAGAGGACAGAAGAAGTGCTTAGCAAAACCCACTAGGAATTATTCTAGTAACTGAGGAGTGAATGATCATCACTGAGTAGGCCTGGAAAAGAAGAACCTCAGCTGAGAGGCATCTTGAAGGACTCATGGGCCTAGGCAGGACGAGTTTGGTGGTGGGGCAGAAGGAAAGCAATGAGTCAATGGTTACGTGGAGATGTCTCACCATGATTACTGGGATGATGCTGGTATCACTGAGACAGAAAAATGGAAGGAAGAAGAGCCCATACAGAGGGGCACAAACTCAAGTGACTGCAGAGGCCAGGCAGGTGTAAAGAGGGGAAGACAGGCAGCAGAGGCTGCAAAACTGGAAGGCTCATCTCTCTAAAGAGGGTAGCCCGAAGGGAGTTGTAACAACCTGGCATCACCAATCCTTGCCATATAGAAATGCACTTGTGGTGTAACCATATCTTCCATTTTTGGAAGAGAAGGCAAAAATCCAGATCACTTATGCAAAAATCTCTTAACTCTTCAGTGTTGACAATTAATTTTTTTTTTAATTTAAACATGGATGCACCAAGACAAACACATCTGTAAGCCAGATTTGGTAGGTAACTATCAGGTTGTGAGCTGACATAGAGAAAAGGTCAGGTGTTAAAGTTCACAAACTGTCATGGTGATATATAAGTGACTGTAAAGGGATTCAGTAACTAAAATACTATACATAAAGCTTTTGCCAGCAATCTGAGCTGCGAGATTGTCTCTACCCTTCAAGCCTATATATGGATTTGTATTTATACAGGAAGTTTAATCTAATCCTCAAATAGTTAAATCACAAGAATTTGAGTGCTTACTGTGTGCTGAGTACACAGAAGTCAAGGAATTTCAAGTCCAACTGGAGAAGGAAAAACATGTCCTCCTAAAACAACTTGGGACAAATTATGAAACAATCTGGGAGAATGCTCTCTCTACAATTTGCTAAAATCTCAGAGGCCCCTTAAATCCCAGATTCTTTCCCCCAAAAGCACTTCCGTTTAGCACACTTTGCAATAAATTTGCTCCTGCACATGTGGGGTGTGTATGTGTGTGAATCTGTAACCAGAAATCAGATTTCTGGGGCAGTGGAAACAAAGCTGAAGCTACTCTAACCCAAGGGTATCCTTACTTCAGGGTGGATTGGGGAGTCAGCTAGGCTTGGGGTACCGGGAGGGATGGAAGTGGCCAGCGCAGACCAGCTGGCTGTCAGGTAGGTAGGTCTCTCTGCTGGAGTCCTGGTCTTTGTTTCTGTCATTGCTCTTTAGGTGTTTGAGGCGGAGAAAGGCAGGCACCGAAATAGAAAGTGTCAGAGATAGGATGACGGTGAGGAGTACACTAAAGCAGAACTTTCTGAGAGCCCCATCCCGCACCCTCCTTGGAGAAGGCCAGGGCACCTCCTCCTGTCCTCTTCAAAGAGCTGTGTTGGAGGGGCAGGAAGCGGCGGCCGGGCTGCGGGTCCTCCTAGGAGAGCGGTGATTTCCTCTGGGCCGCCCAGAGCTATCTCTAAAGTCGCAGAACGGCCCGCAGGAGAGCGCATTCTCTCCCCCAACCGGTACTCCTCAACCCACCCACCTACTTCCTCCAGCTCCATACACACACGAGCACGGAGCTGCCAAAAATTTCCACCCTCCGCCCCCCTCCCTAGCTAACTTCCTTCCAGCGTTTCCTGAGCTGGATGATCCTAGGATTTGTAAGACAGGAAAAAAAGGAAGGCGTGAGGGCGGGCGAGGGAGACAGGATGCTTGTTTTTCGCTTTACCGAAGCCGTCTGAAGGCAAGACAGCGGGCCCAGGGCAGAGACATACAGCAGCTCCGGGGCGGTCTCCTTGCCCCTCGCCAAAGCCGCCTTCACCGCGCTCGCGATCTCTCCTGGACACTTAGGAAGGCGAAGAGGAGAGAGCTCGCCTTCCCTCTGAAGCCGAGGAAAAGCAGCCGAAGACATCGCAGGCGCCTGTGAAAGTCCCAGCGACTCCAAGTGAGGAAGTGACACTCCCAAGCGAGCCGGCCCGCAGCTGCCAGCTCTGCACGGCCTCAGGCACCGCGGCCCTGGAGGCGCGCGGGGTGGATTTCAGGCTCTGCTGGCTCGGCCGCGCTCCCCGCCGCGCCCCGGCCCGCGCGCGCCGGCACCCGGGCTCGCAACCCCTCGGGGTCCATGCCCAGCGCCCGCGGCCCAAGTCCTTCGGTTCGCCCATGCGGACCCCCGGCGCCGCGCTGCAGCCAGTGATCTAACCCCGGAGACCATCGTCCGCGCGGTGCCTAGCAGAGAGAGGGAGAGACGGAGGGGCAGCCTCTTTGGGACTAACTCATGAAGAACAAGGGTGCCAAGCAGAAGCTGAAACGAAAGGGGGCCGCCAGTGCATTTGGCTGTGACCTGACGGAGTATCTGGAAAGCTCAGGACAAGATGGTAAAGTGCCTTCGCCTCCCCCCCCCCCACCCCTTCTTTTTGTTTGAGAGGGGGATGGATTCTCTTTAGGTGTGTTCGATTCAGTTTACAAGTTAATGTGTTCCAGGCTTGTGCGTTCGCTGAACTTTCTTTTTTTTTCCTTTTAAAATAAGAACATACATGATTCTTAAGGTGCACAGCGCTGCCACCTCGACGTGCAGAAGCAGTGTCAATTTGTCTCATACCAGCCGTTCATGGGCGGCGCTGCTTCAAAGTTTAACTGGCCACCTCTGGGGGTGGGGGTGGGAGCCGAAGAGGTCCTGATCCTAAACTTTGGATGCAGGAAAGGAGGGATGAGGCGTAGACATGTGCCAGTGAACAGTGGGCTTCCCTGGGTGCACAATCGTGACCCCCTTAACTGTCCTCCTGGGCTCTCCGATTTCATCCTCTCACGTCCCTTTTTTATTAATGTGCTAGAAGGCCCTGTGATGAGGGTGGGGGTTGGGATCCTGGCTGGGGGAGTGGTTGCACAAACATTTTCTGAATTTCTGAGCTGATGCCAAATATATAGAACCTCCCCGCATCCTTTGCCCAGCTACCCAGACCCTTTACCTCCTCTGTCTTTAAAATTAGCATTTGGTGTGTCAGGCAAGAAGTGTGTTGTTGAAAAGGTCAAAGGGCCTCAATTTTAAAATAGGGTAAGCCAGAGAAAAGGAGAGTGTTTCATTTTTCAAGGTTGGCTTGATAAAAAATGTGTGGGGTGGGGGAGAACATCCCTGCCACTAGGGACAATTTAAACATTTGTTGGGGGATGGAGAAAGAAAACAATCTAGATGTAATACAATTACAGCATTTGAAGTTAGACCTTTTTTTTTTTTTTTAATCATAGGAAAGTTGGGGAAATTAAGCATTAAATGACTCCTTTTGTCAGGTTGACTGGCCCTGCACTTACCCATGACAAAAAGGCCTTGTCTTTGGAAGCTTCAGTGAGAGAGATTATAGCCCACTATAGAGGCGATGTGTTTATACATAGATAGATATAACAAAGGAAAAACTTAAGGGCTGTGTAGCTGTGCAGAATAAATGCCTCCAGGAAAATAATCTCAGAAACTATTCAATTTGTCCATATCAAATATGCATCTCAAAAACAGAGCCGAGCTTTTGTTTCACTTCCCCTTTTTTTGAAGACTCAGCACCCCTAGTAATTTGCAGTGGTGTGATATTCCTGTGGTATTCCAGAGTTCAGAGTCTGCTGTGTCATTAGGACAAATGGCTTAGTATTTTAGAGCTCAGGGAACCACAGGTTTCAAAACTGCCTCTTTTGAAATTGAGGCATAACTGAGTCAATTCATTTAATTCTCACCAACAATTTGGAAAGGTCAATTTGAAATAGCAATCACTTGGATTGAGCTTTTTTTGAGTGTGAGGGAATGCCAAGCATGCATCTTAACCACTATGGTCAGAAGTTTAGAATGAAGTGTTTCCCTCCACCTGTTTTTGCAGTGGCCTCAGGTTAACTTCCAGCTATGCTAGGAGCACCTTCCATCATATGGGTGTTATTCTGACCCTTCCTCCAAAGCTGTAAGAGTTCATAAGGGGCCTTGCCAGCCTGGCCACTTCTTACAAAGTCATTGATCATCAGATGACCCTGAACCCCAGTGTTTTGTGCAGATACCTCAGAGATACTCTTACATGGCTTTCTTTTTTTTTCTTTCACCTGCTTTATATTTTGGGAAACATTTTCTGCTTCTGCATGTTTCATTTAGGAAAAAAAAAAGGAAAGGAAAGCAAGCAAGCAAGCTACTGCTTAATGGCGGGGAGGTGGGGGGTAGTCAAAGTCAGTACCCAGTGCTTCCCACCATGGTGGGGAGAAAAGGAAGCCTGGAGAGGTAAGGTCACACAGTTAATCATGAGGGATGCAAAGGGTCCTGACCTGTTAGGCGCCTTTCCCCTCCCTGCCTTCTGTGTGTAAGCCAACATTCTCTTCTAATGATTTTTTCCCCCTAAATTGAAAGCAGACAGCTCTGCCACAGGATCAGCGAACTTTCAAAACTGAACATACCTGAACACAGTTCATCTTTGAAAAGAAAGGCAACTGACCCACTTAATGATCCACATTATTGTGCTAGATGGAAATTAAGCATGCATAAAAGCAGTCTATATAAATGAGAGTAATTAGTATTTCCTCTACCCCACAGTTAACACTAGTTGGATAGTTTTATTTTTGGCTATTGTGTAACATCAAGAAAGTCAGTTCTAGTTATTTTCTCTAAAGTAAAGTAGCCTCCTCATGGACTTCCCCAAAACTCTGCTCCCCAGGAGGAAAAGCTGAGCTAAGCACTGCCCCTCTCCCCACCAGAGAAGAAGAGCATCTCAGAATGTTGTGGTGACAATGAGGGTGATAACCAAAACCTAGGAAGCTGCAGAGGACCTTTAAGACTGACATCACTGTCATTGAACTTTGGAGGTCAAGGGCAGGGCAAGAGACCTGGTTAGAGACAGAGAAAAATGGATTCAAGTTTGGGATCACAAAGGCAGACGGGAAGAACAGAGAGATGAGGAAATAGACAGCCCCTGTGCTTGCATGGGAAGGAAAGCGCCACACTGGAGTGGGGGATGAAGCTGGTGACAATTAGCTGTGCACAGGTCATCTCGATGTGAGAAAGCTACACCCCTGAGTGGGAACTCCAGGAAGACATAGGCTGAGCACAAAGATGAATGTCAGTCACTCCTGTAACTTCTCAAGGCCCTTCCCTGCTACTTGCAATTGGACAGATCTGACAGAACAGGGTATATGGGTGACAAATAGGTGTTCAGCTTAGAATGGATGCTACTCAGGGCCAGTTGTCACCCTTAATCTTTGTGAAACTGTTGAAGAACAGAAACTCCTTCCATTAGTGGTGCACGCACACACACACATGTATACAATTTCTGCAGGCATCCACAGAGATGCCAGTTTTAGTCCCTACTCTGATCATCTCCAGCAGCTTATAGGCCTCGTGTTAAGGGACAATAGCCCCCTTCTTTTTTTCTTTTTTTTTTTTTAACAGTTCCAAGGATCAAACCCAGCACCTTGCACGTGCTACCTAAGTGCTCTACCACTGAACCACATCCCCAGCCCAGTCTAGTTTCCCCTTTTGACTACTTTTCTCCAGCCTAGTAAAAATACCCTAGTATGGCATGCAGTGGCTCCTGACGGACTGGGCCAGAGCCTCTTTCACTTCCCCTCCAGCACAGTGGCTGCTGCCCCTGGCCCCCAGCTCTCCCCTGGGAACCAGCTATTAACTTTCTCTTCCTGTCTGGGATAGAGGGAGATCACTCTTTGCTGCTATTGCTGAAAAGAGGATAGCTTTATTTTTCTTCTTTTTGACCACTGACTATGAAGACCCTTGCTTGCAGCTTCATAATAAAAACCCATCATGCTGTCACCTGTGGTCCAGAAGTTGTGGGAGAGGCCGAGGTGTGTCCATAATCATTCCCTACCTCTCCCTGATGAGCCCAGGGTTCTGAGTCTTCCAACAGAGCTTAGAAATGAAGGGCCAAGAGCCAGGGGACAAGTAAGGGAAGATTAGGGGGAAAAGTATCTTCTTCCCCTTGCTGGCTCCACTTTCTCACTCTTCTGCGCCATCTTTGTTCATCTTACTCAGGTAGAAAGTGATATTGTTCTGGCTTAGTGGCTCTCCACTCTGGCCTAGTGGATCTCTGTGATTACAGTCACCTGAAGGACTTAAAAAAAATGTTGATTCCCAGGTTTCCTCTCAGAATCTCTCCCACGTAATTTTGATATGTAGCCAGGGTAGAGTACTGCTGCCTGCGGTATGTGGGTTTACAGACCATTTTCTCTTGGAGAAGTAGCCTTGGCCATTTAAATGCTCCCTCTGAATTTAATGAGAATTGTGAACCTTTTTATTTCTAAGGATTTTTTTTCTCCTTCTTACCAGGTTGAAGAAAAATGTATATATATTTATATAGGGTACATATGTATTTGATTTGAGGGATGATAGAAGGTCCATAACAAGTAAATAAATAACCAGTACAATTGTAATCTTAAACTTGATGAAAGTAAGCTCTAGTATTTTAAAGAACAAGGCTAAAAGCCAGTGGGAACTTTTAAGATGTAGCCGTACTCCATTTCTGATGGTAAACGAGTCCCTCACTTTGTTTATTCCTTTATTTTGCAAATATTTATGAAGACACTGTGCTAGATTCAGCAGGAAAGAAAGAAAAATGGGCTCCAGATTTAAGAAATTGAGTTTCAGGGATGTGAACAAATCTTCAGAAACTAATGTCCCAGTTAACTTTGAAGTTAACTGACTAAAGGGGAACCTGGGGGAGAAAATGGGAAAGCTTTGATCTCTGATTAAATAAATGAGATACTCAAACATAAACAGAAGCTAAGTCTCAGTACAAGAGGTAAATATTTTTTCTGTTCAAGATAAGATTTAAAGCTAAATAGAGAGCAAGGGCAAGGGTATTCTCTTTGGCTTAGTTGTTTCCTTCCCAGCTTCTTGGCTGGCACATCATTATCACACCTTCCCTGGCTAATTCCACATCCTTTGGGTCTCAACTTCAGAAGATTCTGGAAACCTTCCCTGATCCACCCTTTCTGGGGGCTCTTATTACGACTGCTAGAACCTTACAACCTGAGATAGAATTCCAACTTTCCTTGTTCCCGGCTGAGTCACCCTGGGGCAAGTGACTTACCCCTCTGGCCTCAGTTTCCTCTCTTGTGCAATGGCAATAACAGCATGGATGTGAAAATAAATGAGTCAGTATAGGAAAAGCACTTATCAGAGGGCATATTCATGATAAGCTATTATCATAACACCTGGACTTGCTCCAGCACATTCATCATAACTGAAGCTCCACTGACAGAAGGAAAGGAATTGGTTAGATCCCCTAAGAGGGAAGGGAAGGAGGATTACTTGCCCCACTGAATGCAGAGGCCAGTTCCTGCAGGGATTTCCCAGAGTAACTGCGAGGTGGACCATCAGTATACGGTAATGGAGAAGCAGAACGTCAACCCGAAACAAAAGCGCCCTCAGAAACCTGAGAGTTGCAGCCAGCGGTGACCAAAGGAGAAGTCAAGTCCTGGGTGGGAAGCTGAGAAGACAGAGCAGCAACTTAGGAGGCTTGAGCTTCCCTTTGGACTCCCAGAGTGGCACAGGAATTTCCAAGAGAGAAGGGTAAGGCTTTTAGCCTGGAGCAAACTGGATCACCCTGAGGGCGGGCTGCAGCTGGCTGTGTAAGTCTGGATATGACAAACAGCCCACACAGAGAATAGAAATGGCTTCTTCCACCTACCCACATGCCTCCCTCCTGTCCACTCTTTAGACCTCTGCCAAGAGCCCTTGACCACAGGGACAGCCTCGCCCTTCCTCCTCCGCGACCCACCCACCCTGGCAGCCACCCAGCCGCCTTCAACCTTCCAGAGGCCCCAGCATAGGTGTTGCTAAAGAAGCTCAATCCCCTGTCACACAGCCCTGCCCTAAATCCAAGAGAGCCATGTACTGGGAAGGGGAGAGGCGGGGTTAGGGAGCACTGCTTTTAAACTGGGGCAGAGAAAGGGAAATGTTTTGAAAACAGAAGTCTTTTCCCTATAGATGATGCTGGAAGTGGCAGACAAACTCTCCAGTGTCATCAGAGCTGTAGTTGTTGATGCATTCTTTTTATGATCCCCTCCTTAATTCATCTGTAGGCTAGCCTGGGAACATTTTCTGTTGGGAAAAGGAAACATTCTGAATTCCAGAATTTGATTGATCCAGACAGTTCTGAAGCACTTGCTGGGGACGCTTCTCAGGAATCCCCTCACTACAGAAAGATTTCCTGGGATTTTCCGGCTGTGTGTGTGGCTTTGCAGCAGTGGGTGGGGCTGAAAGTTCCAAAACTCAGTGTGGGCATGAGAATCGTTAACCAACACACACTTCGCCTCTAGATATGGTAGCTAAATATTTCTGGAACAAAATAGTGATACGACCATCTGGTTAGGACTTCTGATTGCTCACTCCTTCCAGAAGAGACTACGTCTGAGCTGCCTACCCAGCCTGGCCTCTGAGTCTCAGGACTCCAGTTCTTCCCAGAACACTTTCCTTTAGACCAAACTTGATGCCCAGGAACACGGAGCTGCCCCTGCCCCCAACACCACCATATATTGCTTGTCATGTATTTAAGCCAAACGCAGCAGTCCCTCAATTATCCCCATCCTTCAAATTAATTGTCTTTTTGCTTAAAGGTACATATCCCACCCAGTTCTCTCCCTCACCCTCTCTTTAAGTTTTATTGATTTTTTTAAATACATGACAGCAGAATGCATTACAATTCTTATTACACATATAGAGGACAGTTTTTCATATCTTTGTATATAGAATATGTTCACACCAATTCAGGCCTCCGTACACGTACTTTGTGGAATGTGATGGACATCATTATCTAACGTACATGTATGAAGACTCGATTTGGGTGTCAACATACTTTATATATAAACAGATATGAAAAATTGTGGTATATTTTTGTAATAAGAATTGTAATCCCACCCAGTTCTCAAAGCTGTTTCTCCCCATGCCCCAGTGCAAGTGCTATGCTTGGATTGAACTGGTCTGGGTGTTTCTCCCCCAAAGGGCTAACCTCAGGTACCGGTGGAGATAGGGTCACAGCCTGCTGGCACTACACCCCCTGTCCCTCTAATCTTCCCTCCAGGCTGCAATTTTAGCTAAGGCTTAAAATTTAAAAAAAAAAAAAAAAAAAAAAAAAACCTAGGAGGAAAAAGGCTGCCTGTAATTAGAGGAAAATAAATACTGGTGCTAGATTCCCCCCCCCCCCCCCCCCCCCCCCGCTATAAGCAAGTTTTGATAGAGAAAGATGAGACCATCAGGCTGCTGAATGGTTGAAGGGAAAGAGAGAAAGGGGTGGTCTCCTGGAGGACAGAAGGGAACCAGAAGTGAAGGCTGAGACCTACATCAGACCTTGGTGGTATTTTTATTGGTAGTAAGTGTGACTATCTGTGTTGTTTTCATGTGCCAGTCCTTTTTATACTTACTAATATTTCTGACATCTTTAATCCTTAGTGATTTTAATCCTCTTTTTAAAGAGGAGAAAACTGAGGTCCAAGAAATTAAATAATTTACCAAGATGATGGAGATAAGAGAGGCAGGATTTCAACCTAGATATGTCAGATTCCCAAGGCTACAGTTGGAGGCAGAAATTATATCTCCCAGAATAGCATATTTCTTAATTTGGAACTTACTGTTTTGCCCCCCCCCCAAAAAAAAAACCTATAAGACGTTTTCTCCCTTTGCTTTGTTTTTCCCTAGCTTAGGCCAAGGACATAGTCATAATGACAATTGGCATTTGCATAGCACTTTGTCCTCTGTAAGTTGCTTTGTGCACATATACACCTATGTGTGCCACAAGCCTTCCAGTCTGTCTGGATCTCCTCTTCCTTCCAGGTCCCTCTCTGTCCACTGCAGCACAGTCCTACTTCCTTCTGGGAACACCCATGGCCTGAGGGTTAGCAACACCCAGTTTGATCTCTATTCTAATTGCTGTTCTCTTGCTGATAGACAATGTGAGTACACGAGTAGGTGGCAAGCTCTACAGAAAGCAGATGGCACTAGGCAGCCCCCACCTATTTGGTTGCTCATTGTGCCTTCAGGGTGAGCCCGTGGCAGACACTCAGCAATTGATTGATTGACCCTCTTTCCTCCTTCAGGAAACCAGTGTCAGAGCCCTTCTAGGAAACTCAGGACAGGGACCTTGCCAATGTGCCTTGTTATCAGGAATACAAGATTTAGTGGTCCCATGGGGTTGACAGCTACTCCTGAATAGAAATCAACCCAGGACCTGCCCGGAACTCCCCAGAAACATGGCTTTCTCCTGGTGCCTCAACAGTCACTCCTTGGTATGAACCACATTCTTGGCTGGTCCCCAGAGCCAACTGAGTCTTTGGGATCAAGTCTCAGGCACTCTTTGTTCTAGTTCAAGCTTGACTGATGCATGCCAGGCCCTGGTACCACGTCCATGATCTGATGCTGGCCCAGAACGACTTTGGCGGTCCCCTTCCCCACCACCTCCCAAAGGGAGAGGGTTGAATGTCTCCCTTCCCCTAAAAAGTAGAGCACAGTTCTGTTACAGATGCTAAAAAATATTTTAACACGTAAGCTAGGATTCTGGCAAACCACAATAAAATTCATAGCTTTGGTGAAAGGCCATTGAAATACAGTGTGTGATTGTGCATCTTTCTTTCCCTGGCTTAATCAGAAACTATCTGGTATGAGATCTTCAATTCAAGGCAGTAGGCATGTAATGGACTCTAATGCATTAGACCCAGTTTGGTTTATAGAGATGTCCTGAAGTTGCTCTTGGCCTAGAAGTTTCATGAGATGAGAAAATAACTTAAAAAGTATCCAGAAGAATGAAACAAGGGTTCTGGCGGAGGTATAAGGAGGGAATGCTGATGTGAGGTTGCTGCGTGAAAGAGAACCATCAGAACAGGTTGATGGTAGTAGGGGAAATCAGTAAAATGATAAAACCAGCATCATCTGACTGTGAGGAGTGACAGGTGTGCAGAGAGAGGTGGTTGATTTCCAGAAGCCGAATGGTTCTGCCTGACACTTGGAATTGGCCACTCCTTCTTGCATCCTGGGGAGGACCCTTAAACAGGAAGATTGCTGAGAGTGATTGACTGTGGCCAGACTGGGAGTGCAGAAGACCATGGCTGGAATGAAAGAAGCCTGTTTTCAGTGACAGGAGTAAAACTACCCTCAGGAGAGAGGGCAGAGCAGCTGATAATAACAAGAATGGCCACTGGTTTGGCTGGTTGTGTCAGTGTCTGTGTCCTGCCCCAGACAGAAGAATAAGAAATTCACTTAAAAGGCAAAACTTTTAAAATAAGCTAACTGATCACCCTCATTTTGTTTCTTAATTATATCAAGCTGTATGGAATAAGTGTCCAAACTCAACTTCTTCTCTTTGCATATGTGGAAAGTTCTGTTTTTTTTTCCCCCTATTTTATAAATGAGGACCAACTCAGGGAGGTTAAGTAACTTACCAAATGTCTCCCAGCCAGTAAGTGGGAGAAGCAGGACTCAAATGTCTATTCCCTTTCCATGGCTGCTCTGGACCAAAGTAGTCATGGCTATGCATCCCGTAAAACAAGGTCTGATATGCAGAGCTCCATTTTGTTGTGAGTTGCCAGGGCGATAAGTTCAGTAGGATTTAGTAAACTTTAATATAAAACCTCTGGCAATAGCATTCTCAACCCTGGTTTTTGAAAGGAAAACATTTAGGTTCCAAATGGCAGCATTCAAAACAGAGAGCATGCCCTATTACCATAAGTAGCCCCTTCCACCACTTCTTTCCCATCTGTTTCCTGCATGCTGATTATTATTGGGAAACAATGATGTCAACTCTTCCATATAAATCTACACCTCCCTGCCGGCCCCTCCCCTACAATGCATATTTTTGTTCCTCTTTCTGGCTTTTGTCTTGCTGTTCTGTTAGGGATGCACGCTTTTGGCGTCAATAGTTGGCTTTCTTTTTAATAAGTTTTAGCTATTTAAGCTTCACTGTAGCCTTCAAAGTGCACATGCTTCTTTGGGTCCATATTTGGGAAATCCTTTGTCGTTTGGCTAATAGCTAGAGCATGGGCCTGGGGTTGATGGAGAGCAACCATTTTGATTTCTGGAAAAGCAAAGCGAAACGCAAGTCTCTGAATCACATTCAGAGCTGTGGACGTAATCCCTACTGGGGAGCCCTGAATGCTATAGCTGGCCTGGGCATAGAGCCTGTGCCTGGAGGTCAGGAAAATACACCCATGGTGTAATCTGCAAGAGGCCTGTATTTCCCCATCTGAACCTTGACTTTCAAATGGGGCCTGGTTTCCACAATCCCTTGTCATTGCTGTCCTTAAAGACAATTTGGTTTCAAAATGGAAGGGAGGGGAATCTCTGAGAACAGTGTGGGTTTGAATTCTGGACCCAAGAATTCTAGACCACGCTTAAGCTTTTGGGCAATTATTCTCAAACTTTTCCTTTCAAAAACCAGGGTTGAGAATTACAATATAATTCTTACTTTTAAATTTAAATTTTAAAATTAAATATTAGTCAAATTTATTACACTCTTAGAAATACTTCTTAAATTCCATTTTGTACTCCTTAAAACCAAATGAACATCTAATAGAATTTTTCAAAGGGTGTTTGCCTAGGTCCTGCAGTGTCTGGGTCCATGGGGAACATGTATCTCTACTGAGTGGGCTAGAGTTTGTGAGGCTGTTAGCTGTGAAGTGCAGCTGCCTGTCAGGATTCTGACGTCTAGTCCCTCAAAGATTCAGCTTTCGTAAGTCTGGGTGAAAGGCCACATTTTTCAAAGATAATCCTCCAGGCTCAATAATGGCATCCTTGGGCTACTGATCTCACAGGGAGATACCTACCTGGTCCTAGGTCATAGAAAAAGAAATTCTGTAAAGCCACATGACTTTCTTTTCCTCATTGTACTTTTTATATTGCCCCAAATGTCAACAGTGAACATGGATTTTTACTTTTTAAATCAGAAAAAAGAAATTTTTTAGTATTTATTGTGGGAATAGGATGTTTTAATTTGCTGAATTTTTGATAGAGTCCCTCTCTTTCCCTCCTTATTTGGGAGGAAATAATAAACAAATCTGTGAGTTTGCTTTCCTGCATTAATACATGCAGTATAGTGATGTTAGTTAACCTGTCTCTGAGAAGCAGGTTAACAAGGTGGTTAAGCATATGGCTTTTTGCTGATAGACTGCCTGTGTTCAAATCCCATGTGCTAGGTCTGTGACCATGCGCCAGTGACCACACCTCTCTGTGCCTCAGTTTTCTCATCTGTAAAGGGGTTATGATGTCAATGGGACCTAGGGTCATTGTGAGGATCACAGGAGCTACTGCACTCCCTAGGGTTTCGACAACTTCCTGTAAGTGTTAACTGTGGTTGTGTTTTCCTTGGTGACTGGAAATCTTATCCTGCTTCAGCCTCGTCACTGGGAATGTGGTTCCTGAGCTGGGCGGCAGATGGGGAAGTTGTGAGAGCTAAGAGCAAGTGTCCCAAGGCCTCTCTGTGTTCCCAGGGCCTTTTTTCCCATTTCCTCCTCTTCCTCTTCTTTCGTCTCCCTTATATACACAAAATTATTTATTTTCTTTAATTGGATGGATTAAAAAAAAAAGCTAGTTTCAAGATTCTTATCTGTTGATAAATATGTCTGGGGTGGAACTGTGGCAAACTTTCTAAATTTTACCTTTTTTTTTAGTCATCAGAAAAAGGAAGGAATCTAAAATAAAAAGGAGGAGGGGTCATGATAAAAGGCTATAACTGTAGTGACACCTGTCCAGCCTTCTAGCTTCCATCTGTATTTCAGGAAAATTATAAATCTAAAAAATGAGCCTATTTCCATCATTGAACCAATGATGTGAGGCCTAGGCAGATGCCATTTCGTATATGCCTGGCCATTTGCCCTTTGACTGAAGTGGACTGAATGAGGTCACTCTGGCTTGAGAGGAAACCTAAGTGTGAATACCTGCAAACTGTGCTCAGTCCTGGGCTGTACAGACAGAAGCTGGGAGTGGGAGACAGATCAAGGATCCATTCTGTACTCTTCTGGGGGTCCTATTATATATAGGACATGGAGTGTTATATTTTTTCTCTGTGCTACATTTTAAGTTTGTACACAGAAATACATTTATGAAGGTGATCAAACTCGTGACAGGTTATAAAATGCTACAGATGATAAGTGCAGTTACTAAGAATGTTTAGCAGGTAGGGACTTGACCATGCTGCCCTCTCTGGGCTTTTGTGTTTGTTGCCCATTGTGTTAGCTACTTCTTGCTGTCATAACAAGTCATCATAAATGTCATAGCTTCCAACAACACAAACTTACAGTTCTGTAGAATTAGGAGTCCAAAACAGATCTCATCAAAGTTAAGAGGTCAGCAGGGGAGTGTTCTTTTCTAGATGATCTAGGGAAAAATTCCCATGCCTTTCCCAACTTCTAGAAGCCACCTGCATTCCTTGGCTGGAGGCTCCCTTCCTCTAACTTCAAAGCCTGCAACACTGCATGCCTCCCACTATTCTCCCCAAGTCGCATCTCCTGCTTAGCACAGCTGAGAAAGGCTCTCTCCACTTTCAAGGACACATGTGATTAGATTTGGCCCACCGTCAGTATACTAGCCCCATCTCAAGGTCCTTAATCAAATCACATCTTCCTGCAAAGTCACAGGACTCAGGGGATTAAGGTGTGGACATCTTTGAAGGGCATTATTTTCCTTACCACCTTCCAGAAAGTTATGGTACTGAGTGGATTGCAGTACTTGGTAATCTTTCAGGTCTTCCCCAATCCAGAGAGTTGGTGAGTACGTTATTTTAATCCAACTTGGTACCCTATCAGAAATACTCCTAGTGTAGCTCAGTGGTAGAGCACTTGCCTACCATACGCAGGGCCCTGGGTTCAATCCCCAGTACTACACGCCCCTCCCCACCAAAAAAAGGAGGCTGGAAATGTTCTTTAAATTCCCTTTTGGACTCCTGGATACAGAACAGACAAACAAAAGCCCTATAAAGTCTAGGTCTGTGGAGAACATGTCATTGTCCTGAGCAAAGTTTATAGATTACAAGCTGTTAAGGGCCATCTATTAATATTACATGTTCAGCCCCTTGGCTACTGAGGGAGCCACAGAAGAGCTGGAACCATGCTCTTATTTATTGAGAATCTGCCTCCTGCCAAGCCTTGTGCATATGTTAATTCATGTGTTCTCTAAAAACAGCCTTAGGAGGCAGGTATTATTTTTTTATTTGGCACATAATAATTTTACATATTTTTGAGGTACAGTGTGACATTTCAACACATGCCTACAATGTGTAACTATCACATCAGGGTCACTGGCATATCCATCACCCAAACATTTATTTCTTTGTGTTACAAACATTCAAAATCCTCTCTACTAGGTTTTTTTTTTTGAGATATGCAATTAATTGTCATCAACCATAGTTACCCTACTGTGCTACTGAACATCAGAAATTATTCCTCTTCACCAACTGCATCCCTGTATCCTTAAACATCCTCTCTCCAACCCCCACCCTTTGCAGCCTCTGGTAAACATTGCTCTACTCTCTACTGCTCTGAGATCACCTTTTACAGCTTCCACATGTGATTATACAGCATCTGTCTTCCATGCCTGACATATTTCGCTTAACATAATCCTTCAAGCTCATTCGTGTTGCCACAAATGACAGGATTTTCTTCTTTTTATGGGTAAATGATATTCCGGTATGTATATACCTCATTTTCTTATCCATTCATTTGTTTGATGACATCTAGGTCAACCCTACATCTTAACTATTTTGAATAGTGTTTCAATAAACATGGCACTGCAGATGACCTCTTTGACATACTGATTTGCTTTTCTTTGGGTTTATCCCCAGTAGTGGAGTTGCTGGGTCATAAAATAATTTTATCTCTAGTTCTTTGAGGAAACTCTGTACTGTTTTCCATCGTGACTGTACTAATTTACGTTCCCACCAACAGTTTGAGTTCCCCTTTCTCTGCATTCTCACCAGCATTTTAAAATTTTTTTCTATTTGATAATAGCCATTCTAACTAGAGTGAGATGATATTATCATTGTGATTTTGATTTGCATTGCCCTAATGATTAGTAATATTGAACATTTTTCACATACTTTTGGCTCTTTGCACATTTTCTTTTGAGAAATGTCAATTCAGATCATTTGACTTTTCCCACCAAGAGGTGCTTTACCACCAAGAGAGCTACACCACCAGCACATTTTATTATATTATCTTGAGATAGGGTCCTGCTAAGCTGCCCAGGCTGTCTGTAAACTTGCCATTCTCCTGTATCAGCCTCCAGAGTCGCTGGGATTATAAGTGTGCACTGCCACTTCCAGTTTGCCCATGTTTTAATCAGATTATTTGTTTTCCTTTGCTGTTGAGTTTTTGGAGCACCTTGTACAATCTGAATATTCGTCCCTTGTCAGCTGAATAGTTTGCAAATGTTTCTATAGGTTCTCAATCCACTACCTTGATTGTTTCCTTTGCTAAGCAGAAGCTTTTTAGTTTGATGCAATTCCTTTTGTCAATTTTTACTTTTGTTGCCTATCTTTTGGGGTCCTATCCAAGAAACCTTGACTCAGATCAATGTTCTGAAGCACTTCCCCTATGTTTTCTTCTAGTTGTTTCATAATTTGGGGTTTTATATTAAGTCTTAGATCCATTGTTTTGTTTTGTTGGTTCTAGGGATTGAACCCAGGAGCACTTTACCACCAAGCAACATTCCCAGTCCTTTTTACAATTTTTTCTTTTGACACAGGACCTCTCTAAGTTACTTAGGGCCTTGCTATATTGCTGAAGTTGGCTTTGAACTTGCAATCCTCCTGCCTCAGCCTCCCCAGACACTGGGATTACAAGAGTGCACCACTACGCCCAGCGTCTTTGATCCATTTTGAGTTGGTTTATGTATGTGGTGAGAGATGGGGATCTAGTTTCATTCTTTTGCATTTGGATATCCAGTTTTTCCAGCACTATTTAGTAAAGAGATTGTCCTTGCTTCAATGTATGTTCTTAGTGCCTTTATTGAAAATCAGTTGGCTATAAATATGTGGATTTATTTCTGGGACCAATATTCTGTTCCATTGGTCTATGTGTCTGTTTTATGTCAAACATGCTGTTTGGGCTATAATAGCTTGGTAGTATGTTTTGAAGTCAAGGATTATGATAGGAAGCAGGTATTATTATTGCCTCTATTTTTCAGATGAGAAAATAGAGCCTTAGAGAGGTAAAGTGATATGCCTAAGACCACAATAACTGTGCTTACAATCAAGGTTCACCAGGCCCTGTCTTGTTCCACCTCACTCCATGATCCCTTCCTAACTTGCCCTGTAGTTAAGCAGAGGAGGCCCTCACTTGAGAGGCTAACAGAGAACAAGCCATAACAGTGGGTAACTTAGTACCCTGCTGCACAGGGAATCCAGGCTCGTTGGTCCGAAGTGGTCAAAGAACAGACTTATTGACTTAACCTGAAGGGCTTCCAGAAGAGTAATCCATGATGATGTGAAAACATTTCAGAGTCACCCAGTGGTATGCAAGAAAGAAGATCTGGATCCCAGAAAACATTCTTAACCAAGGGATTCACCCCATAGGGAGTTCTTGTCTTGGTGACAGGGTTTAGAGATCTACCAATGAGAGAGAGAGGGCCCTTTGAATTAGATAATGCCTTGTAAATGCTCACATACTTGGGAAGATTAAAGGCACTCTCCATTGGTTTTATCTTAGAAGGAATTAGTCTAATCAGCTTCTTCTTCCCAACACTAAATTGGAGTTATTTGAAGAAATTGGATTTTTAAAGCAGAAAAGAGAGTTTGGAAAGACAGACACTTAGATGAAGTGGGTGGGCTTGTAGCATGTTGGAATCCAACAAGGCAGAAAGTGATCAAATGCAAGGGTTCAGAGGGAGCCTAGACTCCCCACCCTCTGCCTTCAGCTCCCAGACACTCCTATACATTTAATGCCAGTATAACCCCTCCATTGGTCCCTTAGCCCTATTCCCAGTGTTTCCACTCAAATGTGGACCTTCATTACCTCTCACCTCTAACGACTGTTTCCTAGGTTGTTTCCTCCCTTGATAGAAAGAAAATCTGTTCCTTGAAGACTGAGGTCATTCTCTGTTTTTACTGCACTAAGTGTCTACAGGGCTGGTTCCAGAAGGAACCAGCTTCATAGGTCGCCCTATGCCTCCACTCAGGGCCACCCACCTTTCTTTCCTTGGCTTCTGTTCTCCTATTGCTTTCTCCCCTTTGGTTGCTGATCTCCTGTCTCTCTGAGAAGGACTCAGTGGTTTCCATAGGGCCACTTAAATGATCCAAGGTAATCCATCTCAAAATCTTTAACTGATCACATCTGCAAAATCCTCTTACCATATAAGGCAGCATCCACAGATTCCAGGAATAAGGATGTAAACCTCTTTGGGGGAGGAGAGCATTACTCAACCTACCACAATTTTTTTCTCCTGTAGCACGAGACTGGCTTCATGATATCATTAACTTGAGCAAAGGGAATGGTATGGTGATTGTAGGAGTGCAGCATGAGATGGACATCAGAGGCCACCAACATCTACTAAGACACTGGATCCACTGGGACTCAGGGATGAATAGGCATTTTCTGACCTTGTGGGGGAATCACAATTCCATGCAAGAGATGAATACATCCTCAACCAATTTTCACACCAACCACAATAGGAAGTAGATGACATCAGTTCTGATTCAGAGGAGTTGAATCTTATGAGTAGAAGGCAAGTGGTCTCTTCCTGAAGAGAAGATACTCCAGACAGAGGGAACAGCACACACAAAGGTGTAGAGGTATAAAACAGTATGGCAGGATCGCCATTCTCAGAAGAGAACAGGGTGAAGGGGCCTACCAGCCTGGACTATGTTTATGGGAATATGTGGCTGTTGAATGACCCTTTAAAATCTTTCAGGGAAACCAGGCACAGGATGGCATGCCTATTATCCCAGTGACTGGGAAGGCTGAGGCAGGAGGATTGCGAGTTCAAAGCCAGCATTAACAACTTAGCTAGGCCCTAAACAACTTATGGAGAGCCTGCTATCTCAACAACAACAAACAAACAAACAAACAAAATCTTTCAGGGAAAAGAGGGGTGAAGACAAATGTGTCCATTGAAATTCCAGATTGATAAAGGAAGCGAAATCTCAAAACAGCTACATTTAAAAATATCGTGTCCTTTTTTTTTTCTTTTTTTTTATTATTTCTGTCGAGAAAAAAAAAAAAAAACTGAAACTGCGCCAAGGAATACATTTCTTCAGGTGGAGGGAGATTGACATGCCCAGAGCAACTATAAACCAGAGCTTCAAAGTATGTCTCATTTATTTATAATCTTAGGAAATTTCATCTCATTCTGTTTTGTGGATGACAACCAGGAGGATGTTTAACATTTCCAATCCAGGGTTTATTTGAGGTGAAAAACTGTCATGTTCCTTTCCACCTGCTTCCTGGTCCTGCTTCTAGTGCATCTGATCTCTTTCTTCCAGCTTTCTCTTTATCTTTGTCGTTCCTCCAATTTGAGAAGCCCCAGAGCAGATAGCCCCAGTTCTACTCCAAGGTTGCATTTGAACTTGGCCTTCTATCCTCCTATTCCACCAGGATGAGTGTCCCCACCCTGGAGCAGTGTCATTTCCCACCCTCCAGGGTCCCTGTCTCTTGGGAGACCTCAGGGTTCTTTGGAGGTAGGCCTTCCAGTCCAGCGCCTTCCCTGTCTCCACCAGATTCCAGAGTGCCAAGAACTAAAAATAATTCAGCCCTTACTTCTCTAGCCAAACGGCCCTTAAACTGGTTTTTTTTTTTTTTGGGGGGGGGTTCCCCCATATGACTGAAAAACAGTCCAGAAGGGAGCAAGCCAAGGTATGAGGAAAACCACAGCCTAACAGGCTGCTCTTAGGCTTGTGTCCATTCTGGACAATGGTCATCTCCATTACCCCCCTTACCAGAGTAGCTCCTTTGGATATAGTTTTAAGTGTCCGCCAGAGGCTTGATCTCCAGGGAGGTCACACTGGGAGGTGATGGGTCCCTTAAGAGGTGGGGTCTAACAGCAAATCCTTACATCAGCTGGGATTTACCTGGGTGCTCTGGCTTCCTGGTTCTCTATGTGATTTGGTCTCTTGCTCCCAGTCTAGCTTCTTCCTCTATGCTGTAAGGTCCCCACCAGACCTGAGCCTGTGTCTACCCCATGCCCTTGAACCTCCAAAAGTGTACAGCTCACTTTTTTCTTTACAAGGTTGGCCTGCCTCAGCGCCATCAGTGACACAAAACTAATGCAGCTCTCCTGGCCACTCTTTGTGGCTACTGAGAGGAATGTCAAGAGTCAAGAAAAAAATAATAAAATATGCACTGTAATGAGGAGTAAATACCTGCTGCAGGTGCAAGCCATCCTTTTTCTCTTGTAAAAGTACAAAAGTAACTGTAAAATAAATACCAAATAATATGGAGATTTGTGAAGTCCTGTCCACGTTATTATAGCTCCACAGGTCAATTATCTGTCAGGGATGATTCATCTAGACTAGTTCTGTCCAACAAAACTTTCAGTGGTAGAAATGTGCTCTGTAGGTGTCGTCCAAGGTAGCAGTCACTAGCCACATGTGACTCTTGAGCCCTTGATGTGGCAGTGCCACTGAGAAACTGAACTTTTCATTTTAATTAAGTTGAATATACAGAGTCACATTTGGCTATTGGCTATTGCATTGGATAGCATAGATCTGCCTCTGTTCATATACTAAAAAATACACAGTGGATAAATAAAGTCATATCACACGTTTGCAACACTTTCTTCAAATAACAATAGATCCCCAAGAACTAGCAGTTTTTGTAATTATAACTGTAACTTATTCCTTTTAACTGCATGCCTGAATGATTTTTTAAGTATTATTTTTCTCTCTTAAATCAACTATCACATTCCTGTGGTTGAAAATATAAGAGATGCTAAAAAGTATAGTTTAAAAATCTCCTTCACCTCCCTGACACCAGCCTTTCTGGTCCTCTCCCCAGAAGAAATTACTGCTAATTTTCCTGGAAATCTTTCCAAAGAGACTTTGGATATATGCAAGAAAATAGACATACTTCCCTTATTGTCTAAATATTGATATAAATTGTCTTTTTATTGACTATGTTGTATGAGCCATGCATCATTCATTGGTAATTTCTATTATCTATAACTTGCTGAATATTAATAGAGCTTCCCCTTACCTATGATGAGAGTAGAATTTGCTAGCTCACATATTTCTAATTATAGTTTAAATTTATGTTCCAGTATTTTTAAAAAATATTTTTAGTTGTAGATGGAGACGATATCTTTTTTTTTTTTTTAATGTGGTGCTGAGAATTGAACCCAATACCTCACACATGCTAGGCAAACATTCTACCACTGAGCTACAACCCCAGTTCCTGTGTTCCAGTATTGATGAGATGTTTTCTGGTCAATTATTATTCTGTCAGTGGAGGTATTGGTCCTGGGTTAAGGTGGAGGCTGAGAGCAGTGTACAGTTAGAAGTTGTTTGGCCCACATGCTGGCATATCCATGGCATCTTGATCACAGTGGTTATCCAGACCAACCTGGCACAGACCACAGGGATCCAGGCAGAGTGGAAAAGCAAGTGAATGGAAATGGCCTAAACTAGAGAAGTATACAAAGCTGAACATCTCTGTCTTTGCAAAAACAACAGCTAGAATCTACCTTAAAGTAGAATCAGAAAACAGTTGTATTGGTAGATTCTTACAGTGAGCAAAAGGAGAATGTCTTCATAAGAACTTGTCATCAGTGTCACTCATTAAACCTTTCAATGACTTCTCAGCATGCATAAGACAAATGTACTCCATTCATACCAATAAAAAATAGTTATATTGGTAGATTCTTACAGTGAATGTGAAGGGTATACAGCTTCACACTCAGATACCTCCCCTTCCTGCAAGCTATTTTCCCTCATCCCTCTGAGGAAGGGTGAAGTGCCCTTTCTGTGTGCTCTGTTTTGCTCTGCACTTGTCCAGCCCTGCTCTTATCACACTGACTGGATACAACACCCATCCCTCCATTCCATCCCTACCTTATCCTAGACTGCAGGTAATCCAGGTCAGCTCCATGAGCTCAGGAACTGTGTAACAGTGTCTAGAAAAATGGTTATAAATATCTGTTGAATGAAAGACTGAGTCCAGGGAAGGGTCATATTGTCTCAGGTCTGTGATGACACAGAGTGGAAGAGTGCATTCTATGTGGATATTTTGCACACGTGTTCATCTGTCACGTATTTATGTGCATCACTGTGGAAACTGGAGGTGCAGGAAAAACCCACTGATTTGAGGCTTCATTCTGCAAATAATTGTCATGTGGTCCTAGGCAAATCAACACTGATTTTGAATCTTGTTTTCTTCATCTAAAAATGAGGATCAAGAATTGGATAAGATAATGTGTGCAAGAGGCTTTAAAACAAAAAGCAAATTAAAGGCCCCAAAGGCTGTCAAGTATGCTATGAATTTGATGCCTCCATATAGATATCACCCCCTGCCATATTGGCAGGAAGTCAGGAGAGCTGCTCTCCCTAACGCAACTCCTGTATACAACCTTGTTCACCCTCCCCCCAGCCCTGCCAGCTTCAGCCATCTGCTATCAGCAAAGTTTCTTCTGGGCTTCAAGTGCATCATCCAGGTGCATAGCTGGGGCTCCCCACGGGGCCCCTTTCACACAGGGCCAGGATTATCCAGTGCCAAGGCAAACACAGAGATAAGTGAACTAGAAGCTGATATGACATCTTAGAGATGAAAGAATATTAGAAAATCTCTATCCAAACTTCTTATTTAAACCATGGTGAACCTGAGGCCCTGGAGGGTAAAGTCATTTGCCTGAAAAGATGCAGCTGGCTGGTGGTGTTTTCTGGCTGCCTGTTCATGTTGGCCAGAAAAAATAGGTAAGTGTCTCAGAACCATGTAGCATCAGGGATCCCTGAGAGGGAAGGAGGGAAGAGGATTTGTAAGACTATCTCACAGCTTGAGAAGAATATCCTTTTTATACAGCTAGTTACACGCATGACATGGTGGTCACTGTTACGGCTCATATACTAAAATTGGAACAATACAGAAAAGATTAGCACGGCCCCTGTGCAAGGATAATATGCAAATTAGTGAAGCTTTTCATATTTTAAAATAAATAAATACATATATTTATGGCATAGAAAGATATCCAAGAACACATTAAGTAAAAAGAGTCCACAGAACTGCCTGTACAGTATAATTCCACTTTAACTACATATAAAAGGAGGCCTGGAAGGGTTGATTCATAAGCATTACCAATAGCTTTCTCTGAATAAATGCTTCTTTCTTTCTTCTGCATACACTGATATGTTTCTGTGTTGTTTGAAATTCTTTTTGTAATAAGGAACATGTATAATGGTTATACTTTGAGGAAACAAAGATTTTTCATTTTATCAAAGCATGCATAGTCTCTCAATTAGTCCAACTCTCTTTACTCTGATTTTGTTCTCATCAAACAAATTTTATCATCTGCAGCTTGCTCTCTCCAATGAGGCCTCCATCTATAAAAAGCCCAGACCTGATTTTGAACTCCTATTTTTAAAAAAAACTATTAAATTGCCATCTGACTCCACAAAATCATCCTCTTTAAATTTAGCTGGAGAAAACAGCTTCCCCCTCAGTGAATGTAGCAAATTTGTGTTCCAATTATGCCAAGGAGAAGACAAAACCATGGCTTTTGATGACCCCACAAAGAGCCCACTTCCCTCCTGCTCACTCCCCTGAGGTCCTTCTTAAGCATCAGCCTGATCCTCAGTGCTTACAGCCTTGGTAAAGAAGCCTTAGAAACCTTTGGCAGTGCATCCTCAGATCTCTGACATGGAAAGAAAAAGAGCTTTGGTTTGAGATTGTGCAAAAGCATAGCCAGCTGTCTGCTCTGGCCAATGGCCAGCTGCCGACATTGGTAAGACTTGCACTATACCAGCAGAGAGTGTGAAACGAATTTCATTTGGTTTGAAAAGTGAGGTCCAAGTTAATAGGATAGGGAACCTGCCAAAATATTGGGGTAGGAGAGAAAGACGTGTACCTGACCCTTATCATGTACTTTACCAGACCATCTCATTTGTTCTTCAGTATCCTGTGAAGTAGATGAAGCTGGTAATTATTAGATCTGCAATATAATGAGGTCACTGATGTTCCCCAAGGACAGAGAACTGGTAACACTAAATCTGTGACCTTTATTTACCATCGCATAGGATGGAAGGTCTGTGTACACATCATGCATATTTAAAGCTCTGGACAGGAATCAGAAAACTTATGTTAGTCATAAGTGACCTTGAGAGAGTCTTTTCATATTTCTCAGCTTTCATTTCCTTATCTTTGAAATGGGAGAGTGATATCTATCCAGCTCGTCTCAGGGGGTGGGGCTCTGAAAAGATAATGAGCACAAAAATACTGGGCTTTGAAAATGGTGCTTAGTTAAAGGAACATCAAGTATGATCAGTTTTTTAGTGCCGCACAGAGGGAAGCTTTTGAGAATAATTTTCTCTGTTTAAAAATGTTATCTTTTGTCAGAATAAACTGAACATGGCCCACAGCAATCCAATAAGCCCCAGCAATTTGGTTAGGAAGCCAAATCTATTTTCAAAGCCCCTGTCCTACTTAAGGTAAACTCAGCTCTGAAGATAAGTAATCGGGTTTCTAGGAAGGAGAGGAATCCCTGCTGGCTGTCTCTTCTCTCTGAAATCCCTGAGTTGGAGTGGACTTGATTTAGGAGCTCTTGGCAAAATGGTTGCTAAGGGGCCCAGACTTTAATACTAAAAAATTGGTTTTGCCTGATTATTTTAAGGCATATTTAAGTACCAATAACCTTAAATCTGTGCTATGCTATTCCCATAGCTAGGGTCTTAGAGAGGCCTTGGAGCCTAGGGTTCTATCCCCTGCTTCTGGAGAGCTCTGCTTCTTCAGTGCTGTTGGTTTTAATGCTTTGGATGACATTAATCTGAACAAAGAATTTTATGCTCAAAAAGATAAGTTTGAAAACCTGTGCTGCTTAAGTCTTCAAATCAGCAAAACTTTTTTGTCTGAGGGTTACACCTGCCTAACCATGCACCTCCCATTCCCTCATGCCTTTGCTCTGCCTGGCCTCACCAATACCTCCTTTCTCAGATTGGCCACTGTGGGCTTACCAGAACCCTTCCTCTGGGCAGTGCATGTGGTTTGTTTTGGGTAAGACATTTTGTAAAAACCCTGCAGCATATACACACACGTTATCTGGCAAAAACTGGTCAGCCCTGATCTGTAATGTGTTGTTGTATGCTTTACATGATACATAAAGTTTTTGTTATCAATAGAAACAGTAAAGAAATAAGGCAGAACTATAAAGCTGACATGAATGCCACTGCTGTAGATTTCTATGAATAGTTAGCCCTCCTGCCATCATGGATAAAAACGTTTCTTAGGTGAACACTAGCAACATCTGCTACTACAGATGTATCCTAATTAACCCGGGAGGAAAGGAAAGAAGAAAAGAAAGAAAGGAGGTTAGGAAGGAAGAATGGGGATCGGAAGCTGATACAGAGGAATATAATATAACGTTATGATTTTGGAAGCGGTCAGCTAGGTGGAAGTCCTGCCCTTTGTAATGACGTTTGGTGTGACATGGAGTAAGATTCTTCTCTAAGCCTCAGTTTCTTTATCTGTAACATGAGGATAAAAATGTTAGCTTGATAGACCTCATTGGGATATTGAGAGGACCAGTTGAAAGTGGGCAGGGGAAAGGGGCTTGCAGATTTCAGTTGGGAGGGCCTTACTGTTCCTAGCTGAAGGCTCTGTTGTCATTTCCTTCACTGTTTTCTGAACAGATGGTCTGAAGGATTAGGGTCTTTCCCTCTTTCAGTTTAATTTTGGAGCTTTGAACCTAAACCCAGCTGTTTCTACGGTTTCAAATGCAAGGTCTCAAAGGTTTTTCACTAAGTGAAAATTCAGTCATAATACATTGTCCCCCTTAGAACTCTTGAATGTGTGGTAAGAATAACTTCAAGATGACATTGTTGACAGAAGAGTTATACTCTGATCTCTCCTGGAAACATCACACAATAACTTGAGTTTTGTCTTCTGTATAACTTTTTACTCCACAAATGCAGGAGTAAGAAGTGCTTTGTCCTCATTTTAGGAAACTAAGGAGATATTTTACTTTCTTATCAAGTAATTTAGCCCAGTTTCATGGAAAAAAGGATTGACAGTTCTCCTCTTGACTGGTATAGAAATTTACAAATGATAGACCAAAGTTAGTCTTTCTCTTTATAGCTAGGAATTTTTTTTTAACCTTTGCATACTTCTATTAGAATACTGTAAAAGTTTCTCTTATATTTAGTTTAGAGTTAGACATTCAAATCTGTAAAAATTCAAAAACTAAGTTCTGCTAGTGAGGAATGCAGTAATAATTTAAATATTTCTGGGAAATTTTTGAGAAGTGGTAAAAACAAGCTAAACTACATTCCAGCATTAGATGGACATCCATCTCTTAGTCCAACGACCTGTGCATTTTTTTTTCATGTACAGGTCAGATTGCTCCCAAAAAATGCCTTTTCAAAATAAGCACCGCTGCTGGTCTAATCTATCTTGGGACTCATTGTTAAGAATTCTTCCCTTCTGCTGCCTTCTTTGGGGCAATACCAAACAAACATTAACAACTGTGGAGCAGATGTTCTGAAGAGAGAGGATTCCAAAGCTGGGCTCAAACATATTCCCAATCAGAACGAGACGCCAGCCACAGAGATTAATCTTCTGGTATGGGTGTTATGAGATAAAAGCCCCTTCTGGATTTCATCACATATTTTTAAAAAGTAGTCTTTAAAGAGCTGGTTGTGGTGTCTTTTCTTTCTTTCAGGACAAGGTCAGACAATTCTATTTTGTGAGACCAAGTGTCATAGAAATGCTTATGTTGGTGTTATAATTTTAGTCAAAGTAAATAGCTGTGCTTTTTGTTCTGCTATTATAATTTTTAAATAAGATGATTTGTCTGCTACCTTCTTTGATTTGATTGTGGAAATAAGGTATTAAGGAATCACATTGTAGCACAAGACATCTTAAGAAGATAACCTTTCTCTGTATCCCATGAATTGTGGAATATCAAGTAAGACAGTTCTCATCCTCCATCTTGGCTCCAACACAAAGTCATACCTCACCTAAATATTGTGCTCCTTTATCTTCATTTAACCAATAAGTATTAGGAAAAAGCCTAACATTTTCCTAGTGCTGACACATCCTGTCTCCTGGCTGTAGTAGCCTTTTCTTTCAAAAGCTTGAAAAGAACCCTGGGTGGGCGAGGTGCAGTAGTGCACGCCTGTAACCCCAGCAGTTTATGAGGCTGAGGCAGGAGGATGGCAAGTTCAAAGCCAGCCTCAGCAATTAGTGAGGCCCTAAGCAACTTAGTGAGACCCTGACTCAAAATAAAATATAAAAAGGGCTGGAGATGTGGCTCAGTGGTTAAATGAACCTGGGTTCAATCCACAATGTCATAAGAAAAATTGTTAATTAAAAAAAAAAAAAACCCTGTGTAGGTGGCCCTGCCCCCTCTAATCTCTTCCAGTGACTGGAAAAGAGGTTTTGAGGTTGAGGAGAATGGAGGGAGACGGAGACGGTGTTAGAGATCTAGAGTGTTGATAGAAGAAGGCCATGAATCCAGGAAGGTCCAAAGTCTCCCATTTCATCCCCTATGAAAGGGTACAATTTTCAATAAGTGGGAGAGGGAAAGTGATAAAAAGCCCACATATGGTGAGATCAGCAAAAAAGGTGAGTCAGCAAGGCATCTCCCTTGGCAGGGGAAAAAAAAAGGAGGGAAATTGGAACTATAGAGATGTCCATAAGCCCAGACAGGACTTTCTGTAGATGGCTTGGTGAATTTTATATCCACCATCCAGAAAATCCTAGATTTCATTCCCAGAACAAGATCTTTGTCTTCTAACACAACACAGGTCCTCAACAGAATTCACACTCCATCCATTTCTCAAAGTACAGTTGTAGTGTTAGGTTACTCACAGAATACTGCAGTGTTCTCCACTCTACTGGACCCTCATACAAGACTGGGAAATTCTCAAGTGGGGAAAACCTTGCTAATTAGTATATGCTCTCTACGGCTCATAAGGATCTTCAGGGGCACACAGCATGCTTCTGCAAAGGAAGAACAGGCCCAAGATATGGGGGCCACATGATTGTCAGGCCTCTTCCAACCCCCAGTAAACATAATCATCATTCTTGATTGGGTTGGGATAAAAATCTTAGTATCAGCCAGATGCAGTGGGGCACACCTGTGATCCCAGCAGCTCAGGAGGCTGAGACAGGAGGATCACCAGTTCAAAGCCAACCTCAGCAACTTAGTGAGGCTCTAAGCAACTCAGCAAGACCCTGTCTCTAGATAAATTATTTAAAAGGGCTGGGGATGTAGCTCAGTGGTAAAGCACCCCTGGGTTCAATCTCTGGTAACCGCCCACTCCCCACCCCCCAAAAAAAATCTTAGTATCAACAATGTCAGGCCAAATGTGAGCATGTTCAATTCATTTTCCACACTTACCTTTAAGATTAATAATCTGATAATTACAATATACTTATTGTGAAGATTTTTTTAGGCCTATAAATCCTAGCAACTTAGGAGACTGAGGCAAGAGGATCATAAGTCTGAAGCCAGCCTGGGCAATTTAAGGAGAACATGTCTCAAAATAAAATGAAAAGGACTAAAGATGTGTCGTAGTGGCATAATGCTTGCTTAGCATGTACAAGGACCCAGGTTCTAACACCAGTACCACAAAAAAAAAAAAAAAAAGAAAAAGAAAAAACCTTTTTTTCATGATGCTGTTACCTTACCCTTTACACCCTTATCTCCTTAAGTTCATGTTTCTTAATGTGTTCTTTGCCATTAAAAGTTCCATTCCAATCTTCTTCATGTCTACCCATGATTCAGTGTGTCCTTGCCAATCAGGAATCAGCTTCCATTTCATCATTTCCTTTTTTGTGTATTCTAGAGTGCAGATATCTTTTCCTCTTCTGGCCTACTCCTGGCTTGCCCTTCCCTTTCATTAATATCTTGTGAACATAAAATTTTACCCATCCCTTTAACTTCCATGTACCCTTTTTTATTATAAAAAATTGTCCAGTTAATGGAAAAATTGCTTAGTTACATTTTCTTCTTTTATGCAGGCCTGGTGACTTCCAGCAGTTATTTATTTTTATGTACAATTTTTAAATCGGTGTTTTAATATTTTAATTAATAATACATGCTTATCCTTAGTGTAGAAAAACTAGAATATATATGTCATTGAGAGGAAAAACATTTGGGTGTAATTCTATCACTCAAAGATGTAATGTTTTGGTAAATTTTCTTCCAGGGTTTTTTGTTTTGTTTTTTTCTTTTCTATGTGTATTTTCTACACAGTGTATTTAATATAATATATAATTTTGCATCTCACTTATTTCCCATTACAACCTAAGTCTATATTTGTTATCAAATCTTATAACAAATATTAATATAAATCTTATTAAAACATTAAGGCCCTGAAATGTTTTATCTTATAAATATACCAGTTTATTGACCCCTCTGATATGAGACATTTATATTTACAATTTCTCTAATATCACAAGGAAGATCATAGTGAATATTTTGAGGCATATGACTCTTTTATTATAATAATTCTTTGGAGTAGCTTCCGGGAAGTAAAATTACTGGATAAAAAGGTGTATTATTAGTCAGGACTCTATTGATTGGGGTGAAGCAACTCAAACTAACTTGAAAAGAAAAGGGGTTGATGATTATTAATTAATATAATGAGGCTGACAAAGCAAAGATGGGAGTCGGGTTTAGGGAGCTGGGACCAGAGACTGGAACTTTGACTTTTCTTTGTCTCTACAAATAGCATTTATCATGGAGACAAATGAAACTAGAGATAATGCAAAATAGAGACAGTGCCTAATCTACAGAGACAACTGCTGTACCGTGTTCTTCATCTTTATCTCCTCTTTAAGAGCCAAGATTTTGCTTATGAACTTGCCTGGCCTGATAGGAGCTTTCGCCCCATTCCTCCTCGTGGCCCTTCCCTCGGAGGGCCAAGCTGTGGGTGTGTGTGAGCTGTCCATGGGAACCCCCAGCAGGCCCCCACCCGCGGCCCGTCTTTGTTCCCACTCCTGCAGTTCTGCCCAGCGACCTCCCACCCCAGCCTCCCAGGCGGGTGTTGAGAGGCCAACGTTGAGGACAAAGGAATCTCTGATGGAGAAAGAGCTGGCTGGGAAGGGGAGGTGGGCGGGGGTTCTTTGGCCAACGGCTCTTTTCACTCCATTCCCTTCCAAAGCCCTCTTTGCTCAGAGGCCGTCCTGAGCCAGCTCCTCCGGTCGTTTGCTTGTTGACCTGGCTTCAAGTCAGGCCCTGCGAGGTTCCGAGTCAGGGGTGAGGGAGGAGAAGGGGGCTTGCGCCCAGCGATGCCCGAACCTCCTCCAGGTCCCGTTCCCAGACCCGCGCTGCGCTCCCGTGGCCTGTCTCCCGGGTGGGGACAACAAGTGCCCTTCCTTAACCTGCCCTGGGGTCTAGTTGAGCGCTCGCCCCGTCAGTCCCCAAAGGCGGCCACGTTAAGCTTGGACAACGTCAATGCCACGTTCCAAAGAAAAAGGACCCGGACTTCTGCCCCGCGCATCGCGACTTCCTCTCGTGCCACTCCGCCCACCGGTTTCTGATCCCCTTCTCGGCGTTGGGGACAGACACGCTGCGGTGGTGGGAAAGCCCTCGCGCCCCCGCGTGTCGCGGCCGCTTCCCGGCACTCCCTCTGGGACGTGTGAGTCACTGGGCGCCTGTGGAGAGGTGCTCGAGCCTGGCGGAGCCGGCATCGCTGCACAGCGCAGGGGTCCGGGGAGTGGGGAAGCCCTGGGGCCGCTAGAGGCCCTGCCTGTCGCCCACATCAAGGACACAGGAGCGCGCGTGCGCTCTCAAGCCCAGGATCTGGGTACAGGCCTGATCCAGTCTTAGCAAGAAGGAAGAAGGTGCAGCAAAAGTGATAGTTCTTAAATTTTATTTTATTTTGCTTTCGTTTCTGTTTACCCCATCCAGGAGGATGGTAAACCTGTCTAGTAACAGTAAAGAAAGAAAGGGGTGGTGGTGGTGGTGGGGATACTTCATGACCTCGGGATATTGTTTTCATTGCTCCACAGGACAGAGCTGTGAGCTGAGAGAGGGAGGCCAAAGGAAACGCCCGAGGTGGGGGGCCCTGGGAGCTGGGGCTGGGGGCTAGGTCCTGGAGCTCACCAGCTGAGTAGCCTTGGGCAGCGCCTCTGAGCTTCAGGTTCTCAAGGCAAAATGAACAGCATCTTTAAAAACAAATGTTTGCGTCACTTTTGTGGCTCACGTCCTTTAAAAAGTAGGCAGGGATTCCTTTCATTGTCAAAGTCTTTACCTACAGTAAGATTTCTGTCTCCCCTCCTTGCATCTAAGTTGTATTTCTAGTTTATGCTCAAGCTGTGGACACTGTTTCCACATTTCCTCTCCTTCTCTTTCCCTTTCCCTCCTGTGAAATGGGAGGAGGGTCCCTTCAGAGACAGAGGATACAGTCAGCCTGAAAGAGAAAAGTTAGCTGGAGGACTCCACCACTGAGATTTCTTTCTTCAGTTATGATAGGTGGGGCTCCCGCCATCCTGCTTACTGACAAGGAATGAAATTTCCTTAAAGTCTGGTAGCCTAGCCTTCAGTTATCTGTATCTGTTTGCAGTCCTAGGCAAAATTACTACTGTAGCTCTCTCTGTCCTCTCTTCTTTCTTTCCACCTTTTAGAATAGACTCTTATTTTTGGCCCCACCAAATTTCCAGGATCCCAAACATTGTCAGCTTACTTTAAACCCTCCCAGTCCTCCAGCATAGTGGCTCACAAATGCACACCCATAGGAAAGGTAGGGCCATGTAATATATTTATCTGGTTATATTATCACAATTTTAAGGTTATAATTGTCCTTTCCTGGAAAGGACACTCCTTCATGCTGAGACCGTGTTCTTCATAGATTTATTTATTTATTTTGAACTGTCCATTCTCTCATGAAATGAAGGTAGTTGTCATTGCTATTGGTTGGTGTCCTTTCTCAGAAAAATTAAATGAGCCATTCTATGTGGATCCCCCAAAGCTTTTAAACCTGATCTGTGGAATCCAAAAGATGAGTACAGATGCTCCACTCAACATCTGGTTCTTGTTGCCCCTCCCAAGGACATTTGTATCTATTTCTTAAAAAATAAATAAAAACCTGCCAGAAGAGAGCCTCAAAGAAATTTTAAGGATAGATGAAGGGAAAAAATGATTGGGCAGAGGAAACATACTTTATTTTCTCAATTTCTTGGTCTAGATTAAGGCAACAGAATTGTATCTATTCTTAGTTTCTGGTACTTAACATTGAGCGTGACTTTATTTATTTTGTGTTACTGGGGTTTGAACCAGGGGTGCTTTACCACTCAGCTACTTCTCCAATCTTTTTTTATTTTGAGATAGGCCCTCACTAAGTTGCTGAGGATGGGTTGGAACTTTCAGTTCTCCTACCTCAACATCCCAAGTCACTGGGATTACAGGTGGGTATCACCAAGCCCAGTTTGAGCGTGACTTTTAATGGACTATTCTTTTTAGTAGAATTAAGAACTTATTTTGAATAAGCCAGTGTTATTCAGTCTTTTTAGTGTGCAGATCAACAGAATGGCTAAATGAGAATGCTATACTTTTCCTTAAAAGATGAAAATTAGACCATGTGGGTAGGTGATAATTACTACTCCTCACTTTGGTAATAGCATAGTGTGGACTTTCATCTTAAATGAGGCCTCATTGGTTAGTGTAAAATTAAAATATCCTCAAGTCACAGAATCACTACCATCTAGTAATGGAGGGTGCAGCAAGTTGTGACTTTTTTGAGTCACATGTCAGCACAGATGCTACACAAGCTCTAGTCCTTCCTTTTGGTTGCTAAGACAAAATTTTGCTTGGATTTGGAAAATAAGAGAAATTAAAATTTTTAAGTTTGAAATGAGTATCTTAGGACGACTGGACAGGAATCCATCCCAGCCTTCAGGCCCATGAATACTCTACTATTTTAAGAATGCTTTCACATGTGATCTCTGTTCATCTTCTCAAGACCCTGTGACTCCACGAGGCAGACTGGAAAGATACTGTTGTTGCCCCTTTACAGAGAAGGTATTTAAAGCTTGCCCAAGGCCTTTCCAGGGGCCATATGCTGAGTTGGGAGTCTGCTCTGAGCTCACCTCCTCCCTCTGTCCCTGCTACCATCCTTCATTCTGTGAAGGCCTTGATAAGGCTGAGCCCAGAGCCTTGAGCCAGGAGAGGAGGGTGGAGTGGAAGGGAGACCAGCTTCTCCTGGTGCCATAGACCTAAGAATCCACCTCAAGGGGAAAAAAAGACTTGGCTTAAAGACAGGCTGTTGGACAGCTATGGCAGGTAGGGCAGGGAGAAGGATTTGAAGGAAATGAGAGAGGAGCTACTAGTAATTTTCAAACTGTTCTATCGTGTTAGAATCACCTGGGAAATTTTGAAAAAGTCTTGATGCCATCTCATACTCGCATGGATTAAATTGGAATCTCAAAAGTGGAACAAGGTAAAGGAATTTTGAAAAGATCCCCTGGTTTTATGATAAATGACCACATTTAAAAAAAAAAACAGTTTCTCAGCTCTCAGTGTTCACGTCGAATCACCTGTGGATCTTGTTGAAATTCAGGTTCTATCTAGTGTTGTCGGTTGGGAGGAAGTCTAACTTGTTGAATCAGAAAAAGAAAATACTGGTTGCTGGGTGGTCAGGAAAAGATTCAAGAAAGAGGACAAGTCTGAGTGGGCTTCAAGGTCATATAAAAAAATTTGCCCCCAATATGAGGAATTAATCCAGAGAGTTCTGCCACTAAGCTACATCCACAGCTCTTTTTATTTTATTTTGAGACATGTCTTGTTAAGTTGTCCAGGCTGTGATATTCCTGCCTCAGCTTCCCAAGTAACTAGGATTACAGTCATGCACCACCAGTCCTGCCTGAGGTTGTATAAAATCCAATGCAGAAATGTGGGAAGAGCATTCTAGCCTGGGTGGTGGCACAGTCAGAGCCCAGGACGTCGGGGCATGCCAGGAGTGTTTCAGAGGACAATGGCTGTTCCAGTATAACTAAAGGGGAGAAGCTTTTCAGTGATCTGATCTGCCCAATTTAGCACTTGGCAGTTAACTGCCTATTGTTTGGGGTACAGATGTGTTCTTTCCTCTGCAAGATCCTAATGTTCAGAGGCCAGTGTTTTAGTGCATCTGACATGATGCTAAGCACTCAGCAGGGATTCAGAACACAGCTGAGGCTTTGCATTTGCATCTGCTGTCCCCTCTGCCTGTTATGTTCTGGCACTTTAGAGCCCCTGTCACCTTCTTAGTGAAGCTCCCACTATTTAATATTTAAAGGGACTTCACCTCCCTATTTAAATAGCAACACCCTCTTTCACTTCCCCTGCCTCTTCCACACACTCATTCCTGCTATAATCTTCTCTTGAGAGCTCGTCACCATCTCATATTTTTATCTTGTATATATTTCTCTTTATTATTATTTTCTTTTGAAGAAGGGTTTTCCTAAATTGCCCAGGTGATTTGGGAACTTGTGATCCTCCTGCCTTAGCCTCCCAAATTGCTGGAATTATAGTTGTATAGGTGTTTACCACTGCACATGAACTGCTTCCCCGCCCCGACCCGCCCTGTATTGGGTTTTGATTAAACCAGGAGCTGCTCTACCACTGAGCCACATTCCCCATCTTTTTTTATTATTATTATTTTTTAATTTGAGACAGGATCTTGCTAAATTGCCCAGGCTGGCCTCAACTTTGTGATCCTGCCTCAGCTTCCCCAGTAGCTGGGATTATAGGAATGTACCATCCCCTTATCTGTATGGTTTACACATGCATATGTATATGTATTTTTTAAATCTTGTTACTGCCTGTCTCCTCCATTAAAAGGCACCCCACATAATAAGAGAGGATTTGCTTATACTGTTCATTGCTATTTTCCCAGTGCCTAGAACAATTTCAGACACTCCACAAACATTTGTTGAATGAAAAAGTGAACTCAATTGAATGCATATACAGCTGGTGTTGCCAGCACAAGGGAATCCACCATTTAGAGGCAGGAGAAAAACAAAAACAAAAACAAAAAATCCATCTTGCTACTGTCCTATTGGAGAAGTGGAAAATATAACAGGATTTGGTCATTAGGTAGAAAAAATTTGAACTAAATTTGTAAATTACTCTCGCCATGGACCAGAGATTTGATTTTCAATGCCCTCATGTTAGAAATCCAAGAAAAACATGAGCAATCAAAGAGATCATGTATCTAAAATTGCTGCCTTCATCAATGGCACACACTTATAATCCTGGCTACTTGGGAGGCTGAGGCAGGAGAGTTGCAGGTTTGAGGCCAGCTTTGGCAATTTAGCAAGACCCTGTCTCAAAATAAAGACCTTGTCTCAAAATAAAAAATAACAAGGGCTGGGGATGTAGCTGAGTGGTAAAGTGCCCCTGGGATTAATTCCTAGTACTACAAATAAAATAAATAAAAAATAAGATAAATTACTTCCAAAAGATCATAAAACCATTGATGATTAGCTTAAGTATTGTTAAATATAATTATGAATGGAGTGAAAGGAAAGAGTAAAGTTCATGGTGTATAGCAGATTAGGTGCAAATGAAATCATAAGAAGGAGAAAACAAATTCTGAGAGGATATTTATGATGGTAAATTAACTAGTGGATTGTGGAATTTGGTGCTGGAAGTCATAATGCCTGACTCTCCTCTGTCACACAAACACCCAGTCCTGCCTCTGCTCCAGGGATGGGAAGCTCATTACCTCACAAAACAGAATATTCTATCTGAGAACAGTCTCATGTATTGGAGAGCTCTTCTTTCTATTGAGCAGTGAACAATATCATTAGTACTAGATCTAGGGTTATTTATTACCCACCACCCATTTCAAATTTTGAAGATATACCTTTTCCTTCCTGCCTGCCCATCCTAATCCAAGCTCATAGCCCAAAACTCCGACTCTTCTTAGAGCCAAATAACCCCCGTTCCTGAGTTTTTCTGCAAAGGAAAATTTTCTGCATATTTTTTCTGCATTGGTTTAGAGTCTACTCACCTTCAAAGTTAGATCCCCTGATCACTTCAGACTCCTATGACATGCCAGGTTCCCTGTGCCCCTCTTTAACTGTATCCCTAAGAATGAGCATAATGCTCATTATGAACCAAGAAGTGTGGGATGGTATTCGCCTTCCTCTTTCTAGATGCCTTACTTCTGTTAATGCAGCCTAAGATACATCAATGTCTTTGTCAGCCACATTACATTTGAGGCATACAATGCTTCCTGAGCTTTAGGGCATGAGTTGTACCCTCAGAGATGAAAAAGTGATACTTAAAACTCAATGCACATTATATAGCAATGAAAATATAAAATATTAATAAGATATTTTAAATTTGAATGCATGTTCTTATCTATACTAATTATCATAAAGATACAAGTTTTGGGAAAAGACAGTGCTAGGTGAGAACATTATTTCTGCTCCTTTCTAGTTAAGCAGCCATGTTTTCTGAAGCTTTGATTTCATTCATTGAAGGGGATAATAATACCCATTTTCCAGGATTGTTAGAGAAAAGAAATGAAATCATATAAGTAGGTATCTAGGATATTTGTAGATAATTTAAATTATAAGTCCCAGAAAAATCATCATTATTATGATTCTAGAACTACCTATCAATTAAATCATCCATGTTTGGACATCATATAGGCACCTCATATACTCTGGAAGGGACTTAAAAAACGCTACAGCAGCCGAGTGTGGTGGTGCATGCCTATAATCCTAGCGACTAGGGTGGCTGAGGCAGGAGGGTCACAAGTTCACAGCCAGCCTCAGGAACTTAGTGAGACCCTGAGATCTTGTCTCACAATAAAAAAAATGTGATTCAGTGATTAAGCACCCGTAGGTTCAGTTCCCAGTACAAAAACACACACACACAAAATTTAAAAACCCTACAGCAAGACAGTCTGTCTGAGAATATAAGCAAGTCCAGCATGCCCAGTCTGCAGAGGCTCCCCTAAGCTCTGGGGTCCTTGCTACCTTTGTGCCTTTCAGATCATGGAGACAGATGGTTGCCAAGTTTGTCTTTCTTCACTGTTTAGCCACATATCACCACAGCCTGCATCAACTCACTGGGGGTTACCTGATGTGCCATTGCATGACCAGAACCACATGCATGAGGTGCACAGGCACCTCCTAGACCTCCTGTATAGGGGGCCCTTGCAGCCTAAAAAGGGGACATTCTGAAGTCACTGAAGCAAAACTAGAAAATTAAGAATATTTTTCGCAATGGGCCTGTCCTTTCTTTTTAGGTCTGCAGAAGTTCTGGTCTCTTTGCAGTTCTTTCCTCTCCTTGTCCAGGCCCAGAACCCAGCAGCTATCTGCACCCTCCTTCCCCAGGGTCTCTGGGGACAAAGGCTTCTCACAGTGTTTTCCCACCCCCATCCAACTGTATCCAAGGCTACCATGGGGAACTTGGGAACAGGACTTGGCCTTCAGACAGAGGATGCCCTGCGTGCCCGCTTACAGAGCTGGCGCTCATTCCCCTGTGCCCATGAAAGGACAGACTGTTCTGTGACTGAACCATGAGCATATTGAGTGGTGCGTCCATAGTGTCCTCACCGGGGCACTATCCAAGCCTCATTGTGTGAGTCCTCGGTGGTGCTGAGGAAGCGGGTAAATGAAGACCCTGTCTGGGTAAACAGATGAAGACACTGAGGGAGTCAAAGAGGAGAAGAGAAGGAGGCTGTGTCTATACAGAGTAGCTTTTCCGCTGTCATTCAGGACTCAGTGAGCCAGTCGCTTCATAAAACCAGGGGTGTGGTCGATATTTCCATGCAGCCGTCTGATTGTTAGAACTGATCTCATCTCTTCTGTCAGTACTGTGCTGAGGGCCTTCAGGAAACGAGCAAGCCACATTAGAAGGGAGGAGGTATACACTGGGAAAATGTTGGAGGTGGGATTTGCAGATTTACCCTTATACCTCTCCAAATCTTCAGTGGATCAAGACATGGACTCCAGACTACCCAGAGCAGCAGAGTCCTGGAGGGTAGTATGGCTAGTTCTAATCTTTGCCAAAAGGGCGATGCTCTCAGCCTGCTCCCTTACTAGGAATGACTATGCCTCTTACTTTCCATGCCAGTGGATGATAATCCCATGACCCCGTGTGAGCACCCAGTGGTCTGTGTTGCAGTGGCCAGAAAATAGGGCAGGATGTGCCTGCCTTTGCTGGCATGAGACCCAGGACTCCCCACCCCTGCCCCTATGGCTTTTTAGGGTGGTTTTATGGTTGTTGACAGTGTGGATGTTTTCTTTTCATCATCAAATATGATCTTAAGTCACAGAATTCAGAAAATTGGATTCTAGGCCTAATTTAATGATGATCCTTGAGCAAATCACCCCTCTTGGAATCCCAGCTTACTCGTGGACACAATGGGGAAGGTGGAGATGGTCTTCAGGTGTCTGATAGCGAGAGGATCCCGTGGTTCTGAAGGGAGGATTCTTGATTTTCTCTCTTTTGTCTTTTACCCACAACACTTAGAAGTCATTACTGAATGGACTCTGAAATGCTTTAAATAGGTTTTTGTGTACAAATATAATGCCCAGAAACATCTCTGTGCTCTGTGTGTGCAATATATTTATAAAATATGTGCCTTTGAAAGCATTAAAAATAGTTTCAACTGTCAAACTCTGGCCTGACCAGGGCACTTTAAAACTGCCCTCCTCCTCAATGGCTCCTTCAGATCCACCACGCTGCACATTCCTCAGGACGTGGCACGGCTGCTGGTGGGAGTGAGGTTGTTTATAATCTTTCAGATTAAAATGTCATTGGGTGCCCCTCTGAAACTGCTGACATGTTTTAAATGTCCTCTTCTGATGGTCTGCCCAGGGTCAAACAAGTCGAAGGATGTTTGGCTAGGACCATGGGGTCTGCGAATCTGTCTTTAGCCCAAGGGGCACCAGGATGAATAATTGGACATTGTTTCTGCCCTGAATCAGTAGCGCTCTATGCTTGAGATGAGATCTCTAATGTAATCCACACGGTTGTGTTTGCGGGGGGGGGGGGGGGGGGGGGGGGGGGAAGAGGATCAAAATCCGTCCTTCAGTCAGTTTCCTTCTGTGTGAGTGTAGGGTACTGCAGTTTTACGCAAATACGATCTGAACTGTAGAACAATTTTAGAGAAAGGAATAAAATGGAAGGGGTTAGGTGAGATGATATTAACATTTTTTAGAGTTTAAATTTTAAAGTACCTTAAATTTTGGACAAAACTATTAAATGGAACCCTGATTCCATATTGGATTTTAAGGGAGAGTCAGAGAAGGTATATATTCACTGACCTGGGAACTTATAAATATTCATTAATTCTATACATAAACATTCTGAATAAAATGACATTAGGAAAACAACTTTAACTATGTACCCATGGCATATGCCTGTAATCTCAGCAACTCTGAGGGCTGAGGCAGGTGAATTGGCAAGTTCAAAACAACCTAGTGAGACCCTGTCTCAAAACTTTAAAAATGAGCTGGGGATGTAGCCCAGTGGTAGAGCACCTGGGTTCAATCCCCAGGAAAAACAAACAAACAAACAAAAACTCCTTTAATGCTCTAAATTAGCTATGTCTTCTGATTTTTTTATGTCTTCAGGAATAATCACCTTGAATAACCATTGTGAAAAACTTGAGATTTATAAACTATGATTCAATAAGGACAAAACAATTTTAACAGGATTATGAAAAACAGGGCTCTATTAAGGTTTAATTGATTCAGAAGGAACCTTATAAGGCAGCTAATCCTATCCAGTGCAGGAATCCTAGATCTGGGGACTCCACCGCCTTCTGCACCATTGACTGGGACTATATGCTCATCACCTCGTGAGACAGCTTGTTCTTCAGGGGGAAGAGCTGTATTTGATTGAGAGTGCTTTTGATTATTGAGCTAAACAGTACCCCTGTCATTGCTGTCTTTGGAGTCACTGAGAATACATCTTCACCTGCTTCTGCTTGAAACCCTTCAGTATTTGAAAATAATTATCTCTTTGCCTTTAGCTTTTCTCTTTTCCAGATTTAATTCCCCCGCCCTTCAATCCTTCTCCAAATGAGATAGTCTTTAGCTTCTCTGGCCTCTTCTTGATCCTCCTCCTTTGAAGTCTGTGTATTTTAAGATGAGCTTCTATGAGCTGCAGGCAATGCTCCAGATTTGTCTAATTGAAATAGAACACACAGGGATATCTCTCTCTCTCTCTCTCTCTCTCTCTCTCTCTCTCTCTCTCTCTCTCTCTCTCTCTGAAACACACACACACACACTTCCAGGCCCTCTATTCTATTCATGTGGTGTGACTGCATCCGTCTTTTTGGCAGCCTTGACCCCACTACTCTCTCACATTGACAAGTAGCAGGCAATTACCAAGGTCTTTGTCACTGACTTCCTGGCAATGCTAGACAGACAGTGATAATAGAACCTTCCCTCCCCCGCCCATGCTAAGCACCGTACTTGATATCTGGTGGCCTAATAGATATCAACCTACTAGGTAGATTCTGCTGCCTCCATTTTCCAGGTAAGAGCCCCAAGACTCAGTGAGGCTAACTTGCCTAAATTTGTATAGAAGCAGCCAGGGCCTTGGATAGGAGCCGGAGCTTTTTCTATAATACTACACTGCCCTGATCAAAGGCACTCTTTGGTCCACATGTTGGAAATACCAGACCAAAATAGCCCAACCCAGTCTTTCTGGTTCAAACCAGGAGTATTTTTTACAAAGAATAATCATTCTTCCTTAAAGGGGACTGTGAATTTCCATTAATATTACTATATCACTATGAGCCTGTCATCGATGTATCTATCCCCACCTTTAGGGAAGATATTTATGTTTTCTAGCTGTTGGAAGTTTCTGAAAGAAGGAAGAGTTATCAACTCCTGTGGACATATCTCCCACAGTATAAAAGAGTATTTCTTTATGTTTCACGTTATCTGGAGTCTGATATACTGGGATGTGTGCATTCCGTTACCCCAACCATATTCTTTTTTAAATGTAATATCATTTTCTAAGTGTTTTCTTAATAAAAATGACAGATATTTACTTTAGAAACTATTTCTACGTTCTTATTGTATTGGAGCTACGTCTAGCTTGTATTGCTGGCCACTCCATGGTCTTTGTCATGCTTGCATCCTATCCTCCCTTCTATCTTCACATGTGATCATCTGCACTGACAAGTGAGAAAATGAGTTTGGGAGGTGAGGGGACTTCTCCCGTGACTCAAAGCAAGAAGAGGCAGAAGCAGGATAGAACCTAGCTCTGCCCCATTGCTCCCTCCTTTCTGTCAGGATGCCTTTTGTTTTAGGAGGACTTTTGACCATTACTTTTGACCATTGTCATTATGACGAGTGTCTTAACTTTGTGAGAAATCAAGTACCCCGGAGTAAAATCGAAATAAGCTTCCAATTCTGCTATATTGAACGTGGCAAATCCACACTATTGAGTGGAGGAAGCAATGCCTGGGAGATTTAAATGGCGCTGTCCCCCTCCTGCTTGGTCCTTGTTATCACCAACAGTCTTGTCAGAGTCCCTGGTCCATCCTGGCACCTGTGCACAGCGTCATAGAGGGTGAGACCTGGACATACCCTAGACAGTGCTTCAATGCCTTGAAAGAAGAGGAAGGATGGAGCCTGGGCCCTGTGCGTAGACTGCTGCCCCAGCGCAGTGAGGCCCATCGCCCTTCCTGCTGACCTCTTCGCCGGTGTCCCTGACACTTGTCTCCCAGCTCCCTCTCACCTCCTGTTTGGCTTGCCATCTTGGCCCCCTCTCAGCCCCTACCCTGCCCTGTGGCCAGGCTCCTTGGCAGGGCTCCTGGATGACCAGACACTTGCGTGACTGCTCGTTTCTTTGGCTGGGCTCCCTCAACCCTGTAAGCTCTTTTCCTGGCTTCAGAACCTCAATGGGAACCCAGATGCTGCTACTGGAAACATCCAAACAGTAGCTCTCAGCTCCATGGTACTGACAAAGGCCAGATTTCCCTGTGATTTGGGAGCTCCAGCCTTGGAGCATAGTGGTCCTCTTAAAGTCACAACTCCTGGCCCCTGCCAGCCAGGTGGGATGACCCTGTAATTTATCATCCATTTGGGCCACCTTACAAGTGGAAGGAAGTGCTACAAATAATTTCACCTGTACACTGGGAATAAACAAGGACTATCCTGGGCAATAAGGATATATTTCCAGGTTGTAGTCAGCCTGATTCCCCCCACCCCATTTAAACAATAGCAACATTCCACATATATCTCAGGCTGGCTCCTCATCATCACTGCATTAGGCACTTTATAAACATGTGTTCATCATTTAATTCTTAGAATAACCTCATTTTTTTTTTTTATAATGTGGCCTGCATCTTACAGAGGAGAAAACTGAGGGTCAGAGAGGTTAAGTAATTTGCATGATAGGATGGATTTTGAGTGTTCATAACATAAAGAAATGATATATGTCTGAGGTGATAGATAATGCCAGGCACCTAATGTGATCATTTCATGTAATACATATATGTATTGGAACACCACATTACATCCCATAATTATATACAAATACTATGTGCCTATTAAAAAAAACAATTTTCAAACAAGAAAAAATGAATTCAATTAATATTTATTGAGAAGTTTCTAATTCCCAGGCACTGAAGTGAACCATATGAATGATAATGGAACTCATTCTACGAATAAACCTTTCATCTAGATTAGAAAATGTAAATCTGCTTGAAGTAACATCTAACAAGCAATGGGCCCAAGTATAACCCCAAAGACTTTGTCCTCTCTTTGAGCTCTGACCAGAATGATAATGGAACCGATGAAAACAAAACCCTCAGTGGGGAGACAATAGAGACAGCCCTCAAATTAAAAATTAGTTCTGCTTCAGAAGAACACTTGTATGTTGATTGCCTGGAATTTGAAATTCATTTTCCCATGGTGGAAAAAAAAAAAACAAAGGTCTAAAATAGTGGTTAGGTTTCAAGCCCAACCAACAGAAGTCTTTGTAGACTATAATTTCATTGTGGTCAACTGCTCTGTGTAATACCAGACTAGAATGGGAAGCAGAAACCATAGGTTTCTATCTTAGTTCTCTCACTTACTGGCTGAGTGACTTCAGACAAGTTACTTAACCTTTCCAAACCTCAGTCTTATCAAAATGGAGATAATATCTAGCCCTGAAAAATTGGCAAGAATCACAGAAGATGATCAATGTACATAAAAGTCCTTTAAAAATAGTACTTGTCCATACTATGGGAACTGACACACTGGGAATAAACAAGGACTATCACTGAGGATAATGGGATATAAATTAATGACATTGATAGGACACAAGTCAGGTCTCTAAGCTCAGTGGGTAATAAGAAGATGAGTGACCACGACAGGGCAGAGTTGGAATCTTTGGGGTAATGTGTTCTCCCCAGGTTGGGACGGCAGGTGAGAGGAAGAGATGGGTATTGGGGAGGAGAATTCATAGGCTCCCACGGGATGGGGTCCCTGTCAAGAGAAGGGGCAACATGACAGCCATGCTGCCGTAGGGGTCTGGACTCCAAGGAGCAAAGGCATTGGCCTATGGCTGGAGGGTGAGGTAACCCCAAGTCTCCACAGCCATAGCAACAGGAACTCTTATTGTTTGGGGGTTGAGAAAAATGACAGGCATTTCTGTGTATGGGGTGCTCCCAGTTCATGAGTACAGGGCTGGCTGTATTGTGACAGCCGCTCGGCAAATGGGCGTCAGGAGCTGGCCCAGAGCACAAGAAATCCGATCCTGACTTAATGAAGTTTAAAAAGAGGGATTTTTGACTAAAACATCTATCAATGATCATTTAACCATTTAAAAAGTTTTATTTCATTTTTAATGTCTCCTGGCCCCCCAATAGTAGGGTGTCACCTCTTTTTTATTTAAAATGTATTGTCAAGTCTCAGGATGAACCAAAGTACTATGTATAACTATTAAGCTCTAATATAAATAAATACAATTTATTATAAGTCTCAAATTAGACTTTTCTTTGCACATAAGCAATTTCTATCAGCCAACTAGATAATATGGGGTGTAGACTCACACTGGATGTCTTAACAGTTGTGTACCAAGATTCAGCATCTGGGAAGGGTCACCCTGCATACCTGAAATAAGGAACATATCGCCTGCAGAGAAGTTAAAAATGAAGCCAACCAGGAGCAGGTCTGGTTTTCTTAATCACCATGCACCAGTAATCTAACAATAACCTTGATAGAATATTCCTAATCCCTCAATTTTTTTTTTAATTTTGTGTTTTGGTTTTTGTGTGTGTGTGGTGCTGGAGATCAAACCCAGGTCTTCATGCATGCTAGGAAAGTGCTCTACTGTGGAGCCACACTCCCCGCCTTCCCCTAACATCATTTGTTGGTCTAAGTTCTAAACAATTATAGTGTTTACACTTATTGGGTTTTTAAAAATATTTTATTTTAGTGTTGATAGACCTTTATTCACTTATTTATATGTGGTGCTGAGAATTGAACCCAGTGCCTCACACATGCTAGGCAAGTGCTGTACCACTGAGCCACAACCCCAGTCCCTACTGATATTATTTAAAAACAGAAACAATCAAACAAACAAACAACAAGTTTTAAACTGGTGATGCAGGCCTGTAATCCCAGCTATGCTGGAGGGGTGGTAAGGGTGGTGGAGAGGGTTGTGGCAGGAGGATGGAAAGTTCAAAGCTAGCCTGAACAATTTAGTGTGACCCTAAATATATGGTATCTTAAAATCTGTACAAATGTAAATAAAATATAAATAAAAGGGCTGAAGGTGTAGCTCAGTGGTAGAGCACTTGCCTGGCATACACAAAGCCCTGGGTTCAATCCCTAATATAACCATAAATACCATTTGAGAATATTTTATCATCCTATAAAGAAGCCCGGCTCTAACTAACGATCTGCTTCCTGTTCCTCTACATCCCCACTTACTTCCCAGCCCTAGGCAACCACTAATCTACTTTCTATCTTTGTAGATTTGCCTGTTCTGAACATTTCATATGAATGGACCCATACAATACCTTTTTGAAGATATATCAGTACTTAAGTCCTTTAATTGCTGAATAACATTTCACTATATGAATATACTAGAATATAGTTATCCATTCATCATTTGATGGACATTTGAGTTGTTTCTATTTTGTGAATATTATGAGTAAACACTTCTATTAATATTTGGTTATGAGTTTGTGTGTAGAAGTATGAGATTTTTGTTTTGTTTTGCAATGCTGGGGATGAAACCCAGGGCCTCACGCATGCTAGGCAAGTTCTACCACTGAGCTATATATCCCCATTCCCAAACTCATGATTTTATTTCTCTTGAATATATGTACATAGAAGTAGAATTGCTGATTCATATGGTGACTCTGTGTTAACATTTTGAAGTACTATGAATTGTAATACACACACACACACACACACTCACATATATATATATATACACACACACTTAGTATATTCGCATATTTTTATTTGTCTTTTAATAACAAATTAGTATATATCTAGTTATTTATCCTTCAATAAACATTGTCTTCTATATGGACATTACTTGGTGAATTCCTACTTGGAAAGCCAGCTCCCAACATATGTAAACTCAACAGTAAATATTTATCTTAACAACATGCTTATACTGGTTTGAATTGTTTGACCTCATGTCAGGTGCATTTTCAATCTCTGGTATTAATAGTCTTCATTTAAACAGTTATCAAAAATAGTACAATGATCACAATCAGGGAGAATCAGAATGCATATCATTATGTGAACACTTGAGGTTTTTATTTATGTTTAAAATTTAAAACAATGAAACAAAGCAAATGAAAGATATATTTTTATTTTTATAAGTACAAATTTTAGTTCATGCTGAATATTGTTCCAGATTTGCCTATCTTTTAAATATAACTTCATTCTTTGTAAATGAATTGTTTTAAAACTAAAAAAAAAAAAAAATTTAAAACAATGTCAATTTTTACTATATATATTATGCACTTATTACTGGGCTAAATGCTGTCCTGTCCTCTAGAGGAGGGTAGCATTAAAAATGACCTGCTTCAGGGGATTGGGGTTGTGGCTCAGTGGTAGAGTGCTTGCCTAGCATGCATGAGGCACTAGGTTCTATCCCCAGCACCACATAAAAATAGAAACAAACAAAATAAAGGTATTGTGTCCATCTACAACTAAAAAAAAAAAAAAAAAAAAAAAAAAAAAAAAAAAAAAAAAAAAAAGACCTGCTCTGGATGTCAGATATGCTAGGCCTGCTACTGTGTATAAACATGTACAAGATGGCTAGGTTATCTGGGGATTATTTCTTGCATTGAGTAAGCTTGAATTTGGAGAAGATCAAAATAGTTGGACAGTTCGGGAGGTATTCCTGGCTAGGTTATAAGTTTAGGGAAAGAAAGGTCCAGAATCATGAATTATCTAGGTACATTAAGACTGAATGAGAAGTGTAAGTTTGGAGAATTTGAACAAGAGGGTAAATCTGGGTATGGGTCTGGAGGAGAAAGCAATTTGAGATTGCCTAACAAGAGGGTTTAGGAGGGCTTGAGCTTCCTTTTTTTTTTTTTTTTTTTTTTGGCAACCCTAGGCAGGCTGAATGGGGACAATAGAAGACCACACTCCAAAAGGTGAGTTATAAGATTGGTCAGGAAATTTAGGCATTGACAAATATTTACTCCAGGGTGACAGTTACAGGAATGAAGAAGGAACAAATCAAAAAAATCTTATAAACTCAACGTAGGAAAGATCAGTTTTCCCCTAAATTGACCTACTGGTTTAATGCAATTCCTCTCAAAGTCCCAGCAAGGTTACTTTTGAAAACATAGATAAGCTTATTCCAAAATTTATATGGAAAGGCACAGGCCTCTAATTAGAACAATCTTAGGAAAGAAAAACAAAGTGGGAAAAATCACTCTTCCTAATATTAAGGCCTAGCTTAATACATATGTAGCTTCAATATAAAAACAGTGTAATATTAGAGGATGGACACACGAATCAATGGAATAGAATAGAAAACCCAGAAATAGCTCCCACTCAGGTACGGACAGCTGACTTTTAACAATGGTGCATAAGCAATGCAAGGAGGAAGGATCTCCTTTCTAAGAAATGGTACTGGAGCAACTAGAAAGCCACAGTTCAAAAAAATCGAAATTTGGCATAGACCCTATGCCTATTTAAAAAGTTAACTCAAAAATGGTCAAACACTTAAACATAAAATGCAAAACTCTTAAAAAAATTAAAGAGAATCTTAGGAATCTTGGAATTTTAGACTTGACATCAAAAGCATGATCTACAAACAGAAACATTGATAAAGTGGACCTCATAAAACTAAAATTTGCTCTACAAGAGACTCTGATAAGAGATGAAAAGACAAACTGCCAGAGAGGGAGAAAATATGTGCAAATCAAGTATACGGCAAAGGACTAGTATACAGAATACATAAAGAACTTTCATACCTCAGCAGTTAAAAAAAAAATCAAACAATCCAATTAGAAAGTGAGCAAAAAACACATGCAGACATTTCATCAAAGAGAGTATACAGATGGAAAGCACATGAAAAGATGTTCACCATCATTAGCCACTAGGGAAATGCAAAATTAAAACCACAATGAGATACATGTCTTATTTCTGGTTTGGCTAAACTGTATGTTCATCTTACGAGTGTCTGGTGTGTAGAAATTAATACTTTATCCATTAACAGAGCCTAACTGACCCCACTGGCTTTCCCTCAAAGTGACTTATTCTCTTCTTGTTTTATGAAAATTAACTGCCCTAGAAGGATTCCAAAATTTGGAGATTCACGAAGGTCTTCAGAGATATCTCTTCCAAACACTACCTCTACTCCCAGTAGGATTTAGTGACTAATTAGATGCAGGAGAAACTTTAGTGATCTTGAAAACAGGTGCAGTTTGACCCTGTTAGCAGTCACGTCAGCTACACAGGGTAGACAGAGCCTGGGCCACTTCCCAGCTGTGTGACGTGACAAAGAAACTATTTCTTTGATATTCAGTTTCCTCCTCTGAAAATGAGAATAATTCTTACCTCACAAGGCAATGTGAGGATCAGACCAGACACCATGGATATGAGATACCCAGCCTACTGATCAATGTGGTTGTAGATGCTCATTCCGCACACAAGCCAAGGCTGCAGTCTCCAGGAGGAATTGAAATGAATCTCTTCCTGGACCAGTTTAATTTTGTCGACCATATGCCCAAGAATATCCGAGACAATCCCAGATTTATTATTTTGCCTTGCTTTTCTCATAAGTATGCTAATGTTTCTTGGAGCATTTTTTTTTTTCAAAGCACAAGATCACTTTTACAATACCCTGTTTCTTTCCTTGGTTGCTCAGTTGGCCGGAAGAGCTGCTCAAATGTCTGCATGAGCTTTCCTTATGGGCATGGGAGATATCACAGGATTTCTTTCCTCACCAGAGCCTGGCAGAACCTGTACAGAGCAGGTGCCTAAAAATATCTGTTGAATGAAAAAAGGCTTGAGTCTTTTTTTTTTTTTTGAGAGAGAGAGAGAGCGAGAATTTCAATATTTATTTTTTAGTTATTGGCGGACACAACATCTTTGTTTGTATGTGGTGCTGAGGATCGAACCCGGGCCACACGCATGCCAGGCGAGCACGCTACCGCTTGAGCCACATCCCCAGCCTCAAGGCATGAGTCTCGATACTTAGAGGGGCACAAAGTTTTGAGTAAAAAGGCTATATACATGATTCAGGAAGATATTTGGAATCAAGGGTTTCAGGAAGTCAGAGAAGCAGGATACATTCAAATAGCATTTGAAGAGACTGGAATTGGACAATTACTAACCAAGAAGCTCCTGTATACTAGGCATAGTGAACAGTATGCTGTGCTGGTAAGGATTCACTGGGGAAAGGAACAGAAATAGCAAGGATATGGGTCAATTTAGATCAAGGCAGAATAAGACATGGAAAAGAGAGTCAGCATCCAACTCTGGAATCCTGCAGAAGCTGCAAGGAGAAGACATCCATGGTTTTCTTAAGCTGCATTGTTGCTGATGCTGATGGTGATAATAGCAAACCTGTACATAGCGCTTTTTATACATGATCACAGTCCTTAGCGCTCCACTTACTGTGCAATCGACTAAGCAACTGTGTGAAGTGGCAATTAACACACTCCCCATTTGACAGACAAGGATACTAGGGCACTAAGAGATTAAGAAACTTGCTCAAGGTCACACAGCTGGTAAGAAGAAAATCTCCTCAAACTTGGCATTGTTAATCCTGATAATGTGGTTCTGAGGAAGACAGGGAGTTCTGTCTTCTCTGAGAACAACATGAATCTGCTTTGAGAACAGCATGACTCCTATCTTTTTAATATATTCCAATGAGTAACTGGATTTTGTAGGGCTACATGAGGAAAAGATCCATCACTGATATTATGAAACAACCAGAAATCTGTAGGCAAGATGTTCCTGTTGCCTCTCAGGGGTCTCCCAGAGGTCCTCTCACTTTCTGACATGAAACCAGGAGTTCTGAACACTCTCAGAATGTTAACTGAAACTACCCCCAGAACTGATGTCACAGCTTGTGCCCAACCTGATCCCCACCACTTTTTTCTTAAGATAGTGGTTGTTTTGCTTTTTTTAAATTCATTGTCACATTCCTCAAAGTAAAGTCTCTCTCTGTTTCACATTTGGCATCCTGTGACTCGGTGTGTGCATGCGTGTGGGTAGGCGTAACAGAATGTGTGCCATGACTCTATGGGCTTTGAAAGAGTAATTGTAAACTGGGCTTTGAGGATTTCTGTTAATAAGCCCTGCGTCTTCATCCAGTTCTAGCAATGCTCGGCTAAAAACAGACTGAGGTCATTCATGTATAAATGGAAACACACCAAGAAAAAAAATTAATACCAAATGTACAGCAAGATCAAAAGAAGAAATAAATTTCTCAATGGAATACTGGGAGCTATGCAGAGACCACTGGTTACTGCTACTTCACATAAAACTAAAGGTCAGAGCATGTCTTAGGAAAGTTCTTCAAAAGGCAAGGACCAGCCAGAGGCAGTGATTTGAGAATCCCACAAGGATGATTCTCACAAAGCCAGCTGAATCCTGAATTACGCAGGGAATACACTACCCCCAAACGCTGTAAGAAATGCAGAAAATAACTAGGAGTGTCAAGGTCTATTGAACTCAGAACCTACAATCAAAACATTTTCATTTAAAAACAAATGCATAAAATGTTGTAATGAAATTAGTAGCCAGGAAATACTTGATCACAAATTACTTTGGTGAATTTTCAAATTAAAAAACATTGAGGTACATCATAACAAATTATTCTCTTGATTATTGTCAAGTGAGTCTACAGAAGTAAATGTGGCTCTTTAGGTCTAGCTATATTCATTTATATATTTACACAGTTAATCATGCATTTATTCAAGAAATATTTATTGAGCACATAGTAGGTGCTGGGATGGATTGTAAAAAAGAAGCAGAAGAGTAGGCAGAGTGGGGTTGGAAGATAGACTCAGTTTAAAGAATGCTCTACCAGTTACAATTGAATAATATTCAGTAAGGAGGAAAAGCTCTCTCAGCCTCTGATTTCTCATCTGTAGAATGTGGATAGTTATAATTGTCTTGCAGAGTTGTCTGGATTTAATGAAGTTGCACACACACACACACACACACACACACACACACACACTTAGCCCATACCTGGCACACCATGAATATTCTAAGGAAAAGGGGAGATGGTACTCCAAAACTTTATATTCCTTGAACTTACAGATAGGTTGACATCTCAGTGCTGCTTTGTCGAAAAGAGTGCTCTAAAGATACCCCCACCCATCCACATATTCATATGATCAAAAATATGCCTAATTGCCAAGGAGAAGGGCCACCAGGAGTGTGTGACATGCAGGAGCAGACTTAGAAACCCAGGACACCCATGGGAAGGGGAGGTCTTGTTAGGATATCAAGGCTGCCTTAATTCTTGCTTTCACTTTTCTCCTAGACACTGGGTTGGGGAACAGTTTCCCCTTTCTCCAGAAGAAGGGGAGCCCACAGGCATTTCTGGACATCCCGAAACCTCTGGCCCCGTGAGCAGTGTGGTTTCCTGACACGTCTGCACTTAGGGCTGCCCACCCCATCCTCAGTTCCTCCTGCTGTTGAGGGAGCTAAATTGTGAGAGGTGTCCCATGGATAGGCCTGGGGTTGGCCTATAGGGCAAATAGGAGTCAGGGAAGCTTGGTGGTTGTGACTCTGTGAGGATGAGGCTTAGAGGAAACACTGCAGCCAAGAGTGGCAGAGGGACTCAAAAACAGGGCTGCCACCCATAACAAATAGGGATGCAAGATGCTCAACCAAATTTGAATTTCAGATGAACAGCAAACCATTTTAACATAAGTTCCATGCAATATTGGGGATATACTTGTACAAAAAAAATTATTCATTGTTCATCTGAAATCCAGATTTAACTGAGTGCCCTGTATTTTATTGGTCAGCCCTACTCAATGAATGCAGGGAACATCCTCCATTGCCTTGTGCTTGTGAGACTAGATGGGACACAGCATCTCCAGACAGTCCACCAATCTGTGGTCCTCCAAGTGCACCTCTATATGACAAGAGCCTGTAGCCCAATCCCTTTAGGTAGACATGGAGACAGTTGTGCAGGGCATGGTGCTGGGTGCTAGAAACACAAAGAGGTATAAAACTGGCCGGGACATAAGGACCCCCTCCTTAATAGAGGACCAAGGTTAATGGAACAATAATCACAATAAAAATAACAGTGCCAATTGTCCATATATTGGGAGCTCATTGAGACACTATTTCAAGCACCTTACAAAAATCTCACAATGATCCTATAAGGGCCATTTTATTATTAACTCCAGTTTACAAATAGGGAAAGTAACCATTTAATTTTCCACCCCAAATAAGGAATGTTTTAAAGTAAAAGGGAGCCTCTGTCCACAGTAACAGAGTAACACAGTGAACTGGACCTGCAGCATAAGGGGTGATAGTATTCTATTTGCAGAAGACTGGATGGAGGAGCTTGGAATCTGGGCATGATGACTCAGAATTAGTCCCCCTAGCCAGGAACAGTAAAGGAGATTTGTTTTCATAAACTTCCTCCCATCAGATGCAAAGCTACGTGGAGGTGGCCCTCCTGTTTTGCTTGATGCTTCGTGCTTGGTACCCTAGCACCCAGTTCAATGGGTGCCAAAAATACCTGATAAACAGATGAATCTGGGAAGCCTTTGAGGAGAGGGGTTGTATGAGCATGGTTTGATTTAATATAAGGGGATCTGGGCAGGATCCCCCCCTCCCTTGATCTGTTCCTCATCCTGCGTGCCTGAGGTAGGGTAGGTGAGAGGACACTACCAAGTGGATGTAGCTCAGGGTTGCCAAGCTAAATGCTGGGACATAAACAAGGAGAAGTCTGCATGCCAACTAAGTCACAAAGGACTGTCAACCCTTGCCCAGCTCTTCTACATGGACACTCAGGTGCCAGATCCTGCATATTGAGAACGGTCACATTGCCTAGGGCCTGCCTGACCAGTTGACTGCCTTCCTGTTGGGCCCTGTAGCACCAGGGGTGGTCCATTCTCCCTATAGAGCTGATCCCCAGGGAGGTCCCTCAGATCTCCTCAGCCAGCTCAGGCCTGCTTGCCTCTGTGTTCCCAAGACAGCCCCTAGCTTGAGGCCACCCCTTCCCAGCTTGGACCACACCCTACGGCCTACTACTTTCATCTCCCTTCAGTAAATTTAAGCCCTGGACAATCCATTGCAAGCCTACACCCTCTTTAAACAGGAATCATGAGATCCTTAAAACAATAAACAAACCCCTCCCCCTTGCGGAGGATCAGCTACTTGCTTTTTAAGAAGAGAGCAAATTTATAGCAAGGGAGAGACAGTGCCTGGTAGCCGACTCCTTCTGGCTCCTCTCTCTAGAAGATGTCATTAAACTTGATGACTCCTGCCCCATGGCTGCAGAACGAACAAGAGAGGGCTCTCCCTGATGTTTTTGCTCTACCCGCAATTTAACTACATGTAATTGAACTAACTAGCCTATAAGCTGAGGTCATGGGCAGTGTCTTGTAAATAGAAGATACTTCTTTGAATCCTTGAAGTCTGGCACAGTGTTTTACATGTAGGGTTACAATAAACATAATTAATTTGCTTTGACCACTAAGGGTGTGTCTAAGCTTAAATACCCTAAATTACTTCTGACATAAAAGAGTTAGTCTGGGGCAAAAGAAGTCTACCAGGTAGTTAAGCCCTAATTCTGAAATTGAGAAAGAAAGGATATCTGAGTCACTTTTCAAATTACTCCTGCTCCTTCTTTTCAGTCTCTCAGCAGTTCTAAGGCTTTGCTACTGTTGAGCAGTTAACTTGGGTAGGTCTCTGAGCTTCATGGGGCCTCAATTTTCTGGCACTGAGTCAAGCAGGTTCAAAAAGATGGTCTGAGGTCACTTGCCAAGTCTCACATGCCAGGATTCTGGCTGACCAATAAATGCAAAGTAGGAATAAGCATGGATTAGATGCTTGGGAGTGGGGATGGATAGCTGGAAAGGTAAAAATAAATATGGATTTAGGAAGGGGGAAAAAAAGCACTGGAGACAAAGAAAAAACAGATAGGCACCCCCAAGGCTTATTCCACCTTTGCTAAGATGATGACACTGTCACTCCTACGGTGTTCAGGTGGGTGATGCCAGTGAGTTAGGCCTAGCCTTTCCTTCTCACTCATTCATCCAAGTGTGTTCTCTGGGTGGTTCCTGGGACTGCTCAAGGCCTGGGGAAATTACTGGACTGTAAACAAAGATTACAGGATAGAGGAAAGGCAGATTTTTTTTTAAACCCTCAATTAAGCCTTAACTGTGTACAAGTTGCTTTAAGACTAAAAACAGGTATTCCCCCATCTCCCTAAATAGCCTCACTAGGAAGGCTTCCCAGAGGAAGGGACCTATTCCTAGAAGGTCTCTCTGCTTCTAATCCATCCTGACAGATCTTTTCAAAATCAACTGCCTTGCCATCCTTTCCTTCATGGACGCTTTGCAGTGGCCTCCTATGCAGAAGCTGGAGCAGTCTCCCTGCACAGCTTCCAGGACGGCCTGTTGAATTTCCAGAATGCCCTGAGGCACCTCTGACCCCTTCCCTGACCCCTTCTGCTACCTTACAGAGAAAAGGGATCAGAACCTGAGCCTCATCTTGTGAAAGCTTTCCATTCCTCCTCTCAGGAAGTGCCTACAAATCGGACAGTAATCAAATTTGACAGAAAGAAAATCTCAATCACTTTTCAAATTACTCCAGTCCTATGTTTTCCGTCACCAACTCTAGGACTTTGCCACCATCAAGCTGTTGAAGGTCCCTGAGCTTCTGGGGCCTCTATATTCTGGCATTGAGTCAAGCAGGTTCAACAAGATGGTCAACCCTGGGTCCCTTCCAAGTCACAATCTGCGCAATCTTCAGAGTTGGACCTTAATTCTAAAAATATCTGGTGAAAATTGCTTCTGAGGACAGTGTTAAGAGCAAATTCAATAACAGGGGAAGAGGCACAGAGGTTGCAGGTTCGGGTAATTGCAGTGCCCAACCTCTGAATGAATGCAGGTCATCCGAGAGGACATTGCAAAAGTACTAAATATTCTCTGCAAAATTCAGGGTGAAAGCTTGAATATCATCATCCCATGCTGTTCTAACAAACCACAGATAGCTAGTAACATTTGCCTGATTGTACATGAGGGATGATATGTAGTCTGCAGAAGCCTCTTTTTGTTGGAATATGTCAGAGATAGAGGTAGAAAGAGAGGTGTTAGTCTCCAGGGTACTCTATGCCTTCTCCCTCCATTGTGTTCCCTGGGGCTGCAAAACAGAAACTAGAAATTAGAATATAGTGATTTGGACTATAACTGAGTGTACAGACACCTAGACAGTGCAGCAGAGCATGGGGTCAGGTCTTTTGGTGATTATTCTGTTTGAAGTTTCAGGAGAGATCCTAAGGAGGCTTCTCTTAGCTGGATCCTGAAGAATAGGAGACAAACATCTCCTGAGCCCATTTCAATGTGGGGAAGGAGGATGCCAAGGAGTGAAGGGTGGTCTTCAGGAAACTATGAGGAGCTGGATGGGACTAGAGAGGGTGGTGTTGGGGGAGGAGAGAGATCATAAAGAACTCAGCTTTCCCTGTTATTATCAAATGTAACCAGATCTGTATTTTCAAAAGCTTACTGTGGAGACAATGGGTTGAAGAGTCCCAACACAGTGTTGCTGTCCCTCCTCCCTGACCCCCTCACCTTCATTCTCCATAAGCTCCTCCCAATTTAAAAAAAAAAAAAAACTATTTAGAGGATCACTCTCAGAGTTCCTCCAAGGGTACTCCTGAGAATTTGCAGGGAATCTTCTGAAATTTTCACTTTTGGTAAACTTCTTGGGGGGCCCTTTTACACACCCATAGAAGAGATCCTCTAGGAGCTCATTTCTGGGCAGCAATTTTGACTGTTGGGAGTGGTCCCCTGTGCAAGCTCCACGTCCCTTGCTGAATTCTGTGGCTGTAAATACATGGTCTTGAACAGGAACACCAAAGAGGTTTCAGTGTTATGGGGGTGGGGGTGGGGTGAGATTTGATGATTTATTTTTTTCTTTTGGTCCAGTTTTTTTTTCCTACAAAGAACATACAGTCGTTCTACAATAATAATTTTTGAACAAAAATTATTTAAAATAAATGTAATGAGCACCCGTCTGTATGAGCCCTGAACGATCTCGCAAAAGAAATGAGTTGCCTGAAAAGGGTTACATATTGCAGGGAAGCTCCGTTGTTTTCAGCAGGAAAAAGAGGCCTTGTAACAACAGGAAGCTCTGGGAGGCCTCAGTACCAAGGCTTCCAAGCAAAGCGGTTCTGGAAACAATGGCTGCCCATGGCTGGGGAATATTGGGCAGGAAATAAAGGATGCTGGGGTGGGGGTGGGGGTGCAGCGAGGAGCTGATAAGCACTACCTGGCTGTTCTTCACATAGATTTAGTCAGCCAACGATGGAGTCGTGGAGTCTTTTTTATTTTTTTAATGCTCCCCATTTCCCATCAGCAAAATTGATTTTAGAAAATATAGAAATGAGAAGAAGTCATGTGGAAATCATTAGGAAGCTATACCACCCAGGAAACAGCAGGTACAACAAACAAGGGAAGGGCACAGTCATATCAGTGCAGGGAGGGGAAGGAGGAGCTTCAGAGGAACTAAGAACCATGTACAGCTAAGTCTCAGAAGGACTCCAGCCTTCATAAAAATAAAAATAGTGTGGGGTTAATGGGAACCAGCCAGACCAAAGGAGACAAGTGAAAACCTTCTGAGACTGAAAGTTATGTTTTATTTAATTGATATGTCTGTTCATATGGATGGTGTAAGTTGGGGAATCATAAATAATACAAATGGGGGGGGCAAAAAAATCACCCTAATGTTTTGTACTAAAAACCTAGATGTAAACCAGAACCAGTCTAAGTAAGGATCTGAACATTTGCAAGTAAAAATCAAATCTGACTTCTTCATTTCTAATCCAACTTCTCCCAGCTTCATCCAGACAGATCCGGGGATGTTAGACCCAGAATGGACATTAGCAATCACTTAGACCCAGAACTTGCTCCTAGCTCTGATGAAAGTCAGGCTGGCATTGATTGGCTCGGGACACCCAGCTGTTTCATATTGCTGTAACTAATGCATACCCAGCACCTAGTTCCTGAGAGATTCCTGGTGTAATTCAGACAGGAGGAGAAATACTCTCCTCGAAGGTCTAAAATCTAATACCTGTAGAGCAGGACCGGAACCCAGGTTTCTTCATGCCTTGTCTAAGTCCTTCTACCTCATCAAATTGCTTTTAGTCATGAAATCACCTCTGTTTTCTGCAGCTTTGAGGTCTTCCCCATCCTTGGTTGGTTTCCCTCAAATGGGGGTTATTCTTATAAAATACACTGGAAAGTACATGAACTTGGGATTCAGACAGACTTGTAATTATACCCCAGCTCTGCCGCTAGCTGCGAATCATCTAACCTCACTGAATCTTGGTTTCTTGTCCAGAAAATAGGGATGGTCATGTGTACACCTTGAGTTGTAAGAATTAAATAAAATAATGATGGTTAGGTATGGCTTTCCACAGAGCAGTTAGACAGTCCATCCCCTCAAGGCATGTGGAAATAACAGGTGGGCTGGACATACTCAGAGGAGAAACAATTTACATTGTCCTCATTCCTAAGATGACTGGTGTTGGTGAAGCATACAGTTCCAGAACCAGGTTTATTTTTCTTGCTTGAGTCTTGTTAACCCACTCGGATGACAACCCCTGTACCTCTGGACTCTTTCTGGAGGTGAATGTCGCCATCTTTTCTACCCATTACTGCTAAAGGGCCCCACCCAGTGGCATCCCAAGGAGCAGGTGTCAAGAAAGCTGTCATTCTGTAAATAAGCTCTTGATGGAGTGATTTAAACTCACTATGCTCTATGTTATGCAGCTCAATCAAGGATTCAGTTGACTTTAAATGATTTGTTGTTGCCCACAGGATAAGCCTGGGAATGTGCTGGGGAGTTGACAGATCTCTCCATCCTCCACAAGGATGCCCCTGGAGTGAAGGATGGCCACCCTAAAATTCCTCTGAGAACAAAGGATGGATGGACCAAAAAAGTCTTTATACATTACACAAAGCCTGGCAGCCCTCATTTTCAGCAACAGGACAAGAATCCTGTGTGCCCAGTTTGTGTGCATGGTGAATTAGGCTCGCTCGGTGCCCCAGGCCACATGGGGGAACAGGAGGAGGTGCCTTACTGGTTTTCCTTGCCTGCAGCTTCATCACACCTTGGCCTTTCTCTCTACTTTGCATGGTCCTTCCTCACAGCCCCAGCCACCCCTACCCCCCCACACACACAGATGTACCCTGTGAGTGTCCCTCCCTGGCTGTTCCCCTAGGTTTATTAACCCATGTGTGGTCCAAGAAACTTCCACCACCCTCAACCCATCAGAAAGGCACTTACCTTTCTTAAAGAAATTTTAGGCAGCAGCTAGAAAAGAGGCAGCCTCCTTACTTTCCTTTTCAACATTAAGAGGTCCTCTCTACTGGCGCTAGAGGGTCATCTTCTTTCTTGTTTTTGGAGAGACGTGTTTGTGGCAAATCTTTCCCTCCTGATTACTCCTCTGCACCCTTTTCAAAGGCCTGTTCCTTGAAGGGAAGAACTCTGGAGTTGACCCTGATGAGGTTGCTGAAGGTCTGGATTGGATGTTACTCTTTGAGCAATGGAGAGCCATTGAGTATTTTAGAGTAGGGGAACCTCATCATTGAAGCCAGAGAAAGATGTTCTGGCAGTAGACATCAAAATAAAATGCAACCTTTTCATTTGAAAAAATCCCCCAATTTATTCTTTTCTCCCACCAGAGGAATTCACCACATTATTTCTTATAATCCCAACTTCTTTATATCATTCTCTGCTCTTCCTGCCTCGAGGAAGTGAGTGACACTTAGTGCTTATTTTATGCCAAGTGCCTAATGGAGCAATTTGCATGCACTGTAGTGTGTGCTGCATCCCATCCCATCCTGTCATCTCCAGTTGTCCCCGTGCACCACAATCAGAGTTCTTGTGCATCACCTCACCATATTACAAGCCCTCGAGTGTGAGGATCCTGTCCCCACACTCTTACATGGTCCCTCTCGTGAAGTCAGTGCTCTATAAATGCACACAATTTCCTAAAAACTCCACCTGACTTCCCCCACCATGTTGTAATCTTTTTCAAAAACTTTCTTTATATTCTTTCACCCGTCTAGGGCCCTTAACATATTTTGCTTGATATTTTCATCCTGGCCAATTTACTTAATACCTCTGAGCTTTAGTTTTCTCATTTGCCTAACAGGGATAAATATTTCCCTCCTAAGTTGCTTGTGAGCATTGCACTGGGTACAACTAATGGATACAAAGTGGATAACTCCAGGATGGGCACCTAGTAGCTACCCAGTAATCATCTGTTCCCAGCTCCACTCCTTGAGCACAAAGCTCTTATTCTACATTCTTGTCCTTCCTATATCTGCTTTGGCAGAAGGAAAATCATTGTTATCAGAAAGAGGTCACGTTGGCTGGGTGTGGTGATGCACAAGAACTGTAATTCCAGTGACTTGGGAGGCTGAGGCAGGAAGATTGCAAGTTCAAAGCCAGCCTCAGCAACTTAGCAAGACCCTATCTCAAAATAAAAAGGGCTGAGGATGTAGCTCAGTGTTAAAGTGACCCCTGGTTGAACCTCAGGTATCACAAAATAAAAGAAAAAAGAAAGAGGCCACCTTGAGAGCAGAGACCCAAGGGCCCCTGCAGAGATGAGAGACAGAGTGTGGATAAAATGAGGACCTAGACAGAGACCTGACCTGGCATCTGAACCTGAAGTGAGGAGAGAAGGGGACCCAGGTTGCCCCTGGCCCCTGAGCCTGGGGAATAACCCTCAGGGTGCAATCAGCCATCTGGAGCTGGGCCTTACAGTGCAACAGAGCTAGTGCTGGTCACCCCAGCCAACAGGTCAGGCAAACACTTCTGTTTAGTGAGGGGTAATTACCTCAATAGGGTCTTAGAAAGGACTTATGCAAATATTTAGAAATTTCCTCACTGATTTCAGAAACCCCGTTGACTTCTTTAATAAAGCCTGTTTTTCAAATATCTGATTTGAAAAAAATACTTACTATATCCTATCACAGAATATTCAGAAAACCAAAATGAAAACTACAGAAAAGTAAAAATAATTTATTTGCCATCGCCCAGCAATAACTACTATTAAACTTTCAGTGTATGTTACTTGTCCTCATTTAATGTGCGGAGGGCGAGGGGAAGATGATTTAAAATAATCACAATGTACTCTTTTTAATGTGTGTATCTTTCTTCATTTCTGATCCATATTTGTAACTTTTTCAAAAGTCGCTTTAAGGTGGATATTAACCACAAGGTGTTGAACACCTACTGGAGGGCCTGCAATGGTAGAATATCAAGCCTTTTAGGAGTCCAGGCAAGGGACCTACCAGCTGTCCTCAGATCACACCTCCATGCTGGGCTTCCCACTCACAGGAGCTGCCCTCTGAGGAGGAGGCCTTGAGCCAGGGCAGGTAGAGCAGGCTTGCTCTGTTCCCCAGCGCTGTGGTATCATTGGAGAAGCCTGGGCTCCAGAGTCTGGCAGAGCTGGGTTGCATTTGGCAGCTGTGTGATGTGGGGCAACTCGCCCACACTCTCTAAGAATCCGCTTTCCCATTTTCAAAGTGCAGATGGTCTCACCTGGTTCGTGGTTGGCTATGACTGTAGAATAGAGAGAGCCGCGAAACAAGCAAACAAGCGAGCAGAGCCACCTGAACAGTGCCTGATGGTTCTAAGAGGTTTCTTCTTTGAAGAAACCAGATATCAGTGGAACAGAGAAAATCTGCCTGAAGAAAATGGTCAATCTCCTGTTCAGCAAGATAATTTGTTTAAAAATCTTTTTTAAAATGTGTTCTAATTAGTTATGATAGCAGAATGTATTTTGACACCTTACACATATAAGGAGTATAACGTCTCATTCTTCTGGTGGTACATGATGTAGAGGTACACAGGTTGTGTAATCATATGTGCACACAGGGTAATAATGTCTGATTCATTCTACTATCCTTCTTACCCCCAGACTCCCCTCCCTTCTCTTCACTCCCCTCTACCTAATCCAGAGTACCTTTTTTCTTCCCTAGTCACCCCCCTTATTGTGAATTAGCATCCACATATTAGAGAAAAACATTTGTCCTTTAGTTCCTTGGGATTGGCTCATTTCACTTAGCATGATATTCTCCAGTTCCAACCATTTACTGGCAAATGCCATAATTTCATTCTTCTTTATGACTGAATAATATTCCACTGTGTATCTATACCACCATTTCTTTATCCATTCATCTATTGAAGAGCACCTAAGTTGGTTCCATAGGTTAGCTATTGTGAATTGTGCTGACGTGGCTACATCACTACTTGCAGTATAAACCTAGGAACTGGATAGCTGGGTCAAAGGGTGATTCCATTCCAAGTTTTCTGAGGAATCTCCATACTGCTTTTCATGGTGGTTGCATCAAATTTGCAGTCCCACCAGCAATGTACAAGTGTCCCTTTTCCTCCAGATCCTCACCAATATTTTTTATTGCTTGTATTACTGATAATTGCTATTCTAAATGGAGTGAGATGGAAATCTCAGTGTAGTTTTGATTTGCATTTCTCTAATTGCTAGAGATGTTGAATATTTTTTTTTTTGGAGGGGGAAGGGGTAACGGGGATTGAACTCAGGGGCACTGGACCACTAAGCCCTATTTTGTATTTTATTAGAGACAGGGCCTCATTGAGTTGCTTAGCACCTCTCTAAATTGACTGGCTTGAACTCATGATCTTCCTGCCTCCACCTCCCAAGCCGCTGGGATTACAGGTGTGTGCCACAGTGCCCGGCTAAGATGTTGAACATTTTTTTCATATATTTGTTGATTGATTATATTTCTTCTTCTGTGAAGTGTCTGTTCAGTTCCTTAGCCCATTTATTGATTGGATTATTTGGGTTTGGTTTTTGGTTTTTTTTTTTTTTTTTTGGTGTTCAGTTTTTTGAGCTCTTTATATATTCTGGAGATTAATGCTGTATCTGATGTGTGTGTGGTTAAGATTTTCTCCCATTCTGTAGGCTCAGTCTTCACATTATTGATTGTTTCCTTTGCTGTGAAGAAGCTTCCTAGTTTGATTCCATCCCGTTTATTGATTCTTGATTTTACTTCTCGGCAAGACAATTTGAGTGTTTGTGTTTTCAAGGCTATTCTAGATGAGTAAGACACAAAGCTGTCCAAGGAGTTCACAGCTCAGTTACAGAGAAAACAAGAAAAAGGTGACATCTTGCAACTAGTACTGAACACACAGTAGGTTTGCAGTAGATTTTTTTGGAATTGAGTTTATGAAAATTTTTTAGAAAAAGTAACATATTCTTATAGGTCAAAATTCAAAAGTGCAAAAGAACATACAGTGAGGAGTGAGGCTATTACCCTGGAGGTAAATGAATTTATTACTTTCTTTTATATTCTTCCACAGATATTGAATGCATATACAAATGTTTATACCTATTCTTTTATTCTCTTTTTTTAAAAAATATGCTAGAGATGTTGAACATTTTTTTTTTTTTGGAGGGGGAAGGGGTAACGGGGATTGAACTCAAAGGTATGTTAGCATACCTTTGTGTGGGTCTGCAGGGGAGACTGGCATCACCTCCGGACAGCAATTTGACAATGTCTATCAATGACAAATACATACCCTTTGGTCCAGTGGTTTCTCTTCTAGGAATTTGTTCCGCAAATATCTTGTAGTATATCTTTATGCTTAACAATATATTTTGAAAACTGTTCTATGTCAATACATGAAAGTTCTCTCATTCTTTTAAATGACTATTACATCATATTATGAATGTCTATCATCTCTACTAATGTTCCATCATTTATATTAGTGATTTTCTATTAATAGACATCTTGTGCTATTATAAATGCTGCAATGAGTAATCTTGTATATATGTTACTTAACACATATATGAGAACATCTGTAGGATAAATTCCTAGAGGAGGAACCAGTGGGTCAAAGGCTATATGAATGTGTCACTTTGATAGATATTGTCAAATTGCCCTCCAGAGATAGTAACCCTCTCCCCTGCTACCAGCGATGCATGGCAGTGCTTGTTTTCCCATAGGCTTGTCAGCCCATTCTGTTATCAAACTCATGTATTTCTGCCAGTCTGAGAAGTGAAAAATAACATCTGTGTAGCTTTAATTTGCAGTCGAATTGAATGTAGACATTTCTACAGGGAGAAGGCACCAGAGAGATGCACACATGGAGGAAGGAGAAGCTAGCTGTGCCTGAGGAAGGCTTTGGAGAGAAGCTGAAAACCAGTGGGAGGAGGTTTCCAGCAGAGAAGAGGCAAAGGGCTCAGGCTGGGGAAAATCCCCTGGGAGCCAGGGAAGTGGGAGCCCCAAGTATGTTCAGGAAGTGGCAGTTGCTGAGTCTGGCTAGAGCACAGCCCTCCTGGGTGGGGTGAGAGGGAAAAAGAGCTCAGTGGCCAGGGCTAAGCAGCAAGATGGAGGGTGGCCAGACAGTGGAAGACCTCAGCTTCCTGCTACAGTCAGACTTGATTCTCTTCAGTGGGGAACCATGCATGGGAGGTGTTTAGGCAGGAGAACAACAAAACCAAACCTCTGTTTTCAAAAGATAAAGTATAGTCTTTGCTGTAGGAACTCAAGAGGAAACATCCCCCCAAAATGAATTTGAAAGTGAAATAAGAGTAAACCAATGGCTTTGATCCCTATGGGGAAAACGAGGGAAATATTAACATTCTGCACTCCTTTCATCCTTTCTCTCCTGGGAGAAGGTTATAATTGAGCTCTTTATGGATGACTTCTATCTAGCGATTCTCAGAGTGGTTCCAGAAATGTTCTGAGCTGGATAATGGCTTAGTATTACTAAAGGATAATGCTCTTGAATTTATATGTTTTGATCAATAAGAATAAAGAACAGTTGCATTACATATAGTATCATTTTCTGTATGTGAATAATGAACCAAAGGATGTAGACTATCTACCTCACAAACAACTTTTCTCCTGATACCAAAAAATAAGCAACAACAATAACAAAAATGGATAAATGGGTCCTCACTAAAATTTAAAACTCTGTGTCTCAAAGAAGACCAGAAATATGTACAAAGTTTTTTTTGTCAATGAAAAATGAAATAAAATTTTTTAAAAGTATAAAAGCCACCCACAGCATAGGAGAAAATATTTGCCAATCATGTATCTAATAAGGGTCTCATATCCAGAATATATAAAGAACTCTTATGAATCAACAAAAAGATAAGTAACTCAGTAAAAAATGGACAAAGGATCTGAACAGACATTCTCCAAAGAAGATATACAAATGGCCAATAAGCGCATGAAAAGCATGAAAAAATGTTTAACATCATTAGTCATCAAAGAAATGCAAATCAAAAACCACAGTAAATACCAATTCACACCCACCAGGATGACTATAATAATAATAATTTTTTAAAAAGACAAGGAGTGTTGACAAGGATATGGAGAAATTGGGACCCTCAAATATTGGCTGGTGGGAATGTAAAATGGCACAGCTGCTTTAGAGAACAATTTGGCAGGACCTCAAAAGTTATACAGAGTTATCATGTGACCCATCTATTGTACTTCTGGATATATGGCCAAGAAAATTGGAAACATATGTCCATACAACCACTTGCATGTGAAGGGTTCATAGCAATATTGTTAATAACAGTCCAAACATGGAAACAACTCAAATGGACCAACTGATGAATGGGTACCAAAATGAGGATATTATTTGGAATATTATTCAGCTACAGAAATGAGTGAAGTACTGACACATGAACGGCCTTAGAAAACGTTATGCCAAGTAAAAGAAACCCGTCAGGAGAGCCACATATTCAAGATTCTGATTATATGAAATGTCTAGAACAGGCAAATCCACAGAAACAAAAAGTTGATCAGGGACACCAGAGAAGGAAGAATCGGTAGGAACTAGTAATGTATATTTGGTTTCTTTTTGGGGTGAAGAAAATGTTCTGGAATTAGTGTGGCAGTAGCTTAGCTTGTAAATATACTAAAAACCACTTAGTGGTACTCTTTAAGAGGGTGAATTTTATTGCATTGAACTTAAATCTCAAAATTTTTTTCATTACTGGATTGAACCCAGAAACATTCTTCCACTGAGCTATATCCCAGCCCCTTTTAATTTTTTATTTTGAGACAGAGTCTGCTAAGTTACCCAAGCTGGCTTCAAACTTGAAATCCTCCTGCCTCAGCCTCCCAAGTCCCTGGGATTACAGGCATGGAACATGGCACCCAGCTATCTCAATTTAAAGAAAAATTTTTCTCCAAGAAGGGCTGGCTAAAGCCTCAACGTATTTAATTTTTTTTTCCTTACAAAATAAAAAGTGATTCTTTGTTTTTGTTATTCATACAGAAAATATTATACTGTACTTTGTTAAATAAATACCAGAAATTTTCAAGATTCTCTTTAATTCCCTATTAGGCCAAGAGGGAAAGAGTAGAAAGAAGTTCTTTAGACTCAGAGACTCAGAGGGGAAATTGGACCATGACCTGGAGGCAGGAAAAGCCAGCGGGGAAGGAGCATGGGATGATGAGACAGAGGAAGAGGGACAGGGAAAAGAGAAGGTCTTTAAATCTTTTCTGCATCTCTTGGAAAAATGCCAAAGAGAGGACTCAACAACACTGCTTAAAATCCCCACCCCCCTCGCATACATGTTGCAATAGGTTCTCAAAGATCTCTTCCCTGTGAAGAGCCTCCTCTCCCCACTCCAGAGCCTCTCCCCTTAGGTTTCATTATTCTTCACCCACAAGTGGCTCTTGGTCCTTTCCATTACCTCAAACAAATTAATGAACATATTCATCATGCTTCAAAGTCCCCTCAGACCCCTTCCTCATCCCTAGCTCTTGCCTTTTCTCTGCTTTCTCTTACTACAAAGTAGTTTGCATTTTCTCCAGTTTTATATAAACAGAATCACACAGCCTGTGTTCTTTTATGGACTGGTTTCTGTCACTCAGCCCGATGTCTTCGAGATACACCTTGTAATTGCTGAATGATATTCCATTGTATATGTGCACTTTGAAGGTCAGGAATATAAGACCCAGAGAAGGGAGGAAACCTGACGAATGTGAAGAAAATCCAGAATGGGGCCAGGCCAGTTGGGGAAGGTGCCTATTTCCCTAAAACAAAAATTCGGTTTAATGTAGTATGAAAGAATGTGGCCATATGACCACATAAATGACTAAATGAAATGATGCTTGTTCTAATCTCTGTCTCCAGTTCTGACCAACTCCCAGCCACACAGGGAACTGAGACAACATAACTTCTGGGGAGAGGGGGACTCAGAAATGATTTGACTGTTGGCCTTTTCTGCACCAAACCCTTGAAGAAGTTAGGAATTGAGGAGAATTATTATTAATAAGTTTAGGGTTAGATCAAATGAGACAAAAGAACTTATAATGTTTCATAATCCGTAAAGCCTAAATCAAGGGTAAGATTTTTTCCTTTCCATCAGGAATCACCTCAAGATGTATTTTATGCTCAGATTAAAATTTAACTTTTAAGATCACTGATCCAGGAAAAACGAAACAAAACCAAAAAGTGGGGAGTAGTTAGAGAACCATAAGTGAAAAAATTCAAAGAGATTATAATATTATATTATAATCAGCAACTGTGTGTACCTCTGTAGGAGGAGATGTAAAGTTCTTTGGGTCCAGGATAAATCCCACAGAAGTAACTTTGTGACTCCAACCTCCAGTGTCACTCCTTCCCATGCCTAAATTGACAATGGAGCTTTCTTTCCATCTATAACTACTCAGCTATTTTGTAACAAGCTTCTATCCTGTTTCAGAATCCTCTGGTGTCCTCAATCTGGTTGGACATTGGAAACAATAGTCTAAAGAATTCTGAGACTTTGAGACAAAACTTCTAGTAGCCTCTGCAATACCCTCCTCTAGTACTATCTTTAGACTCTTGCAGTCTGAAGTGTGGGCTGCAGATTGACAGTACCCACATCACCTGGGAATATGTTAGAAATGCAAATATTCAACATTCCCTCCACCCAATTTCCTACTGAATTGGCATATGCATGTTAATAAGATCCCCTAGGTATTGTGCATGTACATCAAAGTATGAGAAGCTCCTGTCTAGATGTGATTCTTCAACTTTCAAGTGCATCAGGATCCCTAGAGGATGCCTTGGCTGGGCTGGGGAGACCTAACCCAGGACCAAGTACAGTTTGGGAACCACTGCTGTAGTTGATTGCACAGAGATGAAATGAATCCTTTCCCATTGCGAGCCTGAAGGAGAATCCCTATACCTTCCAACTCAGCCCAAATGAGAATCCAGGAAAGCTAGCACTCCACAGGGCCTCTTCCCTTGGGTTGTTTTGCTGCTGCCACCTGCTCAAACAGAGCTGTAGACAAGAGGTTCTAGGGCCTCTGTACCAAAGCCAGAGTAAATGGAATGTGTTTTTCCCCACCTTTAAAACAAACAGAGCCTGAGTTGCTGGTGCTGAGAGGTAGAATACCAGGAGGTCCCTTTCTGAGGACAGGCTAGGACAAGTTGATGACACTGTACTGCCCCTTTTCTAGGATGTTCTTTATAAAGACTCTTTAAGTCCAAGGCTTTTGTTTGAGTCCTACTTGTGAATGCTCAGAGTTCTTAAGTTCGCTGGTGCTCTGCACAGCACAACAGCCATACACCTCAGTACAAACTACAAGTGCAGAGGCTGGGGATTAGCTCAGTGGCAAAGAGGTTGCACATGAGGTCCTGGGTGTGATTCTCAGCACCACAAAACAACGACAAAAAAGGAAAAAATCCCAATGAAACAAATCTGTAAGTTCAAATGCCCCAGGCCAAGCTTGACACCCATACCCCCAATTCACAATCTGTGTACTTGATTCCTACTGCCTTTGTGCTACAAAGATATGCCTAAGTGTGCAGAAAAGAAATCCTGAAGAAGCAAAATTGTTCTCACATAGAAACGTTTACCAAAGGGCACCATCCCAAAGAATTGAGATGAGGTTTGACTGGTATAAGCCCACTGGATGGAAGAAGGCAAGCTCTGTTTTCACCAAGAAAACCAAATTATAAATTTGTACCCTAGATAAGCTACACATAGAAATAGTAGTTGTCACTACTATTTTTATGAGCTTTTTAAATGTATTTTATTTTTAGCTTCTTAATATGCCAGGGTCTGTGCTAAATGTTCACAAGTATAATTTCAGCCCTAGCTATGAGTTAGTATCACTATTATCTGCATATTGCAGATGTGGGAATTAAGAAACAGAATCATTATACATTTTGTCAAAGGTTAGAAAGGTAGTTTGGCCTCCAAATGTGCCCTCTCAGCCATAGACCACATGAGGCCAGTTAGAGAAGAGCATGGTGGAATGGGGAGAGAGTTGTCATTATTGTGCACAGGAGGGTTTTTTTGTTTGTTTGTTTTTTTTGTGTGTGTGTGTGTGTGTGTGTGTGTTTGTGTGTGTGTTCTTTTAAGCATGGGAACTCTTTCTTTATTTGCATGAGGGTAGGAGACAAAAATCTTACCAAGAGCCCTATTTTCTAAGACACATCTAATCGTAGCTCTTCCAATAATTCCAATCCCAGGTCCACTCCCTGACCACTTTGCACTTGGGTTAACTGAGAATCTTCTCCCCAGTTTCAGTCATGGAGGATAGGCTAGGATCAAAACATGGGTGTGTCCCCCAAAGGGAGTGACTCTGGGCACAGACAGCCTTTGAGGGATGGACTGAATACTTTAAGTATGATGAACATTACTGAGCACCTGGAAGCACATGGGAGGGAGAGCTTGGAAAGTGCTGTAATAGGGAATTCAGGTAGAATGCAGAATCTGAACACCTGGTGTCTCCCACACAAAGGTCCAGTCCACTTTGGAATTGTGTGTACTTGTGAACCTGTGCAATAAGCATTAGTATTAGTATTAGTTTAATTTAAGGAAATAATGGATTGGATATGTGTTGAGAATATAAGCACAGTGTTTACTCAAGCCTTAGCCTATGGGGCCTGCATCAGCTCTAGGCCTCCAGGAATCACTGAAGACTTAGTCTGAGGCTTGGATTGTTCCCCAACAAACCACTATTCCCTGCTCTCTCACAGGGGGAATTCAGATGGTCCTGTCCAGGGACCCAGGTGGCAAGTGACTGGCTGCTCTCTCTGTACATCTGAAAGGACTGCGTCTGCTTTCTGCGTCACCAAATTGGCTGAGTTCCCCAAGGTCAGCCTTGAGGAGAGAACTGCATGCCAGGCTCATCTGTTAGGGCTCTGAACCTCAAGAGTGGCAGGAATCCAAGAGGCCATGTCAGTCCCTTTCATGTGGTCCACTTAAGTCAATGACTAAAAGGAAGAGGCAAAGGTTCTCACCTTTAAAAAGACATTTTAGCACTTTAATCTTTAAATCGCATTTGCCACTAGTCAGATTTTCTTCCAGTCATTTTTTCCTTCACAATTTTTTCTTTTACTTTTTTTTAACATAACTGAATTCAGTGTATATTCAATTTTGTGTCTTATTTGTCTTTTATATTTTATAAGTATATAAGCATTTTTCTTCCCAGTGTGAACTGCTTTTCATAAGCAACTAGTAATGGTGAGTGAGTTAAGTAAATTTACCTGTCTTGGTTCCTTTGTGTGTAAAATAAGGGAGTGGTTCTTCAATTTTAGGTTGCATCAGAATTATCCACAAGTAACTCTGCTTATTAAAACTTAGACTGCAGGCCCCACCCTCAGAATTTGAATCAATAGTTCTGGGGTGGGGCCAGAGATTTGTATATCCAACAAGTGCCCAGGGGATAATGATGATGGTGGGCAGGAAACCACATCAGTGGTCACTGGTAGAGAACCAGTATAATGAGGAGATTGAGTTGTGGAATTTCCAAAATCACCTCTGGCATCAGATATCTAAATTATTGCGTATTTTTCATATTCATATGCATGAGTGTTCTAGGCTTTGTCAAAACTCTATGATTTTTTGAAAGAGAAAAGGAATCTCACCTACCACTTGTAAGTAATTATTTCCATTTGTAGCTTATGTGAGTTCCATACTTACTCCTCTTTGAAGAGACAAGGATTTTTAAAAGGATATCCATAAAAGACAGTCAGATTGACATCTAATACTTTATTGTTTTTCCTTTTCTTTTACATAGTTCCATATGTGTTGAAGAGCTGTGCAGAGTTCATAGAGACTCACGGCATTGTAGATGGAATCTACCGGCTTTCAGGAGTCACCTCAAACATACAACGGCTAAGGTAAACAAAAAGAAAGCACCAGAATTCTTCCATGATCCTCCCTCTGTCCATACCTCTGTTGGCAGGTCTTGGGAGTATGAAAAACCTGAAGGAATGGTGGGAACAGTGGTGGTGTCCAGAGATCAAATGGGACTGCTTTCAGATGCCCAGTGTTCTTAATCTTAAGGAAGAAGCTCCCCAGCCTGAGAAAATCCTTTTCAGCAATAGGTTCTGGAATTTTTAATCTGTTTCTTTGTCTTGAGCAAGGTTTAGTCTTAGGCAGTTTTGATAACTCCAATGACCTGAATGACAAGTTAGGAAAACGTGGTGATGTACTACCATTCCTTTGCCTACCTAGAAGCTCGGGTAGATCAGGTCTCCTTAGGTAGTGTTCAGAGCTGGGGAATGGCTGTGTTTTCCAGTTAGCACACATTTGATATTTTTACTGGGTCGAGAAATCAGAAGTCTGCATGATTGTTCATTTCTTTGATACTGGTATTTTTAAAGTTACTAATGGATAAACCATTTCTAATTCTATGGGTATATCCTAAACATTTAAAAGAAATTTCTATCACATTAAGAGGGCAAAAACCTTTAACACAACAGAGATATACGTGTAGAGTATATGTAGCATATGTACGTAGTACATATAAAGTATTTATTTTCTATGACTAAAGCAATAGGTTTATGTATTTTGCATAATATTTTTAATGCCAAAACAAATTCATTTGGTGGTTATTTTTAAATACTTATAATATGTTCTATAGTTATAAATGTCAACTTTTAAAACCATAAAAACATTCTTATTGTAAGAATAATGTGTAAATGAATAGGTTATGCAGATAATTCAGCTCTCTTCTTCTTCCTCCTATTTGGTTTCTGTCCCTCCTTTCCAAACCTCACTTAAAATTAAATTTTATCAAAGGAAGAAAACATCCTTTTTATTCCTGGTGAAACAATGACTCTTAAGAAAAATAATTTGTTGATTACAGCCATGGATTTTAATGAATATACCTGTTTACATCATTCTACTCATGTGCCATTTTTTAGATTTATTTTAAAAAACAAGTCCTTTTTTTCCTTCATGGTGCTAAAGATTGAACCCAGGAATTCCCATATGCTGGGCGAGTGCTCTCCCACTAAGCCACACCTCCAGTTTCTAACAGCAGGTAGTTCTTTTTTTTTTTTTTTTTTTTTTCTGGTACCAGGGATTAAACTCAAGGGGCACTCAACCGCTGAACCACATCCCCAGCCCTATCTTGTATTTTATTTAAAGACAGGGATTCACTGAGTTGCCTAACACCTTGTGATTGATGAGGCTAGCTTTGAACTCGAGATCCTCCTGCCTCAGTCTCCCAAACCACTGGGATTACAGGCATGTATCACTGTACCCAGCAGCAGGTGGTTCTTAATGGTTTACTCTTAGCTCTGAAGTGCATTACCCACTATTGGTAAGACCTTTTGGTGGTGACAAATTCTTCTTCATTTAAGAACTGGCTTTAGCTTTAACAAGAGAAATTTGGGGGCTAAATAAATTAGCTCTACATTATTCTCCCTCTGTTCTCTTAGAACATACACCTATGAATCCATGAAGCCATGGTGCAGCTCTCCTTTCAAGGCCCCATTGCTTGCTTTCAGTTCCTGACAGCATCAGAGATCCCCTTGCCCTTTTCAAGGGACAGAACTGCAATATAGAATGTGCAGTGGGCTGTTTTGAGAATTCTGCTTCTGAGAGTCCTGTTGACTTTGTCACTCCCTTACTGACCAAGTGAACACTCTCAAGACGCCTAACTTCTATATGAATCATCATCATTTTTCAACCAATTTTTAATTTCTAACTACATATTATTCGAGGCAGTATATTCATGTAACCTTTTCAGGAAATGTTTTCTGATTGTAAACCAGGTCTGGAATCAGATGGTGTTCCCAGACAACCCACTGTGGAGTGTTTAAGATAGTTACAAGCTCATCTATACCATGGGAATCACCATCAGGCAGCCTCAAAGGTTCCATTGAGCATCAACGAGATAGTTGGTTAAGTTGTTTGTGACATCAGTATATGGAGATGAGTGATAATGAACTGACTGATCCACCCTGGTTTTGGTCTCTCTTATAAGAAAGGGAATTTCATTTGAGCAATGTTTTGGAAAATTACTGAAATCTCAATGGGCTCTTTTGGCAAATTGTTTTCATATTTCCCCATGCTAATAACCGAGATTGCGGATAGAATGCCACAGGTTATCCACTTGTAAATGAGCTTTACGTCTTTCCAATCACAGCAGATTTTGCAAGGAAGAGTCACACCTGAAGTTGAAGCCTTCCCGTGACTTTCTTGGGCCTGGAGTAGATTCAAGGTCAAAAATACAGTTGGATCACATTGTAGGCTCTTTTTACCCCTCAGCTGCCAAGCAGTTGCTGACATGGAACACATGTTCCCTGGGATTGTTATGTCTCCGTCTGTGTTGTTTCAGGCAAGAGTTTGGCTCAGATCAATGTCCAGATCTGACAAGGGAAGTGTACCTCCAGGACATCCACTGTGTGGGCTCCCTCTGCAAGCTCTACTTCAGGGAGCTGCCCAACCCCCTCCTGACTTATGAGCTCTATGGGAAATTCACGGTGAGTGTTTGGATTTCCATCATGGTTGCCGGGTGGGATGCATGAAAGGGCTAAGGAGAGTTTCAGCACTAAAATAACAATAATAGTACTCACTAGCTGGCTGACATTATCTTAGCATGGTGATGGAAGTGGATGGTATGGTAAGGAATGTAAGGTAGTGGAACTGTCCGCTAAATTTTTCTTTCTTGAATTTTCAGAATCATGTTGTTTGTTTTAAGAGCTGAATTAAATTATCTCCATGTTTATTCAACTGATGGGACTCATTGTATAGGGAGGAAACTGAGAACCAGAGAAGAGAGGTGGCTGGCCCAAGGTCACTCAGCAGAGGCAGGACAGGAACCTGAGACCCCTGATGCTAGGCAAGCACTACTGGTTCATTTCCATCAGGCTATTCCTTCTGTTTCTTTGGGGGGTTGGAGAAAGAGGTGGGTAGGTAGGGAAGGGAGTGAGAACAAACAAAACTCAAGAGGATAGGTCAGAAAGCTGGGAAGAGAACAGAAACTGAGAAAAGCAATCCAGAGGAAGCACAGGAAAGGTCAGTTTATTGGGTTGGTGGGCAGGATGAATGGACAAGAGCAAAACTCCTATCAAGTAGCTATATGGTCACCAAATTGGACACCCATGGGCAAGTTAAAAAGAGAATAAATGCTTAAAGGATGTCTGCAGAAATATCATTAAGAATAGGGCTTGAACATTGTGTTGCATGAGTAGAAGTATAGAGTGGGCAGAATTGGATTTACCCAAAGTTGGTGTTCCGCTAGCAAAAGAGGGGAGAGGGAGACTTGAGAATATACCAGGGTACCATTGACACAACTGACAATGGGATTTAGTCTGGACAGGAAGAGAAGCAAGAGTATAAGGTGATGAGTAACACTAAAGAAGTAGATTAAAGGATTCTTCATCTCAGTAGGTCTATGGAGTGATGGAGAAGGGGAGTCACAGGGAGAAGTTTGAAATTGAGAATCTGGAGGAGTTGTGGTGATTGGTAAGGACCAGATCTAGGTTCTAACAGTGAGAGAGGATCATGCTCATAGCCCTGTAATTAACATCTTTTTAAAATATTTTTTTTCATGGTACTGGGGATTGAAACCAGGTCCTTATACATACTAGGTAAGCACTCTACCACTGAGCCATCCACCAGTCCTTTGTATCTTTTTATTTTTATTTTTATTTTTGAGACAGGTTCTCACCAAGTGGCCAGGCTGGCCTTGAGCTTGTGATCCTCCTCCCCCAGCCTCCCTAATTGCTGGGATTACAGGCGTGTGCCACCATCAGGTTCTGTGGTTTACTTATTTTGAGCATATGAAAAGTTCTTCCATTTTAAATGATAAAAGAATAAAAAAAATGCTACTTCTTTTTAAAAAATTTGTTCTACTTAGTTGTACATGACAGCAGAATGCATTTGAATTCAGTGTACACAAATGGAGCACAACATTTCAATTCTCTGGTTGTACACAGTGTAGAGATCCAGCATTCCCGCAATCATACATGTACCTAGGGTAATTGACCATCTCATTCCACCATCTTTCCTACCCTCATAACCCCTCCCCACCCTCCCCTCTGCCCAATCCAAAGTTCCTCCATTCTTCCCATGCCCCCTGCCCCATCATAATCAGAGAAAATATATGGCTTTGTTTTGGGGGGATTGACTTACTTTGCTTAGCACAATATTCTCCAACTCCATCCATTTACCTGAAAATGCCATAATTTTATTCTCTTTTTATTTTAAGAATAATGCTATTTCTTAAAATCAGGCTTGGGTCTTTAAATATGTACTTAAAAGTTTTCATTGATACTAGGAAATATTCATGATGATAAATTCAAACAGACCCAGATATATAGCTTTAATTTTAAGAAGGATCAAAAGAAAGGATGCTTAAAAGACTGACCCATTTATTTTAGTGATGGGATCATACATCATTTTTCTTGCTTCTCTACACATTAACTTTCCTAATTTTATCCACTAAAAATACATTAATGTTTTGATGAAAAAAAAAAAAAGACCAACTCACACATGCAAAAAAAAAAAAAAAAAAAAAAAACTTAGGGGTAAACATTGACCACTACAGAAGTCAACACATACATTTGGTTGTAGAGTTGTCATAGTAGACAATTTGAGAAATGGAAGAAAGTAAAAAGGAACCCTTGGTCTTTCCTTAAGGACCAAAGACTACAGTGTTAACATGTTCTGAGTGTTTCCTTCAGTCTTTTGTTCTTTGCATAGTGTTTTTGTTGTGTTAAGTTTTTCCAGATCAAAATAAAAGTGTGTTTTTTAAAAAGTAATAATCCTAACAGCTAGGGAGCATGAGATAAGAGGATCTCGAGTTCGAAGCCAGCCTCGTCAATGGTAGGGCACTAAGCAGCTCAGTGAGGCCCTGTCTCTAAATAAAATACAAAATAGGGCTGGGGATGTGGTTCAATGTTTGAGTGCCCCTGAGTTCAATCCTCAGTACAAAAAAAAAAAAAGGTAATATAAAGGAAGTATAAAGGATAAGGTATAAATCACCTGTGGAAATCCCACACTCAAGCGTATCTGCCATCTTCTCTTTCACTCTTTAGTATGGGTGCGCTCTCTCTCTCTCTCTCTCTCTCTCTCTCTCTCTCTCTCTCTCTCTCTCACACACACACACACACACACACACTTTTTCTTTTCAATACAATATATTCCTGTTTTGGGACATTTTCATTTCAACAATGTGACAATCTTTTCATGTTAATAAATGTAAAGAGACACTGTTGTCACAGAGAATTCTTTCACATGGGCCATGGTTTCTTTCTTTCTTTCTTCTTTTTTTTTTTTTTTTTTTGAACTAGGGCTTGAAACCAGGGTTTCTTAACCACTGAGCCCCCTTTTTATATTTTATTTAGAGACAGGGTCTTACTGAGTTACTTAGGCCTTTCTATGTCGATGAGGCTGGCTTTGAACTTGTGATCCTTCTGATGGTACATGATTTCTGAAACCAGTCTCCCACTGATGGACATTTAGGTTTTTGGTTTCTCAATACCTTGCTTTTATTAAGACTGTTATAATAAACATTTATACACATTTACATTTTTGTCTATTTGCACCCTTAGGGGAGAAAAATCATTGAAGCAGACTAGCTGAGTAAAAAGTTCTTACTTAAAATTCTGTTCCCTATTTTCAAACTGTCCTCCAGAGAAACAGGAATGTGCTTTCCTTGCAGCTTTGCCAATACTGGATATTTTCCATTTATTAAATTGTTCACCAATCTGAATTAACTAAAAACAATACCTTATTGCTATTTTAATTGTAAGACTCCATTGTTTTCTACATATTTGTGATCCTCTTGTCAGTATAATAGTATCATCTTTGAATGTGATAGAATATCATCATGAAAATGAATCAAGTGAGTCTAATTTCTCCTAAATGCTATCTATTCTATTGTAGTCAGAGGTTGATAGGAATTCTTATCTAGAAACTTTAGAAATATGTTTCTTCTTAGGTCTTATCTACAGGCTAAGAACAAAACGCACATTTCTCTCTCCTTGTTCCCTTCCCTGATAGAACTGGTCATGTTGTTCTCTCACAGCAATTGAAATATACTAAAGCAACATTTTGTCAACTTGTCTTCAAATTTGAAGAAAATGACATTGTACTTAAGCAGTGTATTGACACTAAAAAATAAAATAGGAATGTTTTGTTACGAATTCTACAGAAGTAGGACCTAGCAAAGTTAACCATGTTGCAGAATTTATCATTTAATAGATTTCTTTGATCATAGTAATGAAGATAATATAAACAACCTTCATGGATATGAAAATAGCTGTGTTACATTGTTGTGCATTCTCACAATAATTTATTTAAATCTACTTGCTCAGCTGAAGTCAAAGAAGAGAATGGAATGAGAGAATTAGAAAAAAAAACATTGGTGGAATAATAGTAACAATAATAGCTGATATTTGTTGAGTGCTTACAATATCATAAACTCATTATAAGTATTATTTTATTTAATCCTTAAAATAACTCTATGAAGTAGATTTTATTGTCTGTTGTATAGATGAGTAAACTGAGGCTCAGTGAGACTTGTCTGGGTGGTACAAGTGGTAAGTGGGGGTAAAGATTAAAATTGTCTCATGAATCCCATGCTACTTATAAGCAGTGATACTTGAGTAGGTAGTAAATAACACAATGCCTATGTATTATAACATAAATAACATAATAAAAGAAATACTGAAGGAAGAGTTCCATAAACAGTGTTAGGATAATTGCTGTTGGAGAGGAGGAAATCAAATTGAATTCTTACCATTTAGCAGATTTCAGGGTACAGAAGAATAACAATTAAAGCAAAGGAAAAAAATTACAAAGACAAATTTAACCAACTAAACTATTTGTACATTATTTTTTCTACATTAAAAAACTCAGTAAATATCAGGACATGTAACTTAGTGGTAGATCACTTCCCTAGCATGTGTGAGGCCCTGGGTTCAATCCCCGGTACTGCAAATAATAATAATAATTTAATTTAAGAAAATAATAATTTTATTTAAGAAAATACATTAATAAAATTAAAAAGCAAGTGGCTAACTATGAAAACTATAATAAAATGACAAAAGAGATTAATATTCCTTATATATAACTCCTACTTATCAATGTAAAGAGAAAAATCACATAACACTCCTCTAAACAAAGAAGCAAAGAACTTTAACAATTCAGAGAAAAAGAAAATATTTTAAAATTGTTGATTATTAGGAAAATATATTGCTTATTTTTAAAAATTTTTAAACATTATCATTTCATGCTGGTAAGCTCATAATAAGACTGACTCTTTACAGTTTTTTACCGGAAATATAAACTTGATGAACACTCCAGAAAGTCATTAGAAATTACTGTCAAAGTTCCTAAAATGTTCATATTCTTTAATCCAATAAGTCTACAATTAGGACTCTACAATAAGGTAATAATCAGGTGTATACACAAATAACTGGTTTCTAAATATTTTTATTGCAATGGTATATATAATATCCAAATTTTTATTGTATCTACAAGATAGAAGTTGGATATAATAAATAATAAATCTATTTTTTAAACTGTGTATCCAAGAAGAGTTATATTTTTTTATGAATGTTTATTAGTCACAACAGAAAGTTAAATGGGGGCAGGAATCAGTATGTAAAACTAAATAGGAAATGATTCCAGTGTTCATATTTGATGCTGAGAGGCCTGGAACAGACCACTTCTTTTATGCTTCCTATATAAGTAGGTGGATAGTGGTTATTTCTGAGTAGTGCAATAAAGGGTGATTTTTATTTTTTGCAAATTTCATATTTTAGTTTTTAGTACATTATTAGTGTCCTGTGGTTGCTGTAATGAAGTACCACAAATCAAGTGACTGAACAGAAATTCATTCTCTCACAGTTCTGGAAGCCAGATGTCTGAAATAAATTTCACCAGGCTGAACCTGAAGTTTGAGCAGGGCTGGTGCTCCCTCCAGAGGATCCAGAGAAAAATTCACTCCTTGCTTTTCCCAGCTTCTGGTAGCTGTTGGTTGACATTCCTTGGCTGGCGGCCACATCACTGCCATCTCTGCCTCCAGGGTCACATTGCCTTTTCTTCTCACTGTGTCAATTTCCCTCTGCATCTCATTCATAGGATTCCTAAACTGCTTTTAGGGATCACTCAGATAGTCTAGAATAATCTCCCCGCTCAAGGTCCTTACCTTAATCACACCTTAAGGACTCTTTGTCCAAATGCTTTAACATTTCCATGCTCCAGGGATTAGGACCTTGTATCCTTGGGAGTTATTATTCAGCCTACCACATTATGCTTTATTTTTATCAGAAAAAAAATACACCATTTATTTTAGGAAAAAAAATCAGTTTTGTTCAGATCAATTAAGCTAAAATTCTTACACCCAAAGTAGAAAAATTTGCTGATTTGGAGTTTTTAGGGAAGGTACTATAATTACATATTTAAATTGAAATCATTTCTTTATGTATCAGTTTCGCTCATTAAATGTAAGCTTCCTGAGGACACAAACTATTTTATTAGTTAGTGTGTTTCTTTTCCTTGTTCTTCAGCTACTGGAAAATGTGGTAACTATTACTTAGTAAATGTTTGCTGGTAGGTTGCTGTTGACCTACACACATCATCTAAATGAAGAGGCAAACAACTAGTGCATGAGTTTAAGATGATTGCAAAGGGGCCAATGGCCACCTTTTACACTGAAAGTCCCATATCAGCAGAAATCCTTCAACAGGCAAACCAGGATGATTGGTCACCCAGCCAGGAGCCCAAAGTCCAGGGAAGCTACCTCAACAAGGCTGGTATTCATCCTGGTGGAAAGTGGTCCTAAGATGATACTGTCCTGGAAGTGTGGCCCAAATGTAGCTGCTTGGTGCTTTCAAGCACAATGCAAAATATTAATGTAATCACTTATTTTATTCAAAAAATGTTTATTGCTTCCCTACTATATACAATTGGCAGGCATAGTTCTAGGGGCTGGAGATTTAATGGTGAGAAAGACAGATACTATTCTTGCTTTAGTGAAACTTACATTTTAATGACGAAGAAAGATGATAAACACATGTAGGGTATAGAGTTATAATGAGAATTGTTGATAAGTACTATGAAGAAAAATAACACGGTGTGGGGGAAAGGACAGTGTTTTAGGATAATCAGAGGTCTGTCTATGAGGTGACATTTGAACAGAGACAATGAAGCAAGAGAACAGATTGCGCAAGTATCTGGGGGAAGAGGGTGGCAAGAAGAATCAGCAGGTGCAAAGGCCCTTGGCTTGGTCCATGCCAAGCTTGAGGGAACATGCAGAGCCAGTGTGGGCCAGCACTTAGCCAGCAAAGTGAAGGTGATGGGAGACTCGGAAGAGAAACTCACAGATGGCCAGATCACTTGCTTGCTTCCACGGGTATGCCAAAGTCACATGCAAAAGACCCATGAAGGACATAGAGTAGTTACCTCTGGAGACTGAGGGTCTGCAGTTGGAAGGAAAACTAACTTTCCTCTATTTATCTTTTCGGGTATTTTGTTTTGTTTTTATCTTGCACATGAATGTCCTTTCTTAAAAAAAAAATCTAATAATTTAAAACAATAAAGAGGTTTATAACAATTTTTAAATAATTAATTAAACTTGAAGTTGAAGCTAGGTACAGCAGGAAGAGAGAATTCCTGGTTGGTTGTGTTGAGTCACCATAGATAGGGCTCTCCAGGCAGCAGAGGTGTGGTAGCAGTGGTAGCTTTGGGGAAAGAGAACCCTGAGTAAGGGCCCTACCACCAGGACCAGATCCCAGCCTTTTCCCAAGTCCTCATAGAGCAGGAAGCTGGTCTTGTTAAAACCGATTGGGAAAGAACTCATAGATTCAGTTAAGATTTAGCCTTTAGCCAGATTGGCCTGGCTAATGTGGAGTGAAGTCCTCTCTTTTGGAAGACTGAGGGGGTTGAACTCAGGGGTGCTTTATCACTGAACTACCTCCCAACCCTTTTTATTTTGAGACAGAGTCTCACTAAGTTTCTGAGGCTGGAGAACTTGTGGTCTTCCTTCCTCAGCCTCCCCAGTAGCTGGGATTATGGGCAGTACCACCTTGTCAGGCCTGAGTGAAGTTCTCCTACAGGCAAAAAAAAAAAAAAAAAAAAAAGAAGGTCAGAATTTCAACACCTCTTCCCTAGTTTCAGTGACAGTTGTGCCATCCTGACAAGGGAAAGTAAAGAAACTAAAAATCAATGTGCAGTGACCTGACCCCTCCAGGAGAAAAACAAGGATCTAGAGAGCTTCGAGATAGGATTCGGGTGGAATGGGGAGAGGCTGAGAATGATGAAATAAACACCAATCCCAAGTGGGACCTGCAGGCATCAGGGCAAGCCTGCGCTCCATCTTGGAGACTAAAGATGACTAACAGCTTCCTAAACGTTAAAGGAACTTTCCACCAGGATTGATAACTTGACCTGCACCTTTATTCCCCAGACACATTTTTTGAAAGGGGAGTGGTGCAAAGCTTTGCAGAGCTCCATCCTGTCGGTGCAGAGGAAGGAGGGAGGCCTCCCAGCCCTCCCTGCAGGCACCACAGAACTAGGAAGGTCCACAGGCACTCGGCAGCCCCTCCCTTCCCTACAGCCGCTCCCCTTTGCCCTGCTGGTGAGGTTCTCCCTAACTGTGCAGTTGGTCCACTCCACAATCCTATTTTCTGAGAAACAACTCCTAGGAAGAGAAAGGGAACTTCCTGGAGGCCCCACCCTTGCCCCTGGCCCTCCATACTTCAGGTCTTACAAAGCAAGGCCTGCAGCTGTGATCTCTCTGTGCTGGCAGACCCAGCAGGAGGTTGGGACCCCTGAGACTGTCAATGCTCCTGGCCCCACGTTTCCCCCCATCTCTGCTGAGGAAAAGAGAGCTCAAGTTTACCCTGTAGAGAATTCTGACTGCCTTTTAAAATGGTGGGCTTCTATATATATGTGTGACTTGAATTAAATAAAAAGGGTAAATAGAAAAAACTTGGTGGACAAAGCCCTGACATGATGTCCCCATGTAAGATTCACCTATAATGTGCCAAGCACTGTTCTGTAAATGGGGACTTACCACATTCCTGCATTTTAGAGAGCTTTCCTTCTATCAGAGGAGACTGACTGACTGATAACCCCACTAGATAAGTACATTGGACTTAGAAGGAGAAAGTGAGAGGGTTGGGGGTGTCCTGGCTGGGACAGGACTCCTCTAAGTCAGGCTAGAACCTAGAGGTGTGGCTCAGAATAGGGCACGGCAAACAGAGTAAGTAAAGTTAGTGCCTTCCACACTTAATGAGAAATGAGTGCCTAAAAACTACAGTTAGGAGTGTGAATATCAGCCAGGAAATGATAGCCAAAGACTGAATGGAGATAAATAATACATGAAAATCATTTGTTAGAATCTCAGTTTTGGTTGTATTGCAGCAAACAGTTATTTATTAAATTAAAAAATGCATTTTATTATTACACCAGGCATTATATTTGTCTTAGCTTTTTCACTGCTGTGACTAAAGGACCTGACCAGAATAATTGTAGGGGAGGAAAAAGTTTATTTAGGGGTTCACAGTTTCAGAGGTCTTAGTCCACAGAAAGCCGGCTCCATTCTTTGAGGCTCAAGGTAAGACTGAACATCATGGCGGGAGAGTGTGGTGGGAGGAAGCAGCTCACATCATGATCAGGAGGCAAAGAGAGATTTTTCTACTCTTTAGATAAAAAAATATATACCCCCAAACCACGCCCCCAAGTCCCACCTTCTCCAGCCACACCCCATCACTTCAGTGACCACTGTTAATCCCTCTTAGGGGATTAATTCACTGATTGGGTTAAGACTTACAACCCAATCATTTATCCTCTGAACCTTCTTGCATTGTGTCACACATGAGCTTTTGGGGTAACCTCACATCCAAACCACAACAGTATGCAAACATAAAACAAGTGTGTGACACCAAAAGGAAATATTAGATTGCATCAGCCATATAGATGCCTATGAATTCAAGATCAAGGTGGGGGTGGGAGTGGTTTGGTGGTACAGTGCTTGCCAAGCATGAGCCAGACCCTGGATTCAATCCCAGTGCTACAAAATAAATAGAAAAATAAAAGATCAAGAGCCCCTTTTAAAGCACATATTGGTCTAGGTAGGGTTACTCAGGCATTTACATATGAGGAAAAAAACATGGAATGGTAGCTGAAGAGTTGCACATTTTTAATATACATAAGTTACACATCAGTTAAAAAAAAAAGTGATTGCCATTGCCTTGGACTCAGTGAGTGCTCATGATCCTGCAGTTCATGAGCACTCACACTCTGCCCTGGAGAGGCCCTTGAGCCTGGGCACAGACTAGACAGATTCTCAGGACAGGGACACAGGGCTGGAATTAGGGGACTCTAGCCGGAACTTCCTGCCTGGTACAGCAACTCTGGCAGGTAAGAGATGAGCAAGGGCCGGCCTGTAAGCACACTGTTTTCATGCTATTACTGTCTCCCCTCCCCTGTGCTGATGGAGGAGAGCAGAATACCCATGCAAAAAGTAACCAGAAAGCAGGTTGGGGCAAGGCCACCAGGTCTCAGGGACAAAGCTCTTATCCCTGCTGAGGAAGGCACATCTCTTCTGCTTCTTGGCTTCCAGGATAGACAGCAGTTGAGGACTCAAGGTCATGGAATAGTGATAGGCTAGGTGTGGAGAGGCCTGTGCTCCTGTGGAGACAGCAGGCTCAACTTCTCACTCTGTCTCTGATCTCTCTGAATGCGAGTGAATCTCTGAGAGTCTGCTTGGGCTCAAGGAGCACACCCAGTCCTGCAGATCCTTACACTTCCTTACCCACACACCAACAGCCATCCGAAGACACTCAGAGACCCAAACAACCCACCCATTGCCAAGTGCATGCACTATGAGATGCTTCATAATGGGAACCCTCAGAAATTGTAGTTGGTTGGTTGGTTTCATAGAAAAGCATGCCCTTAGGAAGGGGGATCTGCCCTCTAAGCATAGTTTTGACCCTGGAATCGGGGGATTGAGTAATAACAGCTCAGGCCAGTTAGGTGTTCATGTTCCTGAGCACTCACTGGGTGACTTCATGTTCCTCTCCACAGGAGGCAGTGTCATATTGCCCAGAAGAAGGCCAACTGGCCAGAATCCAAAATATTATCCAGGAGCTTCCCCCATCCCATTATAGGTAAGAATCCTTGGAAAAAGAAATATGTGGACTCTTAGTGTGGTATAATGGTAGGGTGGCATGATAAATGGGAGCAAATTCAGTGGACAATGGCTCTCCTGGGGGCATTAGGAAATGAGTGGGTAGGTCACTGTTATCAAATTGTGTTGGTACCAGACCAGGGTCATTGTAGTAAAGGGCAGCCTGTCTCCCAAGTCACTAGCAGGGCGCTCATCAAGAGTCCCATGGGAAGTCATTCTGATACAAAGTCAGTGACATCTTTGGTTCTCACCTAGATTTATAGCAAGACCAGAAGATGGAAACCCAGATGGCTCTTCAGTGGGGATGACTGTGGCTCTGGAGCCCTAGGCTGACTGAGCTCTCTACTGCTCATCAGTACTGGTCCTTACATCATCTCCCTCCTTTGGCTTCATGCTCACAGCTTAGCCCTAATTTCACCCCCTTTCCCAGGGTTCCCCACCCCTACAAGGGGGCAGATTTTGATGTGGTGTAAGAAAGAATTTCCTAGCAGTCACATGTTGTTCATCCATGAGATGAGTTTCCTAACAAGTACCAACTTATCTGTACCTGGAAGAATTTTTAAAAGAGAGTGGGCTCTTAAGAGAGAACCTATTTGAAGACTGTGGGGAGGCTACCCTGAAGGGTCTTAGAAGAGCAAATGGTCACCAAGACTCCTCAGCCATGAGATCTGTGATTCCCTGGTTCTGTCTCCAGCTAGTGCTCTGTGGGACTCAGCTGGCTTCTAAGAAGACTGATCTCTGTCCCCACCCCAGGCCAAGATGCCATGGCCCAGAAATTTACTTCCAACGAGCCTTCAAAATTCATAAGATAGAAGTAGAGTCTCTTAAATCCAAACTTAGAAATTATCACAAGATTTCAGACTTCACACAGGCCCTGTGGTTTTGTGCTTTGTCAAAAAAAAAAAAAAAAAAATATATATATATATATATATATATATATATATATATACATATATATATAAATTACAGGACCTTGGAATACCTGATTCGACACCTGGCCCACATCGCCTCCTTCAGCAGCAAGACCAACATGCATGCCAGGAACCTGGCCCTGGTGTGGGCACCAAACCTCCTCAGGTAAACACCACTCCCTCACCTTCACCCCATCCTGGTGGGCTCAGAGCCCACCAAAGCAAATGAAACCTGGATTCTTCAAAATTGAATCTCTTTGAAACAAACTAGTAGCTTAGTAATTTGTTATAGCCCATGTCAACTAAGGGTGATTTTAATCACCTAAACTGTTTGGCTGCTAACTTGGAAACTCTGGGTTCCAAAGGCATTTGTTAGATCGAGGTGTGGCTAAAGTTATAGATCTGTATGTTACAGTTTCTTGAAAAGGCCTTTGTTTTCTCTAGGTTCATTGGCTTTTTCTTGGCTTTGGTGGGGGTACAACTTGCTATAACTTGAATCAACTGCTTCACGTGACTTTGCAAAAGATGACCTGCTCCACGGGACTAATGAGTGGAGGTGGGAAGGGATCCTGTATGTTTATGGGATAGGGATAGTGTTTATAGTCTTGTAGTGTATAATTCCAGATAACTGTTTTAAGTTTCAGTGGGTTGGGCTTTACAGCCTTTGGAAACACCCTTTGATCAGTTTTAAGAGTTAAAATATTCTAAAAGTGATTTAGGAGATGATGCCTGTGTAAAAGGCCCACTGGCTCTCCTGACTGCTTCAGGTTGTAAGGCAGACTCAGTCAGTAAATATGTTTCTTCCACGGTTCAGGTCTAAAGAAATCGAGGCCACTGGTTGCAATGGAGATGCAGCCTTCCTTGCAGTCCGGGTCCAGCAAGTGGTGATTGAGTTTATATTGAATCATGTGGATCAAATCTTCAGCAACGATGCTCCTGCGTCTCTGGAGAATGATGGTAATGACTCCTCCTGGCATCTACCCCATCTATCCCACCAGCCTATCTTTTCTTGCCTTAGTTATAGGGCCCAATAATAAGTGAGGGTGAGCTTGGTTTGGGCCAGTGTGTGTGTGTGTGTGTGTGTGCGTGTGTGTGTGTGTGCGTGTGCGCGCACACACACACACTGGCCACTGCCTGTCATTGTCTGGCAATCCTGCATATATACATGTATAGGTGTGCAGTGAAAATATGGTATGTTTGTCTGTGGCTTTAGCACGTTTTTGATTGGTTGAACACATAACCTACCCCATGAATGTGGTGTGGTGGACTAGAACTAGAAAAATGTTCCATTGGTTTAGTGAGTTCTTAAACTCTTGGTCATCAAAAAAGGCAAGGGCAACATTTTTCTCCTTGATGATTTACTTTCACTGTGATGTTTCTGAAGAACCATATGCCATTGCCTTGAAGTCTTAAGTGAATGAGTTAAGAGGTAGTAGGCTCACACCCACATGCATATTCAGAATGTATTTCCTGAGTGCTTCATTCATTTTACCTTGTGCCAGGCAGTAAGCATACAAAACTGAATATGTGTGCTTATGGGCATCTCATAATGATACAATAAATGCTAGGAGAGAATTGGCTTATGCTGCTTAAACTCCTGCAAACCTAATTTGTAAAAACTGTAAATTCAGTTGATCAAGATGCCTGGTTTTCTTGATTTCTCATTTGTGAATGAAACTGGTTTTCCAGCATTGGTGTGCATCAGAGATACCTGATGGACTTGTTAAAACATGGATTACTGGACCAGAGTTTCTAGTCCAATCACCTATAGTGCAACAGATAATGTACATTTCTAACAAGTTTCCAGGTGATGCAGACACTACTGGTCAGTGGTGTATGAGACCCATGTCTTCAAAATATTTGTTAACTGATTAAAACATTTTTCCCATTCAGTTAAAGGCTAAATAGAAGCAAACTTTGGCTTCTTTTTAACTTAGATCAGGATTTCTCAACTTCAGTTTTACTGATATCTGGTGCCAGATAATTCTTATTGTGGGTTGCTGTTCTGTGCATTCAGTTAGTATATTTAGGGAAACCAGAATAATCTATTGCAATTGACTCAACTGAGAGAGTTTGGGTACCAATCTAGGTCTTCCTGGCTCCAAAAACTTGTTTTAGTATGTATAGGGCATGTTTTGAACCCTCAGTAAATGTTAGTTCTTTTCCTGCTCCTTTTACTGCTCAGTCTTCTCTGTTAACTTAATAGCTTATGAAGGCTGCAAACAGAATATGATGTGCATAATATCCCAAGAAAAAACAGGGGCATTCTCCTCACCAGGCAATACATACATGTCATCTAACAGAGACATCTAGGATGTTAAATTTATGCAATGCTCCAGTTTTGTGGATCAGAATCCAATACCTTTATTTTATAGATGAGAATACTGAGGTCAGAGAGATTGTGATAGCTACAAGATTTATTAAAAAACAGTGTGCATTGAGTACCACCTATATAGCAGGCAGTGTCCTAGACTCTGGGGACATATCAGTGCACAAAATAACAAAGTAGCTTCCTTGCACATAACTATGATCTGAGCAGCAAGACAGCAACATATCTTATAAATAAATATATTATCATCTTAAAAAAATAAAAAAATATATATTATCACTGCAAAAAAAAACAAGAGGAAAATAGATCACAGTAATGCAATGATTAGTGACTTTGGAGTGTTATTTTGGCCGTAGCCTCTGAGAAAGTGATCCTTGAACTGAAACCTGAATGATACAGGGAAATCAACCAAGTGAGGATCTAGGGGATAAGTGTTCCAAAGACATAGAACAGAGAGGGGAAGGAGCACAAATCGCAAGCTCTTCTGTGAATCACGAAGTTAGATGGCTGTTACATATCTCAGCAGAGATGATGAGCAGGCCAGGAACTGAGGCAGATGTGGCTACTGAATCTCAGCCTCCCACCCTGCAGTCCACATTCTTCCCATTGTCCCAGTTGTTCCCAAAGTGATGTAAGTCAATAAATAATTAATGAAAATGATAATCTAGAATCTATCAACAAATACCAGAAGTGAATTAAATTTAAACATTTTCACCCTCCTTTAGGTTAAGTTGGAAAACTGGGTTAAACTCAGACACGTTCTGAAATATTTTCAGGATCACAGGATGTACTTAACCACAGCCCTGCAGAATGGCTCTTGTGCTTATCTTCCTGGCAACACCCCACTGTCACTTACTGTTCCCATTTTCTACCAGTCCTTTTCAGTGTCTTCATTTCCTTCCACTAGAGTGAGTCATGCTCTGCAAAGAGAAATGGTGTCATCATCCAACTTGTCCGCAAGTCTCTTCACACCTTCAGAAGTCACAGAAAGCTGGCAAAGTCACCAAAGGCTAAATAGAAGCAAACTTTGGCTTCTTTTTAACTTAGATCAGGATTTCTCAACTTCAGTTTTACTGATATCTGGTGCCAGATAATTCTTATTGTGGGTTGCTGTTCTGTGCAATTTGTGGTGTTCAGTAGCTTCCCTGATATATACCTACTAGATGCCGGTAGCCGTCCTGCACATATTCATGACAATCAAAATGTCTCCAGACATTAACTAATGCCCTTTGCTGGGGTTATGCAACCCCCCCTACCCCAACAACCACTGATGTAGAAAAGAGATAACCCTATATATCATTGATTGTCATCATCAATTCCATTCCTACCACAAAATAGGAAAGCGTTAGCTACACACACTAGAAGATAACTGGGAGGTACGTAAAGAGCTATATCTCTCTTAGAAGTGTGGTGTGTAAAATGTGCTTTTCCTATAGAGATAAACACCTAGGTGATCCAGGGGAACTAGAGGCTCCAGCCTTCAACTGTCTTGGAGTGGTTGTTCTCCAGCACTAGGGAGGATGGGCAGGCAGGCTCCTGTCCTACCCTTGCTGAGTCAGGCCACCTCTGTGACTGGACAGACATATCCATCTCACCAAAGCACTAGGCAGAGGTTTCAGGAGTAAAGACCCACACTTTATACTGTAGATCATAGTCATCACTCTACATATATTTGTTGAATGAATGAATGAGTGGTCCCTCCAAATAGTACAGAAAATGAAGCTATTTCCTGAGGGCCCTGTTTGCCCTGTAGCTAGTCTGGCTAGAAGATTTGCAAGTTTTCTGTGTGCAGCCTCAGCCCCAGGTCCCATCAGGCCCAAGAGAAGCCAGAATTAGCACTCAGCCCCTTGGTGTGAGGTCAGAATTAAGGGGCTATGGATGGTGAATCTGGCTGGACTTGCATGGGCCTCCTCCCAGACTGAGCTCTTCTTTTTCTTTATAGAAAATCGGCCCATCATAAAGAGCCTGACGCTGCCAGCCCTGTCCCTGCCCATGAAGTTGGTAAGCCTGGAGGAAGCTCAGGCCCGCAACCTGGCTACCGACCATCCTGCCCGGAAGGAAAGGAGGGAGAACAGCCTGCCTGAGATTGTGCCTCCCATGGGCACCCTCTTCCACACCGTCCTGGAGCTACCAGACAACAAGCAAGTGGCATTCTTTTAAAATTCTGGGGGATGCAGAGCGGAGGGAGACAGAGGAGGAGAGGTAGTCTTGGGGTCTTGATGGAAGTGTGGGTTAGGGATGCCGTCTAGCGGGTGTGTAAAGAAAACTTGCAGAAGAGAAGGGAGCTGTCTCCGCAGTGCACTCTTCCCACTGGTGATGCCGTCCATCACTCATTGTCTCAGACAATGACTGAGATCCCCGATGTCCCACAAAGACCCCAAGCACCACGATGGGAGTGGGGTCGTAGGAGGAGAGTCTTGTCATGTGTCAAACTAAATCCTTTACTCCTTAGACAAAATAGGCTTGTGGTTACAAGAGGAAGTTTACCGAAAAGAAAAACTTGAACCCTCAGCCTGGTCTCCATACCCACATGACATTATAGGAGGCACAGAGGAAGAATCCAAGACAGAGGCCAAGTTGACAAAGGGGACCACTGTAAACTGAACAGCATGCCTGAGCTTTTCTGGGGGAGAAACCCCTGTTTCCTTCAGTGAGTGGATCATGCCCTCCTGGAACTGAGCCCACTTACCTCTCCCTAAATCAGTGGGGAATGAGACTCCCTCCCAGGGATCAGGAAGATGAATGCCTTGGAAGGAACATTAAGTACATTTTCTCTTTCAGTCAGAGAAACTGGGGTAAACTCCAAAGAATGGCACCTATTAAAACACACCTCAAGGCCAAGTGCTTGGGAAAAAAAAAAATAAGCCAAATGCAGAACTTCCCACCAAGCACTACAGACATGTCTTGGATTATTATAAAGACATACTAAGGGTGTGGTGGTACACGATCGTGATTCTGCCTACTTGGGAGGTTGAGGCAGGAGAATCTCTAGTTTAAGACCATCTTTAGCAATTTAGCAAGATCTGGTTTCAAAATAAAAAGAGTTGGGGATGTAGCTCAGTGTTAGAGCACTCCTGGGTTCCATCCCCAGAACCAGGGGTGGTGGGGTGGGGGGATGGGATGGGAATTGGTATCTTTGAAGAGCCAGGGCTACACTCTTACCTGAGTTCCTATCAGAATTCAGAACTGTGTGGTTACTGATGACCTGAGTCTCCCAATCTGTGCCTCTGTTTTCTACCAACCCTGCCTCTAACTGATGGCTTTGTCTCTGGCCCTGGAAAAAAAGGGTCTTTGCTCTGACTCATGAAAGCTTAGCTCAGTCACCGAGGGCATCTCCAGACAGTGTGAAAGTCAGGCTCAACTTGAATTTTAGAGGGGAATTTCCTAAAATATCAGAACCACTCACAACTAAGACGATTGAAATCTTTCTCAATTTGACAGTCTCCTTGAAATGACAAGTTAAATTAACTTCTTATGGCTTGACTTTTTTAGGAGAAAGCTTTCCAGTAAATCAAAGAAGTGGAAATCTATATTTAACCTGGGACGTTCTGGATCAGACTCCAAATCAAAGCTGAGCAGAAATGGGAGTGTATTTGTGAGAGGACAGAGGCTCTCAGGTAAGAAAGACCCTGAAAGAAAAACTTATAAATGAATCAGGGGGACCTTTTGTTAAAAAAATATTTTTTTTCTGACTTAAAATAAATTGCACACAAAGAACCTATATATCCTCCATGCAGCTTCCTCCAGTACTAACATCTTACATAAATATGATACAGTTATCAAAGCCAAGCACTAAGCTGCTTGTCTGAGGAGCCCAAAAGCAGCAGAGTTGAGATTCAAACCCTGATCTGTCTGAATGCAGAATGACCTCAATGGCTATAGTCCTGGGGCTCTGCTCAGCTTCTGACGCCCCACCTTTTTTTCTTAGCAAGATTTGACCTCAGAGAAACTACTTTCCATCCCGCTCAGCTCTCTAAAAAGAGATGATGTTTGGGAACATGTCTAGCTTAGTCTGTTTTCTGTTGCTATAGGAAAATACCTGAGACTGGGTGATTTATAAAGAACACAGTTCTTTATTTTGGCTCACTGTTTTAAAGGTTAGAAAGTCCAAGCATGGTGCTGGTATCTGCTTGACTTCTGGTGAAAGCTTCATTTTGCTTTACTCATGGTGGAAAGTGGAATGTAAGCAAGTGAGTGCAGAATAACTAAAAGGGGGCCAAGCTCTTGCAAATTGCTAATCCCTTCCTGGGAGAAAGGCATTGATTCATTCATGAGGGCACTGTCCCCATGACCTGGACACCTCCCACTAGGTCCCACCTCACAACACTGCTGTACTGAGGAATTAAGATTCTAACATATGATCTTGGGGCAGGGGGTGCACTCAAACCATAGCAATTACTATTACTGTGCCTAGAGTAAGTTTTTACTCATTTAAGCCACACTTTTCCAAAACCCTGCTGTGGGAGCTTACAAAGATATGTAGAACACACCAGGTATATAACAGGTGCTCAAAGCAAGTTTGGTTTGGTTGAAATCTGTCCCAGCATGAGTTGGTGGGTGAGTTTGTTGGAGGAACAACCACGCTACAGACTTCAAGGAACAAATGTGCACCTGTGGAGAAAAGTGATGCTCATTCCCCACTTCCCACCCTGGCCCTCTCACCTGTTGTACCAAATTCCTGGGTGCTGATAGACTTGACTACAGCCAAGAATTCTGCTGCTAGCCTGCCAATTAGGAGGGGTTACCTGGGACCCATGGATACTTTTTGTACAATTAAATTAGGTTCAGGACTCCTCATTTGCTAATAATTATTTGACAAAATTGCAAAATTTTCCTTTCTCTGTAAAATATTAATAAAATTTTGATTTATCAATGTTCCTTATTTGTAGGCCCAGTTTGATTAAGAAAGTAGGAACTTCTAGAGTGAACCGGGAGAATGTTTTCTGAGGAGATAAACATAAAAGCTTGAAAATTTTTTCTAAAAGAATTTTTTTCTTGTGTGCCCATAACCTGACCTACTGTTGTGAATGCTTCCTCTTAATATGCATTCCTCAGGAATATTTTTTTCTTTTGTCTTTAGTGGAGAAGGCTACCATCCGACCAGCCAAAAGCATGGACTCTCTGTGTTCAGTGCCTGTGGAAGGTGAGTTTGTACACTTAGTTTCTAAGCTGGGGATCACAAATGGAAGATTGGAGCTCATCCCGGGCTTAAGTTGTCAGGCTGCTCCTCCGTGGTCGTGATCACACAGAAGCACCCAGTCCCTCAAACGCAAGGGCTTCACCTGGCTCTTGCTGTAACATCCTCTACTCTATCATCCAGCTAGACCTAAAGAGCCTTCCTTTTTCTCCAGACTTCTCTAGCCATAAGGGTGACCACAGGCACTTTTCATTCAAACCTAAACCAGATAAAAGGTCAACACTTGAAAAGTAAGGCAGAAGCAGCTCAGGCAGAAAGAAGAGCCAAGTATTGATTGGTTTATGCCTCATGGCTTTACGCCTAGATGGTTGTCTTGAATTTTGAGTATTTCTGTAGGTATGAGTTTCATAATGCTTGCCAAGTCATGATTCTGAATTGGCAGAATCATTCTTTCATTTATTATTTACCAGTAAACATGGAGCAAGTACCTGCTGTGCATTAGGTGTGTGCAGTTTGCACATGATTTCCTTTTTGTGGGTAGATATGTGGACAGTTACACATGAGGTGACATGCATCACCAAAATGACATGAAACCATATCTGTTCTCACAGCTCTAGCCTTAAGGACTGATTTGCCTCTCTCCTTCTCTTCTATTTTTTTTTTTAAAGGAAACCAACAAGCCCAATTACAAACTACAAGACAAAGGGCTTCCCTGGCAGCAGACTGCTCAACCTACTGTATATTTATCCCATGATTTTCCAGTGCCTTTAATGAAAGACATTTTTCTCTTTGATAAATGAGGCAACATGAGAATCAGGAAATACTCAAAACAGCTTTTTTAAAAATGTATTTTTTAGTTGTCAGTGGACCTTTATTTTATTTATTTATTTACATGCGGTGCTGAGAATCAAACCCAGTGCCTCACACATGCCAAGCAAGCCCTCCACCACTGAGCCCAAACCCCAGCCCCGCAAAACAGCTTTAAAAAGAAAAAAAAATCTAAACCTGAAAATTCTCGGTGAGATCTTTTTAAATGGTGTTGACACTTTTAGCATTTTCTTTTGTTTATATTCATCCATTTGCTTTGGTTTTGAAACCTCTTAGGAAAGTTCTTGCAGGATTTAATATATCATCATCTGCTGCATATGACGTACATGGGTGCTGGACAGGTCATCTATCTTTTGAGTCGGTCTCCTCACATGTTAAAGGGGATGATTACATTTCCTTTACAGTGTGGTCATAAGAATTTTAAACATAAAATTATGCAAGATACTCAGCATTGTGCTTGTTATCAATTTAGAAATCATGTCCCAGAGCCCTGGAAACTCACATGTCATCTCAGCTTATTTAGTCCCCATTTGGACTTTCCTTTGCCTTCACTACTTAAGTCAGTCAAGAACTTGCTCCTCACAACTGTGCTTTCTAACATTTAGTTAATTTACATTTCTAGCTTCTCAGCCTCTGAATCAACAGGAAGAAGCCCAGGGAAAAGGGGAAAGGTCTAGCTGAGAACAGCATTGGTTTCCTTGCTGGGAAATCAAACCCCTGTCTGAGTCCATCTGCCAGAGAACACATGCAATAATAAGTTTGGAAGTTTTAAAATAAAACAAGATTGTTATTTTGCCCTTTTTGTCTTCTTCCTTTTGAGCAAACATCATTCTGCCACCCCCATCTATTTTTCCCCCACAATCTACATTTAATGTAACTGCTGCTTTGGAGACTGAGGGATGGACTTATTAAAATCAGAGACCAAATAGAAAAAACTGTTAAAATTTTAATGGCATAATAAAAAGAGCTAGTATGTCTTAAAAATTCTACATTTAGTGCTGGGTAGCAGTCTTAAAAATGGCCTGCTTATGGAAGCTGCTCTCCTTGCAGAGTTTGGAACTGAGAGTATAGCACAGCAGCAAATGGACCTTTCAAAGGATGGTGCCAAAATTCTGTGCATATGAGAAAATGCACTCCTATAATCCCAGTGGCTTGGGAGGCTGAGGCAGGAGGACTGTGAGTTCAAGGCCAGCCTCAGCAATTTAGCAAGACCCTATCTCAAAAAAAAGGGGGGGGAGTGGGGGTGGCGGGGGATGTGGCTTAGTGGTTAAGCGCCCCTGGGTTCAATCCCCAGCATGTGGAGGGGAAGGGGAGCAGTGTTTGCTCCCTTTGCCAACTGAATGTCAGGTACTCAGTTTCATCCAGATAGTGTGCCCTTGCTAGGTTGCTACACCTTTCCAGAACTCAACTGTGATGTGCCTGCTCTTACCGGAGGGCCTGAAGCTGTGTGTGTACCCAGGCTGCTGACCACCTGCCTGTTCTTTTTCACTAGGAAAAGAAACGAAAGGAAATTTCAACCGAACAGTCACCACCGGTGGATTTTTCATTCCCGCCACGAAAATGCACTCCACCAACACTGGCAGCTCCTGTGACCTCAGCAAGCAGGAGGGTGAATGGGGCCAGGAGGGGATGCCCGCGGGCGCGGAGGGGGGCTTTGATGTGAGCAGCGACCGAAGCCAACTTCAGTGCACTCAGATCCGTCCCCCACCGGAGCAACTGAAGGTGTTCCGGCCCATCGAGGATCCAGAGAGCGAGCAAATAGCCCCGAAGATGCTGGGTATGTTTTATACCTCGAGCGACAGCCCTAGCAAGTCCGTCTTCACCAGCAGCCTCTTCCAGATGGAGCACTCGCCGCGTCACCAGCGCAAGGCACTGAACATCTCCGAGCCCTTTGCGGTGTCCGTGCCGCTCCGAGTGTCCGCGGTAATCAGCACCAACAGCACCCCGTGCAGAACACCCCCAAAGGAGTTGCAGTCTCTGTCCAGCCTAGAAGAGTTTTCTTTCCAGGGGTCAGAGAGCGGAGGTTGGCCAGAAGAGGAGAAACCACTGGGAGCCGAGACTTCTACAGGTAAAACAGGGGAGAGAGGGAGATTTCCCGGGCAAGAGAGAAAAATTAGCCTTGATATATATATATTTTTTAAGAGTTTGCAAGGCAATGAGGTCAAGTGGTTGGGATTGTGAGCTCTAGAGCCAGACTGCCTAAATACAAATCCAGGCTCTGCCATTTCTCTGTGCCTTGGATTCTTAATGTGTAAAATGGGAATGATGATGTTAATAATTCTACCTTCTCTAGAAGAGTTGTAAATGTGAATTAATTCATGCAAAGTTCTTAGAACAGCAATTACCCAATAAATGTTACTTATTATTTTATTTGCTCATAGTGAGAAGGCAGCAGGAAAAGATCACAGTATAGAATGCTGAGCTACAAAGCTGGAATTGGGGATTTAGCTCTCCCAGACTCATCCTCTCCTCATCCATCCATCCCTCATATCTATAGAAAACATGGCCAGTAAACCCAGCCTGGAGAAAGAGCATCTTTTCCTCAATTTCCTTATGTCAAATGCAGGGAGGATTCTGATGGGGTCTAGTTGAGTGCCGGGCCCAACCTTGCACCAATCACTGTTGCTAGGTTAATAGGTTGTAAAATGGGCCAGATTTGAGTCTCCAGGCTGAATGGAGTAAGGACAGCCCAACTTGAGCCACCTGAAATGGAAATAGATGGAACCAGAAAGGAAAGGATGGCAGACAGTCAAACCGTCATGTGTTCTGTGACTTAACAATGATTCTATTTCAGTTAACATTAGCTAACTTTTTTCAGCACCTACTGTGTGGTCAGGTGTTTTCTCTGGTGTTCCATATGTATCATCTCACATAGTCTCACAACAACCATTTGAGGTACAGGGAGTTAATATTCCCAGTAGCTTAAAGAGGAATTAAGAGATTTTCCCAAAAACTCATAGCAAGGAAGTGGAAAAACTAGGATTTGAATCCAGATTTTTAAAAACAAACAAATACTTCATGCTCTTTGTGACTCTCCCATGCTCTCTCCATGCATGTTTATTGTGGGTTGTGGAGTTAAAGATCATTGAAACATGGTCCCTTTTCCCTCATGAGCTGAAAACTAGGAAGGGAAGCAAAATGCACTGAAGGATCAGCCGATAGAAGCCACAGAAGAGTCTACTCCAGCTTCTTGAAGTGAGGGAGCGCTTAGGTACTTGAAATATAAATAAGTGTTCAGGAAGGACTGCATGGGTACAAAGGAGATGCAGTCCTCTCAGGGACTCCAGGGACATGTAGAAGAGGTGACATTTGGGGTAGATGTTCATAAATGGGTAGAATTTCTCCATGCAAAAAAGATGAGAAAGGGCATTTGGGGCTGAGAGGCAACTGAATGGGATTGTGTAGGACTTGGACCCTAACTGGGCTGATTCACATCCCAGATTTACTGCATTTGGGCAGTGTGACAATGGCAGTTGGCTGATATCTCTGAACCTGTTGTCCATCTGCAAAGCAGGGTGGCTCCAATCTCAAGGGTTGCGGCAAGGTCTGAATGAGAGGATGTCCATAAAATACCTGTCCATGGTCCAGTTCATAGAAGATGCTCAATAAGTATTAATCATCTTTTCCTCCCTTGGACTTCAGGATGGGGCACAGATGAGCAAAGACTCAGAGGCATCAAGTGATGTCTTGTCGGGAGAATGGTCTATGGGCTGGTGTGGGTCGAGCAGGATGAGGGGGGAAAGGGAGGAAGACAGGGTTTCCAAAAACTTTTGTGAAATTGTTTATTGACTTCAAAAAAGAGGGTACTGGGGTCCAATGGGTCTTTTGGACACAGTCTGCTATCTTTTTCTCCCCTCTCTTTCTGAAAATAAGAATATCAAATCAGCATTAGATTTGGTCTGGGGGAGACAGTAATGTGGACTCCAGCCTGCTTCCCTGCCTGTGACCAGTGGCAGTTGGGAATGAGCGACCCTATAGGAGGCAGCCAGGTAGGTCTGCAGGAAGATGCTAGAAGGTTCAGGGACAACAGATCCTCTCACCCGTCTCTGTGATGGAGTTAGGTCAATTTAAATTTCCTATCTTCTTCCATGATTATTCCCAGTGAAAAATTTCAACTTCATTAGTAAAATATTTTTCTTTCTTTTGATTAGTAGCAGTGGGTAAAAAGAAAAAAAAATTAAAGATGATTTTCCAGGTTATTTTAGTCATTCTGGTCAAGCTACCTCTCCTATTCTGAGCCAAAATAAGTGAAATTCTAATGATACCCAAAAGGTAAGAGATATAATAAGTATTGCACTTTAGCTAAAGTGTTGATAATTAAGTAATTAATTACTCCAAGTGAAAAAACTCAAGGACTAATTAGTGTCTTCATAATAATTGATTATCTGACTTTTACATGATTCAAGGCTATGTCCTGTTAACCTCATTCTCAGCTGGGGGCAGGAGCCACAACAAACTTATCCTTCTGAAGTAAATGTGAAGCTATGGACTGGCTTAAAAGGTACAACAAACTCTCTACATCTTCTTCTAGAAATGCTCATTAGTGGAAGGTCAGAGTAACCATATGGCTTTAAGAAATCTTGATAAACAAAAGTCCGGAATTTTCCCAAGAGCTATTAGGAGTTGCCTCATTCCTTTACTGAAAAACTTATAATAGAATTTTTTATATAGTTATATTTTGGTGCATCTGAAATATGATTCTACCTATGAACATTGGTTTTGCTGTATTCTTTCAACCAGGAGAAAGCTTCTATCATAAACCCATGGTTCTATCAGTTAAGATAGGCTAACGTAGAAGCCAGACACAGAAAACCTGAAACAATGGCTCAAAAAAGATAAGCAATTTGTTTCTATCATATGCACAGTTCCAGAGGTGGGTGGCTGTGCTCCTGGAGATCATGGGGGCGGGAGTCCCAGGCTCTCCACCAGTGCCCAAGAATGTTGTCCTTGTCTGCATTGGTCAGGATGGGACTATCACCGCAACATCCACATTCCCAGCATGGGATGGGGAGGAGAAGAGGAAGCCTAGTAACTTCCCCTCAAGGGTGTAACCCAGAAGTTCCACACATCACTTCCTCTCAACCCCATCTGCCCATACTTACTCAACATAGTCAGGAGAAGCTGGGGAATGTTGTTACTGGCTGCATAGCCATGTGTCTAGCTGAAATGTGGGCAGTGGGGAAGGTTCTAGTTCTAAATAAAAAAGAGAATGGATATTGAGGAAGGAGCAGTTCATAGTCTCTGTCTCTCTTGTCGCTATTTGGTGCATAATTTTTCCCCTGCTGGAAACCCTTTTGAGCTATGAAGAGTCTTTTGTAACTTTGAAATATCTGCCAAATTTGTCAGTCAACAACAATTTGTTGGACTCATAGGTCCTTAGTAGGCAATTTCTAGGCATAAATCCTGCCTCTTTTCTGAGAAACTTACCCTGGGATGAAAGCCAAGAACATGTACAAAGATAATGGTGCCTGATGCCTGGGTACCACAGAGGTAAAAACACCCAGCGCTGGAGGAGGTGGAAGGAAGAAGAGATTGCCTGGGAATCCTCACAAGAGGTGTATTAGATCTGTGTCTTGAAGGATTGCTTAAGTTCCAATCCTAGGGAGGACCAGAGCACAGGATTACAAGGCCTCTCAGGGGCAGTGATAGGAAAAGGGTGGACCTGTGGTTGGGCCAGAGTAAAGAGGTCATTGTATGTCCTAATGGAGGCCCAGGGTTGTCAGTGGGTTGTCAGCAGGGAAGGGAGTGATATGAACAAGTTCACATTTAGCACAAGCCCTTCCTCCACGCCTCACACACAAATCCATAAAAATGGACACAGTCAATGAACAGAAGACACTGAACTTTACAAAAAGAGATATTGACAAACTCTTTCAATTAATAGACCTCAGTAGAATGCTAAAAATATCTTTTAAAAAATTACTGATGCATTTACCCTTTTACCCCAAAGACTTACTTTCAAGAGTTTATCCTAAATAAATAGCCGCACAAGTACAAAGTAATGTATGGGTGTTGGCATAATTTGTCATGATCTCAAAAGACTGGAAATGAGCTAGATGCTCATCATGAGGAGATTGATTGAATAACTGGTTGCATTGAGTTCTGGAGAGGCCCTAGGTTTGTGGACCCTGTAACATATTTCTTCAAAGTCCTGTGCATCTGTGGGGGACAGGTCCTGAACACCAAAAGTGTCCCCCTCAAGTGTCTGCTTTGTGTTTCTAGTTTTCTGCTTTGGGACTTTTTCTGAAGGTAGGATCTCAGCCTTTGCTTGGGACTGTCTAGAGTATGGAGAATCAACTGGGGCAGCTCTCAACTGATACAAGCCAGAAATCAGTGGATAAATGACCAATGCTTGCACCTTTTGGAGGGATAAACAGCTCCTCACAGGGGTATCAGGAATTCAGTCCCAATCGCTCATAATGGTAACCAGCTCAATGATATCATCTTTATTGACTTTTTCTCCATCCCTGTCTCATCTCTTCACTCCTTTTTCCTGGCACCACCTTCCAAGTAAGCTATCACTGGCCAAGGGGAGCCCAAACTAGGGCTCCCCTTGATGTATAGGGGCTATACATCACATCCTAACAGTCAATCTCCCTGTATACTAATATGCCATGGACTTCAAGATAAGTCATTACATGAAAAAATGCAAAGGAAAAATAGCACATACCATATTTTGTGTAATAAGGGTGGGGAATGAAAATATTTATGGATACAAATATCTGTGCAAATGTAAAAAATAAATATGGCAGAAAAAAAAGGAGTAAAAATGGCCATAAACAGAAGGGATAGTGGGAATGTGGAACAGGATGGAAGGAACAGGAATGAAAGAAAAAATTTTTATATAGTTTTAATATTTGAACTCTGAATGTTTTACATACTTAGAGATTAGACTAAATTTCAAGAAATATGCCTCTAAATGATGCACAAAAGAAAACAGCACTAAGGTCAATTGAAAGCACTGTTAGTACACATATGGATGCTGTCACTAGGTCTGGCTTAGCTGCAAAGATGGCAAAATGGTATGGCACTTTGGAGTTAAGTCACCAAATTAACAAATAGTCATGAGTAGAGTTTGCTCTTAACTGACCAATTTTTCTACAGATACTGCATGTCAGACACTACACTGCATTATCTATTAAACCCTCACATTGGCTCAGCAGAGTGTATCACAAAGCCCTTGGACCAAGATTGTAAAATTTATTGAGAAATCAGAATTTAAAACCAGGTTTCTTTAATTTTACTGTAAATAATAACACTTATTAAGGACGTACTGTGTGCTAAGTGCCACCCTAGGTGCATTGCTTAGTCTTTATTCCACTCCAGTGGAATAAAACAGTCTTCTGCAGTGAAATTGGTCCTTCTTTCATGCAAGGCAACAGGGGCCAAATTTGAGGTCTGTCTCCCTTCTCCTTGTCTTAGGAGATCAGAGCTTCATACTCGAATTGATTGTAGCTGTCAACCATAGCTATTAGATCTCTATGCTGCTTGGAGTGAACAGCAGATTTTTGTGGTCTTGGGCACCCAGCTTGACTTCTCAGGGCTTGAGTATTTATTTGTGCAGTAGAAGAATAGGCTCGAGCAGTGTTCCTCAGCTTCAGCACCACTGACATTTGCTCTGGGTGGTCTTTGTTGTAGGGGGCTATACATCAGAGGATATTTATTTAACAGCATCCTTGGCTTCACCTCTCCCGACATTGTAACAACCAAAAATGTCTCCAGATGTTGTCAGTGTCCGTAGAAGGCAGCAAGGGGAGGCGGGGAGGGAGATAAAATGGCTCCTGATTAAGAACTGCTGGACTAGATGTTCTTTTGGGTCCCTCCCATCCCTAACAGTCTGTGTCTCTGGGACCTGAGGCCAGGACATTGTCAGGAGGAAAAAAGAATGTAAGTGGCAGTGAGCTGGGTGGATTCTCCCTGCCCTCACCCCATCTTGTGAAGCAGGCCAGGAAGCAGGGCGGTGGCTGTGCTTGGAGCAGCCTCTCTTGAAGTTCTTGAACTAATCACTCACATCCTCATTGCAGCTTCTATCACTAAGAAGGCAGCTCTGGAAGATGCCCCACCAGGACCTGAAGGCCTGGGGACAGTGGAATGCAACCAAAGCCTTTCCCTGGAGCCAGGTACCCAGACGGAGGAGAAGAAGACCTCGGAGATCTCCCTGGGCTCTCAAAATTTAAGGGAATTAGAGAAGAGGATGAATCCGGAGAAGGTGGTTGAGGAAAGGCGAGAGGCTGAGGATGTGGAGACCAACGTTCTGCAGGAGTGCCCCGGGATCAGAACAGAAGCCATGTTTCTCCATGAGATGGTAAATTGGGCGCACTGCCTCCTCACTACTCTATGTAGAGTCCTCTTTTTGCTGAGGACTCTTGGTACAATTTAAAGGAGATTTAAAAAATATATTTTTAATGTTTTTTTTTTTTTTTTTGCCAAAGGAACTTTAAGAGACCCACTTCTAATCAGGCTTGGAATTTTTTCGCAGTGGACTTTTCAGAGATTCTGGAGTAATGGAAAGGAACCATCCAGCTCAGGTTTCCTAGAACAGACTCAATTCTAAATATCTCTGACCTGGGATTAACATAAACCAGTGACCTGTCATTGAAATATAATAGCACTCAATCCCAGAAGCAGCACAAAACCTGCTTGTCATATCCCAGGCCCAAATAGAATGATCATTTACATGATCCAGCCCTCATCTCCCAGACAGCCTGCATGGGCTGTTCTCTAGACTTGTTTCTAAAATCTGAAAGATTTCCAGGATCAATCCCTTCCTCCTGTGGCTTCTGGAGAAGTAAAAATATGATGTCAGAATTGACAGAACCTTGTTCACTTGGTAGAGGTGAAATTTTCCAAGCAAGTTTTTGTAAGATGTCCTTACATAAGAAGGAGCAAGGCTTCCTGAAATGCCCAGGGAAGAGTCCTGCATCTGGGAGGCATCTCTGTGAGCAAAGCAGTGTGCCAAAGGAGAAAAGGAAGCTCATTGCCTTTTAACTTGTTTCTAGGACATGCATAAGGGGACTATATGCTGAAAGTCAGGGCGAGTGCCATGGTGGCTTCAGGAAGCCTAAGTGAAGGTTCCTATAAGAGATGTTGGCATTTGTTGAAGGGGAAGGATGAATGGGGATTGAATTCTTATGAGGAGGTCCCAAGTGTGAGTTGCTTTAAGAAGCAGAGAAAGTTAGTACTGGAAGAACTAGGGTAAACTCAAGGGAACGAGTAAAGATGTATTAAACACCCACTTTGTGACAGGTGCTCTGCTGAGCACTGGAATAACTTCATGAACCAAACGGTCACTGCCTTCTTAGGGCTGACAGCCTAGTGGAGAAAGGTAATTTCCAGGGTGAAGTGGAAGTTTGAAGTGCAGTGGGGCATATGATACAAAGACCTAAGCTAGTCATAGGGGGAATGTCACCAGGGTGAGGGAGAGCTTCCCTGAAGAGTAGATATGTAGGTCGAGAACCTCACCTAGAAGAAAACGGTAGAGTGCAATAGGAAGGGAGAGACTTCCAGGCAGAAAGAGCAAGATGTGTGGTGGATCTAGGGTGGGAGAGCCTGAAACATTCATGGAATTGGAACAAGGCCAGGATAGCTGGAGAAAGTAAAGCTGAGGTGGAAGCAGGAGCCACATTGGGCAGTACTGTGTGGAAGGGCTTGGGGATCAGCGTAAAGGCAATGGAAAAGTATATGATATGTTCCGAGTTTTGTTCTTAATGGGTTAGTCTATTCTGTGAGGAGGAGACAGGCAAGAGAGAAGGCAGGGAAGTCAGTTATGAAGCTAGTAGGTGTGTGGCAAACCAAGCAAGGTTAGAAGGTGGCTACATTGTGTGTGTGTTGGTGATGGGGGTGGGGGTGGTATCTGGGGATAGAAGTGGAAGGAGTCCAAAGCTACTTGGGAGGTAGAATGACCAGGAATTGGTGAAGGATTGGATATGGAGTGAGGAGGAAGAAAAGACAAAGACATCACCTAGGTTTTTGCTCTGGGGAAAAATTTCCATTGTGGTCCTTGTACTGAAATAGCAGAAAGTGGAGTACAGAGGAGTCTAAACTTATTGATTCCTTAGTAAGAGATTAATTAATGTAGGTATTGAGGAAAGTAAAGAGATAAGAAAAAGGTCCGTCCTGCTCTGAAGAGATGCAGTTTAGTAGGGAAAATAGAACTATGCACAAATCATATAGAACAGTAGAGTCAGATTACTTTTGACCAAATAAGAGTTATCTGAAAGAAATAACTCAAAACAATGAATCAATTTCAATGCAACACAATCTTTATTGAGCAGCCACTCAACAGTATATAAGGACCATTTGACTTTGAGGAATCAAACACCAATAAACACAATCCCTGACCTCAAGGAGCTCACAGTCCATTGGAAATAAAACAAGCATAAAAGGAACTGGACTCTAAAACAGCATGTGATTGGAGCCAGGTGAGAAGGTATTCGAGGTGGCAGAGATCAGATTTCTCAGAAAGGCCTGCACCCCCACCGGATGGAGATGCTCCTTCTCTCTGGGACACAATTAGGCCCTGAGACAAGAAACTAAAGATACTGAAGTTTGTTTTCCTGGTCCTCCCTCCATCCTTTTTCTTTCTGCAGCTTTGGGCTTTATGTAGGGAAAGGGAGTTGAGAAGGACAAAGGGAAGCTGGACTTAAGGGGAAACAAGGACAGTAAACAAGATGGCACAGGAGGCAGTCCAACAACCACAGGAAATACCCCGATCATGTTAACAGTGGGTGTCTGTGAATAGTAGGAATATGACATTTTGCTATTTTTGTATTCTTCTTTGTTTTAATATGTATTTAAAAGTCTTTTTGTGTGTAATACGCATTTCTTCAGTAATAAGCAAAAGAATTATACTTATGTATTTGGAAAGCTGGTTTCAGGGTAAGAATTAATATTTTCACTTTATTGGAAAGATTTCATTCTATCTTCTAGTAAATCTAAGGTTAAATGAGACCAGGTTTAAGGTTTTTATTTTGTTTTGTTTCCTTTAAAGCAACGGTACACAGGGATTAAACACTTCTGTTCTGTTGTAGGCAGAGCTGGATTTCAACCCTGGTCTGCTACTCTGTGATTTAGGGAAATTGCTTAATGTATTTGAACATAGGCCGCCTCATTTATGTAATGAGAATATAGCAGTGTTTATCTCCTATGGTTCTGGGAAAATTAAACAAGAAGATAAAAGTATTTTATGGCACACGGTAAGCAATCAAGCATCCGCAGTTATTACTGATTATACATCTCTTATGTGCTGGGTAGCTCAGGCAGGGAACTGTCCCGTCCTTCACTATCACCGAAAACAAGGCAGATGACAATGCTCAGAGTCCTTAATTCTAAGGAACTAATACGTTTCTTGATGTTTTTCAGGATGAAGATGATCTGGCTAATGCCCTGATATGGCCCGAGATTCAACAGGAGCTTAAAATCATTGAATCTGAGGAGGAACTTGCGTCATTGCCACCATCTGTTCAGAAGATAAGCCTAATTCTGCCCAGTTTTGAGTCAAGTCCAGGGGCCTTTGCTTCCCCAGAGCTTCCTGGGAGTGTCTCTCTTGCCTCCGCCCCCTCTCCAGTCTCCGCCCCCCAGGAGGAGGGGACTAAGGGCTCAACCAATCAGAGTACAATGGATGCTGCGGCGGCAGCCAATAGAGAGAAGCCAGAGTCAACCAGAGTCCACAGATCTGAGTCTGGGCTGCGTCCAGACAGTGCTACTCTGGCTCCTCTAGAAATAATTCCTTTTGAGGAGGCGTCTCCACCGGCAAGGACTGAGGCTGGACGCCCGGGGAATCTCTCTCCTCCGCTTCCTCCTGCTCCTCCCCCTCCAACTCCTCTGGAGGAGGCGCCTGGAATCCTGCTGTCAAAGGGAGGTGTTGAGAGAGAAGATCCATCCAGGAATTTGAGGACAAATCCTTATATAGAGCAGCCGGGGTCCAAAGATAGCCCTGGGATCTCTAGTCTCTGTCAGGGAGAGGAGGTCACTCCAAGACAAAGTGAAAAACAAACTTCAAAGAACGCTGCTCCAGAGGGGGAAGTCCTTGGTTTTCCAAGCCCAACAAAGGAGGTTGAGATCTCCCCACATGGAGAGGGAGATGTAGCCCAGTCAGTACAGGAGCCTTCAGACTGTGATGAAGATGACACTGTGACAGACATTGCTCAGCACGTCCTGGAGATGGTGGAGCCCTGGGAGGAACCCCAATGGGTGACAAGCCCTCTTCACTCTCCCACACTGAAAGAAGTTCAGGAGGCCCAGGTGCAGGGCCTGCAGAGCCACCGATTGGAGAAGAGGCTTTCTCACAGGCCCAGCCTTCGGCAGAGCCACTCTCTGGATAGCAAAACTACCATTACAAGTCCGTGGACTCTTGAGGTCATCCCATCCAGCAGCTGTGCTAATCTTGAAACAGAGAGAAATTTTGATCCTCAGGCAGCCAGGAGAGAGATTACTAGATGGGATGAGAAAGCCCTGAAGAGTTTCAGAGAGTTCTCTGACCTGAAAGGGGAAGAGGTTCTTCCCAGCCAGAAGGGACCAGGTAGTGTTCAGTCTAAGCCAGCAGCAATCAGCCCAGTCACCCCAGTAGAGGGAAAGGAGCTCGGGCCACTTCTTGGGCAGAGCAACCAGATTAAGCAAGCTGGTGTTCCTGGGCTAGAAAATAGCAAGGAGAGTTCACTTAGGGTTCAGGATAGCACCTCACCTGAAGAAGACCCCCCAAAGTTACAGCTAAAGAGCACTGAGTGTAGCCCCTCAAAAGGGAAAAACCGGCCTTCTTCCCTCAACTTGGACTCTGCCATTCCCATTACTGACCTCTTCCGGCTTGAGAATGGGGCTTCATTTAGTTCACCTGGAATGCAGCTCTGTGAATCAGGAGACCCCAAGTTCACCTGGATGACCTCATCTCACTGTAAAGCAGACTCCTGGAAAGATTACTCCCAGGATACCCAGGACCTGGACCTTGTTGCTCATGCCCTGACAGGCCGCCGTAACTCAGCTCCCGTGAGTGTGTCAGCTGTGAGAACCTCCTTCATGGTCAAAATGTGTCAGGCCAGGGCAGTGCCAGTCATCCCACCCAAGATTCAGTATACACAGATCCCACAGCCCCTGCCCTCTCAGAGCACAGGGGAGAGTGTGGCTCAGCCTCTGGAGAGGAGCCAAGAGGAATCCAGCTCAACTAGTGGGACCTCTCAGAAATCTGCCAAAGGTGATTCTCCCTCCTCCCTGGAAAGCCCAAGGGAAGAGAAACCAAAGCAAGATACAGGAGCCATAGCATCCTCACGGATGGATACCACTGCATCCTGCATTTGTGAGGGACCCACCCTTTCTCCAGAATCAGACTTATCTAATCTCCTCTCCACCCAAGACGCAGTAGTGCAATGCAGAAAGCGCACATCAGAAACAGAGCCATCTGGGGACAACCTTCTTTCCTCAAAAATAGAGCGACCATCTGGGGGTTCTAAGCCTTTCCACAGGTCAAGGCCAGGAAGACCTCAGAGCCTAATCTTATTCAGTCCTCCTTTCCCCATCATGGACCACCTGCCTCCCTCATCCACAGTTACAGATTCCAAGGTCCTGCTGTCTCCTATCAGAAGTCCCACTCAGACAGTTTCCCCTGGCCTTCTTTGTGGGGAGTTGGCAGAAAACACATGGGTCACACCAGAAGGGGTTACACTTAGGAATAAAATGACCATCCCTAAGAATGGCCAAAGACTAGAGACCTCGACCAGCTGTTTTTACCAGCCCCAGCGGAGATCAGTAATTCTGGATGGAAGAAGTGGGAGGCAAATAGAATGATCAGTTCAGTTGCTGGTGTCTGAAAAAAAACATCATGATTCATCTGGAAATTATTACAGGGCCGACTTGCCATTTTCCAGCACAGATTATCTAACTTTGGACTTATTTTGGCCTCTGACTTCTCTTTTTTCAGCCTTTTGACTATTCACTAATTAATCCTTTTACCAGAAGAGTGTCAAGGAAAGGACCAAAAGGTGATATTTAGATAAGTCTGTATGATCAAGTGGGAAAGCTTAGGTAAGGAATGAGGGAATTCTTGCTTCCAATGAAATTTGGGGTCTCATATGTAAGCTGCATTACTCCCCTACCACCATTACCTATACTGTTGAGAGCTGGCTATAGTAATTGTCTTTTGCAAAAAAGAAAAATCCTTTGCAGGTTTGGAAAATGCTATTGAGATTTGAAGGCCTTCTCTGTATTTCATGCTTTTTACTGCTCTTTAAAGCATATGTTCTTAAATCAGTTTTCTAATAAGCTTTGAAAAAGTGAACTATCCAAAATAGAAGCAGATTTGGAAATGCAAACTAATGTGCATTTAGATACCCAAGTGGGTAAACTCACCCATGCTCTTTCCCTGGAATCCCTGCAGATCTGTCAAAGATGACTCCATATACCAGCATAGAAAATCAGAATCTATAAGTCAGGAGCAAACCCTGAGACTGGCACAAACTACAGACTTTCTGGTGCATTTCATTTGGGACCCTACTTGCCACTGTTCTGAATTCTGATTTATAAATCCAGTAGCTGGCCAAGTGAGGACTGAGCTGAGGATTTTCTTAATGAAATGAATCAAAATTTTCATGTATGCAGTTGTGAAGTGAAGGTATCATCCTCCTTAATAATATCAGGGTGTAAGCACCCAATGTCATCATAGAGAAAAGCCCCACACAAAGCCTACACTGTGAACTTAATGTATTTAAGTTGGTGAGCAGGAAACACTTCCTGCTCAGCCTTACTCTTCTTCCATACTGGGCTGGGCCCAGCAGTACAGGAAGGGAGGCAAGGAGGAATCCTAGCAGAGTGGACATCACTACCACTCACTCCCCTCCTTGAAAATGTATTTCATTTTAGACAGTGGGTCCCTTCTTTTTCCCTCTCCCTATATTGTTTCAGATTTGAGGCATGTGTCTCCCTTCCATAATTCTCTTCATCCACCATCTAAGGCCCTCAAACTTGCTCTTCCTTCTGTCTGGATGCAAGCAGAAGCAATAAACCAATCTGATTTTCTTTCAGTTGTTTGGAATTTTTCATGGTTCTTTGCATTTCAGATGGAGGAAGGAGAACTAATATACAAGCTGGCAGAATTTTGGTTCTCCTCTCCAAAAAAAAGGCTTCATAGGGCACCGTTTCTCAGATTCAAGCCTCGCTGAATTCTATCCAGAAGCTCAGTTATTGCAGACATTTCTCTGAAGGCTAGCAGTGACTCTGGGCAGAACCCATAGCCAAGGCTACAGCTGGTCTGGGCTGGGGCTGAGTTGAATTCACCTTCTCCAATGAGAAACTGGAAGCTGATGCCTTGCACTGACCGCTCTCTTTTTTCTCTCTCTCTCTCTCACCCCTTCTCTCCCTGACAAATCTGAGAGTTTTGAAATCTTTCCTGTGCCTTTTAAGCCAGGTCTGTGGCAAGGGTAACTTTAAGTCAGCTGATGAGCTCTGCTTTCATGTTGAGATGAGTGAGAAAAGAGAGCCATCAAAGGGGGCTTCAGTGAGTGCTTTTGCTTTCTCTCTGGGTGAGCAAGACATGGGACCAATAGTTAGTGAGATATCAACTTATAAGAAACGTCCTAGAACATAGCATTTTACTCTAGGCAAGCAAGGTGAAGAAACATGGTGGTGAAAGATGAGAGAGGCCATGTCCCATAAATAAGAAAAGCACATTCCTACCTTATCAGGAAATATGGCAGATAAATTGTATCTGTTCCAGTGTACTTCTGGTGTCTATGCTTTGATAAGGACCAAATTCTAGGCATTGAGAGGGAAAGAATTGCACTTCACCAACCATCAGAACTCTGAGCCAAGTAATGAAATATTTAAACTACTTTATGGTTGTTTTAAATTTTTGTTTGTAATACTTACAGGATATATTTTTATTTGGGGATAGACTGAGAAGCCACCCTTTACATATTAACAATTGACTTTAATTGTAAGGGTTGAGATGCCTATGTTAGATTTATAAAATGGCTGCCATGTTCCTCTGACTGGCATTTATTTATTGGATCACCTTCAGGTGCATGGGTATACGGACGTCACCCATGCAACACAACTGGCAGCTGTCTGGAGATATTCCCTACTGCAAGCTTGTCTAATCAGTTAATTCCAGAAGAGCTTGGAGGCGGACGTTCTGTGTCCTGCTGCTCCTCCTTAACTATCTCACATCCTGTCAAGGTCAGAAACATATTCATAAATTCCTGTGGGCTGGGCTAGCCTAGTGTTGATGAAATTCCATTTCATGGCAAAGAAAACTCATAATTTTCTCCCAAAGGTTCCCAAAATGCCCTGGGATTACCTATTGGACCACCCACATGGGCTCTGAAAAATGAACTCCCTAAAAATGGCTGGTTGGGAATCAGATTGCCTGTTTCCGAGTAGGGGAGGGGCAGGGCAAGTACTGCTGTTTTCAGGAAGATCTGCCTGGTTCCCTGGAAAGGGTTACAGAATCAAACTCTTCAAATATCAATCCTCAAAATGGGGGTGACTGATTTTAAACGTTGATTTTGAAGTGAAATGCATGCATGTTTTCTTTCAGTATTAATGACTGCTTAAAAAAATAATGACCCATTTTTATTTGCAAAATGGCCCTTCCAGGCGATGGTGGCGGCGGCTGCTTCTTCTTTTTCTTTTTTTGCCAAAGTGGACTAGAGAGAAGGAATATGGTTTTAATTCTCTGCTTCACTTGGAATATGAAGCAACTTGACCAAGAATCTCATCAAGACACTCTTAACCTAATCTAAGTCTTAAACTTCAAAATATTATCCAGGTCAAAATTCAGGATTTTGCAGACATTAGAAATATACTGTCATCCTCATCAAATATTTGTTAAGAGTTAACAACAGTGCAGGGGGTACCTTGGTACTTCTAAAGTTTTGAGGAGTCAAATGAAGAAGGGAGGATGATATTAAATGAAACAGCCCATAAACAATCAAGAGCAAGGTTGAAAACCATTAACTGCCAAACAAAGGCAAAAATGGGGGGAAATATAGCAACTAGCCTATTTCAATAGGATTGTTAATCGTATTCAAGTGACCTACTGATGTTACACAATTAAACATAATTGTAAATCCAGCAGACCATACCAGTGAGACAATGAGCTGTTGACAACTTTGCTTTGATTTAAAAAAATTAGAGAGTGGCCCAGACATAGTGACATGTGCCTGCAATCCCAGCAACTCAGGAAGTTAAGGCAGGAAGAGCACAAGTTTGAGGCCAGCTTGGCCAATTTAGCAAGATCCTATTTCAAAAAATAAAAAGGGATGAGGTCAGTGTAGCTCAGGGATGTAGGGTGCCCCTAGGGTCAATCCCCAGTATTGCAAAAAAAAAAAAAAAAAAAAAAAGAGAGAGAAAAAAAAATTGAGTGGCAAGCAACTGAGGTTTTCTTCTGGTCCTGATTGGTCCAGTTGTTAAGTTCTGTTGGATCTCTGCAAATAAGGTGAGATCCTTATTCCACACTTTTTAAGAAGAGATTTCAGAGACTTAATTCACTGCAAAGCAAGTTAACTCCTTCTGACAAGTCAGAGGCCCAAGATAAACTGTTCATAAGATTCATTTGTCTGGGATTGGAGTGAGAGAAGTTCAGAGTAGGTTCAATTCCCACTAGAATTAATTAGAACCACATCCTATCATGGCCGGTCCTATCTGATGATAACATGAATCTTGGAGTTTAAATGCTGCCAAAAGTATGATTTTAGGCACTTGGAGGCCAGCTCAAAATGTGGAATGACAAACAATGTGTCCTCTTTTACCCATACCTTTCTTAGCAAAATAAGGCCAGAAGAGGGGGTAAATGCCTGTGCAGGCATGGAGAGCAGGGGAGAGGGGAGAAGCCAGATAGAACAAACCTGGGAGCCACACTGGTCGACTGGCACACAGTAGATCATTTTAGTAGCCTTGAAGTATGTGAGCAATGCAGGGCTGACTTCCCTAACTCAGTGAAGAAGGACACAGCTAAGTGAAAGAAGTTCACCAAGTCCATCGCCATGTTTCACTGGACGAATCACATTGCTTTGCATTAACTTAATGCCTTTGTACTTTCTGGCTTATAATTCTGCAAAGTAAAGCACTTTTCCAAAGGAGTCCATTAGAAAGCTACATGAGCGCAGCTGTTTTTTGAGCTCTACAAATGTTTCCAAAGATATAATCAAAATGTGTTTCTATTCATTAAAAAGTATAAATATTAAACCTATTCATAGACTTTTAAATGTAATTAAAAGTTTTGTTATGCTTTAAAATGTACTCTAATAAATGATATAATGCTTATGATGGAACTATGAGCTAGAGGAAGACCTGGGTCACCAAAAATCAATAATCAGAAAAGTAAATTCTACCCATCAGACTCATTGTTCCGGTTTGTTGTGTTTGATGTCATTTTTTGTTATTTCAAGGTCTGGCCTTAACAGCCAAAGTCCTGATGAGTTGCTTCAGTAGATTTTTCTTATTTTTACTATTTTAATTTAATAATTGTCAAATGTTTACAATTTCACACTCTTACTCTTGCGTTCACAGTCACATCACCCAAATATCCAATACAGTTGATGATATAATGAAAGATAGAAGCCGAAAAGCTTATTGCTTCTCAAAACTTCAGAGTTTAAAGAGTCACATGGGTCACTGCACAGACATGAACTCAATTTTCCTATTACTTGAATAAGTCAAGGAGGACTATTCTTTTATTTGAATGATGTTAATGATGCTTAGGGGACAGGAAGCAAGTATGTTCTCTTAGCATATGTTATCACAGAAAAGGTGGTATTCAGGGAGCAGGGAGAATAATCACACAACCTAGTTTCCTCACTGAATGTCAGTGCCACTTCCTGGTCTTCAATAAAACTCTTTGAGGACACTTCTTTCCCTGAACAAAAGGCTACATTTTCCACATCAACAAACTAATACAAACGTTTGGAAGTTTACCCAATTTCTCACTATTGCTTCTGCACCTTTGCTTCTTCCATCTCATACAAACAAAAACAAACCCGTGTTACCAAATTTATGGATCCACCTATTTTCACTTTTACATTCTTTGTGGCCATGATGCAGTCCATGTTCTAGCTTTCTCAATCTTTTTTTTTAATCGAATTTTTTTTTTTTAATATTTATGTTTTAGTTCTCGGCAGACACAACATCTTTGTTTGTATGTGGTGCTGAGGATCGAACTCGGGCCACACGCATGACAGGCGAGCGTGCTACCGCTTGAGCCACATCCCCAGCCCCTTTTAATCGAATTTTTAAAAAATATTTTAAAGTTGTTGATGAACCTTTATCTTATTTATTTGTATGTGGTGCTGAGAATTGAACCCAGTGCCTCATGCATGCCAGGCAAGTGCTCTATCACTGAGCCACGACCCAACCCCCTAACTTTCTCAATTTTTAATACCAGGCTCCCCTTTTTCTTCTACCTTGTATCCCACCATCATCCTGGATGACTTTGATGTACTAAAGAAAAACCCACTTAATACCCTTGCTACAATTTTTTTTTACAACTTTTTACATCTACTGTTTTGACCTTTTGCTTCATGAACTCAATCTTCCTATTACTTGAACAAGTCAAGGAGGACTATTCTTTTATTTGAATGTGTTAATGATGCTTAGGGGACAGGAAGCAAATATAATCTCCTGGCATATGTTGTCACAGAAAAGGTGGTATTCAGGGAGCAGGGAGAAAATTCCTCAACCTTCAGCATCTGCTTCATTCTCATTCATTCCTCTAGACCAACTCAAAAATTACATCAGATTGTTTCACAGCCCAGAACTTTGTGATCCTAAATTCTCACTTCCCACCAAGGGTGTAGTTCAGCGGCAGAGCATTTACCTAGCATATGAGAGGCCGAGTTCCATCCCCAGCACCACAAAAACAAACAAGAAACCCACCCCCCCAAAAAAAAAATCTTGCTACTTTATTCCTTCCGTTTATACAACTTACCAATGCCTTGCCCACTCCTACTCTGACAGCACACTCATCAGACTTCATATTTCTTCCCTTAACCTTTCTAGATCTCCAGGTGCATCATCTCACCTCTTCCCGACAAGACCATCAACTCCCTTAACAAAAAGTCCTTTAGCTATACCTGCTTGGCAAACTTCCCATGAGGGATCTGGGATTTTACCACCCACCTTCTCTGCTCTTTACTGTGTCTGTGGATTAGAGCACAGAAAATAATGAAATCACAGTGTGAAAGCCTTTCAATATTTATGGTCCCCTACCTCAGGAATGACCTAATTCCCCAAACCCTCTATTCTTACCCTCTCCTACATGACTTGTCCCTCCAAAGGATTCCTTCACAAGTTCATGATATCAGATGTCTTTCTTCAATTTCCCACTGTTATTTCCCCTTAGTCATATATGTATGCACCTAAGCTCTCTTTACTTTAAAGGAAGTGCTGTCCCTCTTCCCAAAGCTCCTATGCCTCAGTATCCTCCCATTATTCTCTCCTATATATTCAGCCTCTCCTTTGGACTTATGTCCTTCAACACATACACATACTAAAATCTCTTCTATCTTAAATATCTTCCTCAATTTTATCACCTGTATCCATGTTCCTTGAAACTTCCTCAACCTTCAGCATCTGCTTCATTCTCATTTATTCCTCTAGACCAATACAAACATGACTTTCACATTCATTTCTCCACTAAATCTGTGTGCGCTACTGAAGATTGAACTCAGGGCCTTGCACTTAGCTAGACAAGTGCTCTACCACTGAGCTACATCCACATCTTATTCTATTAAAGTTTATCTTGCTAAAGTCACCAATAGTCTAATAACCAAATCCAACAGTCACTTCTCAAGCTCTCAACTTCCCTGTTAGTTGATATTGTTGATCTTCCTTTTTTGAAGCTCTTCCCAATTTGCCTCCTTTCTTAGCCATCTATTTTTTATTCTTGTTCACTTGAAATCTTCTTCTATCCTTAAATATTATTCATCAGAAATCTGTCCTTCCTTCTCTTCACTTCACATTCTTTCTCTAGACCATCTTATTTAGGCCTAAGGCTGCTTCTACCACTCAACACACTGATGAGCCATTCTTGTCCTTTTCTCTTTCATGGACTTCTGAAATGGCTGGCTAACTGTTCTCCCAGAGTTAAGTCTCAGTGACATTGCCCCCATTCTCCAAATCTATCATATATACTAATGCCAAAGTCATCTAAAGATAGTGGTTTTCAAACCTTAGTACAATTCAAAATCACCTAGAAAGACCACTAGGCTCTACCTAGAAATTCCAACTCAAGTTGATTTAGAGGTTGAAATTTTCCATTCCAATCAAATTCCCAATTAGGTGATGCTGATACTTCTGGTTTGGAGATTGATTACACTTTGAGACCCCTAATTTGAGAACCATTTGAACCTTATGTTATTCCTTAACTTAAAAATCTTGCATTAGGTGTCTTCTGGCTATAAAACTCACCAGCGGGCTGGGGTTGTGGCTCAGTGGCAGAGCACTTGCCTCCCACATGTGAAGCACTGGGTTTGATCCTCAGTACCACATGAAAATAAATATATTGTTTCCATGTATAACTTAAAAACATTTTTAAAAAACGTTACCAGATTCTGTCTGCCTAAGAATTACTTGCAGTGCTTGTAAAAAGTCAATATTACTGGACTTTACTCTCAAGATTCTGACTTAGCAGATCTGATGCAGTGTCCAGGGAATCTCTTTGAGAATTGGCAGCCTACAAAATAATAACAATTCAAACTCTTTAATGTGGAATTCAAGTCCTTCTGTGATTTATTTTGTGCCTAGCATTACTGAACTAGTTAAATACCTAGTTCTGGCCCACACCTTAGACCTTTGTATATTCTGTGCTCACTGTTTTCACCTCTCCCTTCTTCATCTGTGGTACACTCCTTATGCTTTTTCCAAAAAGCACCTGTGTACCACTTTGAAAGCCCTGCCTGAAACTGCAAATGGCTCTCACCTGCACAAGACAAGGTTGCTCACTCCCTTCTCTGTAGCACCACCATTATCTCATACTTCTACTATGGAACACCCTTGTGTGACAACTGATTAATGCCTGCCTTCTATTAGTTAATAAACTTGGAACACCACTGTGACTAAGAATCAGTATAGTCTGGCACAAAACTGTCCAGTAAATAGAAATGAGGGGGAAAGGCAGCAGTGGTGGAGGCAACTAATAGGGAGGGGAAAGTGGCTTAGGGAATATAAACAGAATCAGAGCAAAGAGGACATCCAGGAACATTTCTATCATGCTCATTCCTGTGTACTACCCTCCTCTACTCCCAAGACGTTTACCCACCTTAGGCTACAAAGAAAACTGGCCAGCATTTTCTTTCCTATTCTCGTACCCCAAATTTACCCAACTGATTATTTGCCACACATTTCCTTCCATACATCTTTTAATGTACAAACATATATTTTAAAAAGGCCATTATTTAATTTTCTACCATCACTGAGCAAAAAATGGTGTCCCTTGTCTCACGTGATCTGTATTGTAATAAGATACCTACAAAGAACAGTTGGAATGTGTAAGAGCACACTGAACTGAAGGATTTTTATTCCCCTGATGCTGCCATATCTGGAGGTAAGAGCAAGGTGGATTTTTCAATTCCATTAGCCAAAGCTAATTTACTTCTTGTATCTACTCACTCAGCCAGCCTAGCATCTGGTCCTCTTGGGCTACTCCTTTAGGATTTGAGAAAGACAGATCAAGCCAGAGGGGCAATCGTGTTAATTTACAAGACTTGTTTACTGTCTCTAACTAGTGTTATCTGGTTAACTCGTAAATGCTAGAACCAAGATGGGGCCTTTTCCATGATATATATCTGCCCATACCACCCATTTTGCTTTTATGAACTAACTTCATAAAATTGTAAACCAAGAGAAACACATCCTCAAGATCCTAAGGAAAGCACATTGAAATGGTAGCTTTCCTGCCCTTGCTTTCCTGCCCTTCTTTTCCCGCCCATCGAATCGCATTTAGGCTGAATCAATTTAAATAGTAAACAACCTAATACAATGGTTTTCTTCTTGTTCTTCCAATGTACTAACATATTCCTACCTGAGGCCACTGCCCTTACTGCTACTATAACATGAAATTGTCACCGAAACTATTTATATGTCTTGCTCTGTCCAACATTTGCTCAAAAATCATCTCAAAGATGCTTTCTTATAGTACCATTCCTATCACTTCCTATTTCCTTGCCTGATTGTTTTCTCTTTACTATACTTATCACTGCTACCAGGAAACATTGTACATAAACTTACCAAATGATCTACTCCGCATACCCTGTGACCTCTGTGAGGGTAGGGCCTTTTTATTTCTTATTCACTGTTATATCCCAAATGCCAAATAAGAGTGTCTGGCGTTTAACAAATATTTGTTGAATGTTGAACAGACTCAGACTAAATGCCAAATAATTTTAACTTTAAAAAGCAGACCAAAATGTTTAAGGAAGACATGGTTAGACATAAAAGTTACCTTGGGTAGTTATATAGATAAATTACTCCTTAAATTATTTCCTTTGTTGAAAATCTTTTGAGAACGCTGCAAGGATTGTTTTTAGAGCCAGATTATGAACTCATGATTGATATTTTTACTTTGTCTTATTTTGTATCACAAAAAGCATCAGTGTAAAAAAAAAAAAATTAACACAGAAAACACATGACATGCTATTTTAGGTTTCCAAAACAAGGCCTCAGAAGTTTAAATGACTAGTGAAAATATCAATGGACTAAGCATATTGCCTGCCAAAAATGTGGGAGGTATTAACTTAAAGGGTTAATGCGCACAAACATGAAAGTTCTGTAGTACATTTATTTATTAATTTATTCATTCATTCTTTTTTTTTTTTTTTTTTTAATTTTGCAGTGTGGGATTGAACCCAGGGCCTTATGCATGCTAGACAAGAACTCCACCACTGAGCTACATCACCAACTTTGGAGTATGAAATTCAAAATATACATTTTGGATATAGATCAAATTCTCTGAGGACAAATTAGTAACTTCTTGTATTTCACTTCCCTTCATAACTCCAAACATCCAAGACTGTTTAGCTGAGGACTTGCCCATTCTTCCAATCACCTGGTATTTTCCATTTGCCCATACTCTAGAATACATGACATTTACATTTATCATCTCCCTCATGAATATGGACACTCTATAAAATCTAGATTTTAAAAGTATTATTTCAAACAAGTAAAAGGAAAATCTTTGGAAGCAAAAGAAGTGAAAAAACAGGAAAAGTGACAGCAAAACCCCGAGTCTTGGAATAGCTGATTCAAAAATATCTTGAAATATTGAAGGTTAGAATAAATCAGCTAAGACCCCCATCTCAGAAGGGCAACAAAGAGAACCCCACTCAAGACCTGAACCTACTCTCTTTTGTAGTTTTTCTAGTAATATTAACCAACTAAATTTAAAGAAATTGGTGCTAGAAGGCAACTCTACTCATCCCCCTTTCTGTAGTAATTACTGGCCAGCTGAGAACTAAAGATAATGAAAAGGACTGGAAGGAAAGCAGACACACAAAGGTACCATATCACACCAAGTGATACATGAAATTGTTCAAAATGAAAGAGTTATTCAAGAGTCATACAAACAAATCAATCTTTTTACTAGAGAGGCATACCTCTCACACGTGTATTATTCAAATGTACTAACACATGAAAGATCACATCACCTTGTTTATGGATACATTTAATATCCCTTACCCTTCCCGACTTTCAAAACATAATAGTATACAAAATATAAAATATCTTAAATATTTATAAAAATCGCAAGAAAAAAATAGAACGTATGAAAATATTTTTATCTGAGTTCTCCCTCACTGTTGAGAGACAGCTTAGTTTGCCTTAAGTTCATAACTGCTGAGTGGGTAGGAGTACGCCCTGCCTAATACTATTCTGTCCCGAAGGAGCTTAAATAAAACATAGTAGTTGCAGAAGAGGATGAGAGCCATGGAAAGTGTGTGATTCCACTTCTCCGACCGCAGCAAGGAATAGAGCTGGTAGAAGACAACACTGCCCTCAATAAGGATTAGTAGATTTAACAGCCTTAATGGACGATGAAACAGGAACTGTAAGGAAGTTAAAAAACACAATGTTATTTCATAGGAAAGACTCAAGTTATTCTTGAATTCATTTTTCCAAAGTAATTTCGTATTTATGAGTTCTTACACACAATAAAAAATACATCTGTTTGCCCTGGGACATAAAAAGAGGGATATGTATGTCCAAAAGAACAAGTATATTTATCCAAGACAGGGTGGAATAAAGCAACAAATGGGAAATATTTCACACTTTGAAAATCAATATGTAATGAAGATATTGAGGATATAATGTAGGATTATAACTGATTAAAATGTAACCATTTAAAAATGTGAAAACTAGGGCTAAGGATGTATGCAGCTTGGTGGTAGAGTTCTTGCCTAGCATGTGTAAGGCCCTGGGTTCAATCCTCAGTACTACAAGAAATTTTTAAATAAAATAGATAAATAAATATATAAAAGCTATTCTTAGCTTGTGGGATAATCTAAGACCAAATACTCACACTAGACAAGTACCTAGAAAGAGGGAAGTATTATAAGTTCAGGGAAGTATTATCATACCAACACCATAGTTTTTTTATTTTTCCTTAAACTTTTTACTCACGATGGTCACTTACTGAAATCTTTTATAAAACATATGCTTCTACTATTTATTTTTTCTCAATTTTGAGAAATAGAGTGCAAAAAGACAAAGCAAAGAGGAAGGAAGGAAAAATGAGTTGGAACCAGAGTTAAGATTACACATTGGGCTTACTATTTTCACTCTCATCAAATTCTTCACTCTAAGGAGCTAAATCCAGGTTTACTAATAAAAAGGCATTAGGTCACAGGTTGCAAAGGAACATTATCTAACAATTCAGCTCAGCCAGTCAAGTCCTAAATTTAGATAAGGAGAGACTGTATTAATGGTAGTTAATTTCAGATCTAAAAGAACTAATTTAGAAGGAAGTTTGACCTCAAGAACTTAAACCTGAGAATGAAGACCAAACTTTCATGACCCCTCTGAAAGGTACATAATGTCTCAGGGCCCTTCTTCAGGAAAAAGAAAATCTTTAGCTTGGGGTTTACTACATGATACTTCAGTAGTATCATACGTAAAACTGGCTCAATTAATTTTCTAGAAGGATTCAGAAAAACTATTTCAGATTCCATGGCAAGGTGTGTCATTAAACATGCCAGTAACCTACAAACTGAATAAGGAGAAAGGTAGACAGGTTTTAAAGGGTAAAGGCTATTGGTAATAGACACATTTAAGGTGAGTGTTCTTAAACTTCAATCTGCTTAAGAACCATTTCCAAATATGAAAATGCTATAGATTCCTAAGATCCTTTAGAAGACTGGGATACAGGCACTGAATACTACTTTAAAATAGTGTGTCAGGTGCCAAGCACAGTGGTACAAGCCTGTAATTTCAGCTACTTGGGAGGCTGAGGCAGGAGGATCACAAGTTTAAGGCCAGCCTGGATAAATTTGTGAGACCCTCTCACGAAATACAATAAAAAAGGGGGTCTGCGGATTAGCTTGGTGATACAGTGTTTGCCTAGCATGCATGAGGCCCTGGATTTTACCCCTAGTATTGGGGGGAAAAGGAGACGGGAACAAGAGTGGCCAGGTCATTTATATACAGGTGGCTCAACAACTGCTTTTAGAAGCACTAACTATTTGGTCAAAATCAGCAATTAATTATCTTGCCTAATCTTTCTTCCATAGATTCTACTTGATTCTTCAGCTGTCTAACACTAGCAAGAAAAATACTTATTTTTCAAGCAGAAAATTCTAACAAAAATATTTTGTTGTTACAGTTTTCAAGAGGACAACAAGGATGAACAGAAGCCATTAATGCCCCAGGGAACTCAGCCATCTAAATTAAATAAGTATCCTGTGGAGAAATCAAATACTTATGTAGTTGTGACTTGAGTCTGTTCCCATCTTAAGACAAGCTCATGGGAGTTCAGAAGGAGCCACTGTGGTCTCCTCATCCAAGGCCCTTTAACTTCCCCATGCTCCTCCCAACTAAGAACCTGCCCTCCTTCCCCATCATATATTTACAGATATCCTGCCCTCATGCAAGTTCCCAGTATGTAATTGAAAGGTCCCTTGGTAACAAACACCTGCAGAACTAAAAAGTCCATGTATCCTCACAAGGAACTGAGGGAGAAAAGTATAATTTTTTTTTTTTAATCTCCAATTCTATTTTAGGATATGATCTCTACTCAAAGGCAATGCACTGCACTACGGACATTTTTACTAAGAATAGTCCTGAGCAGGTCTCTTCTTTTCCCTACTCCCACTGGCCACCAGCTGGCCTTTCCTTTAAAAGTGCTGCTTCCTAGAGTCAGAATTTCTGGAAAACGAAAGACCACATAAAACATAATCCAATGCATAAGTGCAAGTGAGAAAGAAGCAGGGTTCAGTGGATAGACTGCTTTTTCCTTTTCTAACTTTGAAGCTTTTCTCTTTTGAATCCATGTAAAGATAAAAGGCTATAGATCATAACATTTGTCTGACTTCCAAAGGGGTAAGTTAAGGTATTTTAAAGAGAAGAAAAAAATAAAAATAACACACACAAATATCTGACAAATAAAAAAATTAATAAAAACTACATTATTACTATATTAAATATTACTTAAAGATACACACAGATACAATATATCTTAAGGACATCACTAAACCCAACTATTACAAAATAAAATTGTAAGATGAAAAAGGAAGTCTTATATAATGGACAGCTTATTTGACGCAAAATTACATTTAATAAATTCCAATGTAACTAGAGAAACCACCCAAGCTATTGAGACTACAATAATGATATATGACCTCCAAACTGCTTTTCAGAAAACACCTCCATGGGCCCAGGACCATTGTTATAGTTACAGCAAAAATTATCATGCCTCAAATTCCTAGTATGTGTTACTCACTGTGCTATGTGCATATATACAGAATGGCCTTCTAACACTTACTCCTAAACTTATGCTTAAAAATAAATAAATGGTACTTGCATAAAAACGGGCATGGGATACATCTGAAGGCACTGCCACGTTGTAAGGCCCCATGGCTCTATATAAACATCTGCTATGCCGCACCAGCACCCCTTGAGGCCATATTGTATTTTCTGACCAACTAAAGGAGAAAGAAATGCAATGTTAGCATATTGACAATTACAAATAAGACTGTGTCTAGCAAGGCCAGTTATATTTCTATGAAAGGAATTAAATATTCAAGGCTTCATCTGTCTGAATTCTGAAAATATAGTAATTCCATGGTCAAACTTGAAGGAGTTAGAAAGGATCTGTTATGGTAAACTTCATTGCTATGTAGTCAGAGAGACTGTAAAGTAATACAGTTAACTCAGTGTTGAAGGACTTAAGAGGCTTAGCAGAATGAGCAGATAAAATCGTTTCAGTAAGGCATCCATGGGCCAGAAAATAGAATGTAAGCAGGCGGACTTCTGTCTCCATCCCAAGTGAACAGTCTACTGGTTGACATGATAGAGGGAACAAACAAGAGGAGAAAGCCAATGGCAACAAGAACAGAGAAGAAATTAACACACTGTCAAACTAATGTGATATTCACTGTAGAATTATATCGCTAAAACTTATTGAAAATCAGTTTGCTCATCAGATAATTCAAATACCTCAAAGATGTGAGAAGCTATACAGTAGAACAAAGACACACACAAGGTACTGACACAGAGTTTTCTTTTTACTGCTTTCTGGACTCATTTTTATAGAGGTTTCTCTAGGGAAAAGAAGTTAGGGAAGAAAAAGCTTCAGTCTTTTCAGCATCAATGTAATGGAGTTGGGATGGGGATGGGGATCTTCAGGTTAAGCTTTATTAAAAAAAAAAAAAAAAAAAAAACAAACCTAAGTTAATTCATTTCTTCCTGATTTTCAAAAGGTTAGTTTCCTAGAGTAAGAACTGGGGCAGCAGTTTAGATATGTTAAAAAATATATTCTAGCACCCTGAAGCTTCCCCAGTTCAGAAAATGTTCCGCCAGCCTTGCTCACACTTACCAGCATTAAAGTGATGATACACCTCATGGCCATGTGCCATCAGTAGCCTGAAGATGTACAGTACTAGTACTGTGGATTGTATTTTCAATTTTTATTGAAATCTGTCCTTTGCCCACAGTCGGGTTTCTTTTCAGCCTGGCCCAATCTCTTTCAGTTCCTGGGCTTGAAGGCCTGTGCTAATCTGTATCAGACATCAAGGCAGATAATTGAAGGGAGAACTCTGAGGGGGAGAGGGGAAGGGAAGGTCACCTCAATCTGTCCCACTTAATTAGGAAAAAACTGGTAGGGGATGAAATTTGTGAAATGTTCAAATTACACAAGGGAGGAAGATGCAGATGGTCTGGGTCTGAGAGATAGGCATGATGATGGACTCAAAAGTGACAGAAAAAAAAGTTAGCCACTTTGGATCACAGGGGCCATGCAGAGAAATGTCTGATAAGGGGACACAATAAGAATAATACTTAGAACTCACAGCCAGGGACAGTTTTCACTGAAATACAGGAGAGGCAGGGAAATAGTAGAGAGATTAGGAAGGAAAAAAAAAAAGAAAAAGAAACAGAAAAAATTATAGGCAGGAAAAATTACTAATCCAAATCTGCATGTATTAGAAAAGATGAGAAAAGCAAAGTCCAGCTGTCTTAGGTGTGAGATGAGTAGCTATCAACTTAGCTGTGGCAATGAAAATGAGAAGATAAACCTTAAAAATCTTATAAAAAGAATTTAAAATATATCATGACTCTTTGAATTTGGGCAAACAGTTAAGACTGAAAGACAACTCTGAAGTACTGCTTGGGGCACAAATTATACACTCTAGAGTGACTGGGCAGCTGAAAGGTAGGACGCATTTGAGAAGGGGCTGGGTATGGTGGTAGAAATGAGTTAATGTATCCTGTATTCAGTTTAGCAATGATGACAAGCATCCATGTAGACAAAAACTAAAAAATGTTCAAAGCCAAGAACAGAATGACATACAAAGCAAATAAACATGATCAGCAGCATGTAGAAACGTGTTACATGGTTTTACCCTCTAGCTACTCACATGTGCTGTGGAGCATTGCTGTAGGACCCATGTTCTAGCTTCTGCCATTTGCCGAGGTGAGCAGCTGATTTATGTAGCAAATCACAGTATTTTGATGGCAGCAACTGTGTGGTAAGCATGACAAAAGCATTGATCCACACCATAATGAGGTGTTCACATGACCAGCGCATGTCATAGTACTGGGTACTCTGAAAGAGATCAAAAGAGACAGAAATGATCCATGCACCAGCATCAGACACAGGATGGGTACGTGTATATATGCCCTGCAGACAAATGCCACACTTAGTCAACATGCACTGGTTGTCCTGATGTCCGTGCAGAAAGTTCAAGAGCAGAGTCCTCCAAAATCCTTCAACCTGACTTTCTGGCTGTATGAATTAGGGCTGGGAGGGAGAGGCAATTATATTTTAAGTGTTTCCTTTCTAGAAGAACCGAGTGCTTCTGAAGGACCACTCCGGCTGCAGAAGTGCTTCTGAATGGGTGAAGGAAGGACATTAAAATGTCCCAAAAGATTTTGGGCCCAAATGACATCCAGACCATTTTTCTTCTCCACTGAAGTAAATTGAAGTTTAGATAAATAAAGGTTAGATTAAATTCAAGAAATTCCTCATAACCCTGTTAGATCAATCACAATAACCTGGATTTTATTGAATCCTTGGTTCTCTTAAGCTGCTACATATTTTTTCCTATAATAATTATAATCTTTACTCTCCCCGGAAACTAAAAAGAAAAAAAAAAAAGAAAATAAGAAAAAAAATTGGAAAGAAAGGAAAAAAAGAAAGAGGGGACCACCACGGGGTGCATCACATATACGGAAATACCTATCCGCCAACCAGGAGCGGTTTTAGTGCACTCCAGATGCAGCCGAACTCCACCATCCAGGCTGCCAAAGGGGAGACAGAGAAAAGGGGGATTAAACAAGAAATACCCAGTTTATTTAATTCACACACAATCCAGGGAGCACACAAAGCAAAATATCTGCTTACCTTCACAAAACACAGAGGGAGAAATGCAACATAGTAGGCACTGAAGAGGGAGTTGAAGAGAACTTCTTTGATTCTGTGGTTGAAATCGGCTTTCAGACATTCTACCTCATTTCGAATGAGATCTGGAGATAGGGGGCAGCTGTGGGTGGGGATGGGTGTGGCATTATTAAACTGTTCTTTTAAAGACTCCAGCAATAAGGAGAGGAAGTCTTTGGATTTGGCCAAGCCACCCACAGTTGAGGCGCTTTCCTCTACCGCCGGATGCTGTACCACATAGTTATAGTCTGTGAGAAGAAGATGAGCTCTACTATCTTGGTGAAAACAACAGAGAGGAACATAAACACCAAACCTGTAAGACAAGGTAAATATGAAAATAATACCACAGAAAACACCTAAGAACACTGTATAATTATGTCAATATAACAGTCTTGATGCACCAGAGTAAACATAATAGGAACTTTCCGAGGGTAAATTCCTTTTCTGAGAAGGAAAGTCTTCCATTTCTTACAACAAAAGCAGAACATATTCATTGCAAAAGAGGAAAATAAAAAAGTTTCAATTACAAAATATAAACTACCTAGAAATAATCATTTTTATTAGTGGGTACACATTTGTCCAACATATAAACTTTATATATAGTCATGTATGCTTTTGTCTTTTATGTATTTGATCTCATATAGTACAAACTGTTTTGCATCTTGCTATTTCACCTTGTGTGTATACAATGGGTATTTTCTTATGTCTAAATATTTTTCTGTAAGAACTTTTAAAAACATTATAGGATTCATATATTGACATACATAATTTATCCATTTCTCACTTGATAGAAACATGCTGTTTCTGTGGGTTTCACATGACATTTTTTATGGGGAGCAAACCCAAGGCCTTGCACATGCTAGATAAGTATTATATCACTGAGCTACATCTCAGCCCAGAAAAAAAAGTTGTTTCTTATTTTCCACTAGCATAAATAACATGACAAGTATTCTCCTAATGTGGATCTTTGTGTATGTTTAGAAATTTTTGATATGGCTTGCCCTTCAACTTAAATGTCTCCATAGTGAGGGGCTCTCCTGCCTGCAAACTGTGTATCACTTACCCCACTCCCAAAAGCACTCTCCTTTTGCAGTTATTTTTCTCCACAGATTTTACCACTCCATACATGTTTATTAGGTTTTTTATTCTGGGGTGATTATTTTTTCTTGTTCTATCTTCCATTATTATTATTATTATTATTATTATTATTATTATTATTATTATTATTTTGGTATTAAGAATTTAACTCAGGGGTGTTTTACCACGGAGCAACATCGTCAGCTCTATTTTTTGAGATAGGATCTTGCTAAGGTATGTATGCTGGCCCAGAACTTGTGATCCTCCTGCCTCAGCCTTCCAAGTCAATGAGAATACAAGTGTGCACCACTGTGCCTGGACCCTCATTACAATTTAAACTATAAATGCTGGGCACAGTGAGGCATGCCTGTAATCCCAGAAACTTGAGAGGCTGAGGCAGGAGGATTCCAAGTTCAAAGCCAGTCTCAGCAACTTAATGAGACCCTATCTCAAAGTAAAAAATAAAAAGGTCTAAGGATGTGGTTCAGTGGTTAAGTATCCCTGGGTTCAATCCCCAGTACCAAATAATAATAATAATAATAATAATAATAATAATAATAATTTATTTCTTTATATACTTAAATTGAAAAAGATTGCTAGCCATTTTGATGATGGTAATCCTATTAAACTTAATTAGAGCTCAATTAAAATATTCTCACTAGCTGTGTTAGTGTCCACCTATAATCCTACTACTCAGGAGGATGAGGCAGTCCAATCCCAAATTCAAGGCCAACGTGGGCAATTTGGCAAGACCTTGTCTCAAAATTTCAAAAGGACATGGTATGTAACTCTGCAGAGTGCTTGGCAAGCATGCATGAGGCCCTGAGTCCATCCCCAGTACTATAAAATAAATAAATACTTTCCACTAGATGACACAAATGTACACACCTATAGCACACCTGTAATCTCAAGGACTCGGGAGTCTAAGAGGATCACAAATTCAAAGTCAGCCTAGGCAACTTAGTGAGGCACTGTAAATTTTAATTTTTTTAAATATTTATTTCTTAGTTGTACACAATACCTTTATTTTGTTTATTTTTATGTGGTGCTGAGGATCAAACCCAGGGCCGCGCACGTGCTAAGTGAGCGCTCTACTCTGAGCCATAACCCCAGCCCCTGTAAATTTAAAATTAAAAAAGGGCCAGATATGTATCTTGGTGGTAAAGCACTATTGGGTTCAATCCCCAGTATCGCAACCTCTCCACTGGTAGGACAGCCATACTTCTCAGTTTCCCTAGGATAGTTCTAGTTTATGTCTGTTGTCTCAACTAATCTAGTTTAGAAAACAAATTATATGGTTATCATATACACTAGTTTTCAAATTTTTTAAACTCTTAATTTATATTTGAAGAATTTAATTCTCCCTTGTTTTTATAGTATTATTTGCATGACCCAAAAAACTTCTAAAGATTTGTTAATTGCAAAACAGGAGTACTCACGGATAGCCAAGGAAGAGGAGATTAAGTACTGAATGGCTTCGAAAGAGATTGACTAGGGTCCAACAAAGTACCCATCCACACAAAGTGAGAAGCACCAAGCGAGCTGATATCAGAACCATGTAGTGAATCATAGATGCTGCACCCGCCTTGGTGGCCTGAAAGTTTAGAAGCATCAAAGGTAAATTTTATAAATTATCTTATTTAAAAGCAATGTAACATAAATAAGGGTAGTAGGTTTAAATGGAAGCTAAACTGTATCCAAAAAAAAAAAGAAAGAAAGAAAAATAAAAGAAAACTGTTTCATCCCACCTTATCTTCCTAATTCTTGAAAATTCAACCCTCTCCAGGCAATTAGTCATCTCCTCCTTGTACCCACACAGACCTGCTTCAACTTTTCATCATTATCATCTAATTTGTTTTCACTAGGGTTTCTCATCAAAGTATGGTCCATGGACCAGTCATCAGAATCACTTGAGTTGCTTATGAACATGTAAGTTCCTAACAACTTTTCTCTTTGAATGTAGGGGGAAAAAATTTGAGTCAAGGAATCTATATTTTAACAATCTCTCAGGTGATTTGTATGTATATACAGATGGAGAGCCAATAATTTATCTACCTTACTTCCTACTAGAATGCCAAGGGCCTCAATAGCAGCAAGAGTACTTCTATTTTTCTTTGAATTCTCACCTCTAATCTGCTTGCTGAGTTGACGTTTAAAATATTACAAAAATTTTACAAAATAATCACATCTTCTTTGACAGACCTCTATATGTTTAACTTTTGCACATACAAAAATAATGTGTAGGGCTGGGGTTGGGGTTGTAGCTCAGTGGTAAAGTGCTTGCCTCGCATGTGTGAGGCCCTGGGTTCGATCCTCGGCACCACATTGAAAATAAATAAATAAAAATAAAATATTGTGTCCATCTATAACTAAAAAAATAAAAAATAAATAAATAATGTATAAATACTTCTAATTCTTTATATCATATCTCAAATATTCTTCTTAAATCCTAAATCTTTAAAACTGACCAAATATAGTAAGAAAATATATTTGTCAAAACATAAAACTTACAAATTAGAATAAAAATATTTTAAAAAAAATCCACCATAAAACTTGTGGTCCCATAAAACTACAGGGAGAGTCTGTTGCACAGCACATGCCTGCAATCCCAGCTACTCAGAAGGCTGAGGCAGGAGGATCATTCAAGCCCAGGAGTCAGAGGCCAGCCTGGACAATATAAGTAATACCACATCTCAAAATAAAATAAAAATAAATAATAATTAAATAAAGCTGGAAATTCTTCTTGCCTAGTGACATCACGGCTGCCATAACATCAAAGCACATACTATTACTGATGTGTTTGTGGTAATGCTGGTGTAAACAAACCTACTGTGTTTCCAGTCCTATATAGTAAGTACGTAATACTTGATAATGAAACAAACAACTATAGTTGCCTATTACTATTACTTGTTTATGTACTTACTATATTTTTAATACACTGTTTAAAAGTATGCTCCTACTCACTAAAAAAAAAATAAAGTTTACTATAAAACACCATACTGTGTAACTCTGGCAGCAAATTTACACAGCTTGCATTTACCACAGCTCTTGATCACATCAAGAGGCCACAAGGAATGATTAAGGTATGATATCCAGGTTTGTGTCAATATGCTCTATGATGTTTGCACAATGAGGATATCTACCTAGTGATGTCTTTCTTGTCTCTATAGTTAGGTGACACATGACTGTGTGTGTGTGGGGGGATAATACAAACTATAGAGACACATAGTATATATGGGTACTTCAAAATGTGAAGCAGTTAAACAAATACCATAATAAACTGCTTAAGCCTCAAACTATGAAAAAGACCCAAGCTGTTCTCAGTCATAGCATGGCAAATAGTTCTATATCACTCCCTTGATAGGTACCTCATACCAATGTACCTTGTATTTTAAAGTCTAGGGAAGTTACGTAAGCCCTGGAGTTATTCTATTACTTCTATTCTCAAAAGTACAAGGTTAGAAATAAAAGACTGTTTCTACTCCATGCCAGCAGAGCAGCAGAGTTTGATTTTGTCTTATTCTAGAACCTACATTCTTTAACCACTCACTGTGCTATATGTGACAGACCCTGGCGATACAGTGGTAACCAAGACAAATAAGAACTTATCTTTATGAAGCTACCCAGCCAAGAAAAACACATACTAAACTTAAATTTGGACAATTATTTTTATAATGTGATGAGTGTTACAGGAAAAGCATAAGTTATCAGGAGAATAAGTAATAGGAGACCCTACTTGGGAAGGCTTTCTTAGAAAGCAATATTTGTGTTGAAACCTAAAAGACAAATAAGAGCTAGTCAGGTTAGAAAATTATTCATAATACTATAATAAATACATTTAAATATATATGTACATAAATCTTTAATATATATATACATTAGAAGGAAATAAAACCAAAAATGTGATTCTCAGTAATGAGGTTGTAATTTTCAATTTTCTGCTTTACATTCTAGGGTCTAACAATCTCAATCTTTTCAATAAAATATACTGTTTTTGTATTAGAAAAACAATGTTTTGCCAGGTGTGCTAGGGAACACTTGTATTCCCATCAACTCAGGAGGCTAAGGTAGAAGGTTCTTAAATTCAAGGCCAGCCTCAGCAACTTAGTGAGGCCCTATCTCAAAAGAAAAAAGAAAAAAGGACTGAGAATGTAGCTGGGGTAAAGGACCCCATACAAAACAAACAAATAAAAATAAAATAAAAACTTTTTTTTTTTTAAGAGAGTTGCCTCAAGTTGGTAAAATAGTTGGATTTATTTTTAGTCTTGTGTAGAAAGTACACAAAAGCAGTGTTGGCTAGGAGGTAAATAAACAAAAGTCTAGCTAGGCGGAGAGGTGGTTGTCCAGCTGAATTCTCCAGCTGAATATTTATCTTTCAAATTAATTACCTCCAGCTCTCCTTAAAAAATGGTCTTTCTCAATCAGGCATGGTGGTGCATGCCTATAATATCCCAGTGGCTTCAGAGGCTAAGAAAGGAAAATTGTGAGTTCAAAGCCAGCCTCAGCAATAGCAAGGCATAAGCAACAAAGTGAGACTCTGTCTCTAAATAAACTACAAAATAGGGGTGGGATGTGGCTCAGTGGTCAAGTGCCCCTAAATTCAATCCCTGGTACCCTCCCCCCCAAAAAGGTCTTTCTCAGGGTTACAATCTTTTCTGTGATATAAGAATGCAAACATATTTTAATGGAAGGGGAAAAAAAGATTATGATGGGTTTAATCAATTAATTTAGATATATTAGGAAAGAATCACTATATAGCCGATTTTAAATTTTCAAATAGATAATATAACCACATCACTCAAAAGACAAATCCTAGAGTGCTAGTAGTGATTCATGCTGCTCCTGTCTCCCAGCCACCAGCAGTCCATTATTACTCCATATCTCTTTCCAGGGACAAGTTATTTGTATATAAACAAATACATTTTGCTCCCTCTATCTGCCTTTTTATGGAGGGGGGGAGTACTGGGGATTGAACCCAGGGACACTTTACCATTAAGCTACATACCCAGTTCTTATTTTTAAATTTGAGACAAGATCTCGCTAAGTTACTGAGAGTACCACTAAGTTGCTGAAGCTAGCAAAATTTATCTTTCTGCCTCAGCCTACTGAGCTGCTGGGATTAAAGGTGTACACCACCACATCCAGCAAACAAAATGCTTTTTAAACAGTGTTTAAAATAAAGTAGGAAGCTAGGTGCAGTGATGCACACCTGTAATTCCTGCAATTTGGGAGGCTGAGTCAAGAAGTTCACAGTTTGAGACCAGCTCGAGTGACTTGATGAAACCTTATCTCAAAATAGAATAAAAAAGGCCGGGGATGTAGCTCAATGGTAGAGTACCTGCCTAGCATGCACTAGGCCCTGGGTTCAATCCTTAGTACCATACACACACTCAAAGGCAATAAAATGCTTCAAGTTATAGACTTTGTAGCAGCAAAGTAGAAACTATAGTTATGAAGGGTTTACACATTAACATGAAGCAACTAAACTGACATATGCCAATACCATTTCTAAGCAACTGAACAGATGAAACATAATAATTTCCTGCCTGTTTTAACAGATGTAAACAAAAAATCTATTCTATTCTTCTAGAGAAAGTTCTTTCTCAATATATCCAAAAATAAGTACCTGTTTTCATCACCTAAATACTGAACCTGAGAGAAAGGCTGAGTTACATCCTTTCCTACCAGGAGAAACAGTTCTCTACCAACACTACCACTATTTTCCAGTTATCTTAATGGCTTTTAGATCATGACTTAACATCTTCAATTATCTGTAATCACAGGAATCAGAGCTTATACTCACAAAGGCTTCTGTGTATGTTTTGGAAGAAAAAGTAAACTCTCGATTTTCATTACAGTAACTATTCATTTAAAAATTTCAAACTGAAATATAATTTCCAAGATCCAAATTATTAGCTGCTTTAGCTAAGTTAACATTTTTGTTTTCATAAACACTTTAGGGTACAATATATAAAATCTTATGAAAGTACATTTTTCTCTCTCGCTGGAGTTTATATGAAAAATGATACCCAAAGCCAAATCTACCAGCAACTTTTAAATTAATAATTTAATGTTCCAAATCTTTCCTCCTCTGTCCAGTAAACTTATTTTCTAATCTTGTGATTATTCCTAGGCAAATTTTAACATTGCCTTTTAAAAATTCTAACTTTTAATAAATTTAAATTCTAAGTTTTAATAAATACAAACCAATCAACCTGGGGCACTTTCACTGAGCCACATCCCCAGCCCATTTTATTTTTTATTTTCAGGCAGGATCTCACCAAGTTGCTTAGGGCTTCACTAAGTTGTTGAGGCTGGTCTCAAACTTGTGATCATCCTGCCTCAGCCTCCCAAGTTGCTGGGATTACAGGTGTGCACCACCTCACTTGGCTACAAATGTTTTTTGTTAGGAAATTTCACAAATGGCATATAAACCATTTCAAGTGAATGTTATCTAAAATTGAATTTATCCTATTTCCCTAGAACTATTAAAATTAAAAAAATTATGCCCCCAAATCCAGAAGTTTAAATTAAACTCCTACAAATTCAATATCTAATAGTTCTTGAGTTATTGCACCTTTGAATTTTAAATATATTGCAGGAAACCATTTTTTTTAAAGTATTGGCACACGGGGCTGGGGATGTGGCTCAAGGGGTAGTGCGCTCGCCTGGCATGCGTGCGGCCCGGGTTCGATTCTCAGCACCACATACAAAGATGTTGTGTCCGCCAATAACTAAAAAATAAATATTAAAATTCTCTCTCTTTCTCTCTCTCCCTCTCTCACTATCTCTTTAAAAAAAAATAAAGTATTAGCACAACTCACATAGGAATAAAGAAATTAATTTAAAGTTGTTTTCAAATTATATTGGACATTTTACATTTTCAGTCTGAACCCTTTCTAGTAACTACAAGTTACAACAAGTAGGAGAACACAGTGAATAAACTTACTTCGGAGATGAGGGCCCACACAAGCCTCCTTGCGAGCATCACTGTAATGAACGCTGCCAGGTGATAATCAATGAGATGAAAATTCTATAAAAGAAACAAAGAATGTCATCAAAAAGAAATACAATGTTTATTAAGCTGAACTACTACACAAACAGAGGTTTGCTCCCTCAAAAGATCTTCCTTAGTTCATCCTACCCTTACAGAACACAGAAATTTGAGAGATCATGAAGAGACTGCCTACCTTGCACCTCTCCTTTTGTGACTTATTGCTTAAACTTTCCAAACACTGTTTTAGACTATCTGGAAAGTATTACTATCCTTTTTTTTTTTTGAAACTCTACTATATTAAAAGAAAAAGATAGCTTTGAGTTAACAAGTCATAACCCAAAGTATTATGACAATAATAATTCATCTAAACTAACTGATTTATTATGTGTCAAATTAAATCAGTCAGGATTCATAGTTTTTAGGAGTTACTGTGGTTGTTTCTTTATTCAAACTTATGTTAGTCTAACTGTGCATCAACTAAACTACTAGTTGGTACATCAATTATATTTATTTAATCTTTATAATTATTTAAAAATATGCCTTACATTTGATCTCCTCTATAAAATTAAACCATTACTTAGATGTCATATATAGTTCCTTTGTTATGCATACGTGTGTGTATACATATATACATATATATACACATATAAATATATATATACACATACATATATATAAAATTGTGATAATAGCAAACAAAATCGTTAGTAATAATATCTTAGAAACCAATGAAATCGAGATATATTTTCCTCTTGATGGTCAAAGGGCTTGCAGGTTTCTACATTTTCTTCCCAAATGAAAAACTGAATTTTTCAATTAATTAATTCAATAAACTAAATATGCCAGGTACTCTTCTTTTTTTGGGGGGGGTACCAGGGATTGAACTCAGGGGCACTTGGCCACTGAGCCACATTCCCAGCCCTATTTTCTATTGTATTTAGAGACTGGGTCTCACTAACTTGCTTAGTGCCTTCCTTTTGCTGAGGGTGGCTTTGAACTCATGATCCTCCTATCTCAGTCTCCCCAGTTGCTGATATTATAGGCGTGCCCAGACAGGTACTAGTCTCAACACTAAGGGTAAAGTGCTGAAAACAAAAATCAAGGTTTTTTTCTCTTGGCAATGGAAATGGTAGAGATTATTACTTGTTTCTTCTACCATCATAGTAGAATTTAACAAGGCACTGCCTCCTTGGGTTCCTTGCCCAAATTCCCTTGCAAAAAACTACTTCTAGTCAAGGATGAATGAAGTATATAGTTTCTATACTCAATAAACTTACAATCCAGGTAGGGGGAAAAATACATAAATACATATATATCTATATATATAGATATATATGTAAATAAAAATAAATCTGGCACCAAGTCATTACAATTCTTAAAGAAACAGAGACTCTCATCACATATTAAGTATATATGTGATCAATACTTAACATTACTTGGTTGTTCCTGAAATTAACTTAACACTTTTCTTTTTAAAGTACATTAAAAAAAAAAACAAAACCTACAACATATTTTTATGTATTTCAGCAGAAAGAAAAGTCTTAATAGCTAATCCTAGGAACAATCAAGTGATACAAGTATTGAACTCAGGAGTGCTCTACTACAACCACATTTCCAGCCCTTTTTATTTCTTATTTTAAGACAGTTGCTGAGGCTGGCCTTGAATTTACAATCCTTCTGCCTTGGTCTCCTGAGTTGCCAGAATTACAGGAATGCACCACCATGCCCAACTCCTTTCTCATATTATCTTGAAGATTTGGGACCACATTTCCTTTTCTATGTCTACCACATTTAGAAAGGTTTTCAGATTTTTTGTGAGTCCCAAACACACATACAAAATGTTCAGAACAAAAGTATTCTTTGCCCCAAAGAATATCTCTATCACCCATCCAAATCTGCCATTGCCAATCACATACATGTAAGTCATCTGACTAGCCTTTTAGATATTTTATATGCTCATCTATGGAGAACCTTCTTTGTATCAAGATTATCAGGGCCAGGGCTGAGGTAGTGGCTCAGTGGTAGAGCATTCGCCTAGCACGTGCGAGGCCCTGGGTTCAATCCTCAGCACCACATTAAAAAATAAATAAGTAAAATAAAGTTATAGAAAAACTGATTAAAAATATTTAAAAAAAGGATTACCAGGGCTCTCCTAAATAAATGAAGAGAAACCAGAAGAAACCTACAACATGTTTTTTAAGTTCTTAAGAAATAGCTAGTTTCCATCTCAATTTTATTTTGTAAAAGAATTCAATTTCATTCAAGTTAACAATGCACCCAGTTAAAGTACAATATTTTCTAGCTTCTCTTATAGTTATGAGTGGACATATGGAAATGATGGGAGCCTGGACTGTAAGAAACTCTCCTTTATAAATGCCCTTTGCTCTTTCACCTTTATGGCTAATAGTAATGAACTACAGCCACCTTAAAGGCCATATGTTAGAAAATAGCAGTCTTTACCACCCTGGGTCCCGTGACTGACCACATGGAAGAATTCCTACCAACCAGGACAACTGTCTCAGACTGTTATATGTTAGAAACATTATACAATTTTTGGCTTATTTGTTATAGAAGCTACCATTATCCTAATTCAGTCATTTAAAAGGTAAAGCTGCTAGAATTTAATCATAATGACAAGTTAACATTACATGTTACACTTTCTCTATCCCATGTTAAACAAATTTAACTTCTAGCCAAGGATGGATAAAGTATATAGTTCAAATTTAACATGGATAGAGAAAGTTAGATATGGAAACCTTTCTGCAATATTATTACAATAAATTATTTAAATGTTTTCTGCATTTTAATTTATACTTCAACAATCTTATCATGAAGTTTTATTTCTAAAAAGTAATCTGATGTTTATTAGAAAACCAGTTTTTAGAAGAAAAATTATTAAGAACAAAATTTACCTGAGTGACATAAAAAATTTAGAGGCCTATGACGACTTACCAGTGAAGTACAAGAGGCAGGATGATTGTAAGGATACCACCACACGGTTTTATAGATGTTGATGTACTGAATGAACAGAGCAACCAAAAGGTAGATGAAGAAAAGAAATTCAAAAAGCAGGCTCCCATCCACAGGCAAGTCAGGAATTTGGCAATGACGCACAGGACCTGGGGTGATTAAGGCTGTGATAGGTGGAACTGGAAGGCCAATAGTGCTACCATTCCTGAAAGAGAAAACTATGGTAAACTCAAATGGTGATATCCTTCATGTCAGAGCAAAGAGCCCCTTCTATCTCCACTACCTAACCTTAACTGATGGCCTCTCCAAGACTCTACTCTGGGATCCTTCCTCTACATATTGTCTCAATGATCTAAGATGCAACCATGATTTTCATCATCTTAGGCATACTGAAAAATAAAATTTATCTTTATATCACAGCAGAGTTTTAGACCCCTATTATGCAACTACCTGCTAGACATCTTCGTGGCCCACCCTGTTAGCTGCCCAAATCAGGATCCTAGAACATTTCTTCTTCCACTCCATATCCAATCACTTTCTAAAGAACTGGATTCAACTCAGGCGTAATGGCATATGCCTAAAATCCCAGTTACTCAGGAGTCTAAGGCAGGATGATTGCAAGTTCAAAGCCAGGCTCAGCCATTTAGAGAGGCACTTAGCAACTCAGTGACACCCTGCCTCTAAATAAAATATAAAAAAGGGTTGGGGATGTGGTTCAGTTGTGAAGGCTCTTGGGTTCAATCCCTGGTATGAAAAACAAAACAAACAAAAACTGGGAATGTAGCTCAGTGGTAAATTACCCTTGAGTTCAATCCTCACTACTGCAAAAAGAAAAATAAAGAATTGAATCCTATTTCACAAAATTTTCTTCAACTGTATCCTCCCTTCTCAATCCACTGTTTCAGTTCAAGCATTCACCAATTTTCATCTAAATTACTGGCAGTAATTCTCCTAAATTCAACTCTACTTTCATCAAACCCACCAAGCTGCCCTTAGGGATCTTTCTAAAGTGAAACTGGTAGTGTTACTGTCTTATTCTTACTGTTTTTGTTTGTTTTTTGTTGTTGTGCTGGGGATTAAACTCAGAGCCTCAGTGGTAGAGTGCCCGCCTGGCATAACAGTGTTACTCTCCACCTCTCTTTACTGCGATTAGGATAATATCAAAAAAACTTTGAGTATGTTCTATGAAGCCCTCTGTTCAATATAGTAGCCTCCCCACATATCACTCCTCCACATGCACCTACGATACTCATGCTACGTGCTGTCTAGAACATATGTTCTATTTTACTGTGCACTTTATTCCCTTGAAATGAAATATCCCCCATAATTATACTTTCCTTAACTTCTCACACACACATTTACTGAAAAAATCCCTCCAAACCTTTTTTCACTCATTATTCAAAACTTTTAAGGGATTTGGGGTACAGCTTAGTGGTAGAATGCTTGCATGTATGAGGCTCTGGGTTCAATTCCCAGTACCATGAGCATACACACAAAAATTAAATAAATAAATGGCTCTTCAGCTCTTCAAACACATCCTCTGTGAAGCTTACTCCGACTCCCTCAAACTTATTCATCTCTCCTTTGTGCCACCATCATATATGTGTAAGTCTTTATTATTGTGCTTTTCATACTATAACATAATTTTTGTACACATCTATAACTTGGCTATCAGACCATAAACCTAAGGCCAGAAACTACTTTTCTTAGTTCACTGCAAATATATACTTTTAGGTTGAGACATCAAAAGACTAATGCACTCATGAAAAACAGACAACTCTTAACACAAAAACAAACATATAGAAGTATTAATCCCTATTTTGTTCTTTCTTCTAAGCTCACTTATAGGTCAGAAACAGCTAGACTATTTGAAGTGACAGATAGGGATAAAGAATAAACTTTCTATTGTTTATATGCACAGGATAGTTACAGAGATCTAAGGTCTACTATTGTTTATACAACAAGGAAAGTAGACTCAATTCCCAGTGACTCAGGAAGCTGAGATAAGATTGTAAGTTTAAAATCAGTCTTGGGGCTGGGGATGTGGCTCAAGCGGTAGCGCGCTCGCCTGGCATGCGTGCGGCCCGGGTTCGATCCTCAGCACCACATACAAACAAAGATGTTGTGTCTGCCGAGAACTAGAAAATAAATATTTAAAAAAAAAATAAATAAATAAAATCAGTCTCAACAACTGAGACCCTGTCTCAAAAGAAAAAAATAAAAAGGACTTGGGATGCAGCTCAGTAGTAAAGTGCCCCTAGGTTCAATCTCCAGTAAACCCCATTCTAAAAAAACATATTTAAGATAAGGAACAATAGTAGCATTACTTTCTTCTCTAAAATTTCCAAATATAGAATTCTAGCATGGGTATGTGGGACTTATAGTACTTTAAGCAACTCATAGGAATATGAGCTCTGCTCATTCTGAATAGTTAAGAATACTATGACTTGAATGCACAGGATTAATGCCAGCAACCAATCTACTGCCTCACTCCAGTTAACTGTAAGATACTGAAATAAAAATTTCTGATGAGATGTTACAATGTTAAAAGCCTCCAATCTAAACAAACTAAAAATCTTATTCAACTTCAGTCAAAAATAAGGAAAGAGGGAAAGTATGATAAACTGTCATAATTTTTGAACTCAGGGCTTCACATATGCTAGGCAAGCTCTGCCGCTGAGCAACACCCCAGCCCACTTTAAAATTTTGAGACAGGGTCTCTTTAAGTTGCCCAGGTTGGCCTCAAACTTGTGATCCTCCTGCCTCAGCCTCCTGAGTAGCTGGGATTATAGGCATACGCCAGCATACCTGGCTCTCTGTTATGATTTAAGAGTTAAAAAAAAAAAGATTATAAAAATGTTTCCACGTAAAGCAGACTTGCTTTCTGGAACATACATGCTTCTGCCATTAACAAACTCAACAAAATACTGGAATTCAAAAAATATATTCAAAACAAAAGTACAAAAGTTCTACACTTGTAATACACTCTATAAATTTGGCTATTAAACTTGAAGCCAGAAGACCAAACAGACATAGGTCAAACAAAGTGATTCAAAGCACCAGTTGGAAAAAAAGAAATCATGCCTATGTAAAGATAACTGATGAGATTAAGTGTTCTCCATCTAACTGATAAAGTTCAAAGCTGGAGAGGGAAAACATCAAAGTTCTTTAAATAAACAAATAAGTGAATAAATACACAATGCCTACATGTATTAAAATATCATACTATATTCCATTTAGGTATAATTACTGAGTCAATAAAAAATTAAACTTTTAAACAGAGTTGGCCAATATATATCTCAAAAAAATAGCTACAGAAGTATTATTTAGAAAAAATATTATTTTTCTAACATGTTATAAAAATAGATTCAAGAATCTATTCAGGATGCACTTAATTCAAACAGCAACAAGTTGTGACTACACATTTGAAATGTTGTCCACCAAGAAAGCTCATTAGAAGGTTTTTATTGTGAGGGCTGATTACACAGGCATCCTTTCCTACCAATACCAAAATTCTAGACTCTCCAAAGAAGGAAGGTATTCAGTGTAGCTTTCCTTAAAAAGCCCTGCTTACAAGGCTTGCATCTGGGAACAGTTCCTTCCATTGATATAAAATTTTCCTTATAATAAGAACAGGTCAGCAGGGCATGGTGGTGCACACCTATAATCCCAGCAGCTCAGGAGGCTTAGGCAGGAGGATCTCAAGTTCAAAGTCAACTGCAGCAATAGCAAGGTGCTAAGCAACGCAGTGAGACTCTGTCTTTAAATAAAATACAAAATAGGGCTGGGGATGTTACTCAGTAGTAGAGTGCCCCTAGTTCAATTTCCAGTACTAGACACCCAAAAAAAAGAATGGGTCACTGTGGATGAACTATATAAAAAATGGTGGTTTATACTGAACATCTGCTTTATCCTTGCAGCAGGCTTTAAACTGGTCCTTATGGAGTCATGAGCAGCACAATTTAAGTATGCAAATGGATAAAGCAAGAAAGATTCAAAGATTTACCCGGGTGATAGCTCAGTTTGTAGAGTACTTGCCTAACACATTTGAGACACTGGGTTTGATCCTCAGCACCACATAAAAATAAAATAAAGGAATTATGTTCAACTACTATAAAAATATTTTTTAAAAAAGATTCAAAGGGATAAAGAGAAATTAGAAGAGACAGAGAAAACAGTGGTATTTGGACATGTTTGGTGATATTATCAGAAAATATATGCAAGGACTAAACAAACAAACAAAACTTCAAACAAGTAAAAATCTCCCTGTAGGAACTCTCTATGAAACTCACAAACAGTACTTTTTTTTTTTTTTTTTTTTAAGCTTTGGGGAGTAAAACCAGGAGCACTCTATAACTGAGCTATTATCACCAGCACTTGTTATTTTAATTTGAGACAGGGTCTCACTAAGTTACCTAGTTTGGTCTCAAAACTTATGATCCTCCAGCCTCAGCCTCCAGAATACCTGGGATTATAATTGTGTACCATCAGCTACACCTTTCTTTTTTAAAAAGACACGTTATCTAAGAACATTTGCAAGAACAAATCCTGGCTGGGCATGATGACACACACCTGTAATCCCAGCAACTAGGGAAGTTGAGGCAGAAGTATCCCAATTCGATGCCAGCCTCAGAAACTTAATGAGACCCTGTCTCAAAAAAGATTGGGATATAGCTCAGTGGTAAAGTTCTGTGGTTCCATCTCCAGTACCAAATAAATAAATCTGGGGGTATGACTCAGTAGTAGACAGCCACCAGCTTTAATCTATAGAACCCCCCCCCCCAAAAAAAAAAGAATGAAAAAAACAAATGAACAACAATGCCCTGTTCCCCAAAGGTAGAAAATACAACAGGCAACTTTTGGAATTCAATCTTTCAAAGTAGCTCCTCAACATTCTCAAGTTTAACTTCACCACTTTACCAATTAGGCCACAAACATCTACCAAACAGGCAACCAGGGGCAAATGCTTTGTTCTCCAATTGGCTATGTCATGCAGAATCAAATATATCAAAATTATACCATTTTTAAGGAACTCAATTTCTTTCTTCACTACCCTACAGATACTCCAAAAGTGATTTCTCTCATATGGACACACTTTCTTTGTATACGTTTTTTCTAAAGCTATATTCTAAGCTATCTAACATTTCCTTTATTTATATATTTTTATATCTCTACCCCAGGTTTTATACAATAACCTATTCCAACCAATCCAGCCAATTCCATCTCATCAAAAAACAAAGATATGTTGGGCATGGTGGTGCATGCCTGTAATCCCAACAGCTCGGGAGGCTGAGACAGGAGGATAGAGTTCAAAGCTAGCCTCAGCAAAAAGCAAGACACAAACAACTCAGTGAGATCTTGTCTATAAATAAAATACAAAAAAAAAAAAAAGGCTGAGGATGTGGCTCAATGTTGTGTGCCCCTGAGTTCAATCCCTAGTATCTCCCGACACACATCCACAAAAAGAAACAAAGATATTCTAAAAAGAACAAAAAAGAAAAGAAATAGAAATTGGGCAGGCACACTTCTGTAATCTAACTACTCAAGAGACTCAGGCAGAAGGATCGAAAATCTGTCGCCAGATTAGGCAATTTCAAGATCTAGTCTCAAAATAAAGTTAAAAACAAAACAAAACTGGGAATGTAGCTCAGTACCTGCCTAGCATATTCAAGGCCCTGAGTTCAATCTCCAGTACCAGAAACAAACAAACAAAAACCACACAGAAACTTTTTTCCAAAATAATCTCTTAAGGTAAACATGTTACAAAAGAATCATTCAATAAAAGTCTCAATTTTTCAAACTATGAACACTTTAATCAGTTGAAATATTTGTTCTTAGACACACACACACACACACACAATCTCAAATTAATTGCAAAAGAATTATGTTATCTTAGCAGCTCAGGAGGCTGAGGTAAGAGGATCCCGAGTTCAAAGCAGACTCTCAGCTTAGCAAGGCCCAAAGCAACTCAGTGAGACCCTGACTCTAAATAAAATACAAAAAAGGGCTGAGAATGTGGCTCAGTGTTTAAATGCCCAGGGGTTCAATCCCCAGTACCAAAAAAAATAAATAAATAAAATAATTTAAAACACTCTATGTTAAAGAAGAGGGAAGGGGCACCAGGGATTAAACCCAGGGGTGCTTTACCACTGAGTTATACCCGCTGCTCATTTTATTTTGAGGCAGAGTCTCACTAACACCTTGATCATGTAATAGTGCAGCAATGCACTGATCAATTGTATGAACAAGAAATTTTTGCCAGCTAGTTTCTACTTCCTCCCTAAACAGAGTTTTTTTCATCTCAATTTAATTTTCAGAGCTGTTAGTACCATTTCATCTTTCAGGCCCTCCTGGCATATTTGTATACTTCTTGGACTGATCTCCCACTTCCTGACTTTACAACCTTAGTTCTACACAATCTTTGAAATTTGTTCTGGTGGGCTGGGAGTGTGGCTCAGTGACAAGTGCTTGCCTATTACATGCAAGCAATTCCCATCACCATACAAAAAAAAAAAAAATTAGTTTATTTTTATTTCAGTGGGATTTTCCCTGAAATTCTAGTTTAAAGAAATTTTGAAATTTTATTTATTTATTTTTGGTACTCAGGATTGAACCCACTGCTGCACTGCTACATGATCAAGCTTTATGATGATGTGAGTTACCCCACATAAGATTAGAAATAATTCATCCTGCCAGGTGTGGTGGCACATACCTGTTAATTCCAGCTACTTGAGAGGTTGAGGCAAGATGATCAAATGTGAAAGGCTAGCTAGCCCCATCAACTTAGCTAGACCCTATCTCAAAATAAAAATATAAAGGGTTTGGGATATAGCTCAGTGATAGTGTACCCTTGGGTTCAATCCTTAGTACTGTTAAAAAATAAAAGAAAAAAAGAAAATTCATCTTAGACTGGGGTGTAAGTCAGTGATAACTAAGCAAATGCAAAGCCCTGGGGTCAATACTCAATACCTTCAAAAAAGAAATCGCTCATCCTAATTTCTGAAAATTAGGAACTTTGTAATATATTTATATTAAAAGATCAAATTTTTTATTCTCATATAACATGACACAAATCTTAAGATGTTTATTTAGGCTACAGCTAACAGTTTATTAATATTAAGCAGTTTTCTGACAAAATAATTTTTGAAACCCTTGAAGAAATCTGACTTATAATTTATTTTATTTTATTTTAAGTATTTTGGAGTGGAGAGTGAAATATTTATTATTTATTTATTTTTAATGTGATGCTGAGAATCAAACCCAGTACCTAATATGTTCAAGGCAAGTGTTCTACCGCTGAGCTACAGCCCCCAGCCCTGACTTATAATTTTAGAACTTCATGTTAGCTGTCAATTTTAATTTGCCCTCAAAAAATAAAAATAATGACAATAAGCAGATAAACCATCACATTTGCCAGATGTGGTGGCGCATGCCTGTAATC